>NC_092423.1:143742351-144423095 GCF_036169615.1 Heliangelus exortis | reverse complement strand
ATTAAATAGCTCAGATGGGGTATGTTTGCACCCCAAGAAAATAAATCTTTCACCACAGATGGGAAAATATGCTTGACTAGTGAAAAAATCATCAATCCTGCAGTAGGAGAGCATCTTTAGCATTCATTTGAGAGAAACTTGAATTCTCAAGACTTAAAAAGAAGTGTACAAAAAATGGGAAAAAGATGTTTTTAAAAAAATTTTGAGCATCCTTACTTTAGAAGACTTATTTCTTCATACCTATCTGTCTACATTATAGAAGATCACTATTAAAGGGTTGTTTCTAACAAATTCAAAAAGAGATAATCAATAGGTTTTCAACCAATTAATAAAATCTACTAAGCAAAGTTTATATGGAAGACAACAACTTTTCCTTTTGTTTTTTTTTGTTTTGTTTTGTTTAATTATTGCTACAGATCACAGAGAAAAAAAATAACAAACAACCAAACAAAAAAACACTTTTGAGTTCAGATCTTCTTCATGTTTGAAACTGAAACAGTAGAAATTAGGTTAAGCATAGATTTAGAGTCTTCTTAATCAGATCAACCAACTGACATAAATATGGTTCATACTTCAGCAGAGAGAAATATACTTGGCAGAGTGACGCACAGAGAAAATGGGATTTTCTCAGAAGATCTAGCCCCAAGCTAAAAGAAACACAAAATAAAATTTTTTTGGAACCAAAACTTTTCTGTTAAACACATGAAGAGCATAATTAGGTGATTTGTCCATTTGTGGGGGAAAGAGTTGTGTATTTGTCTTTTTTAATTGATAGTCAATATGTAAAGTCATTTATATAGAAATGGAGATTAAATTCCTTTCCTGACTCAGGAATACAGGGGTACCTCAAAATAAAGGAAAGACTTTCAAAGCATTCTGGAAGTAAAAATTCCTCTTTATTCTTCTGCGTAATAACATATTAGATTCTTAATTTTATCACAATGAGGCACAAACATTTCATAAAATCAATAAAAATCAGTCATACACTAGCAAATTCAGCTACTGTGCACTCCACCAGTAAGTTACAGGATTAGGTCATAGTTCCAGGGGAACAATTTCATGAGCTGGTGGTATATTAAAGGGTTGTTAGTCTCTTTTGAGCTAGCCAGTGAACTGGGACATAAAAAAAGCTTTGCCAATATGTATATTGTGAGAATGTGCCTGTATTCTTTTAATCTCTGATTAGGAAGTGTCAGAAATTGGGAAGGGAGAAGGAAGTAGTTATTCTTAAGAGATTTCTACTGAGTGAGAAAGTGTGTAATTAACAGGGTACATCTGCCTCTGTTTTTCTGAAGGATTGTATTTGGGGGAAAAAAAAAAACACAAGAAAAACAAAAAACCCCAAACACCTGAAAAAACAGGTCCAAATGACATCTTAAACTAAATTTTAATCACTGAAAAAAACAAGACTTCTAAAATTCCAGATGAAGTTTTCGTAATAACCATGGTAACAGTGGAAGTGCTTATTTCCACCACAGCAGCAAACATTCAGTGCTCTTTTATGAGTTAAGGGTCATCCCTGAAAGTGGGACACATGGCATTTCTGCTCATGCTTCATTAATTGTGGGCACTGCTGAATTAAGGCCTAAGTAATTCAGACATACTTTGGTTATCTTTTGATCTATCTAATTATCTCCAGCTCATTAACAGAAATAATCTAAGTCTACGACTTTTTCTTTGCCAAAGTAATAACAGTGTTCTACCTCTTGGCAGCTGAAGGGAAAGTGTCTGGGAATGAAGGTACCAAATAAGCACTCACCCATGATAATGAGTTTCTGTGTTTTATATGTAAAACATAAGACCAACAGAGTAGCATTTTATGTGAAAAGGAAAAAGTAATGAAAAATTGCTTTCTATTGATTTCCCCCCCAAAGTGATAAAGGCATACTTCCAAAAGGTACCTCACAGCTTTATTCTTAATTTGATTCTATAAGATCATCTTGCCTCTAATGCTGGTAATTAAATGCAAAATGAACTAGTTAAAAGACTAATTAAAAAAACATTATATTTTTTTTAAAGCCTTGTTGTGTATGGTTCACCAGTTTCTATAAAGGTTTAGGAAAGGAATAATAGTTTCTCAAAGTTGTCATATTCATTTTTAGGAAACAAAAGATGATGACTAAAGTCTTGTCTCATTCTGGTCCTTGGACCAATAGTGTATTCCCAAGAGAGAAAGGGGAAGGAAACCATTTTATAACTTGAATCAGATGAATCAGATTAAAATGAAAAATGGTAGCTGCCAGTAAGAGTCATTGAGCGCTGGCTGGAATTCTAAAAGGCAAAATGGGAGGTTTTGTGTTATTTAGAAAGTCTTAACCATGTCTGTCAGATTTTGGTACTTACCTGTGGTACATGTCTAATAGCCTGAGGTACCTTGGCTACTCACTGGAGAAACAGATACAGAATCATAGAATTACAGAATAGTTTGTGTTGGAAAGGACCTTTAAGGATCATCTAGTTCAACACCCTTACCATGGGCAGGGATATTTTCCACTAGGTCAGGTTGCTCAAAGTCCCATCCAACTTGATCTTAACACTTCCAGGGAGGTGGCATCAACAGCTTCTCTGGACAACCTGTTCCAGTCTCTCATCACCCTCACAGGAAAGAATTTTTTCCTTATTTCCAATATAAGTCTATAATCTTCCATTTTAAAACATTAACCCTTGTCCTGTCACAGTAGGCCCTGGTAAAAAGTCTCTCTCCATCTTTCTTCTCAGTCCCCCTTATGAAAGGTCACAATAAGGTGCCCCCAGAACCTTATTTTCTCCGGGATGAACAACGCAAACTCTCTCAGCCTGTCTTTACAAGGGAATTGCTTCAGCCCTCTGATCATTTTTGTAGCCCTCCTCTGGACCCACTTCAGCTTGTCTTTGGTTATTGGGACCCAGTACTTAAGGTGGAGTTCTCCATGAGAGCAGAGTAGTGGGGTAGTCACCTCCCTTGACCTGCTGGCCATGCTTCGTTTTATGCAGCACAGGGTATGATTGGCTTTCTGGCATGACAGAGAACATTAAAAGCTCATGTCCCATTTTATTATTTCCTAATACCCCAAGTTCTTCACTTTAGGGATGTTCCCAATCCATTCATCACCCAGCCTGAACTAATACTGGTAATTGCTCTGACCCAGGTGCAGGAACTTGCACTTGGCCTTCTTGAACTTCATGAAGCTCACATGAGCCCACTCCTCAAGCCTGTCAAGTGGAGAAGACCCTTCCCAAGCAGATCAATTACACCACTCAGCTTGGTGTTATCAGGAAACTTGCTGAGGAAGCACTTGATCCCACTGTCTATTTCACTGATGAAGATGTTAAACAGTTTGTATCCCAGTATAGACCCCTGAGGGACACCTCCAGTTTCTGATCTCCAGCCAGGCACTGAGCTGCTGACTGCAGCTCTTTGGATGTATCTATCCAGCTAATTCATAATCCTTCTAACACATCCATCAGGCCAGTATCTCTCCAGTGTAGGAGCAAGAATGTTGTGGGGGTCCACACCAAAGCCTTACGGAAGTTCACATGTAAGACTTCCACACTTCTTCCTTTGTCCACTGATGTAGTCACTCCACTGCAGAAAGCCACTAAATTATTTAATTATCCAAGCATGAGTTGCCTTTGGTGAAGCCATGTGGATGTCTCTAATCACCTCCCAGTCTTCCATATGTTATGATATACCTCCCAGTAGGATCTGTTGCATGATCTCACCACTGAGTTGAGGCAGTTTCAGTAGGTCCCAGGCTCTTCCTTTTGACTTTTTTTAAAAATGGGTGCAATGTTTCCCTTTTTCCATCACTAGGAACATTTCCTGACTGCCATGACTTTTGAAATACTATGGAGAGTGGCTTAGTAATATCTGCTAGTCCTCTTAGCATGGGATGCATCGCATGAGGTCCTACATCTCCCAGGCATTAAGCTGAAGCCTTAGTGATTTTATTTACCCTTGTCAAAAGGGAAAATTCAAAAGGGCCACCTGCCCCAGACAGACTGAAAAGTATTTGCTTTTGCAATATCTGAACAAGGAAGTAAGCAAGTAAACAAGGAAGTTAAATCCCTCTTGATATATTGTATTTGTCAGGTTATTTATATTAGCACAAGCAAATCAGTGTAGTAATCAATCAGTTAATGAGAGACTGATATTATCAAATATTATGATTGCCATCAAATATGTTAAATTAACCATAAGACTCAGTTTCTACAGCTATCAAGCATATTAACAATAGCAATCAGTATCTAATGCTGATAAGAGGAAGTATTAAAAGGATAGAGTTATAGATTTGAAAATCAATAGGACTCATCAGATTTCATGATACTTAAATAAAAGTTAATCAAGTCAAATTCAATAGCTCATTTTTTGGGAATTAAGATCATTTCATTTTATCAGACAAAGACATAAGCAAACCTTTGCCCAAGCTGTTCTGACTCAGCACACCTCCAGTTCTTTCTAGTTTTAAATGCAGTGCAGTAAGATACACTCTGTTTTGGAATGAATGAACATGTTAAACATAAATTTTCTTTAGTTTCCAAGTAAAATGCCATCTGGAAAAAGCCTTAAGTATTTCTTTCCATTTGCTTTGTTTTTCAAATTCCAGGAGCAGACAAAAAGTCAGAAGCTGCTCTGGAGCTTGCCTGACCAGCAGCAAGCAGCAGATTGCAGCAAAAAAGGAGCTTTTCCAGAAGCAGAGAAATGACCTTTCAGGAGTTGGGAGCTCTTGTGGGAGATTTTGGCAATGTCTAGACAATGCCAGAACAACTCTGGCCACCCCTGCATATAGAAAAATCTATCTGGGGAGAGTGAATGACCAGAATAGGGAAACAGCCTGGGAAGCTGGACAGAGCCTGGCACTGCTACCCCACCAGCTCAGGTGAGTTCAATTGGTGGTCATCACCCACTAAGAAGGAATTTAGCTCTGGCATCCCCCCAGCAGAAAGCTCTGTCCTCTGAACTTTCCAGAATGGATGTGGCAGCCCCAAACATTCAGCCACCCCTGTCCCAGGCTTCAGGAAGTGACAGAGCCTCTTGGGGTAAGGAAAGAAAGTACTGAGGACAGATGTGTGATGTGTCACCGGGTGAAAGATCATCTCAGACAAGTGGCAGAGCTGTGAGAGGCAGCAGAAAGGCTGAGGAGCACTAGGGAGTCTAAAGAGAGATTCACTGGTGGAGCAGCCTCTGCCCTCCCTGAGACACAGCAGCCACCAGAGAAAAATACAAAACCAAGAAGATCTCAGTAGACTAAAGGAAAGGGGTGAATGGAGACAAGTCCATGCTTGGGGCAGCAGGCTAACCCCTACCTTGCCCACCTCACCTTCTAAGGTGCCTCTGTACAGCACATACGAGGCTCTGAATGTTGAAGCCATTCATAGATGATGGGGATGACAGTCCACCTAGCTCATAGGGGAACTTCATTTAGGTAAAGTAGACCTAAGATTTAGCATGCAAATGCCAATTTATCTGTGTTAATATCATAAAACCCACCATAGTGTGCACTGGGTTACTGTGTTCTGAACACATAGGTGCAGTATGTTGTGCATTTTTCCACAAAAATGCACCCTTTCAAAGTCCCTTTCAAAAGAATGGCTCCTGAGAGACAGCCCGTGTCCTGTTTTGTGCACATCTTAGCCTTATTTGAATACATTACAATCCTCAATATTCAATTTTTGTTTTTCTCCTTCCTACAGATTTTTAAACATGAGTTTTTAAAAGCCTCATAGTTACTCTTCAATAGCAATGCAGGATTTCCGATTGCTTCTTAAGGGTGATCAGAAGAGAGATTGTGCTACAGTAAGATGTTTATAGGAAACCATACCAGTGAACAGAACCTCAAATAATAAGCTGTGCCAGTTTTGTGTTGGTCCATAAAGTTTGTGTGTTCCTCTATCACACTCCTGAATGAGCAGGGATGACATCTCCAGGACAAAACAAGGAAGAAGCAAGAGATGAGGATGAGGCAGCCTGACCAGAACAGGATGAGGATGAGGGAGCAGTGGCAGCAGCTGTGGCCTTCAGTGAATTCAGGAGAAAGCAGCAGCAGAGGAATTCATCTATAAAGACTTGACCCCCACCAACAGCCACAGTGTTCTTTCTGTACTCACATTAAGCCTATGTTTTCAAAAGAAATAGCAGGTTATTAAAGGCTGCTATTACACAGACACTTGGAGGTACTTCATCTTCAAAGGTGTTTCTTTATATTTAGAGGTTTGTCATCCCAAAATTCTGGTGTCAAAATTCCAGTTCCCTTTTCTATTGCACACTGTAGGCTACTGACTCCATGGGCTTGAGATAAACTGGCTCTTTTAATGTACTGGTAACAAGCAGGAATCCTCACATCATCAGTCATGACACTGTTCTAGAAATATTTTCAATGTTGATGTTACACCCCTTGATAGTCAAGGGAGAAGTATTTTACCAGAGTCCCATGAAGGACAAAATTCAAGTGAGAGGAATCTTTTACGTTCAACGGAGGGACAATGCTTTTGAATATTTCAAGTAAAGCTGTACAGTGTTTTTTAAGTACAACATTCGAGGTATATTAATTTATTTTTAGTGAGTTTGGCAGCATTCTAGCTTGACATGCTCAATAATGTTGTTGCTTGTTAAAACATTTATTTATTGCAAGGTTTTGGTTGTTTATTTTTGACATCCAAAAAACTTGGGTTGGATTGCACATATTGGAATATCTTTACATGTATAATTAAGATTTTAGCTGATATTTACAACTACAAAATTCACAGTGATGTATATGCATATACACTAGGAGGAAGAAGCATTCTTAAAGGAAAAAAATATTAAGTAAGTTAAATTAAAATATTAATTAAGTATGGTTCATCAAAGTTGCAGACGTGCCCCCTTTTCTAAGTTTTTTTTCTGAACATTATTAAAGGACCACGCTCAATATACAACTCAGCTATTGAGCATCCTATGTCAGTGCAGAGTCTCATTGATTTTGGTAGGATTTTGTGTTGCTGGATCCAGATGCAGAATTGGAGCCAAAGTCAGACTAGAGAGAACATTGATTCGTGATGGTATGGTGATTCCTCTGTTTCTGTGCTATTGAATCACATCACAGTTGAAAGTCATTGAATTAAAATGAATATGCCTGCTAATAAACACAAGGCTTCTGCAAATCACAGCACAAAGTGTATTAAATTACTCTCTGAATGATTCAGCCAAAATTTCTAAATGACTCGGTCACACAATCCATGGAGTTTATAATTAAAAGTATGCAGGTGCATGAATATGGGTGCATTTTTCTCGGATGTGCTTCAGAGACCTGTAAAAGCCTCAGACATTACTAGAAATGTGCCGAATTAACCATAAATAATTCAGGGAGCCTGAGAACCTCTGCATCTGCTGTTTTGCAAATGTACTTTTATTAACTTTCCTTTTATGCATTGCAATTATTTTTAAAACAGCTCCTTGCTATTCAAACGTACAGCAGGTATTTGAAAGAAAAGTTCCCACAAAAAAAAAAACACCAAAACCCAAAATAATCCAGATGTGCTGTGTCAAATTTCTCCCAAGATATGTCAATACATTATTTTTGGGTCACAGACTGATGTTATGTGACTCTAAATGTCAAAAAAGAAAAAAAAAAAAAAAAAATTGCTTCTCAGCTTTTGAATAGACAGTTTGGTTCTTATATGCAATATTCTATCTAAATTCTTGGCTTTCTATAAGACCATGCCCCTAATAAAAATGCTTCTACTTCTGCATTTTTGACATTGCTCTGTTTCTTTTTCTTTGCTTCCCTTCAGTAAAAGTGATTCATGCAGCACATTTGGGTCTCATAGGCTCTTGGTTATCCTAGAAGTATAAAAACTGCAGGGAATTAGTTAAAATTAAAATATGCTAGCAAAACACAGCAAGTTATTAAAAAAACAAGATGAAAAAAATATTCTAATTTTAAAGAGAAGTGGACTATTTTGAGCTGAGTTCAGCTGCATGATCTGAGTAGATCATACTCTCTCTTGAGTGGAGATGGGTAAAGTGTTTTTTGACCTAAATATTTCCACTGAAAAATACAAAATCCTGTCAATCATATAAATCATCTAAAAGTAAGATGGTTTTTATCTCAACATTTTTAATACAACAATAGCATTTTTATCAGAAATTATTTTTGCAAATGTACTTATGAAAGCAATTGGGAACAAAAAATATCACTTTTTTTTTTACAGCTCTTGAAATAAAATGCATTCTTTAACAATGCTAAAAAATTCCCTATTTTTAGAAAAGCAACATAGTTTAGTCAGTTCTGAATTTTTTTTTTCAGAGCTGACAGAAAACAAAGAGTTAATTACTTGCTCATCTTGCATTGCTTGCTCCTCCTCTACTCCTGAGTTTGAACAAGGTCCCTAAGGGCTTTGTATAGCCCAGATATTTTTTGTCTCCTTTTGTCTTTCCAGTAAGGAATGACATTTTCTTAACTTGTTGGGCTGTTATATAGTTTAGGAGAGGAAGATAATCTTGTGATGATCCCTGCAGTAGACTGCAGGTGATCCTTGCACAAGTCCCAAGGTGGTCTTGAGGTGGTATCGCATGTGGTTGTACAATATCTGCAAAAACACGGTGTGTTCACTTGAATTATTGCACATCAGCTGAGGGCTGCTGCCTTTCACAAGACAGGTCAACTAGCTGAGGTTCTCAGGCCCACTCACAAAGTCATTTTTCAATGAAGTGGCAAAGGAGTCCCTCCTGTGAGGATAAATCTGTGCGCTGGCTTCGTTCAGTGCACAAATAGAATGACACACTGCAGCCCCTCAGGAACAATGTTATCAACATCTATACACTACATCAAAATACATTTACCATAAGTAAGCAAAGCTGCAATTGAAGGATCACTGAAGGGCAGTGATTAGGTTTCTATGTTGTTTTTACAGCTCCATTATGGCTCTTTAATGATGCTTTGGATCTCACTTCCACTGTTTGTTTCTCTCTATCTCCTAACCCTGTCACTACTCTGTTTAAACTCTTACATACTCTCCAGAATTAATCTATTTTAACCATTTAGGGTGGGGAGGGTCACACATCTATCAGAGGCCTCCCATCACATTCACTCCTACTTGTTTTGGTCTTCAAAACTTCCTTTTCCCACTTCATGCTCTCATTACTTTAGGTGCAAGGCAATGACACATCTTTACAAACAGGCCGGCTACTCCTCAGTTCTTGGTTGCCACCTTATTAGGCCAGGTGATTCTTATAGCCTCAGATACCACTGGAACAAAGTTTTCCATTGACTCCGTAAAGCCCACTTATGAATGATTTTATGTTTCAAAAAAACTTCCAGCAATATCCACTTAGCTGTGAGTATGTTGCAAGGGTTGTTGGCTCCATTGAAACCAGGATCCTTGGGAGACCAAAGGGAGGGATGGAGTGGGCAGTCAGGGGCAGACACCAGCCCAGAGCATCAGGCACCTCTGTGGGGGGATGTTACAGATACAAAGAACAACAAAATAATGCCATTTTATATCATTATCTCTTTCCAAAGTCCTAGATAAAATACGAAAAGTTAAAAAAATTACTATGTTGTAAGAAAATGTTTTTTTCCCTGACATAAATCTTTTCTTGAAGCTGAACCCATCAAATTGCCTACTAGAGGCAAAAAAAATACCCTATTCTCTGTTTTGCTCAACATTATAAAGTAGTTTTCACAGGATGTGTTCTAGTAAGTATCTCTCAGACTGAGATTCTCTTCACTATATAATAACCAATCCCATGATAGTTTTTTAAACTTTTACATTTGCTCAATAGATTTTTTATATAATCTTAATTGAATGTGTATATAAATAAGTACAAATATCCAAAGAAATATATTTATCCTTGAAAGCTTTAGGGTTTTGAAACATTAGAAAGAAAATATAAAACATTATGAGTGATATTTTTATGGGGGAATACATGACCTATCTGGAAAAGTAAAAAAAGAAAAAAAAAAAAAACAAATGAATAATGGAACACAGAAGCCTTTATAAAAAAAGGAAAGTGGCTACTGAATATGGAAATTTAAGGATTTTCAAGTTTCTAACTTGCAGCATCTTTATTTTGGGGAGCTTTAATAGCAAAATTGCACTGGCAATGAAAATCCCAGCAGTAAGAGCAAACCTTGAATCAGAATTCATTTCCTTTTGTCTCTGCTGTAATAATGAGTATATATAGAAATAAATCTCATATTTTTTTTTTTCTTTTTTTCTTGAAGTCTTTGAAGATTGGTAAAGGGGGAATTTCAGCTAGATGGCAAAGGCAATAGCATTTTCAGCTCTCTAGTTCTAGGTTGCAGATCAGCTATTTGTATTATGGGGCTGTACGGTGCAGGCAGGAGTTCACTGACTCCACAGTAAGAGAGTTTTATGATTCCAGAATTTTTACAGGCTGGACAAAGAATCTGCAAACACAAATGCTAGGGCGCCAAAGGTCACAGAACAAGTCAATGACAAAGCTCAGGGAAGAACTCTTTTGACACCCAGGCAATTGTCTTAACGACTTGACTGCTAATTTTCATCATCTCTTTTTGGAGGACTGTTGCTTCTGTAAAATCCTCGTTTTGAATGAAGCTATTCACATGGGGAATCCTGATCCATTTAGATTAGGCCCAGAGCCCAGACCTGAATGCTATTTAGTAGCTTGTTGGTAAATGAACTTCTGTGCCCTCTTACGAAGGTACTGTCCTTTATAAAATGAATGGACCCTGTCTGTACCTTGCAAATATTTCTTTTACATGTTCTAATAACCCACACACAATCAGCTGCCCTCAGTGGTAGATCTAAATATTAGCAAGGTAGTAAAAATATTAATGCTGTTACTGCATTGATATTTTCCTCATATTACTACAGACAATTTGGGGAGTTGGGCAAACAAACTAATACTCTTGAACTATACTGATTCTTGAATAAATCATTCTCTCAAATTAAATTATACTCAAACACATCTGCTATTGCTCCTCCAGTTCTGTGGAAAATAGGGAGGTTAAATATTTTCAAGATTCCACTTGCTTTCTTTCTGGATACAGAATTTCAGTATAATTTTTGCAAGATAGGGTCAAAAATATAAAAATAAAATCTTCATGTACAGCCTAAGAGGAAAATTAAGACATTAACCCGAACATAAGCCTTTTGCACAGGTAAAACAGAAACCACATTAATGTTATAATCACTGTCAAAGCATGAGATTTAGAGGTGATGAAGAAAAGAAGTTAAATGTTAAAGAACTTTTCTGAAAGAGCTTACATTTTCCCAAGTAATATCTCCCATTAATTTAAGACGTTCATTGTTTTCCTACCCACAGCCATCAAATTACTCTTTCTTTTTCACATATAGTACTGATATCTACTGATGGATTACATTGTTTACAATGTCTACAGCTCAACAGATTTTGAAAGCTGCTGCAATTCAGAAGTTAATAGCTGGTTCTTTTGAAACTGGAAGGTCAGAATTAAAACTCTGTGTACCACGAGGCTGTCACTGTATGGGTTTGCAAATGATAGCTGAGGCACAAACAGAATATACAACATTTATTATGTATCTTTTAAACACTTAGGAATATGTTTCAGATTTAATTTGATATGTAAGTATGTTAGACTTTAAAAAAAATGGATCATTTTGGAGATCATTTTGACAAATGGTACTTCCTCCACCAATTGCCCAGCAATGGAAGCTGTGTCACTTCTAAGTGCATCTAAATTGCCTGGTACTATTAAGTCATTTAAGCTTCAGCAGTTCTCTCTCTGATTCTGAAACTTAGCACTTAAAATATATGTCTTGTCCAAAAGCATAATGAAAGCATTATTTTTTACTTTCTTTTTAAGCCAGTCTTCCTCTACAAGCACATACACATCCCAAACTGAAATGAGATAAAATAGGAAATGATGCTGGCATGTTCTATCAAATGCATCAGTGAAACAGAATCTATCACTGTGTCAGTCTGGGTATAAGAGCAGTCCTCCAGGACTCAAGGGGATATTAAAATAGGAAAGCCTTTCCTAACACTTTATTTAATTCATGATTTAGAAGCAGCATTCATGAGTTTCATAAGCCAAGGAAAAGCTAGTTAGATACACAGTAATGCAGAATAAGTTAAAAGAATTTTTGATTAAACAAACCACTCATGTGGACATAATAATTTAGACATTTCTACAGTAAATGAGTGAGATAAAGATTCTGTGGAAGTTACTATGTATAATTTACAAAGTCATACAGACTACTGTTATTTGTTTCTCTTATATCCTTATATATTTAGCAGTGCATAAAACCAGTAAGAGTCAAAGAACTGATGGGAACTGAATACAAATCATAAGTTCAGTAGACAATGGAAATGGATCTTCTTTTCTCTGATCAGGCTTGTAGCCATTTTATCCACCTTTTCTAATGTTAATGCACAGGAAAAAGCATAGGCAGATACAACACAGCCATAGCCCAGCCTCATATTGGTGCACTGAAGAATTTAGAAGATACTGACAGTAAAAGTGTTTTTAAGTAACAACTCAACTAATATTAAAAAAAAAAAAAAAAAAAAAAAAAGTGTGAAGGACAATCTACCCTTAGGAAATGTACTGGGTAAATATAAGTCTTACAGTGATTCCCATCACATTGTCTCAAACTCCACCTTTCATATGTGTCTTTGTACACAGAGGTAGAAAAAGACTTATCTTGTGTATTTAAAACCAATCCCTTTTTTCTTAATGTTCTTTTCAAAATTCCCTTTTGTTTTTACAGAAAATAGAAAACAAGTAACAAACTGCTGTAGTGCTGTGTGCTGCTTTCTCAGGCTCTCCATTCTGTCTGTATTGATGTCACTTGCACCTACGTTGAGATTTTTTTATGCAGAGAAGGACTTAGTTGAAATTTTTTCTATTGTCCACTCCAATAGGAGCCTTGTATCACATCATGGGCTTCAGGCAGTGCAGAACTTGAGATGTATATTATTAGACAAGTGTCAAACAAGCACTTCACTCACTTCAGTAAGTACTTATAGGTAAGTGAATCCTCATGATCACTTGAAGAACAGTAGAAATGTTCAGAGAGTAGTAGCATGGTAGCACAGAAATTGGCACAGCAGCAGCTGTATTCCCAAGATTGAAAACTTTGTCATCAATAACACACAGCTATGAAAATAAAACTCCAGAACTGAAGGAATAAGAAATATAAAAATTTATACTACTTCAGTGCAGAGAAGAAGGCAGAAAAAAATTTTCTTCCCATACAGAATTCAGCAGTGATATAATATTTAAATCAATCTAGCATTGATTATCTTAGGACTTAAATGCATTATTATATACCTTACTGGATCAAAATCTTTGCCTTTCATGCTGGCATAGTGGAAAGCAAGACACTACCTAAAATTAGTAGCAGCTAAGTAACTTGCCTTAGTAACTTTACCACCAGAGTCTGCCCTTTCAATACACCTTTCCTAGTAGTTTTCGTGATAGCACATGCCTGTAAGGAGAGACTTCTTAAAAATATATAAATTTTGAAATCTCTGGGGAAAAAAATGGTATTTCAATTTGACCAGTCTCTTAAGCTACAAGAGCTTTTGTCAATGTATATAAAAAAACACTTTTTAACAATACTATCTGATGCAATGCAATCCAGCTTGAAACAAAAGCCTTGTTTATACCAAATTACAGCGAAACTGAGAACCTACCCCTAATTATCTTTTGAAATAAAACCTTTAAGTTGCACTGTGAAGAGGACTGCATATTAAATGAAGACTTATTGCTGTATTGTTAGAAAGTAATTTTATCTATGTCCAACTTATTTATTTTGAAGATAAATATAGAACTGGACTCTTTCCAGAAAGTTTCAGTACCAAATCAGCTCTAAAGGACAGCATGAGAACAATGAATGCAGTAAGACAAGATGCTTCCACAAGAGTAATAAGTGAAATTCAACACTGACATGCAAGCAGGTTCAACTGTTTCTTTTACTTCAGCTTCATTAGAGTTCAGCTTACTAACTAATAACTGAGTCAGCCATTGCTGCAAGCAGGATAAGGAGATGGAATTGAGAAAAAATACTGTTCTTGGAAGTATCATTTCTCAGGGCTAATAGCTCATGGTTCCACAGTTACAGGACAACAAAGCACTGACACAGACACTACAATTTCCTTGGGAGAATGTATCCCTTATAGAAAATGGAGATTTACAGCTATCCACATTGTTTTGATCAGAATTTTAAACTCAGAAATATTCACTGTGGACAGGAACATGAGAATACTGGATTCAGATGAATCAACAACTATCTAAGAGTCCATCTGTACTGTAGGCATGTGTCTGTGAATCACTCACATTCACCCTGAAAAACTATAATAATTATATTATAATTACAGCAGTCCCACATAGGCACCATTACAGTCAGATGATTGGTCGGTCATCTCCCAAGTTACAAAAAGTTTTATAGGATTTTACATAAATTCTTCAGTTTCTGCTACTGTGAAACAAACTGCATAACAGAAAACAGAATTTGTTGTTATTTATTCACTTGTTTCCTTTAGTTTGAAATTTCAGCACACTTGCAGGAAACCATAAAATCCATGTAGCCATTAAAAATAGCCTAATTATTTTATTGAAACCTTTCACAAAAGGGTCTGAGTTGATTATACTTTTTTAGAACAAGCAGAGGTTTCAAATGCTTACCTTAGAGCCTGAAAGAGTAGCTTTGAAGTGACAGTCATGGAATCAGTGATTCTGGTCTGTGGTTTTTACTGCTGTTCAGCACTGTATGATTTCTGGCACTCTTCACTGCACTGTACCTGTACTGCAGTCCCATCCTGCTTTTGCAAGGGTCATACTGTTTGATGTGTTCAAAAAAGTTGTGTTTCATAATATCTGGGAAAAAATCATAGATTTTTAAGCAAATAAATGAAGCAAACTACCAAAAAGAAAAAGGAAAACTGGAAGCAATGCCTTGAATCCTGTTTCCAAGACAAAAGCGTTGAGCAAATATTTCAATTTTTTTTATTAAGAAGTAATGCTTGTGCAATTATACTGCTTTTAAGCATATTTGTGTATAAGTTTACCCTAAATATCTCTTACACAGTTTTCATCTCCAACCAAAAAGACCTTTGACAAAGGTCTTAAATTTTGTTCCTTAAGTGACTCAATTTTCTAAAATCACATCTCATGGGTGTTTGAGAAGAGATGCTATTAACACATCTTCCCTTTCCACAGTATCACATGAAATTAGGTGATACAATCTCAGTCTTTACTAGATGCCAAAAAATCCACTCTGAGTAGAAACATTATGAATTCCACCACTGTGACACAAAAACTCCTCTGCCCTCATGATGCATTGAGCACTGGGGAGCTCAGTAGCACTTCCCATTCCCTACGAGGCAAATGCTGCTTTTTGGATGCAGAGGCTTCTTTCATTGCTTTTGGCCATAGTGTAAAACACAATGCAGAGGAACCCTGCCCAGAAAATTGATCTAATACTCCTTTTCCCAAGCACAAACACAAACATGCCTCATTTGAACATGTTAATCAAAAATAAAACTCTACTAAGACAACTTTGGAAGATAGTTAACCAATAATTTAAAAAATAAGGAGATAATTTATTTTAAAATACAGTGATTTTTAATTAAAGTTCATCATTTATTATGTTTTTGATATAATTCCAACAGTCAGAGACCTCTGGGAGATGGCAGTTCCCTGCTGTCCAGGGTCAGGGGACATGGAAACTCTCCCTGGGTGGCAGGGATGGTTCCAACACAAGTCAGGAGCCAGGTAGACCAGGGGTCTCTGGTGCTATCAGGGGGCAATATCAGCCTCAAGCTCTGGCATGTCCCTGAGAATGGGGATGGGCTGAGGCCAGGACAGAACCTTGGCCCATTATCTGCTTTTTTTCATCACATGTCATGAATAAGCAGAATAGTAGAAATAAAATTTTAATAAGAGACCATTCCCCTTTTTCTATGGTATTCTGTGTATTGGCTGTTAAGAGTTCAGCACTATGAGGCAACAGAACACAGAAAATAACTGATTTTTTATCTCATTTTCATAGTTAAATAATGTTTCTTGAAATTGGTTTCCATTGTTTATCTTGTTCTCACTTAAAAAAAAAAAAAAAGACAGGACCACCTTCATGCAAGGGAAATGAGTTTTTGTATCTTCTATTTTAAGCACAAACATTGTTCTTTATAGTCAAAACCATCTAAGGGACTGATGGTATCTTGACTGTATTTGTTTTACTTCTCCTCAATTCAGCTTACAGAAAATGTTCTACTGCAACAAGAAACAGTAAATACAGAGATGCACAGTATAACAATATTAAGTTTCTCACATCTTGGTCTCTTACCCATAATACACCTGAGTACAAAATGAAGTCTTCAGCATCTCAGCAATTCAGACTTAGAATTTTCTGACTTGTCTGAAAGAAATTAAAAACACTCAGCAATTTTATGACAGAGAAAGATGGGAAGGGACTTGTTTTGTGCTATTTGTGGGACTAATCTAATAGAGAAATGAATACTCTTGGACAGCAACAAAAATATATGGATGCTCAGATAAACCTTCAGTATAATTGTAACATGGAGCTGACACATTGCATAATACCCAAGTAACCAAGTTTATCTGTAATCTTCTCTGGGAGACCTATGGGTCAGCCCATTTGCCCAGGCTTCACTACCATGAAAATCATATCATAAAAGAGGTAGGAGGGGAAAGGAGGCCCATGGACAGCATTCACATAATATTTTGCTGTGGAGCTGGGATTTTAGTCAGGACACAAAGTCCCTGGAGCTAGAATGCATTCCTGTTGTTATGCTATATACTTACTGTTGTCATCTAGAAGTAGCATTTATACTGTGATGCAACTATGATCTGAAACCAGCTTCAGTAATCTGAAACAACTTTAGTTATCTACGACTACATATTGAAGTCTCTTCTAAATTATCATAATTTTTTTTTCTGTGTCTGGAAACTACATCCCAGAACAAGCCCTGAGCTATTTTGTTAATGATGAGATACATCTTGCTCTGTCTTAATCCCAGGGGACCCATGGTACCCAGGAATATTCTGCATGGATTCTGCAGTCTCTTCCTGAAGTTTATGTTATACCATGGTACAGAAAGGAATGGTGACACAGTGTTCAATTGTCTAAATGACTTAGTAGCTGGGCTTTGGTCTTGTATCCAGAGATGCCATCTACTTTCTGGTCCAAGAGCTCTTTAATGTGAACTGTGTAATACTCAAGGGACAAGATCCAAAATTCAGAATTTGCTGTACAGATCAGTGGTCTTAGCAGAAAGCATAGAGTGTTGCTTGTGACTTTTTATATGCTGCTTATTCTTTCACTCTGTACTTTTGAATACTGCATGTCCTTTTTGACAAGACGTATGTCTGTGTCAAGAAGAGCAAAGTAAACTGACTCTTTGGATGATATTCTCCTACTGAAATTAAGGCCATATATAATAATGTCCTTCACATAAATTTTCATTTAAGTATGAACTAATATCATACTAAGTTACGCTTTAGATAGATTCAAGACTTCTGAGAATGTTAATACAGTTTTAGACTTTTTTTTTACACTGCTTATTTTATCCTGGAGGGGAAGTGAAGAAATTGAGATCATCTCTGAGGAGACATACTACTATATGTTTCCCAACACTTTTATGAATAACAAAGAATTTCCTGCATTCATTAACAAAACAAACACTAAAACATGTCAGCTTGTGTACACAACTTCAAATACATTGGTATTGCAGATGTTAGTGGGTTCTGCTTCTCTTGTGTCTTTGCTCTCATGTGGTAAATTTGCTATGAAATAATAACAGAAGAAATGTTCTGATTTGCACTCTTCTTTTCAAAATTTTAAATTTTATTTTAATACCTCCGGTGCTAGATAAAGGGATTTAACTATGGAGTAGTAAGATCTTAATTAGACACTTTTATTATATCAGACTTACTCTTAAATTTGGGAGTATGTTCTCTGACAGGACTGATCACTGCCTTTTGAAAGTCCAATTAAATCTTGATCATGTACCACATTGGATTTTACTTGGCAACCTGAGAAAACTGACAACCTAAGAAACTCAGCAGCTATCTACTTTTTTCCTGCTCTAATCTTCAAGTGCTCTACCCACTGATGCAAGGTGAGGTGTTACTTGCTCAGATTCCTACAGAAATTGTAGTAACGAAAGAAAACTGACTGGGAAATCTGCCACTAGGTGAGAAGACAAAAATAAGTTTTAGGCTATGTGTTTTTTTGAAATCAGCACTTCCTTTTGCACTTCCCTCTGCCAGGTAACAACTTTACTCATACTGCAGACTTAGGCTACATTAAACTAATAACATAGTGTGAAATCTCCAGATCCCACTAAGCAGACTCCCTGAATCATAAAGTACTGGTAGTTCCTAAGTGAAAAGCCAGGGAAGTTATTTCATTGACTGAGTCTATGACCATGAAATACTGTTACACAGGAAAACTTCCGACCTCTTGCTGTATCTTTTTGAGAACTGTCCTGGTGGTGACCATTCATATTAACTGGATATCTAAAAAAAAAAGGTGTTTCAGTACAATTTGTCTTTCCCTGATGTTTGGTCACCCTGCAAATATTACTTACTGCCACCCATGGAGAGATACTATTTATTGTAACAAGATTGAACCGATTATTTCACTAACATCAGTGTTTGTTCTCTGACAGTGCCAGATAACTCACCCAAACATATTAAGACATTTTAGTTTGTTGACTCTGTTATAACACACATTGAACCTTACCCTCTTGAAACACCTATAATATTATCTAGTGCTAATAAAACAATGTGTGATCACAGAATTGAGGATTTGGTACTTACTCAGTTCTACCAGAACTGCTGTATTGGCAGCAACCTTTCTTCAAAGACCAGGATACAAAGGGTATTAATTCCTAAGAGAACCTCCACATATTTCATTCTCAATTCTCAACATTTTCAGCCACTATAAATCAGAGGGATTCAGTTGTGGAGATGATGTGAATCAGTTCAGTTAGCTTCTGGTTTCCACTGTTTGCATTTGTCTCATTCAAAAGCTGAAATTATGAGTACCAAATGTAAACTCATTGTGTACAAAAACAAAGTTGTGGAGAAACACATCTTTCAAATAATATTTTGGATAGAATGATCAAAATATATTACTATTCTTTTCACTGGTTAGTTTGAACAGCTTAAGGTGGATCTCTAACAAAAACCTGGAAACTTGTTCTTTCTAGATCAGTGCATTTACCACAGTTAAGGAAGTGTAGCTCCCTCTTAGTTCCTTTTTTTCATTCCATGGGTGTTTTAATCTAAGAGGGGTGATCTTTCATTTCAGGGATACAAACTCAGTTGAACATTTCCATACTTCTGATCGGTTGATAGAATAACTGAAGGATACTATAAAACCAAAGTTAACTGGTAGTATAACCCAAAAGCTAACTTTTTTTAGGCTAAATTAAAATCTAAAATACAACGCAGTTCCATCAACAAATATGGAAGGTATAGGTGTGAGTATGTGACTGTAAAAATCCTCATGTATACATTAGAGTTTTACTGTAAGAACCAATATTGCTAAGGGTGGAGCAGGAAAGAGTGGTTGCCCTGAAAATTTACCTTCCTGAATAAATAACACATTCTTTATGATATTAATTGAAGAAGGTCCTAGGAATAGTAAGTACATATATTATTCTATAAATAAGTTTGACATACAATGGCTTACTTGAAATATACCCATCAATAATGATCAGAAAATTTATTAATCTAGAAGAAAGCAAATCAGAAGACATTTTGAAAGATTATACAGATTTCCAAGGCAGCTTATCATCAAAGATATATTACTTTTTTTCAAAACCTTCTTTTTTTAGTCATGTTTCTTCAGACCTTGTGCGTGGAACCTATGAACAGAACAACAGACATTAGAGAAGGGCTGAAAACACGTGCAAATCTCTTAGTAGAATGCCTGACTATGCACATATTTCCTTTACCTTCTAAGGCATGAATATTTAAATCAGGAAAAGAAGATCCTGAAAGGTTTGTATAAGATTCCACTGGTTCTTACATACTGTATGGTATCTCTCATGAAGTGCCTTTTCAAGACCTTAACTGGGGCAACATCCCAGCCAGCCAAGCTGGGGGTACTGGGGAAAGGGGAGAAAAAGGTTAACCCTTCTGAGATCCTGTTAATTTTTGGTGCTGTGCAAGTTTAAGGGTCTCAAGATAAAAGGGAAAAGACAGTTCACAGTTAAGAGTGACATCTTCTGTGAAGGTGTCTATTCTACCACTTGGACTGTCTGATACTCATGGGCTTATCTAAGGTTATCTGGATTTATAAACTACAGTCTTTAAGTCTGTAGATTAGGTCTTCTGCCAGTCAATAAATAACAAGATAAGCTCAATTAAGAGCCCTCAAGACTGCCAGAATCCCTCTGTTTCTGTGCTCAACAGCTTCACACCAGGTTCTCCTAGCAAGCAAGATGTTGCCTTCTTCATCAGGTCTTGGGTTGGTTCACACACTGGAGCCCCACAAAACACACTGCAATCTCTTTGAACAACTGCACCACTCAGATTTCAGCAGCACCTGTAACATCTGAAATTGTCAAAACCATGCTATTGAGCTGTAAACAGTAATTATTACCCGTTTATATAACGGAATGATAATTGCAAGACTGAAGGTTAATGTGCTGTATAATTAATCTAACAGGTTCTAGAAACACATACATTGGGAAAGTAAGGATAAATCATTCATGCCTTTAACTATCTATGTGTATTTGGGTTGTTTTCACTGAGACAGAAGCATAGACTATAAGACCTGCAAGAACCCTCCATTTTCTATAGTCTCTTCAGCAACAAATTATATATTTGGGTTAATGTGAAAAATAAATTACTTGTCTACAAAAAATATGACCTACAGGCATATAACCCAGATACCAAAGTCCTGTATTTAGTTAACAAGAGCCTTGTTTACAGTACTTGAGGATATAATCAGTATTTATACCACTAAAACTAGAAGTTTTCTTTTTATTTTGATAATATAGGCTGCAGAAAAAGTAGCCATCTAGTATGGTTGGGAAAGAAGTAAAGCCATGATAAGACAATGTCTCTAATCATGATGTTCTGTCTACAGAGACACTACAGATCTCAGGGCTTTTTTATGGAGAATTCCAACATCTGTCAACAGCAGCTGTGTGATTGTATCTACAGCAGACCATGGTCCAATTTCTATGAGAAAGAGAAAGATTGGGAATAAAAATACTAAAATAAAGTTTGAAATATTTTATTGTGGAGAATGAATGATCATACCAGCCCTGTGTAAGGAAAAAATTACAAGAACAAGAGTCTTTAGCTTGAAAAACAACAAATGGAAGCAGAGGAAGGTGAAGCACAGGAAAAATGCAATAGACCTCCATAAAATTGGATCTGCCATGGAGAAGGTCAATAGGGGAAAACCAGTAAATTTGGGGAAGACAAATTTCAGTATTAATGGTTTTCTAAGGAACTTTTTGACAGGAATTAGCCAGATTAATGAGACAAATATCTATCACAGTCTATTAAAATAGGAAGAAAACTCCTCTGTTTCAGGAAGCCAATGAATTCCCAGACGTGGTACTGGGGAAATATTCTAGAAATAATTACAATATTTTTTTCTGATTGTTTTACTTTTTTCTTACACCACACACTGATGGTCACTGCAATGGACTTGGTATGAGGCTGAATGAGCCTATAAATAAACCTAGAATCATTTCTTACTGCAAAAAAGAAAAAAAAGTTTTTAAACAATCATTCTCTTGCTTTCAGTGATCATTGGAATAGATAATATTAACAATAAAATCCTAGTGACTGCTGAAATCTATTCCAGTTTAACTTTATTTTTAAAAAATATTGCTGGTGTGTACTACTGGTTAGGATGCAAAATGTAAAAGCAGCAAGACCTCTGTATTTGAGCAGGAAAGATCTCTTTTTAGTCTTTTTTTTTCTTTTTTTTTTCTGTTTCTAGTGTTTAAAAATTGCTTGATTCCTAATAAGTCTACTATAAAAAAATGTCTGGAATATTCTCAGATATTCCAATCAGAATGAGAAAAGTTAAGGCAAAATAAGGGAAGTCTTTAGTCTTGGAGGAGATGTCAGGAGTGTTCAGCAGATAGAGACCGATTAAATTATGCTGATCTATTTTTACTTATAAACACACAATTCCCCCAGATGAGTTTTGAATAAAGTGCATTTTGAAACAGGATAAACAGCAAAGCTTACTTTTCCATAGAGAAGCTTCTAGCAAGGATTTCATACTGAATTGTGTGGATCACTCTGGGTAAATGTGCATGTACATTCAGTAGGAGATGTACACAACACTGATTCAACAGAGTGCTGTCTGCACAGCAAGGATCATACCAGGATGTATGGCACACACTAAAGAGTAAAAACTTTTTAACCCTCTTACCCACACCCACTAAATATCCATACTTATTCACACACTGCTTTGATTGTATGCTAATTTCTCCCTTTGTGGTACTGCAGAGGGTTGTGAGGTAGATAAACAGTGATTATATCCATTGTAGCCAGAAAAAAAAAAAGGATTTTTCATTAGCAACCAAGCCAGAGAGAGATGCTCCCAATCTCCAGGCTCTGGTTGGCATGTCCCCCTTCTCCTGATTTCTGAAATCTTGTTCTCAGAGTGTCTGAAAGAAAACACAGTTGTTGACATTGAAGGAAACAGTTCATCCACTTACTCTGATTTCTTAATAGTGTCTTTGTTGTAGTTTTATTTTCAATGAAATGCCAGCATAAGCAAAATAAACATTTTGATCCACATCTGTCTGCAAAAAATCTGTGACTGTTTTATTACATTTTTGAGCTAGTCCAATGAGAAAAATCCTCTACAGTTCTATTTGTGACATCTTTCTTTTGTAACTATCAAAATCTTTTATAGAGCTAGCAATATAAACCAGACATAGTTCATATTAAAATCAATCCTCATTGACTTTTCCATGCAAAACAGTTTCTACCTCCAAAGTTTTGGCTTAGTTTATTTTTTGTGTTGTATCATGAGACATCACTTTAGAGAGCAATCCATATTTTTACTAATAACACTTATCCAGCACATATTTCACTTCATCTTATTCATCCAAGCATAAGAAAACACTTTGCAAACAGTGTCTAACTACAAAATGAAGAATGTCAGTAAAAATAACACCTTCCTTCATAGTTTTTCTCCTTGTGTGTTTTCAGAGCCAACTCTGCTAAGTCAACTGGCAGTCACATGTTTTTTTTCTTATTTTTGCTCATAGTTTTCTTGCAGAAATAACATAAGGGTGTGAAGGTACCACTGCAGGATCCCTACTACTACAGAGATTCTTTAGTTTGTGGTTCTAATCTGGAACTCCAGATCTGCTGGAGAAAAAATAATTAAATGATAAAAATTACTCACCAGTAACCCAGTCTCAGGGCCTGGTTTATTAGACATTACAGAACAATATTGTGAGGATGGGATTCCTCTTCTAACTTTACAGATGAACGTGCTGAAGCAATAAACACATATTCTTACTACTGCTACTGAGGGTGGCAAAACACACACTAAGCCTTTAAGTAGGTGGTACTATAACATTCCTGGAAAGATAGCTTATAATTACTCGAAAAGAGGTGTACTCTGAAGAGTTCATTTCTATTATTTACATCTAACAGAGCTAAATGGTACTGCAGATCCCAGGAAAACCCCAATATTTTTGTAAAATGGCAGTGTATTGACATCCAAGTCAATATTTTACTTTCTGATACATCATCATCTGATCACACTTTCATTACTTTTTGTTCTGTGTAAAACGTAGAGTAAGTAAAAAAAAAAAAAAAGACTCTACATGAAATATTTTGGTTGCTGGACAAGACTTGGACTCAGATTTCCAAAGTTAGTATCAATGTTTATTGTCCTCCCAGGTAATTCATAATTTTCTTTTCAGCTAAGATCAATATTTCTAATGTTAAAGCAATATACCACAACAACATATTTGAACTTTATAGGAATAGCTTCCAAATAAATTTTTTTATTCTCTTGTCGGGTAGTGTCCAGTGCAGTAATGTAGAGCACATGGGAAGTTTAGAGATGCCTGTCCAGTTTGAAAAATCCAAAAATATGTATTAAAACTTCACAGTTCTTTTCCATTCCATATTGTCCATTTCTTCTCCTGTTGATCCAAACCAGATTCCCCAGATAACTCTTTTACTCTTTCTCATTTGGTTTTGTTATATTTTTTCTTTTTTATTTAACCTGAATTCCCTATATAGCTCAGTTCATTTCTAGAAGACACTGGAAATTCAGTTTCTTCCTCTCACCTCCCTACTTGTTGATTTCCTCTTTTGACCCATTCCACAGTCTTTTATAGGTGAACACTAACTGTATAAGGTTTTTGTTTCCCATATATTAAAAATAATTATTCCATTATCTTGATTATTTTCCTTTTTTATTTTAATTTTCTGTATCTGGAGCTGTCTTTCACCTAATATTTTTCTGGGAACCAAGACAGTGGAACTCACCTCATTTAACTGGATCTTCTAGTTGGATCCCTCTATAACCCAAGCACTAACTAGGGCTGTAAATCATAGCTTTTGAAGTCTTTTATGATGTCTTACCAAGGTGATAATAACTGAGGTAATATTTACTCTCTGTGTCTTTCCTCCTTCCTCCTGCATATAGAACATTTCAAAGACTTTCCCTCCTGTTTTCTTAGGGGAACAAAACACAACAATACAGTCTAACTATTTGTACTAGCAGTTAGTACTGAATATCTATTGTATTGAGCCTTCAAAAGTGTAGATACAATCCACTCCTGAGAAAAGACTGGCAACAAAATGCCTCACACTTGAAACTGGAGAACAGATAGGGTCAAGCAGAGTAAGAAAAATAACAGTGATTTTCAGTCCTGAAACACAAAGTATCAGCAATCAAAGGAAAAATGTTCCTCTAGGAGAAGGCAGAAATCAAACACTGTACTCTTTCAAAAGGTAACTATGTATTTTCCATGATGGAAAGCACAAGAAAATGAAAATGTCCTTTCCTGTTTATGACAATGAAGGCAAAAACTGCCATTAAGTTTTCCTGCACTTGAGAAGAATATGGGTCAGAGAGAAGAACAGATGCACAAGCACCATCAAGGTACCATGAGCCAACCCCTTAAACCCATGAAAATACATATTACATTTTACACATTTTACACCACTGGTGAAACAGTGGTGCTGTTTCTTCCATCATCCACACCACCATGCTAGTACTGAGCTTACTATTGTGAAGTGTCTTATCTGTGCCGCTGTTTACTCATTGCTAGCCCTAAAATCAATCTTCCATCCTCCCAAGTCTGTAGTTCTCTAATTGGCCATTAGTGAGTTGTTTATAAGCTTGGGATTCTTCATCATAATGGTGCACCCTCTTCTGTTTGCCTGTGGTCTTCTGCATCCTGTGTCCCCAGTTTTGAGGACTTTGTTCAGTTATCCCATGACAATGCATCTTTATGCCACATATATCATAATGCTGCATCATCATCAGTCAGAAGTAGTTGAGTTTACACAGAAAAAATACTCTTTATCACTATCTATGTGAAAATTCTGATTGTACCACACAGTTATACAAAGATAAGCACAATTAAAAGAAATTAGATGATAGTCACATGGTCAATAGAAAGTACTGCTACAGCTAAAGAAGCTTAAATTAAGCTCCTGTCATGGCAGGTCAAGATGAAACAAAATCTGACAAGACCTGAGGTCTTGCAGTGTAAATGTGAAACCTATAGTCTGATACTGACAATAGTTACTGGCCTTCAGTTTAGTACGATGGGATTCATAGTCCAGACGTTTTAATTCCATTCCTTACTCTTTCCCAGATGCATCCTGTCATTTACATTTCCATAGCTCAGCTCACTGTCCTAAGGAAATGGAACAATATTGCATTTGCTGCACACATATCACAAAGATCAATTAAGTAACGCTTCAAAAAGATTCCAAGAACCTCTCAAGAGACTTTATCTTGTGAAATGCAAAACACCATAGCTTTATTGCAATGACAGAACACACATTTAACTTGAACTGCTAGAATTTTTATGTATTTAAAGCTGAACACAAGAACCAGCTTACTCAAGGAAAAGAATCAGAAAGAAAATCACACAGCAAGAATGTACTCAAAAAGGTAGCTGGACAAATCACTACTGGAGTTTTCCCTGTTCCCCCTCCCCTTTCTTTTCAGGCAGCCAAGAAAACCAAAGCAAACTGTGACTCTGATGCCCTGGACACTTTATGCTGTGATGAGCATCAGTGAGACTAATTCTGCATGTCTGCTTCCTCTGGAGCAATGTCAGGACGTGGATGAGTGAAATCCTTAGACTTGAACCATAAGAGAAAATGATGCAGACTGGACAACCAGTTCTGGAAGGGCATTGTCCTGTCTTGCAGAATACTGTCCAGAAATGACTTTTTTCTCTAACATACTTACATACTTTCCAGAGGAGCTGGGGAAAAAATAATTAAAAAAAATAATAAAAAAAAAAGCCAGACCCCAAAACTGCTCTTGCTCACTAGACAGTCACACAGTCCTCATTTTCAAGCAATAAAGACTAAGTTCTACTTACTGAATGCAGCTGATTTAGGGGACCATAAACGTACACAGCACATCTGGCTTGAGAATTCAGTTCAGTTCAGCCAGGAGCTGTGTTACCAATTCAAGTGCATAAGCAATGTAGTGCAGTCATTATCTGCCTGTATAGGTTGCTGAGCTGTGAGAGATTTAAAGTGTCAAAAGTAATTGTGTGGATCTGTGGTGTGTGGAGATTTCTCAACACAATCTGTGTTGTTACATTGATTAAACTGTTCCAGTTATCTGGGTCATCAGACAACAATGCCGAGTCATTGATACATTGCACAAGGGTGAAGGAAGCAAAGCAAGGATTTGTTTTCACTCGTTTTATACCCCTATCACTCCAATTGAATTAATGTATTATTTTTACATTTAAAAGACCCAAAGATCTTTAGTTTTCACACAGATTTAGGGAGGAGCTAGTTATTAATGGCTGAAGGTCTTTGTTCAGCTCAAAAAAAACCCCTAACCTGCAAAAATTTCAAGGACTCCTGGGGCAAAATGTCTTCATTTGCTAGGAAGAAAGGGCTAAATTTAATGGCTATATTATTTTAGATCTGATACTTCCTGAACTTTTTTGTGATAAAGGGAATCATTACAACATGTACAAACAGGTCTCCAACCTCTTACCTTTGAAGGCTGTGGGAAAATTCCCATTAACTGATAAAACCACAGGCACTAAGACAGCTTGGTGTTTGGTCCAGCCTGCTGAGACGTAGGATGTCAGAGATACAATTTGTAAGGAGACAACTCTAAATAATCAGGTAATCAAATACCTGTTTTCAACAAGTGTAATATGAAATTCTTCGATAAAACTATAGCACCCACAAAGCAGACAGCATTAGCTACACTGTAAGCTCAAACATGAATTTAATCTTAAAAGGATTGAAAAGCAGGGTCCTCCTTTTCAGCCTCATTCCTTAGTTTCAAAAGTTGTGCCTCCTTGATTCATGTTTTCTTTATTTCCCTTATGTATTCCCCCTTTTTCTGCACCATTTTAATAAGATTTTAGTTTTATCCTTCTGCTGCACTGGTTAGTCAATTTTTTGGTGGTTAGAAGGGTAGAAAACCTCCTCTCTGGTCTGGGGGTAGAAACATCTATTCTGCTTTCTGAACAAGTGTGCTGACATAATGCAAATGACAGGTAATCATCTCTTGCTCTGACTCCATTTACAAATGTCTTCTCTGAGCCTGCTGTTTGACCTTCACACTTCTGATACAGAAACCCACAGGTTCTTGACAATATTTGGCAGCAGCAGATTGCCTTACCACTCACACCAGAGCACTAAGGAACTAACACTCACATTAAAGGATGGAGGAAACTTTGCTCCAATGTAGATAAAATGATTAAAGCACAGGTTCAAGTAGTCCTAGAAAAGTCCTAGAAATCCCACCAAAGTCTTGCACAAAATCTAACACAAAAAGCAAGCTATGAACATGTAACATTCTGATACAACGGTTGTGGGATTATATAAAAAAGTTGATTTTCCACTGATCTGAACTATTATTTAAAACAAGGAATGCTGAAAGTATCATCCAACAATGCAGTTTCACCAGCAAAGCAGGAACACATTAGAGAGCTCTAGCAATTAATTATTCACCATACATCTATGAACCAAGGGCAATATTCTTCCTGGAAATCTAATAAAATACCTTTATTCTTCAGAAATTATTTGTTGCAAATTACTTCCTCAGATCTATTTTTATTCTTCTCAGAAACAAGCCTTTTAAGGCTTACACTCTGTGTTCTATCCATTCCTAATGTTTGCCAGGCATTGCATGAGTCACTGCTTAGTTACTTCAGTATTTAAATTTGTAGCTGTCTATTTTTTTGGCATCCTACAGGGAGTCAAGACATGTAATGATAATCTGAGATGATCACCATGCTTCATGAGGGAGGTAGCAAAGAAAGAGGAAAGTTTAACTGAAATGCACAATTTTCTTTTTCTTCAGGTTTTCCTGGCTTCTGTCAGTGCCAACAGATGAAATTATCCTCTTTTTGTGACTCTCAGCTTTCCTACCATCATTGCTTTGCAGACTCAAGAGTTTTTCATCAATATCTGATGGTATGGAGATTCCTTTGTGCCTCTAGATATTAAAATGCATCCTTCAGCCAACAATCTTCATTTTTCAAAGTTCCTCATTGACTCATCGGTAACACATTTTTATAAATTTATCAACATTCACGAGTCCTGCTGCATCTGCCTAGAGTTTTGTGAAAAACTCTTGTGGGCTACAAGGGACTCTATCAGATAATTATTTTTCAAGACTTTGTTCTTCAGTTAAATTCTGCTGTCAGTTCTTGCTGAACAATTGTATCTCTGCTACTGAACATCTCTCCTGCAAACTACTGGGACATCCATTTCAGGAAACAATTTATCAGAATCCTATATTTGCCTCTTATACCTTTTAGATACTTTTCAGATTCAAACATACAGTAGTTTCAGCCTTCATCTAAAAGAAAGGATTTTAAAAAGTGAAATATTTAGTACCTTGATACACAGCTTCCTTTAGGTGTGTTGTCTTCCAAGTCTATATTATATAGAAATTCTGTCCTCTTCAAGACTTCAAGATCTCCTTCTCAATCACTTAATCTCTATCAGATTGCTTTAAAATGAGAAAGCATCACAGTATAACTTGGAAAAAATGATTTCTAGCAACTGGTTTCTCTCTTTATAATTTTTTTTCTTTCTCCTACTGCTTGATAACTATATCCCTTTATATATCCTGTTTCTAATCTGAAAAGTATATTCCAAGATCTTATTTGGAATGAAAAACAGAAACTAAATAATGGAAAGATTAAGGAGACTGCTTGGTCCTCCCAACCAGAGTAGTCCTGTCCAGGTCACAGAACCCACTGTTTTTTTCAGCATTAAGTAACCAGGATCCACTGTGAACCTGGTACTGACACAGAGAGGCTTATCAGTAATATAAATTTTATATATATATGTATATATAAATGATATATTTGGGAATTTTATATTATTGTAAATAATGTATATTATAAATGTGTATTCAAATGTATATACTATATTACATATAGTATATATGATATATACACTATAATACAATATATAAATACAAATACAAATATAAAAATAAATAATATAAATATATAAATAATATAAACAGGGAATTGTAGAAATAAGAGTATTGCAAATTCTTCATGGATATCTCTGTATTTCATGTTTATAGGTGGATACCCTGGGTGTCCCTGCCCAGGAACTGTCAGGGGCTGCCGAGATCTGTGTGAGGGGAGAGGAGCCAGGAGGGAAGAGGTGGTGGTGAAAGGGGAGAAGAATGATGTTATTTTAATGTTTGAATTTTGTTTCTCATTACTGTAATTACTAATTGCATTTAAATTAGCAATAAATTATTATTTTGCCATGTAATCCTGGTTTGCCCTTGCCAGTAAATGGTAAATGATCACTTTGTCTCTTCTCATCCCATGAGCTTTTCCATGGTATTTTCTGCCCCTGTCCTGTTGACGAGTGGTAGTGTGAGAGCAGCTGGGTGGCTGCCATTAGCAGCCAATGTCAGCCAACCAGAGGGTGAAAGGATTTTTTATCTCTATTTAAGAAAAAGTTTGTTGTCACCATCAGAACATTTATGGAGCCACTGAATTAATTTTAATCTGAAAGAAATTTTAAAAATGGTGGGAGGTTTTTAAAATGTTACAATGTGAGATGTTGCAGATAAGCTAATGCACACATAAGTAAATTTGATGCTGTAAATTCATTGAATTTTGCTGTCAGATTTCTGTTACTATCTTTGCCTTTGAATCATGCAAACATTTTCTTTTTAGTATTTCTTGAAGGAGAAATACATTAGCCTTTAAGAATTTTTAGCGTTCATTAAAGTTTTTTAAATATAGATGCATTTCATTGAAACAAAAATACTTTTCTCATATAGAAATAATAATGGTGATGTTTTAGCAAAGAATTTAGGACCACATTCTGTCTTTCTAGAAGTAGAAAGTGTAGGTTCTGCTGCTCTTGTCACTTAAATATCTGCTCATGTTTTCTGTTGAAAATAGAAATTTATGCCATTAAGAGAAAAATTTAGGGACATAAAATCAGACATGGCTGCATCTGTTGAATACCCTTTTCAGTTTTGGTAACATCTTATTTCAATCTTGCAAATTATCTGTTTCCCTCAGATAAAAAGGAGAGGTCTATCTCAACATTTCTCTTTCCTCAGCCTTGGTGATGTTTGCCTGAGGGAAAATTCAGTGTAAACTCTTGGACACACACATCATCTGGTGTCTGATGTCTACACAGCATCTTCAGCCAAAACATTCATAAAATACACACATGTGACATACGTGTTCTATCTGCCTTGAAGTCAAGGCAGTGAGCTCAGTCCTGGAATTATATCTAATTTGCACAAGAAACAAGTTTTCTCTTAATTGAAACTTTTAAAATAGCAAACACATATTAATGGGCTTTAGTAGAATTATGCCTGTTAATATTCTAACAGAATTCAGTAGGAACAAAAATGTTTGTATTTTATTAATTCAGATAAATTCCTTCAAAATCACATGATGTGTTCTGAGTGTTTTTCCTTTTCACTGCAGTTAAAGGCAAGAGATTACATAATATGCTTAAAGTCAGAATGTTCCAAAACTTCTAACAGTATGATCTGGGCTGAAAGCTTTTCCTTTTTGGCCCTCACACTGAGATTTGGCAACATGCTTTTATAAAAATTGCAAGATAATAACAACCCAGGCACTAGGTTGTTTCTCTATTTGAGTTTATTTCCAGCAAGAATGAATTGACTTGCTGCGAATGTGTGATGGTAAAAAACATAGTCCTTAAAAATCTATTTTGTCTCATTAATTTTGACATAAAATTTAAGAGTGTAAAGTCATAAAGCATAAATTAGATGTCACCCTGCACTGATCCTTTAAAGAAGAGGAAGTTGATCTTTCTTGGTTTATTTTACTAGGAAATTATTTGCCTGGATTACTGCAAGGTTTAATTAAATTGTCATAAAGCATATAAAGTATCAAAATAGTCCTTTGCTGTGCCACTACATTAATTTTCTGTCATCAAAAGTGTTTATCTTGTTAGCTGCCTAACTTAAACTTGCTCAGTGCTAATTAAGTGTTACATCTGAATGTATTCAGAATATTTAAATCCGTTCTTTTATTTCACTCTTGTTAAACTTTTAATTTTTTTTTGTGTTGCAATCAACATTTGAGGAGTTCCATTTATTTAATAGGCTGTCTGTAATTTACATTTTATGTTGCACTACTTGTTTATTGTGAGATCAGTGGAGCAATTACAGATTTGCTTAGCTGAAAAATACTACAGGAATACTACACTGTTTATGAAAAAATGTATTATCTTTATTTCCAAAGGAAGAAAGGCTTATACATTAACTTTTTGGACTTTATGTCTTCTGAGTCCCCACACAACTCATGTCTGAAAATAGTAATCAGTGTAATAAAAGTCTGACAGAAAGAGATAATTTACAATGATGATTAAATTGCATCCTTAGAATGTTTTCTGCCCATGACATTATGCTCTCCCAGATAACATCCAGTCACAGATGTTAGAATGGAGGACAGTTTCCAATACACAGTTTTTTGCCGTTGTTTTGGAGACTTAGAAAGTTTAGCTGTACCACTTAATGTAGACTAAAACAAGCTTTTAGCCAGACAGACTGAATGTCCCAGGCATATTTAAGTATTTTTCACGTCCAAGTATGATTCAAGTGTTCCCTGAAATGCAGATTCATAGCCCAGTCACTTGCAGAAAAGCAAGAATGAGGAAGGATATGATGTGTCTAAGTGGTTTCTATTTCTGGGCAGCACAGAAAGGAAAGGGGAGACTTCATGGGTTTGTGGCTTTAAGAACTCAGTCTCCAGACTAGAGTATGTTCTAGGTTCTCTTTGTCTCCCAGCTACCCAGGCAGTCCAGGTCACACTGTCCCTTGGTGCCATACATGGTGTGCTCTGAGGGACATCCAAGCCTGGCCTGTGATGTAAGGTTAATATAAAATGCCAGCTAGTAATTGTCTAGGGGTCACATTGACCTGATAGAAGCTAAGACAGAATGCTTGTTTAATAGAAGCTAAGAAATTGTTTAGGTAGGCATCACCTTATAAAGGAAATATAGGTGCTAAACTGATAACTATAGTAAGCCTGAGATAAGAAACAGAACGTGTTGTTGGCTTGGCTGAAGACTGAAGAAGTGAGCATGCCTGGAGAAGAAGAGGTAAAAAGTTTACCCAGAGAAACTTGCTTCATTTTTACTTCATCCTCATGACCCCCACAACCACCACCTGGAGACACTACACAAGCACAGGAGGGAGGAGATTATGAAAATGACCTCTTGGGACTAATTTTGATACGAAGCAGGAGTAGGTGATGCATATGTATCGACGTATTGTGAAATCTAATGAATATGTAGAACTTCAGGTATATAACAAAAGCCAAACTGTGAGATTGGTGAGCATGGGTTTCAGAGGAATTATCACCTGGTGTGCCCAGCACTGAATAAACATACCCCTCCCTATAACTTTCCAAGTTGTAGAGTACTTTTCTGAAAGTCACTTAAAGCCATCCTCTGTAAGAAAGTCTTGAGTCTGGTACCCTTATAAGCCATAAAGCTAAAGTGTACTATTAAATTCAAGCCTCGTATTCCCTCTCCTCAAGTAATAACTCCTTGGAGAAATTTGTGAAGCTTAATGTTTCCAGCATACTTTGTGATCATTGGCTTTAACCTGTGTCATTGTAGAGGCAACACTATGGATGCATGGCTGTATTTTTCAAAAACAGGACAGGTCCAATGCTTTAAATTAACCCAATAGCCAGAGCACTTTGATCTATCATCTGCTTGTTCTAATTCACTAGGCAAACATACAGAGAATATCGGTCATTTTCTCTCCAACCAGAAATATGCTAAACTAGAAATTTCCCTTTTGTCACTGTCACTCCCCAGTTGTGTCTGTGCATTTAGGATGAGAAGTTATTGAGAAGGGTTGAGGGATTTTTCCTTTTTTTTTCCTTAATTAGTTATATCTCTTTCCTCCCAGCCACCATCATCCACAGCAAGCACTATTCACTTGAAGTTAACAGGAGAATAATGATGCAGCAGAAGTTGCCAAGCACCATAAGCAGCTTGATTGTGCTGGAATACCAGTTGCTTTTTGCTGGTGGTTTACACCTGACAAGAAGCCCTTGAGAGTTTGCTTACCTAACACCCAGAGCTGTGGAGCTATACAGAGGAGTTCTGCAGGTTAAGGCAAGAAATAAAGATCTCTTGCCTTTGATTACCCTTTGGATTGCCTATGATTCAGTAAGAGGTTGATGTAATATGAAGATAAACAGTGGAAATGTTCATCCTCGTGACTGAGGGGCTGCCATTGAGCTGGGCACATACAAATGCATATTTCAGGGTGAGCTTTCTGAAGTACAAAGAGCTTCATGATTCTGATGAAAAACAAGACACTTGCCTCACTTGGGATATCTACACATAGAGGTGTAGATTTCAGATATCTGAAGCCAAACCCCTCCCATACAGCCTGTCAATGAAATGTGCACTTCAGAGAGGGGGTCTTGATCCCCACGTGGTGCTGAACCAGGTTACCTTGCAGTTTTGAGTTGTTTGCAGTAGATTGTTGCTGACCTTGGTAACCACCATTCCAGCCTCTAACAGAAAGTACAGGACCACCTCCCATATCTCATGTTTCAAACAAAGATAGGAAGTACCATAGAGTAAAACAGTACCTTATTGCTGTGATAGATGTAAAATACCAGCATGAAAAAAAAAAGACACTGGTACTCCAGCATGGGATACAAGATGATGTGGGGCACAAGTAGGTATGCTAATAGCAGTTCCTAGGAACTATGACAGCAAGAATTATTATTCTAATAGAAGAATAGGTCAAAAGTGATTTTTACATTTTTTCTTTTCATTTGCAAATTATAAATTATATGTTCTGAGATGAGACTCATTTGATTTGTTCTTTAACATGTTATAATATTCTAGATTTAACATCATGAGTGGAAACCTCTCTATATTGTGGTATAAATACTGCAGGCACTGGAAGGAAGAGGCAACGCTTGACTCACAGAAAAGCAATCATTTCCATCTCTTCTGTGATATTACTCTGCTAAAGAGAAAACTTGAACCCCTGCACCTCTATATTCATGTGATGCATCTTTCTCCTGCGAATGCACAAAATGATACAAACACCAACACTGTACACATTGGTTCCACCTCAGACTTCTGAAACACAAACTATAACTCAGCATCCTTGGGTCACCTCAAGAGATAAAAAATATGGTAGTCTTTGTTTGCATTTAGAAAGTTTTAATATTCAGGTATGCTGAAGATTTTGGGGGGGGGGTTGGTTTTTGGTTTTTATTTTTAAAGATTTTTTTGCTTTTTGTTTTTGTTTTCCTTTCCTATTCCAGGCCCTTTTAGAAACATGCATTGCCAAGACCTTATGCTGGTGCTTTAATAATAATAATTTGTCTTACACTTGATTCTAAGCATAGTTTGGGGCTTAGAGATGTAAAAGCAAAATGCTTCAGGGAAAAAAAAAATAGGGCCAATTATAGGCACAACTTGATCCAGTAAGAAGCAAAACCACTGGTGAGCCTTAATAAAGCCAATCTCCTACCTAGGGAATCCTCCAACAGCCTTTCCCACCAGAGCAGACTTTATCCAAGTAGGATGTTCTTTTGAAATACATTGAATAACCTCCCTGCTCCAGCATAAAGAGGTTTATTGGTAGCTCTCAGATGGCAGGATCAGGGTCCAGCAAATATTTCTGTCATTGTTGCAACCCAGCTGCAAAGCTTTAATATAACTAATGGCAGCGGGTGGTTTCTAATACCAAAAGGTCACGGAGTCACAGGAAGCCACCTGGCCCTACTGTATCTTTGCAGCTCACAATTATTATTATCTATTATTGTTCTCTATTTATAATAAATACATCAACATCTAGGGAAAAAAATCATCCATCCAGAGATGTAGGAAACCTCACCAGAAATAAAACACAAAATCTAAATAAAACCAGCAGCTACTCCTAATCAGCAAGCCAAAAAGAAAAAGGCAACCACAATAAAATGAAGTCCAGACCATGCATACATTTCATGCAAATATCAGACCTTGATGTATCATTTGCTGAAACAGTGGCTAAAAAGACAGGCAGCAAGGAGTTCCCCAGAGTTCCCCCTTTGTATTCTGACCTTCAGTGCCAACATTCTCTTCTGTTTTTTAAGGATGCTTTGTCTTTTACTGCCAGATTGCATTCTGGGTCACCTTTAAGATGTATTTTAAGACGCCATTCCCCATAGTGCTGTAGTTCCAAGTGCAGGAAAGAACAGCATATAGCAACTAAATCTGCTTCCTTTCCAAAGCTAACTTTTTTGATACAGCTAGTGTGAGATTGAAAAACCCTCAGAGATTTCAGTAGCTAAACACAGGTGCTTCAGCCATGCAGCTGCTTCAGTCTCCACTATGTATTTAGCCAAGCAAGGGCAGCTGATCTTTACATGTGTCCTTTGTGTGACTGCTCTGATTGCCACAGGAGAGGGAGACACAATTATAAACCAGGGCACCAGAGGGATGACAGCATCAATGTCTGCTATCTGACCAGGAGCTTCTTATATGTGCTGAACAGAAGGAAATGTGACCCCTACAAAAGTGTCCTGTGGGATGAAGAGAAACTGTACAAATCTGATCCCTGGGAATGATGAGCCAAAAAAGATTCCAACACTTGGAACTGACACTTGGACTGTTTGCTGTTCCAGTGTGGTCAACCCTTGGTCAACCCTTACTACTATCAAAGGAAAAAGAAAAGATCTAACAATATCTAGTTTTCATTCATAAATATTTTTACTTTGATTGTTCATATATTAGTTCAAAGCACAAGTCCAGGAGATGGTGATCATTTGTGCTGACAAGTTTCACAAAATACCTCCCTTTTATACGAATTTCTTTTAATAATATTTTCAGCTTGCCTGCTGTTGAGTTTGCTGAGCTTCTCTTCATTTTTATATTATGGCAAAGCAAAGGAACAGGTTTCTGTGCTTACTCTATGCTTCTTTCTATTTGTCATCTAAATTTGAATACTTAAGCTCTGTTTCAAATGCTTACACACAAATATAACAAACAAAGCATTCCTAAATAATTTTTCAGGAAAATTTCAAGGTACACAAACCTACCTTGAAATACGGGTGGGGTTTGTATACTCAAGTGCATCAGATGGAAATTGCAGAAACATTATTAGAAAAAAAGAAAGAAAAAAAAAAAAAGCTGAAAGTTAGGTTATTGCAGATGGAAGTAGACTGAGATCTTTTCCTGGTGTCCTGGTTTGGGCCAGGATGGAGGTGATTTTCTGTCTTGTACTTTTTCCTTTTAGCTAAGTCTCTTGTAAGTAGTTGCACTTGCTGAAATTAACAGCAAGTTTCTCAGACAGTGTGTGTTTCTAGGACTGATAACACTTGATGTTTATAGTTACTGCTAGAGACTGGTGTGCAGAGCCAAGGACACTGCTCAGCTCTGAAGAAAACATAAAGAGGTCCCACCTGCATCCCTCCTTTGGGGAGGAACGGACAAGATAGATGCCAGAATTGACCAAACAGAGTATTCCATCCCATATACGTCATCCTCAGTATAAATTTGAGGGATCACGAGGGCCAAGCCAGATTTCCTGTTTCCAGCTTCCGGCTGCCTGCCCTTCCTGCCTTTCCTGCTTCCATTCCTTCACCCCGGCATCCTGGAAGGATCCCGTCCGTTCGTGTGCCTGTGCTCCTGATCCGTGCCAGCCCTTATCTGTGTGTTCCTGCCTCCAGTTCCCAACTGCTGCCGACTCCAGGAGTCCAGCCTGGACTTTCCCAGAGCTGCCCTGCAGCCTCGGTGGTGACGTGAGAGCTATTGGGGGAAAGGGGGGGAGGAATGTGGTATCCATTTTCTTGTATATTTGTATATATTTATTAATTTTTCCTATTTATCATTACTGTTTCATTAAAGTTGTGTAGTTTAGTTTCCAACCCATAAGTCTCTCTCCCTTATTCTCTCTCCTTTCTTATAAGGGAGGAGAGAGAGATTAATAGAGAGCGTCTGTTACTCGGTTTAATTGCCGGGCCAGTGTTAAACCGTGACACCTGGGAAGGTGTTGGCCACAAAGAGAACTTGTTTGTATGGAGTGAATAATGATTTCTATTCAACCCCATCTTAACCTACTATTTTAAAATGCCCTGAAATTTCAAAATTTAAATTTAAACCAAGGATTCAAACTATCACAAGAAAAATAACATGAAAGCAAATACATCTAGCAAGTACAGTGGTAGAGACTGATCAGTCAGTCATAGAATATAACAGAATCATTTTGGTTGGAAAAAACCTTTAAGATCATCAGCCCCGACTGTTAACCCAGCACTGCCAAGCCTACCCCTAAACCATGTCCCTCAGCATCACATCTACACATCTTTAAAATAACTCCAGGGACTTTGACTTGACCACTTCCCACAATAATGTGAATTAATAGTTTCAGGCTGAAATGGGTTAGATAGCAGTAATCAAAGTGCATAATAGGATATTTTAGAGAGAAAAAAAGAGGTATCAAAGTCGAACACAACTTGTTTGTTATGTGCATTTAACAGAGATTTGAACAAAGCCAGGACAGGCAAGGTCATTAAAAAAAAAAACAAAAAAAAAAAACAACAAACCACATTCAGATAGTAAAGGAAGTTGCTCTTTTATAAGGCAATCCTGTAAAAATATTCCTCAACAGGATGGCTCTGAAAGTCTAGATGAATGTGTTCAGAGGTAGATAATGAGATTTAATGTTCCATGGCATAAATTTAGCTACATCAGTGATAAATTTGGATGAACAGAGTGCGTTAAGATAAAATATTTCTGAAAGTAAGGTGGATCAAGCTGCTACAAACAAATTAAAACAAATGGATAAACCTGATATTCTGACAGCCTTAGTGTTTGTGCTACTAGAGAAGTAGTGGTCCTGAGAGACTAGTAGGATGTTTGCAAGGAATAAGGCCCAATTGTAATACTAAGACTATTTTGATAAACCCCATTAAGATAGTGTACAGAAATAATGCTCAATTTCAGATAACTCAGGGCATTTAAGAAATCAACTGGGCAACTCCATAAGGTCTCTATTCTTGCCCTCCCAGCACAGTTTATCCCCTAAAGAAACAAAAAAAGAATTTTTCAGGAGCTGTTTTTGGGTAATCACTCCTATAATTTACACCACATAGTCAAGAATTGTTGTGTCCATCTGGGAAAAAGAGAGGATTTGGAGGCACAAATTGCCCATCATGCGGGTACACATGGATGTGTATTTCAGACAGAAGACTCAGTCTGCAGAAAAAAAGACAAGGCTTTCTACTGTATGACTACTTCAATATATTTTAAAAAGTTGTGTGCGACACCATGAAAAAGATGTTTATGCTTTGCCATACTGAAGTTTTTCTTTATTGAAGACATTAAACTCTTCTTTCATACAAAAGCCAAAAACCTTTTCTCAATGAAAAATTCTGAGTTTTTTGTTTTCCACACAGATTTAAGAGGAACATAAATAAAGAGGAACACAAAAGTTTCAAAGTACACTAGAATATAAATGAGAGTTCCTTAAGAAGGTTTATATTTACTCCAGCACAAAATCCCCATCCTGTAGGCTAAGAGGCTTTTTTTTTTTTACTTCTAAACATAACAAGTCAGAAATACCTACTGTCAGTGAAGCTACAGAAAATTGAGAAGCAATGACAGATTTTAAATGCAGTAGCATATTGTATACATTTAGTGATCATCCAACTAACATTAAAGGGAATATATTTATTTCAGAAGTTTCATCAATTCATTCTTATGTGACAATATAGTATATCAGAATTCCTCAGAGAGCTGGCAACCACTTTTTTTTAAAACAATGATTCTAGAAAGTGATTTCTGATATGAAGAATGCACTCCGGAAATTTACCAACTATTGATGTTATATAATTTATTTTAGAAATGTGTCACTGGAACATTACCATCATGCAAGATATTGATGTAATTCAGATTTTAAAAATTCCTAATAGAAAGATAAATACTGTCTACATGAAGCTCCATAGCATTTCAGATATCATAGTAAGTCCATAAACAAATGAAAATCCATGTTTAGAGTGACTTGACATTTTAGAAATGTCTATTTGTCACCATCAGCTTTCCTTTAAGACTTTCCAAATACTACAAACTGCAAAGAGCAGGCAGGAAGTAGCTCAATATCTCTTCATTCATTAAATAAATGACTCTATTTTCACTGAGGGAAAAAAACCACACTCTTGTCAGTTTATTACAGTTTAAGAATGATAAAACATTATGCCTGTTGACTATTTGCATTAAAATTGTCTTTATTTCCAGATTCACTGCTTTGTGTCCAGTTGAAAAGCTGGTGAAGGTGACTCCTGGGTTTCTTGGAACCGAGCATGCAGCATGGAATTTTTTTCATAACAGCTTGGTGACAGTGCAAAACTATCACCTCCAAGTCTTTCTCAGCATGAACCTGAAACAAAGTAAGGTATATTAATATTGCACAGATTCCCTCTGACCCTGCTCCAAAGCAGGCACAGGGCTATGAACAATGTAGCTAAAAATTAGGGATTAGTCACCTCACTGTGCATAATCTGTCTTGTTCCATACTATCCTGGAGAATCCCAAGCTTCTGTGTGTGCTAGTCAACATAACACATGACTTACCAGGGACCTATGGGATGCAAAATCCGAAGTTGAAAGCAACACAGAATTAAATAAACATCTTAAACAACACGGGATGTTTCTGACCAGACAATTTCACCGCACCTTTTGGATCAAGCAAAATGACAGAAAATGCTTTCAAATAGAAGGGAGGAATGAGTTATGAAAACAAACACATTTCTATAAATATAAAGGCTTTTTGCTAGATTTGGGAAAGTAGTGTAGTCATTCATATTGGAACAGTGAGTCAAAAAGCAAAGAAGAATTTGTGAAGGTGTTTGAGTGCCATCAGGAGCAAATCTCAGCAGTGAATCTGAACCTTTTTGAGAGAACATTTAACCCAAAGAAATGTTAGAGCATGGGCAATCAGATTGCTCAGAATGCTGCACAAAACATCCAGAACTACTGTTTGCATTGTCACCTCAAGTGGAGAGATACTGAAGTGCTTCCATTTTCTCCTTGACCTTAGAACCAAATCAGGCTTTCATTGTGCTGCATTTGGACACTTACCAAGAGTCAGCACCTGCAACAAAGGGACCCAAAAATTTTACCACCTAAGGCTCTGATGCTGGTAATGTGCAAGTATGTACTGAATCCCACATGAATAAAGCCTGTGAACTGCAGAATGATAATCTGCAAGAAAGAAAGTCTAAGCTTTTGGGTGACATGTACGAAGAGGTGAAAAAAGCACTCACACTGCAGAGGAAAGCAGAAGCACTTTTACACCTCTGTCAATGCAGAGGCCAAACCAAAGAGTTGTTCATTTAATCACAGTACTCTTGCTGCCTTAGTCCTATTTATTTCTTCTCCTTCCCAACCTTCCTTACTACCTCAGTCAGTCTGATGTGTTTCCCATCTTTGTATTTTTAGTGACATGGGAATGCTGGTACTCATACCAGGCGACTTATCTTCGAAACAGTGACCTGTGTGTATATCTTGAACCACAGAGGAAAAGGTGAATGCCCTCAGAAACCCAAGCTTGCTTGTAAACAAAGGATTGAAGCCTTTAGTCAAATTTGGAGAAAGCTTTTATCCTGAGCTCTCCCATTTTCACATAGTTGGCTACCTGAATTCCAGTGTAAAGCAACAATTTAAAAAGCTTCCTTGTTTCCAAAAGAGACACTTCAGAAAAGTACAGATGCACTGGGGTTTTTTTTCCTCTCCATTAACTTTTACTCATTGTCCAGAGACAGACATGTTTGCTAACTACAAAGACCTGAAAGAAATGGACAAAATCAGAGTGTGTCCATTTTACACCACTTTTTCATAATCTCCTAGAAAGAAGTGGATGGGAAAGCATCAAGTAGCAACTTTTGAGTAGCAAGATTTGGTTTCAGGGAGTAAGCAGAGTGGCTTGCCAATTACTCATGGTTTAAGATGCTTGCAGTTACAGCTTTGAGAAGCAATAATGGAAGAAGCTAGAGGTATATTTTCAGGAACATAATACAGTCCAACTGAACAAGATGGAAAATATAGTTTTCATCACATGGAAAGTGTTGGGCTTGTGAGAAAAAATAAAATCTCAGGTTTCTTTCTCCTCTGTGAAATATTGCAAACTATTGATATTTTACTTTATATTATTAGAAACAGAAGTAATATCACAAGGGAAATATATGAATTATCATTAAAAGTGCAACAAAATAAGTTGGGTTTGCTTGCTTGCTTGTATTTTAAATGGGCACTTTCCAGAATAAACTCATGATGTGGAAATTTTTCAACTTTACACTGAGCAGTGTAAGCACATTCCTCAGCAGTGGCAATCAAAGTGTGTGCTCTGTGAAAGAAACCAGCCAGCAGCACAAAGACTGAAAATTAGAGAAGGAAATACTGTTTAACTCACATAAACGACAATGTTTTAAAAAAGCAGTACTTCATGATTCATGAAATCAGTGCACAAGATATTTTTTTCTTGTCCAGTGACCCTATTGAAGTTTAAAACATGGTTGGTTTTGTAGTTGATATTCTAAGATATAGCAAATATTTATGCTGGTCTGGAGACCATAGATACTGTATTTTTAAAGGAAACTCGCTGGAAATACACTGCAAACTTACTATGTGGTTATATTGATGTGTTTTTAGAATTATTTTTTATTAAAAATTAGTATCCTAAACATTATATTATTATAAATAGTATGTGGCAATAACTAAATGTAGAGCAAGATAACAGCAATATTGACATTTCCAAAATGTAAAACTTCTCTTAGGAGAAATCTAGTCAGACTGTCTACAGACCATGATGCTCACCTATACTGAGAAAGAATTGTTTTTTATATATTTGTTCCTTCTTCACTCTATTGTTTGAGCATAGAGAGAGAAATAAGAGCATAAGATATTCCCAGAGGGATATGGAGCAGCAAGACACAGGAATCCTCTCTCAGTAGTCCACTCAGGGTATTTTAGTATTTCTTTTCTCAGTCATAACTCCCTCCTGTCTATGATTATTACAGAAGTCAGCACTTATTTTAAAAAATGTTCTTTTTTGCTTGCTGACTGATATTTTTTCTGATATGTTACTTCCAGCTGGAATTTCTCTTTTGTCCTCAAATTCAATTCCTATGAGACAGATTTCTTCCACATGTCCCTCCTTTTATTCTATTAAATTTTACCTCCTCAGTAATTCAAGATCAAAGACAAGCTATGGATTTTCTTTTCTATCTGGGGACAGCTCTGAAGTACAAATAAAACACTATCAAATCCCTTTTCTTTTTGTTACCTACAGTGATTACACTAAACCCACTAAATCATTCAGATGAGGAATATTGGCAGAGGAAATGTATTATAAATATGTGCAGAGAGCACTCACAGATTTACCTCTTCTTTCAAGCAGTCAAGCAAGCAGGATTTGGGGACAGAACAACTGTCCTTGTCTCTTTTTTAAATTTTTTTTAAATTTATTTTTATTTTTTTAATTAGAACCATCAAAACCACAGAATTCAGACTGTGTCCTGGTTTGGGCCACTGAGCTGTAAAGCAAGTTAAAAGAGTTTCAGATCAAATGGACACAATTCAGCCTTTCAGTGCCAGACTTGGAATCTGGTCTTGCTCCACCCCTATCTGTCCCTGTCTACTGAGCAAACTCATCCTCTTCTTTAAGAGCTATTGTATAACTTTGTTTATTCCAGTAGTCTGTTCAATAGATCAGATCACCTGCATGCAATCTACCTCCAGCTCAGTCTTGCAGGAGGAAGTGAAGAGAACAAAGACAAAATGGAAAATATCAAATCCACTGTCTGCCAAATAGTAAAGGTATACAATAAGAAGTCTGCAAAAAGCATCACAGTTCTTCTGTTCATAGTGAATCTTCAGCATCCTCCATCAGACAACACTGCTCTAAGTATCCCCTGTCATGTTGTCTCTTATTTAGGGTAAAAGGTGCCTGGGGTTCTGTGACCTCAGTTACATCAGTGCTTGATGCCTTTTCATTGTCTGGAATATAAAATTCAGTGTGTTGGCATCTGGTCTGGAGGTCTCAGCCACCACTGCCACAATCCCTTTCATAAATCACTGAGGTTTTTATTCCCAAAGTGTCTGGGTAACACGTTCCTGTGACAGCTCAGCTGCAATGTTGATGCTTCCTAACTGTGGCAAGAAGTCCACAGGGGTGTGGTTTGAAACCACCAATTTATGTCAAGCAGACCACAGAGCTTTCAGAAGGGAGACACCTTTGCTATTGCTCACTTGAACTGGTATTGAACTGCATTGCCCAGAGGTTAAGAGGCTGCTACTGATCCCCCAAGCCCCATGAGACCTCATATGCTACCATCTATTTGTACAACAGCTACTACCCTGTGTTTTTCCAGCAGTTTAAAGGATGGCAATGAAACTTGTGCCATCTGCAGCTATGCATCTAAGCAATGGCTGCTTTATTTCCCAGCAGTATAATGTATATTAGAAATATGGAGCTGTATTCATCACAACCAGCTCTGGAATTAGAGAAAAAGAAACCAGCTGGGACAGTGAGTAGCATGAAGCAGACATTTTACCAGGTAGCACATGTATTCTCTATGACTTTCATAGACACCTTCCTGATATTAATGCCAAATGATAAACTCATGTTTTCTAAGCCTGACTCTCAGTCACCATCATCTTATTAAAATTCTTTGGGTGTTTTTCCTCATTTTTTTCCACAACAGAGGGGCAGGGAACTCTTCTCATACCTGCAAGGTGCGTCTAATCTCTGCTTGCAGGTGACATGTTCCCCCACTGATGTGTGTGGCTGTCTCTGCAGGTCTTTATCCAACCCTTTTTTATGCCTCCCTGACTCACATGTTTTTTCCACTTTTCTTCTTTTGAGTAACCAATTTTCTCTCATTAGCATGCTCATATTAGCCCTTCTCTTAATCAGATTCTATAACTGACACGTCTACTTCATTGATCTTTTTTCTGTATGTATCTCAATTTTTTTTGCCTTCTTCCTCACCAAATTTTATGTTTCCTTATAAGTTTTCTTTGTCTATTCTGTCTCCCCACTTAAAGGCTTCTGTAACTGTAACTTACTAATGGCAGAAAAGTATGTAGAAATATACACAATATTTCTCTGTTTACTCCCATTTTTCTAAGCAATCATACAACCTTCTTGAAGATGAATCCTACATGTTGTGAATGTGGGCTTTCTCCTGCTCCCTGGATTTCCCAGAGGGACCAGAACCAGCCCACAGGATTTGTCAGCTTGGATACAGACACTTCTTACAACCCACTTTACCTGAACATTGAATCAGAGAAGGAAAGAAACACTCTGGATGACAAAAAGTCATACGATTTAGTGTTAGTCCTGCAAGAAGCAGGGAGTTGGCCTCCCTGGATCTTTATGGGTCCGTTCCAACTTGAGATACTCAAGATTCTGATACTATAAGTGTTTCTTGTGATCTTCAAGGCTTCCCATTCCTGTTTCTCTAAACAGTTCAACACTGTTATGTCCATATGGCTTATTCTTTTCATAGAATATGAATATTCATTAAATAATAGAATATTCTTTTCATTCTCCTTTTTTTTGTTTGTTTGTTTTTTAATTTTTCTTCAAATCGTGCTCTTTCGTTTCTCTTTATTATGTCACTTCTCCAGTTTCAAGACTGAAATCTTCTGTATCCAAAGTTCTTATGCATGTGATTTTTAAGAGATCTTAACATCTGAAACTAGAGCAACGTTCCCAGCTGAACATTGTCCTTACTGAGGTATTAAAAAATAACTGAATAAATTCAAATAAAACTGAACATCCTAATAAGCTCAGGCTACACATTTCCTGAAAAGGTCATCCAAAAGCAGATCCATTTTTCAGCTACTACATATCTGCACATCTAGCTTTGTGGAGGCTTGTGGAGACTCTTTAAAGTATTGGTGACTTTTTAATCCTTAGCATTTATGGCCAGAAGGATCGTGTTACAAGTCAAAAAACTTTGTTAATTCACCCTCTATTCAGCCTGCTCCTGTGATTTTTACTACAGCATATTTTCCACTAAGTTGTAGCTTTGGATGCACCAAAATTAGAGATTTTTCTATTTCCCTTATTAGTAGTTGTTTTCAATTTTTTCTTGTGATTTGAAATAAAAGTAGATTTAAAATAGCTTGTGTTTCTATATACCAATATATCTGGAACTTCAGTGAAAGCAATACAGCAGAAATTCAAGTCACATCACAGCAGCCCACTACAGAGTATGTGTGACAGAGAAGTACAAATGAAAAGAATCCACAGTACATGATAGTTTCCTTAAGCAGGGATTTTTGAACACTCATTATGTCTGTTTCTAGTTAAACATTGATGCAGTTTGTGGTCCTCTCAACTTGCAATTAAGAGACCCACTTAACAAACCTGAAATTGCACTAAGACCCATTATTTTGTCAAATGTTCACAAAGCCAATTCCTTCCTAAATTAAAATGGTTAAAGTAGCTTTACCTGCTTTGCTGTTAAGACTGCACAGTGTGTTCTTTCTGGACCTAATTATCCATTTGATAAATAATTATCTGCTCTCCCATTTCTATACTTTAGAGGTTTTTTACATAGAAAAAGAATAGATTCTCAATTGCATCAAGGTATACTTCACCCTCTCACTTCCTTGAAATGCAATGGAGACATTAAAGAGAAAAAGACCCTCTAAGAATAACCCTGTGTCTTGAAGGTAATTGTAGAGTTAAACATTTTACATCAGACTCACAATGGCAGCTCTGGGAGTGGTGTGGATTCTGGTCAAAGTTCACTGTTTAAAATCTACAGACCAGGACTATAAAATTGGAGAAAATACAGTAAGGTTTAGGTTGGTATAACTATAAGCAAGAGTTGAGGTAGCTCCTGATCACTACAAGAATACTCAGCTTAGAACTCTTCTGTTTCCCTGCTATTTTGAGTATTTCCCAATACAGCAGGAGCCCAAACCTGACTTTCCAAGGGAAGAGATTTATTTTTTTACATTTAAAACACTCATATTACAGTTTTTCAGACAGTGAAGTTAAAGTTAGATACCAGCAGTCTAACTAATGCTCTCAGGAGGGATAGGTTTTGGGTCCTTTCAGTATTTGGTCCAGTCTACTTAGATACTTCTCAGGTAAAAGAGTTTTGTTTAGTTTGGTTTTATCTGGGATTTGGAGGGGGTAGGGAGGGGTTTGGTTGGTTGATTTTTTGGGGTATAATTTGGTTTTGTGTGGTAGTTTTTTGTTGGCTTGTTTTTAATATTACACTGAGTAAAGCACTGATGGGATTCATCTTCACCTTATGCCATCCCAGTGTTAGTAATGGCTCAGGAAACAGGACCTACAAGAGACCCACATCCTTCTGGACCAGCTATTAGAGATGAAACAAAATAGCCTAGGAAAGTTAAAGTAGCACAATTGCCTACAATAATGGAGGTGCATTAAGCACCTGAGTCACACCCTACACTTCATATATTACAGACACTTTTAATGAATGAAGTATCAGTGAACTTGGACAATCTAAAGGGTGCATTCACACAGGGAAGCAGATATTTCTGGGCTGGGCTTCATCTGACTTGAATTTGAAGGGAGGGAATTCAGCTCCACACCCATACACCTTTGTGTAGGATTCTACCTCTGAGCTTGATGTGAAGGAGCTGATTATGACCAGTGACAGCTTAGTGGCTGAAATCTGGAAGATGAGATTTGGATCTCCTTTCTCTGAAGTGCATACACGACATAGAAGATGCATTTCCAACATGATTTTGTGAAAGGACCCTTGTAAATCTTGCCAGAAAACCAGTAACACTGTAGAGGAATTCAAACACTCTTGTAGAAGAGAGTATGTCTTGTGAGCTTTTCCCTTTTTAAATAATTCTCGGCTGAAAGAACATTTGTTACTTTTCAAGTTATTCGGGCTACTCTAAGAATACCATTTTTGTTAAAATAAAAAATATGCTATATCCCTTTATTTTATTTTTTTCACTTTGTTTGCTTGGTTTGGGGTTTCAGGTTTCTTTTTGCCTTGCTCTATCACAACCTGAGCTATTGTGGCAGGGAAAATACAGAGAAGATTCTGTCAGTTTCTAGCCAACTGTCAACAAGAAGTTAACTTTGTTTCTACTTTGCTTCTTCTTTAATGGCTCATATGGAAAAAATAAAGTTGGCTGCATTGCTGAAAGGAGAGATAATAACTTTGGGGAGGGCAGGATTTATCTCATGTGTAGCGAGGATGAATTGCAAATAGGATTCTTTTGCTTCCTTGCTATAAGCAAAGCAATATCCCCTGAAGAAAAGATCTTGCTGGATGCTTTTTTAAAAGTTCTTCTTAGCAATTTCTTGTTTAATCAGTTTAAAGATTAGACTGACTTTCAGATTGAATTAGTACCAAAAAACAAAGCAAACCAAAACAAAAAAACCCAACACAATAACTCCCTAACTCTGGTTTATTTTGCTTATACCCAGCATACCCGAAGACAGATTTTAGCCAAATGTATTTTCACTCTCAGTGGACTGTTTTGTCTAAAAGCTTGTCCTCCAAAAATCTGTATCATATGGGAAGCTTATGTCCTAATATGTCTCTTGACAGCTGCCTGTAAAGCAGAGATGCATGGATGTGGAAAAGATAAACAGAGAATCCTCTTAAATTCATGACAATCTTAAAAAAAAAAAAAAATGCTAAGAAGAGTTTTGAAGACAGTGAAGTTGCCACTAAAATCCTCTGTAGATATTCTTCTTAAAAGTTACACTGCTCTGTTGCACAGCTGTGTTGCCTGTTTGAACTAAAAATGACTATGATGGCCAAACCTAGAAAAGAAAACAATGTAAGATCTTTAATCTGTATTTTTCAAAAGGAAAGGAACCTGATATGTCACTTAGAAAAGCATCTGGCCTTTTTTTTGTCAGCAGCTTTCTCCAGTGGTCTATTAATTTCATGGCTTTCACAAAAAAAGCTTTGCCAGCATTGGGAACATTGAACAGGTTTTTGATGTAGTTAAAAAAAAAATAAAAATAAAAAAAGTGCTCTTTTGTTTGTCTGCAGTTTCCCTGTGTCTGACTTTTCAGGGTGTTCTTACTAATTCTATGCTTTTACCTCCTGTTTTTAAATGTTCATTTGTGTCATTTATTTATAAATATAATAGTCAAGGTCAGAATCTCAAAAAGGTGAAGCATCAAATATGAAGACATCCTCTGCATTCATTGATTTACTTCAAATATTTTAAAACTCTTCGCAAGGTATATACAAGACTTTTCACTTTACAGATGCAGGACAGTTCAGGTGTAGAGTTTGAAATCTTCTAAAACTGGATAGAAACAATATCCAGCAATGGAAGGATTAAAAGAAAAAACCTCCCAGTGTTTCCATGTTGCTTAAGCAGCAAAATTTTAACCAGACCCACAGAACCCCCCCCCCTAATGGTAGTGAAATGTGAAGAATTTTTAATAATTTCTTAATTATTTTAATAGTTTCTTATGAAATTAATTTCTTACTTTAATAATCTCCTAAATGTTTTAAATTTATTTTGCCATATTCTTGTTTGTCTATGACCATTTTTTTTATGGTCAGTGTTCAGCAGATTTTTCTTTCACCTGTTAATTAACCAGCAACACAAATGAATAGGACCAAGGATCCACCTCACCTGCTGGTGAGTGTTAGTGACATTTAATAGTGAATAAAGAATAAGATTCATCTAGTTAATATAGCTTTGATAATGCCTTGTATTTTGGTGGGTTTGTCTTTTTTTTGTTTCTTAGCCTCTCCTCTCTCCCTTCCCAAAATACCTGTTTTCACACTGACCAGAAGCGGACCACTATCTTAGATTAATTCTAAAATGCTTTCTTTTCTCAGATTCTCTTAAAACATGAAAATGCAGAAATGTACAGAGAGTTTTCAATAAAACAAGAAGAAGCTAAAACAATATATATCCTTCTCAGTGGGCATTAGCCATTATTCCTCTCTGGTTATTAGCACAGGAGAGCTGACTGTGCATGAATTCATACAGAAGAATTAATGGACCACATCTGAAATGTTAAGAGACGAGCTATTAAAGCCAAAAAAGACCTTAAAGAAAAAAGAAGGAATGCTGTGGGAAGATTAGGCTACAAAATACTGCCCTCTGTATAAATACACATTCGTATAGAGTGTTAGAGACAATGTTGTTGGTTCCACTTCTTCTGCTTTCTCAGTTTCAGAATTTCAGAACATTTGTGTACAAAAAAACATTCCAGCATCAAACCACCTGGGTTATCCATTTCACCAAAAATCAGAGGATGCCCTTCAGTACCTATCAGCAAAGCTGTATGTTGGAAGAGATCTCCCAGAACCTAGTTAAATGGGAAATTTAAGGAGATTACTATTAAAAATAAATAAATAAATAAAAATAATAAAATTCCAGCCATACAGGATCCTGGCAGTGCAATAGTAAAGTATTTTTTCTCTCTTTTCTCCAAATGTGATCAGGAGGCAAATAACTGAAGTTTTTATTTTGTTTGTTATTAAAGAGAGGAAAAGAATGCAAGGTAGATAAACAAGGAGACAGCTTGTTCATATAACTAAGTCGTAAAGTAAAATTATATCAGTAGTAATCTGCTAGGCCAACCATCTGCTTTCTCTTTCCCTCAGTAGTTTCCATGCACTATTTTAAACATCATGGAGCTCTTGAAAGAGCTGAACTGAAGCTGAACTGACCTTCTGATGTTTGTTGGTACTTCGCTGTTTCAATGTAACTAAGATTTTCTACAAGTATTTTCCTCTAGCTGCTCCTCTTTCTAATAAGTGCTTTAGATAACTTAACAGCTTTGCATGTTATTTTTGCTAAGTGTTAGCAAACAAGCACCAAAAATCCATAGCATCTACTAGTGTCCTGGCTCTCAAGGGACTGCTTGAAAGTAAACAAGTTTTTAAGTCTTCTTAAAAAAGTGTTTCTGAAACAGTTGTTTAAGTTCATGGTAACTGTTCACTTCCTTCTGGATTCATTTGACAGAGTTCAGTGGCTTGGAATTCTGTATTATGATACAATTCTGTATTATAATTATAAATATTCTCTTCTATTTTATAAAGAAATAATTGTCAAAAGAAATAATGCAATGTATGAAAAACATACATTCATGTCAATTTGTCTTTTCTATTTATCTACCCTTTGTGCCACCAGCTCCAGCAGACCACACCTTCCCAAGGGATCCAAGCATCCCTATGCAAGTGGATGAAGAAATTGGGTAGATCTTGGTTACATCCTTAATTTTACCCACTTTACATTTTTATGTCAGAGAATTACTGAATATTGTGCTGTGAGAGTTGGACCTAAGTATAAACTGCTTGATTTCACTCTATGTAAATAGCAGTTTAATCCTTTCTGGATGACCTTTGATTCAGATAAAAAAGCATTAATGCAGATGAGAAAAGTTATGCACTCACTTAAAATCTTCCCTGGAAAGAGATTAGCCTTATAATCTCTGCATAAGAGATAGCTTATGCATTTTCTTGTTTCCTGGGCTATTAAAATGTCTCTTAAGACACAGTTATTGGTGTTTAATTTTCCGTATGTATTTGCCTTTTGTAAATAATTCACTAGCATAATGGCCATCATAGAAACTACATCATGTGAAAAATGAGAAAAAATTCCTATAAGACTCGTTACAAAGGAAAGAATTAATGAACTCTATCAGAAGAAAGAAAACACCAAAATACATCTATATGATTGCGGGCTGTTTTTGAACTTTGAATGGGGGAATCGGGCTGGAGACATGGAGCTTAACATTGTAAAACTCTCTAGCCTCTGTCTTTTTACTGGCAATAGAAATAGCAAATATTTTTAAGAAATCTTTTTACTTGCTTCACTGATGTCACTGAACTTCTTAATATTTTCTACATGACATAGGCTTTGCCAAGTTATAATAGTTGGTGAAGATTTAAAAAAATATCCCCTGTTCTTTGTCTCTCAAATGTGCCCTGTTGTGTGTGGGAGTTTCCTCTGTACCAGCTTACCAAATAAAAGCAATGAACTATCTCTGTTCATTTCCCCTCTGTTTCAAGGTTAGAGAAAGTGACAGAGTTTTGTTATGTGACCTACAGCAAAATAGCTGGGGACAGATTTTCAAGTTCACAGCACCTATGTTCCTGTGATTTCACCTGTTAATTACCCAGCAACACAAATGGATGGGACCAAGGATCCACCTCACCTGCTGGTGAGTGTTAGTGACATTTAATAGTGAGTAAAGGATGTTCCTCTACAGGCTTTTACATGCTTTCAAAAAAAGTAAAAGGGTTTGATCCATGAATGGATCATTGATATGTGTATGATGAGAGGTTGTCTTTTCAGGAAAAAAGTTAAGTAAATTACCTTATAATATATTTTGGGGTTATTGAAAGGCTTAAGCTAGGGAAAAACATTTGCAACAAGAATGTAACTTTTTGAGGAGTTGTACATGTCCCCCCTGGACTCATTACTGTCAGCTGGAGGGATCACAAGGTAGGCTTTATCTCCCACTGCTCCAAGTTTTTTTGTTGTGTTTCTGAAAATAGAAAGTTGTACAGTAAGAGTTTCCTAACTGTGATGCATATGGGCAGGTGCACTTCTTTTAAGATTATGGCCTTTTTAGAAATAAAGGTGCAAGGAGTGAGCTATCTTCTCCAAGAGTTTCTGCAACATCCTTTTGAATAAAAAGCATTCCCTTATTTCAGGGTTTAGTGGGGGAAAATAAAGAAATAAAATAAATAGTACTTTCCAGTGGACATAAAAATACTTCTGACTTTCCTGCTCTATATTTCTGAGTGCTGATGAAAACCATAAGTTCTGCATGCCTACAGAAAACATGATGTTCCCTGGGCAATTAAAGTGTAGAAGCCCCTGCCCACTCTCAGACTGCATATTGTTCTTCCCACCTGCCTCTGCTCACTTACTGTCATTTTCCTGTTATTTTTCTTATAGTCAGATTTTACACTCAGCTTGCAGGGACCACAAACCTTACAGGGCATGTGGGACTGCAGGGGACAGATCTGCAGTTGTGTACTCCACTAATTGGAAAAGTACAAAATAATTTAGCAAGCTGTAAAATGTGTACAGTCAAACATATCTGTCCCAATGGCACACTACAAAAATTAATTTATGTATTCCCTTCAGTGTGTTCCGAGCTGTTCTGATAAGAGGTGCTACATAAGAGCTAAGAATTAATCATTTATTATTTATTAATGTTAGCTCACTTCATTATATATGGAGAGAAAGCAGATAGTGAAAGCCTGATTCTTTCAGCTTAGCAGTGCTCATTTTGCACCTTAGGCAGCTTTTGCAGCTTCCCTGGATGTATTTGTTGGCACAAAGAAATTGTCACCTAGGAACAGATAATGGACTAGCTGGAGCAAGTACCTGTCTCTGACAGTTGTCAGTGCAGCTGCTTCAGAAGAGATTGCAAAATTATTACAGTGATTCTTTGTGGTGTGATATGTTACAGGACAATTTTTGTCTAAACTCAGTGGGTCACACTATACCTTAAAAATAGTCTTGGGTAGCTCTCAGAGTTGTACTCTGGCTGCTGTAACACCATTGTTATTTGTGTTTGTGACACAATCCAGATCTATTAAATCTGCAAAGCTACCCAGTTCTATTGACACCCCACCTTCCTGTAGCAATGAATTACAATGGTGAGTTATCCAGTTTTCAGTGAAAAACACAGCTCTCTGAGAAGTTTTTTTAAAATAGGATACACATTTGAATTGAATTGCATGCCTCCTCTCCCAGAATTTTGCTTTGTTTACTTTCAGTACAGGGAGAAGGAAGCACCTCAGTGTGTCTTGCTGTGAAATCTTTCATGCACATTCTTCTACAGGAGCCTCCTGACTCCAAGATCACAGTTTCTCCCACACATCCCTGCTAACACACAGAAACTCAGCAGCAGGGAGTCCCTTTCATCCTGAGCACAACTTGCTAATTGCCCTGAACTACTCTGCTGCAGAACAGCCAAAAGAAGGCAAATTCACCAGAGGAAAGGGTTTGCAATGCCAAAACCATTTTATCTGAGCCAGGCATGTACTTGCATCTATTGGGAGGTAGCCTGGATGCATTAACATGGTCTTAAGAGAAACCAATGGTTTGCATCCCCATGGAATATTTCACAGCCGTCATATTAATATAATCTGAATTTTCTCATGGTACTTCTTGCTGTTGACTTTGCTAAGGCTATGGCACCAGAGATAAGCAGTACCCATGTGCTTTCCGAGGACCCATGACCTTGGTCCCCAGGTCCAATTTAATTTGTCCTTTAAGTGAATTCCCACGTATTTCCCAGTTAGCATGCTTTATGTTCCACAAAGACTGGAACATGCTCAGTCTCATGTTTCTTCCTAACCCCTGCCACTATATCTTTTGTTTTCTCATACTCCTTTACGTGTGTCAGAGACAGAGGCTGTAGCTGTTGCAGTTCATCTGTCTAAAGATGTGTTTCTTGAGTGTGTCATCAAGCCAAGTCACTTTGACAGCATAGCATAGCCATATATTGTCAAAGCATTGCCATTTTGATGGTGTATTGCTGTGGTACCTCAGAGAAATATAAAATGGCAGAAAGACTGTACATATGGTCACCCTTATGCATGTAAACTACCAGGACCAAATCTTCATCTGTTTGGAATCTGAGCTGGTTTCTCCAGACTAATGAGATATCTTTTTATGACCGTCTACGTGCAACCATACAAAGACATTTCCTTTTTTACTCTTTCCCTGATCAGTCCCATTTGTGTGTGATAGATATTCTTTGTGACAATTATTCCAGAGTCTAGGTTCTTCCTACTAAACTCAGAGACTTCTATTAGTGGGATCATAATAATTGCATTGGCAATGCATGGTGAAGACTCAAACAAGATAAGAGAGCATACTCCTCTGATCATTGCTAAGCTCAGCACCCTGGTTTCTGCCTGGTGGAGACCTTGCTATATTAGTCTTCACACACTGAAAATGAGGAAATTATATGGATGTGTATGAGCTTTAAGTTGTCCACCTCTCACTTGCTTCTCAAATCTGGCATGTTGCTTCCAGAGGAGTGGAACAGAAGGGTCTGATGCTCTCTGGTGCAGAGACCTCACTTGTTCATCATTGTCTGCGACGAGAGGGTACAGAGAGATGCCAACACAATCAATATGATTGAAAGCAAACCCCATTTATTTACCTCCACGACTGTGCTTATATACAAACAAGTGTGTCTTTTCTAAATACATGGCATTTAGTGATTGGTTATTATGTGGTGACCACACTCTTAACTTTAAAGCTAATCAGTTAGTTAACAGCAATGACAACATACTGATTACATAATGCTAATTCGGTCCACAATTTATCTGCAACAGCTCCTCTCCACATTTCTTTATCTTCTGCATGTAGCTCATCTTTTTTGGTAACTTTTCAGTTGCTTCAAGGTCTTTAGCTCATCATAATTTACAAGACTACATTGTCTTTTATAAAACAGCATTGTTTTACATTAAAGTTAAAACAGCATAAGTTTGTAAAACAGTATAAAACAGTGTTGTCTAAACTTATAACATTTTCTGACACTATCAGCATTGTCTATTCATAGCTCCCATGGGACATTGTTTAACACTACCAGTATTTCTCATGGCTTGTTCACAATATGGCCTATATGGCCGATCATTTCACAAAAACCCCACAATTTTCTCCCTGTGGCCTCCTCATGGGTGCTCTACCTCAGCCTTCTCACACTTTCTTTCTGTCCCTCCTACTCTGATGACACACACACCACCATCCCCTCTCTCAGCAGGACTAAACCCCACTGAACCCCCACTTCAGCAATTACTGAGGTGGCTTTGCACAACTGCCTGGAACACCAGAGGATCACTCCAGGCTTCATCTCTAGTTCCGTGTTCACATGGCTACTGGAAGAAAAAGAGTATAGAAATTCCTGTAACTGCAAATTAAGCCTTTGGAGTTCTGCCATTGTCATTCATGCTTGAAGGAAAAGAAGAACAAAATAAATAAGAACATCTAATTTTCAAAGTTGGTTTTTATCACACAGTGTTTTTTGAAGTTTTTTTCTTTCCAGTAAGGGAGTCTGGAGTTTGGCTGCAGGACAAGTTGTTCTAGAGCTAGATAGGAGGCCTCAATTTTCTATAGGTAGTTTTGGCACCCAGACTGCTACACTGAGCCCCTTGCTTAGCAAAGAATAACACTTCATGTGAAACAAGAGGCATGAATCATTTCATTATAAAAATAGTCTCTTCACCAAAAACTCCACACTAAGTAGGTTTCCTAGTAGTCAAATTGTTAAGTGTGAGGAAAAGAAATTCTGAATCACAAAATGGAACCAAAATCAGCTTTATTTTTCTACTAATATTTGAAATACTTTGTCCAATTACTCCCTTCTGCTCTCCTTCAATTTATCAGAAATAATATCTTTGTCACTTGGCCCTTGCAATGGGCTTTGAGTTACCCTTGAATGGCGTAAATCCAGAACATTGCCAGTGGAGGTAAACTGAAGTAAAATGAAAGGGAGGTAAGAACTAAGCCTACTATTAATTCACTCCATGTAATTTTAGAAAGGTTCCCCTCATTCAAAATACTCTGACTCATTCTTGCATAGATATTTTTTCAAAACTTATTACAGGATAACTGTTGAATCTGTTTAACCAGCTTCCATAGAATCAGGAGGTACACTTTGATGTATTTCTTTGATGATTAAAAAGAAGAGATTTACCATTTTATGAGACACCATAATTAGGTTTCAACAAGTTTTGTATTCATGCAAAATGCCTCAGCTGATATCTACATAATTTTGCACCTTTCCTGCAGATGGTTAAAAAAAAAAAAAAAAAAAAAAAAAAAAGCTGTTTTTTGCAATGCTTACACAAACAGGTATGAAGGTTAATAGCATAGACACAAATACAATAATAGGCAGTCTGCTGGTTTCAGTTTTCTGTATCTCTCTGAACATTTGAGAAAATCCCAGCACATCTCCTTCCAATGCCTGTTAAATCAGCTCCTCTGCTGGCATAAATTGGTCTTATCCTATTGACTTCAATAGGACTAAGCCAAGATGTACTGGCAGAGAGTCCTCTATTGGCTCTACCTGATCTTAATGCCAACTACTGCTTTTGCATTCTCATGTTTTACTTTTTCAGAGTTTAAGGGCAACAGAACACCCTCTTTTTAATACATTATGCATAATAGTAATTAAATCAATGAGATAAATTTATTCCAAAACACTGAGAAGTTATTATAATAAACTAGTGGATTATGAAGATGTTTGAACCCATCAGCTGAGACACCAGCAAAACAACAGGGTCAAAAGATGAGCACATTTTATGCAACAAGTATTCTGCTATGATGAATCATGAAGTTTAAATATTACAACCTTAAACCCTTCTGAGTCTGTTCTGAAGAAATATTAATAATTTTTAACTGCACTTTTTCATTTCTTATGGAGTGGATTAACCCTGAAAAAAATGCCTCCATTCCAATTATGGGTACCCATAAAAAGGAAATAGCATCAAAAAATGTTGGTTCTCTTCTAACAAGCTCCTCTGAGAAGGCTACATTTGCTTAAGGAAAGATCTTTTTGTTTAGTGTATACTCTCTTTTCCACTGGCAGAAAAAAAAAGTCATTTTGAAACAAATTGTGGCCAATAAATTTTTAAGCAGTATCACCATTAATATCTAATTAAGATCATCATGCTATGTCACCCAACTGAATTAAGCCTGCTGTAACTTCAGATCAGAGAATCTGATTGGTGCACTCCCCTCCCACCCAGGGCAAACACTGAATTTCATTGTTGGAGGAAGATCAGTGGTCTTTCCTTGTTTAGCCTTTTTAAAAGGGAAGAATAAACGTAGGGGAGGGTGTCTCTACCTGGGTTATCCAACAAGCACAAACATTTTCTCTCTTGAAGCTCTAGTCTGCTACTGTGGACTTCAGAGGTCCTCAGAAACACTCTGCAGAGGCATTAGTCAGATTTTGATTTTGCTTTTTCTTCCCAAAATGCCATTAAGGGCCATCATAATTCAAGCAAGTGCATCTGTATTTTTTATTTATTTGTACTTAACATAATGTTGCATTACCTGTCAAGAGGGCAAAATAATATTTCATTGTAAAGGGATCATCAAGAAAAATGTTTTTACAACATCATGAATTGTTGATGGCTTCCTCTGCCAAAGCTGACATCTGGAAGTTTAATATAGCAGTATGTTACCAGCAGTGTTTTCACTCCATGATGACCTTTTTTCAATTTGAGAACCAGTAGGCCATGGTAAGATTAGCTACATCATGGTGCCCATGAGGAATTATCCTCATTTGAAGAGAAAGCAATGAATTTAAGGTGGCTCTTGTTGCTGTTACAAAGATCCCTGATACTCTATCTTATTTTTAAAAGATGTGGATGATGTCTTCCTGATTGCCAGAAATGGCAATAAGATGGAGGAAGATACTTGGCCAAACATATGGTGATTAGGTAAATAAATCAGTGTGCAGCCACACATGCTGCACTGGAATGGACAGGTTGCATACATTGTGTGAGTGAACAAGTGCAAATTTACAGGTAGGCAAAAGATTGGTTGTTCTTCCTGTCTGCATAAGGAGATATATATGAAAAGAATCAAAGCAGAAGGAGCAGAGTACATCAGCTGTTACTGAAGAAAATCAGTTTCTAAAAGCAATATATTGAACTGGCTGACAGCATCCAGCCATCTGTCCAGACCTTCACTGTGGGAAAATCCACCTGATTAAAAGCACTTGCCTCTAGCAGAGATTCTGTACTTACCTAGACTTAAGTCACTTCTGGTTTCCTTCACAATCCTTAAAACTACTTTGGTAGTAGTTTTGGCAGTACTAGACTTACAGTTGGACCTGATAATCTTAAAGATCTTTTCCAGCCTAAATGATTCTATGGTTCTGTGACAGGGCAAAGTTGTTACTCTAATTTCTACATATGAGAACTGGCTGTGGAATCTACAAGAAGAGTTCAAAGTTACAGAGTTTGCACATAGTTCAGAGTAGAACGGAACTCCCATCTTTCAGAAGTCTAATTCAGAGCCAGATGACAAGGGCAACTCACCAGAGAGCTCAGGTGAGGGAAGATTCATCTGTTTGCTGCTGGGCTGGATACTGAACACAGCAGGATGAAATATCCTGGCTGAGTAACTGGAAAGTCTCGTGTTTTCAATGGATTATAAATGCTTTTGTGCATCCACTTGAATTTAACTTTTAAGAAAACAAGGCAAAAGGAATGTTCTGTCTTCGTGTCGTTTTTTCTTTCTTCTGAAGTGTGTTTAAAAGGCAAAAAAAAAGATTTCTGGCAGCAGCTATACATTCACACTGGTTTGTCTTAAAAGATCATTTCTTCCTTGAACAAGGAGAATTAAATGCATAAAGCCTTTCACAACAAGATATGCTAGAGATTAAAGAAATAACTATCTTTCATAATTCACATATAGCAGGAGTGAAAAATAATATGTTATTATGTAGAGTAAAAAAAGTAATTTATATCCAGACATGAATACTTAATCATTAGACCAAGTGATGTTGTCCATATTAATAGAGAAAAAATAAATCAGCCTTCACATCTACTGCAGCCCTTAAAATAAAAGGAAGATAAATCAGTTGTTTGCCACTGTAAAGAAGATCTTTTCCTAACCCCAAAATACCACAGGAACAACAATAGAAAGGAATAACAATTTGATTATCGAAAGACAAAAGAATTACACAAGTCTTCTTCACACCTGTCAGTCTTCCAGAACAACATGACAAAAGGTCACATTTATGTGGGGAGGAGAAGGACATGGCTTTTCTTTGGATCTTTTTTTTTAACTTTTTCTATTTTTGTTTTCCCCAAAAACAAAATGTTCTGGAACTAATGTAATAAAACATTATTTTCTGAGGTCTTAAATTCCTGTTTGGTGCTATTGTTGATGGGAAATCTCATCAGTAGGAATTAAAGTAAAGGGCTTCAAATAGTCTTAAAGTCAAAGCCAGATAAAGGATGCCTTATTCTGGCACACATCAGCAATTGTGCAAGTTCTGCCAAAACCAGAATATTTTCAGGAAGAGATTATAATTGAGTAGTTGAGAAAATTATTAGTTAAATATTAGACATGATAACCACATTATATACCAGAAGACAACCTGGTCAATGGATTCAGCAGCCACACAGAAAATGCATATGTAAGTGTTTGATTTTTATTTTTTTAAAATTTGTGTTCAGAGTATTCCATAGTACTGGCAGAGGGAATCAGAAATCCACTAGAAAAAAGAAGATTTCATGGCACTGTCCTATCTCACCTCAACTGTGAGTTATGAATCAGGCACAGTGCTGTCTTGGTAACATTATTCTTTACATGCTTGTGTAACCAAATGAAATCATATCTTGTTACCTGCAGCTCATGTAGTCAGAACAATTATGATATATTCTTGCTCCATTTTTTCTTAAATTTGGACTTTAGGCTGCTGGGGACAGACTGCAGGCTTCCCAGAAATCTCTTCCAGGTACAGACTGTAAGCCTCAATACGTGCCTTAGTTCTTTATATATAAAGGGTCTGTTACAGCCTATGGCCAAATACAACACATTTGGGTTTCTGTTTTTATTTTTATTTTTCCCTTCATTTTTGCCAGACTGGAGATTATTATGACTTAACTGATCAGTGAACATCTAATGCTTAATTTCAATCACATCAGAAGCTTATAATTTTCAGCAACCATATCCAGTTATACTAATAGGTTTGGCTCCAAATCATGATGCTATACAGACTGATACACACACAGAACAAAGGATTGTGTGAAGCTTAAATTACGTGCATGTTCTGTCCCATCTTGAATAAAATAAAATAAAAATAAAGTTAACCTTGTTGGAAGGAGATGACTGAAAAATGAACAAGAGCTACTACATTTATAGAAAAGGTTGTAGTGAAACTCATGTAGAAAAGCAAGAATAGCAGTGCAGAGCTTCCCTCTTACTATGTTAATGTACCTTAAACGTGGTGAAGAGGGATGAAAGTTCATGGAAATGGGAAATACTTGGTGCATATCCACTTGCTAATCCACTCAGGGCCACAGATAAGATGCTGCTTATTTTTTGCCTTTGTTGAACTTTTTTTATCTGTGTTCATGGAGTACCTGCAACAGTAGCTCCTTGTCTGTGCTCTTTGCCAGCAAGAGCCTGGCAGTACAAGATAATGCTGGGCAATGGGAGGCAGCCCAGTGACAAAAGGTTCAGACTGGACGTGAGGAAAGATTTCCTTTAACTAAATGTCATTTCATTAAATAACGTAATGCAGTGGGAAGGAAAGTCTGTAGATGTAATAAAAAAGATTGCAAAGAAGATGAAGTCTACAAAATAATTTTATTTGGTTAAGGAAGCTGTAAACTTTAAAGCCTAGTGAATTTTCTAGTGAAAATTTCTCTGGAGAAAATATTGCCAAGAGATTAGAAAAATCGTAACAATTTTTATTGGACAAGCACTGTCCCACGGATAAGATCCAGTATTATATGCATACATGCTTATTTATGCATATGAAATCATTAACAATGGTGCTATATTATCTCTTTTATGTGCAGCATATTATTATGCATATGCTGCATGAAAATAATGCCTCTGCAGTATTTTCATAATGTGCAACAAAACAATGGGTGTAAAGAGCACATGTAGCAGAGTTTTATTGAGGTAATTTCTGAATTTAAAACTTTACTGGTATGGAAAATAGCCAAACACAGCCCAGTGCAAGTGTACAAATAACAGAGAAAGGAATTTACTGCACGGCTATGTTTGCTTACAGTGTCCAAACTCAACTTGCAATGCCTATGTATGCAAGGAAAAAACAGATACCATTAGAAAAGAGAGAAGGAACATTAAAGAGAAGCAGAGAGCCAAGGAAGAGTTCATGCCACAAATAATTTTGCTGTTAAGCCTCAAAATATTTGGGCCTTAAGTGTTATTTCATTACATTCAAAGGTCATCATCATGAGTCCAGAGGGATAGTTTGGAGGCACTGCTGCTGAAGGAGAAATCTGTTATGCTTTAATATCACAGGATTTTTTCCTAGGTATTTTTCAAGAGATTAGTTAGAAACACTCCTATTACAGTCTTTGGGGAATTTTACTGGAACGGAGCCAAAGACCTGCTTAAAGGAATTTACTAACTGCAGAAGAGCTCAGCAGATAACAAGGACTCAGGGGTTAGAATTTTGTCCTGTAAGAACCTGAAGAACATTTGACATCAACTTGCCTGCTTGGCATAATGTACCTGGGACAATCCTTCATTGGTGGAGAAAAGGAGAGAAGGAGAGTGTGCCCTCTGTTCATATATTAATTAGTGTTTCTTGTTTCCTGAAACTGTATCCTTCAAATTTGTTGAGAAAAAAAAAAATTAATATTATAATGTAGCGTTCCTATGTAAAAAACGTCTTCACAATCTTCAACCTCTATATCTCTGCTTCAGGACTACATTTATGGTGGTTTTTTTTAATCACTGGAAGAAAAAAGAACTAGTTCTACATCTGACGAAAACATTAAGTTTTAGTGCTCTACAGAATTACGAGGAGTAAAACTTATTCTGCCTTTGAAAATAAAGCCTGTGCTGTTCTTTTTTGTCTATGTCAATGAGCCCTGAAAGTTGTGAAATTACAAGAAAATAGAAAAGTAACTAAAAAAAGGAATTATTTTTCCATTTACTTAATTTTTAACAAAATGGTGATTTTATTAAGAGAGGTTTGGTTTGTTATTATTTGTTTGGGGCTTTTGTTTGGTTTCTGGGGGGTTATTTTTGGGGGCAGAGGTTGAGGGGGTTTTGCTTTTGTTTTTTTGGTTGGTTGTTTGGTTTATTTTTAATTCCTTCTTCAGAATTTGCAAAGAAATTTTTTTTTTTTTTTTTTTTTTTTTTTTTTTTTTTTGTAGCTGCTCTTTTCTGTTGATTTTCTTCTTACAGATAATGCAATGAGAACACTGAGTGCCACATCCAGTCTCTTTTTAAATATCTCCAGGGATGGAGAATCCAGCACTTCCCGGGGCAGCCCATTCCAATGTCTGATCACCCTCTCAGTAAAGAAATTCTTTCTAATGTCCAACCTAAACCTCCCCCGGCACAACTTGAGACCTCTTGTGCCCTCTTGTCTTGCTGAGAGTTGCCTGGGAAAAGAGACCAACCCCCCCCTGGCTCCAACCTCCTTTCAGGGAGTTGGAGAGAGTGATGAAGTCTCCCCTGAGCCTCCTCTTCTTCAGGCTGAACAGCCCCAGCTCCCTCAGCCTCTCCTCATAGGATCTGTGCTCGAGTCCCTTCACCAGCCTGGTTGCCCTCCTTTGGACCTGCTCCAGCACCTCAATCTCCTTCCTGAACTGAGGGGCCCAGAACTGGACACAGGACTCAAGCTGTGGCCTCACCAGGGCTGAGTACAGGGACAGAATCACTTCCTTGAACCTGCTGGCCACGCTGTTCCTGATACAGACCAGGATGCCATTGGCCTTCTTGGCCACCTGGGCACACTGGCTACCTGGGCAGAAAAGAGAAGAGAAGAGAAGAGAAAAGAGAAGAGAAGAGAAGAGAAGAGAAGAGAAGAGAAGAGAAGAGAAGAGAAGAGAAGAGAAGAGAAGAGAAGAGAAGAGAAGAGAAGAGAAGAGAAGAGAAGAGAAGAGAAGAGAAGAGAAGAGAAGAGAAGAGAAGAGAAGAGAAGAGAAGATTCCAGTAGGAAGACACTTACGAAGATCATCTAATCCAACTACCTTATCACATCAGGGCTGACAAAAAGTTAAATCCTGTTATTAAGGTCATTATTAAGCTCTAGAACACTGACAGCTTTGGGGCATCAACAACCTCTCTTGGAAGCCTGTTCCAGTGTCTAAGGGGGGTAAATCATCTTTTGAAGAAACTAAGAGACATGTACCACTTGTATGCTATGACAACACATTCAGTACTTGATCCCAGATACACAGAATCATTTCTTTGCCAGAATTTTAAAGAAAAGACCCCAAAATAACCTTTAAAACAAGAAAGTCTCTCCGCACAATACCTCAGACATATTTCTTCATTAACAAACATGTTTTAAATTTAACAGAAGCAAAGACTAAGACTGCAGGGTGTGGTGGTTGTTTGTTTTGTTGTTTCTATACCAAGCCCTTGGAAAGTCCCTGTAGATCCCAAAATTCAGTAGCCATTGTGAGGGACCTGCCCTCAGGACCTGTTCTGGGAAGTACAATTGTAAACCCTGGAACAAACTAGGAGTGCCAGACAAAGGATTGCCTGGCAGGTATGGAAATAACCTGACTATGGCCAGGGGCCTGTGTATGGAGACCACGATATAGATAATGATTGAGGAGTGGACAGAAACATAAATCACAAAAAGTATTGAAAGCTCTATCATGATTTCTCTTTCCCAGACATACATTTGAACATACATGTAGTATGACTGCTGTGTTCTAAGTATCAACCTTTATGATTGCACAGCCCGAGGACATATAATGACTGAAGTATCAGCTTTTATTCCTTCCATAGTTTCAATTAAATCTTATGTTCAAATACAGATCTTGAGTGTCATTCACCTTAATCTGATCAAGGGGCATCCAATGTTCAAACAATTCCTTGGACTGTAACATTTTTGCTCTCTCTCCCCAGCAGGGCTCCAGACTAAGGTTGGATCCAGCCTCATCCAGGCTCCATTCTGAGGAGTTTAGAAATCAAGGGAGTCCAGTCTGTACCTGCCTGGATGCCCTATCTGTGTCCTGACAGCCATTAAGGTGGAATAAAATACTTCTTCCCACATTTTCCACTCCCTTCTTGAGAGAAATAAAGCCATTGAGTATCAGGGAAATTCTTCTATCAAATATTCATGGCAAGCCCACAGTCCTACTGGTTATGTCTCTAGAACATATCCAGACAAAAAGTGGCCTGGTTGTGTGTGCATCCTGTGAAACCAAATGTCAGAGTGAAACCTTGGACTGGTACATTTTTTTTAGGCAATACTGAACTCACTAAGGAAACCTGACTGTCTGCTTGGGTCTCTGTTGCAGTGCTTGCCAGGGATCATGCTGACAGCCCTCCCACAGCTTGCTTAGAAAGCAGATGAAATCTCTGTCACAAGCCACAACACCTGCCATAGCTTGCTATCTAAAAATGGAATCCCATCCTTGTATCTCACCTTTTCCTTATCTCTTTTGTTTTATACATCAGGGGATGACACCAGTGATTCAGATTATTTGACTGTTTCACTGGAGCTTGCCAAAAATCTGGCTCTTGATACACCTTTTCTAAAAAGGAGTAACAGTCAGGAGTTCTCAGTGAAATCGCTAGTCTGGAGTCTCAGCCATTCAGCATTGCATATTACATAGTGTCAGGAAGGAGCAAAAAGGGGGTAAATAGTCAGGAAAGGCTTCAGTGAGTGAATGGTAAAGAGTAAGATGGATATCAGACCTCATTAGACACAGAAGGAGAAAATATATTAGTTATCAAGAGAGGAAAAAAAAAGGAGAGAAAAGAAAAAAGATATTTTTTCAAAATGGTAAATTGTTATCTTTTTACTGTCCAATTCTCCTCTCTGCAAACCTAGCACACGAGTGTAGTGGAGAGCAGAAATTTAAACTGATACAGCAAGAAGATATTTTTTGTCTATCCACCACGACAAACAAAGAGACTTATAAAAAATGGGGAAAAAATTAAAAATCTAAGCTCAGCTATAGAAGGTCTCCATCTGTACAGTACAGACATCAGATTCTGATTAACTATGATACAGAACTAATATTTTCAATTAATGCAAATGAGCTGCACTTTTATGTAGACTATTACCAGAGGGCATTCAATGATATTTTTATTCACCACATTTGACCTTAAAAATGTTTTGTAGTCATCAAGGATACAATTTTTCACACAGTGGGGATGTAGGAACAGCTAATTAAGTGGTGTTTAATGACATTTGTTCCTTAAAGGAGGGCTGATTAAATGTAGCATGTAATTTTTTACCAAATCAAGCAATTCAGACAATTTCCAAATGTGCTTAATAAGCTAGGCCTTAATAATTACACATCTTACATAGATGCACCACAGTCACAATGGTTTGTGAGCTGGTAAATTTAATGTTACTTATTTGCAAGCCTTAGTTGGTTAGAATGCAGAGTTATGAGTTCTTATTCCAACTGTACCCCTTTTTGAGAATAAAAGAAATCGTGTCAGTTTTAGAGTGGAATACACTCCATTCACTCATGAAGAAACCTTGCAAAAATTTCACTAAGGTTCAGTTTTCTGAGATCTTACTTTGGCAATTTTAAACCACCTTTTGCAAAAAAAAACACAGTTGGCTTTGGATGTGAGCCACGGCTGGCCTGGCAGCCTGTTTTAGAAAATGAATTTGTCTCCATATCAGCACAGTTTATATGGTCCAAGAGAAGCTCAAGAGAGCTTCAAGAAGCTCAAGAGAAGCTTCAAGAGAAGTACCTGGGGTGAGTGAGCAGGTGAGTGAGTTCCTATTCTAGAAATGCTGGAAGAGATGGAACAGGGAGATTTTTTTCCTGGAAATCAAACATTATTTTCACAATGTTTAGAAGACGTGAATAATTGCATTTCCCCAGGAACTGCTGATATTGATAATTTACTGCATTACATATACTGGGATGTGTATTCTTTTAATGTTTTATGGCTGGGTGCTTCTCAGAGGACCACAACTGCAGCCACGTTGCTGCATTCAGATAATTAGAATCACATCAGAGAATGGTTTGGGTTGGAAACGACCTTAACGGTCATCTGGTCCAGATCCACCTGTATGGAATAGGTTCCAACAAAATCCTCTTTGTTTCTCCAGAAGTTTTCTATCACATCTGCCAGACCTATGAAGGTGTCATGAATGCATCAGGGTTTCCAAATGGCAACAACACCTGTTTGCATGCAGGGTTAAACCCTACAAGGTTACTAAAGTCATTTTGCACCTAAAGTACTGTCTACAGTTTTGGGACCCTCAGTACAAGAATATGAAACTAGAAGTGTGTCCACAGGAAGGAAAATAAGATGGAGAAAGATGTCAATGGCAAGACTTCAGAGAAACATCTGAGGTCACTTGGCTTCTTCAGCTTGGAGAAGAGAAGGATAAGAATGACCTCATCACAATCTATAAGTTCCTCAGGGGAGACAGTGAAGGGGCAGGTGTTGATCTCCTCTCTCTGCTGAGAGAGCAGCAATAGGACAGAAGGAAAAAAAATGAAGCTGCATCAGGGGAAGTTCAGATTGGAATATGGGAAAAGGTTCTTCACTGAGACGGTGCCTGGTCACTGGAACAGGCTCCCAAGGGAAGTGGTTATGACTCCAGTCCCGTCAGAGTTCAAGGAGTGCCTGGATGACCTTCTTGGTCATTTGGGTTGGCTTTAGGAAATCTTGTCAGGAGCAAAGTCTTCAGCTAATTGTTCCTTGTGGGTCCCTTCTAACTCGAGATATTATATCATTCTATAAATCTGGGATTCTCCCACTATGGTGGGATACTGTGGTGACCTAAGTTCAATTGATTGTAGGTGAAACAAATATAAAATTTTACTGGCTCAAAACCTCAGTCAATGTCAGAAAGTGCTTCACTGATTAGAAAGAGTTACAGACACACACACTTTGCACAGAAGCAACAACAACACAGGTTTCTCCCCAGCAAAATATTCATGAATCAAAAATTATGAATCAGTCTTATGGCACTTAGTCTTCAGTCTTTCAAGTGAAAAGTATCTGAAATCCTCCTACAGCTCGATAGCTGCAGATTAGGGTTAATGCTACATAAATAAAATGCTTAGCATGTTCATATTAAAAATGTGGTTGCTTTACAAAAATCTTAACTTTATTGTTATGGTTACAAGTGCTCTAATTACACTCTAACAGCCATCAGGGGTCATCTCCCACTTTAATCCACCAGCCACCAGTGACAGGTTCTGCCAACATCAGGCATGTATATGTATATGTGCTTTGAAAAATAATGGTAGTTTTCACCTACTTTCAGGAATTTCAAAAGCATTATGGGCCTCCAGTGGGATGAGGAGCTGCAGTGGAGTGGCACGGATTCAGAACTGCAACAGGTACCTGGTTATATTACAAACATAACTGTAGCTCTCATTTTAGCTCTCTCATAGTGATGATAAACACATATTAAGAAATGATAAATTTCTGAGCTCTAAATAATATTCACCAGAGATTTATTTACACCATGACACCACAAGGTGATACAGCACCTAGGGAATGAGGGTCTGTATTAGTGGTTCCTGTGTTTGGTGAGATCCATGGTTAGAGCCATGATAGAATTAAATTCCCACTTGTGTGTAGCAGCTCTAGAACTGTATTATCACATCCTGATGCTTTGAAATTCTTGAAGCTGAGCACTACAGTCTATATTTGCACTGTGATACAAAAAAGGAAGTATTTTCTGTTAGAAATTTCAGACTTTATTCAAGAAAGAAAATTCTTAAAACAAACAATTGAGGAGCATGTTTTAAGGTCTCTGTAATGAGAAATATCAAATAGCAATCATTAATTCTGGGTAATATTTGCATTTCAATTCTTTTCAGGACAAGGAATCTCACCTTGCACCACAGATTCTCAGTAGCCAATTAAGGATGATGTAAATTGAGTACAGTGTCAGTATTTTCTGGCTTAACTGCCTGATGTCATTCCCAGAGGTATTCTTTTTTTTAACTTTTCTTATTCAGTATTCCAAATTTAAATCAATGCAGCACTAACTTTCTTCCTTCTTCCTCTTGAGAGCCTGAGATTTTCAACCTCGTTTTTTTCCTGTGATCACCTTCTCACCAGTCTTTTTCTGAAATGTCAAGGGCAGAGGACCCAGTGTCCACAAAAATTGTCATTGATTTGAACTCACTCCTCCTTCATCATGTAATGAAGCCTTCAGTTTCCTAAGCACTGACAGTCCTTCACAGTCTGAAACACATAGCCAGAAATTATCCTATTTTAATAAGAAATTTGGTGGATCAAGACTCATTTTGGCTAATGAGCTGGCTGACACTGAAGGTTTAGGTGCCAGTTGATCAGAATTGGCCAGTCAATACCATGCTCATCCTTTCTGAGAACTCATACATCAATGACCATTGACTGCCAAGAGCCATAGCAAGGACATGCAGAGCCTCAGTCTTCCCAATTTTGCCTTATGAGTGACAAAAGAATGAATCAGAAACATCCATATTATTGGCAGCTGCAAATTCCACACTTCCCAATTCATTTCTCTTCTTATTCTTGATGACAAACACCCACCATACTTCCATTCTTGCTAACAGGTGTCTTTGTATTAGAGCTAATTCTTTAGGGAATGGTCAAGGGAAAGAAGTTTGGCCACTAAATGGTTGTATTCACCATGATTTCTTTTTCTCCTTCCCATGCTCAGTTTTGCAAAATTTTTCGAAGGGTTTTCTTTAAAACTGGAAACATTTACTCATGATTTTGTCCCCTTGCAACGTTGAAAACTTTGATATTTTTGTCTATTGGTGTTTCAGCTGGATACACAGCATGGTGGTAAAATAACAGTGTTTTTCATGTGACTGACAGTGAGATTTTTCCTGTATCCACTAAGAATCTACATATTTATATACTTCAAATATCTAACAGAGAAAAGAATAAAGAGGAAGAAAAAGAGAAAGAAAGCTGTAAAGAGCTTGCAAGAAAAATATCAAGAGAAGACAGAGATACAAGAAAGACTTAATTGCTCAGTCTATCTCCCTTTAAAGAAAATATTACATTCAACACCATATTTTCCTCAAGATCCATCCATACTCATCTCAAAATATTTCAAGCAATAACTTTTCTATTGTGTTTCTTCTAGGATCCGTCCACAACACAGATGTGGAAATGTGGCTGGGAATTAAGACCTCATACACCAACTAAATGCAGTCCTAGTGATGAAGAGGTCAGACACTTCCAACAGTTGATGTCAAAGTGGGAGGTGGTGAAACTCCATGTTACTTTGCTTCTTATTTGCTATCAGTTAGTTTACTAATTAGGGTGGTGGGGTTTTTTCTTTTTGTTTTTGTGGGGGTTTTGTGTGTTTTGTTTTGATTTGGGTTTTTTGTTTGTTTTTTCCCTTTGCTGCCTTTGTTTGCTTTACTGTATCAATGCAATCAACATAGGTAAATCAAAGCTACATACCACCAAATTCACTTGCAACATTGCTTAAATATTGGTATAATTTTCTCTTGCAATTAGGACATGGGTTTAGCATTTTTTAAACCTAGCAATGTATGTGTTGCCTCACACTAAGTAAGGCATATGAGAGGCAGTTCCTTGTGTGAAATAGGTGCAGTCTGTAAAATGAGATGAAGATACTTCTATTTTGGCCTATTTATTCTGTGAGCTCTCCAGGGGAGAGCTGAAAAATGAAATTCAAGAAACAATCGCATGTTAGGAAATAATCAAAGGTTGAAAAATACTCACAATTTGGCTTGTATTGTTTCTGATCCATTATTTTCTTAGACAAGACATGTACATTACTTTAAGTAGAAGAATTACAAGCTTATTGAATTAAATAAACAATATATGCTTCCTAATATCCTATCTTTGTTTTGAGTTTCCCGCAGTTGCTTAAAGTCAAGTTTTATTGTTTTAAAGTACAATAAAAAAATATCAAAACATTTTGAAAATTTGTCAGAAAAGTTCTAAGTATACCCAGTTGTGAAACTGATCTTTCAAAAGAACTTATTGCTGCCTTAATATAGTAGTCCCCATGCAACATTAGCACCTGCCAGTAGTAATGGAAGGCATCATTTTCCACAAAATTTAAAACAGAAACAGCTATTTCCAGTATAAAAATAAACAACTCAATCACTATTTAAAACAGATCACTATTTAAAACAGAGTATATTCTCTAAACAGCAAAAATATTTGGTTGATTTACTTCTTTGTATACAATCATCTCAAAAGCCCCACTATGCAGTGAAATTCTTGTCCTGGTTTGGGACAGAACAGAACTAATGTGGTTTTTTCTTTTCTTTTAATTTTACTGTCAGCTAAGTCTCTTCTAAGGAGCTGCATGTGATGAAATTAACAGGTTCTTCAGTCAGTGTTTGCTTCTAGGACTGATAACACTTGATGTTTGTAGTTACATCTAGGGAATTTTATGCAGAACCAAGGCCACTGCTCAGTTCTGAGGAACATCTTGTGCTTCAGAAAGAGAAAAGGAGTAAAGGTGTTACACCTGCAATCCTCCTTTAGGGAGGAGTGGAGCAGGCAGGTCCAAAAATTGACCAAACAGAGCATTCCATCCCACATGTATCATACTTGGTATAAATTTGAGGGATCACAAGGGTCAAGATTTCCTCCTGCTCCTTCTTCAGCATCCTGGGAGGATTCTGTCCATTCATCTGCCTGTGGTCCCAATCCATGTCCTCCTGTTCCTGCCTCCAGTTCCCATCTGCTGCTGACTCAAAGAGCTCAGTTTGTGGCTTTTTCCAGGGCTGCCCTGCAGCCTCGGTGGGGATGTGAGTGGTTTTGGAGGGAAAGAGAGGAGGAACGTGGTATTGCTTCTGTGTACATTTGTATACATTTAATAATTTTTCTCTTTTTATCACTGCTGTTTCATTGAAGCTGTGTAGTTTAGCTTCCAGCCCATGTGTCCCTCATTCTCTCTTCTTTCTCTGAAAGATTGACAAAGAGCATCTGTCATTTGTTTAATTGCCAGCCCAGTGTTAAACAGTGACAATCCTGCACTTAACTAGGACTGAGAATTTTTTTCATACCTACACTTTGAAAAGAAAGCAAGCTGCAAATTTAGCAGCACATTAGCTTAAATATATTGAAAAATATGCAAAATATTTGACTAGAGTAAGTCAAATCTTAATTAAAAGGAGAAGGGCAAACAAATTAAATGACAAATTGATTTGTGTTGTGGTGTAAATTTCAATCCAGTACAAGAGAGCTCAGATTTTCACAAGAAAAGTTGAATAACGTAGTTTTAAATCAATCAAATATTTTTTTCTTTTCTATTCCAACCCATTCAAGAGGCAGAGAAAAAAAAAAAAAAAGCATTTTGTTGTACAGTCAGTAGTGGTAGTAGGACCCATCTTATCAAATACACGTCCACATTTGAGTTAGATAAGAGATATTCAGACAACATGGGCAATAAAAGCCAAGATGCACAAGCCTGTTTTGAGAAAGCTTTCTGAATCTCATTTGGGATGGTAGCTCATGCTTAAAATATCTGATTTCCACATTCAAGGAACAGACATCACATTATTACTCTCCAATACACCAATACTCAGATTCACTTTTGGTATTTTCTGTGACCCATACTCAGCAAACAATACTGTTTGCCACATCAGAAAGCTTTGCTAAACTGAAGCCTTTCCCTTTATGCTTTCCTTTCCCTCAAATACCAGACTTTTCTAGTGTTAGAAAATTTTTCTCATTGGCAGAGAGAGCTGATCCCTGCGACCAGCTGAGGTCTGGAATTGTCTCAGCAGCTTTTTTTTTTTAACAACAGGTGGCCAAGAAGGATAACTTGACTTAATGATGCTGTTTCAGCACTAACTTCTTTGGCAATCGTCACAAACATTTTCAGGATAGGGAGCAGGTGTTCCAACATGCTTCACTGGGCAGAATGAAGAACAATTCCCTCTCTGGTGTCATTGTACATGATGTATTCAATGATTGCTATTTTCCAATCAAGAATACGTTCACTCATGTAGTAGAGAGCAATCCATCTGGTTTTGTAGTCTGGAATGAGCTGCTGAAATAAGGAATCATTACTTTGGTAGGGAGGAGGGGAGTAGTGTCTGGAAATAAGGCTGGCTGAACATGTTTTGCTTAAATTTAAAACCAGCTGCACACTGGAAATGTGGCTAGAATATTTAAGGGTTTGGTTTTTTCATATAGGGGAAGCATATGTAAGTGAGAAGGAAGGAGAAGTTGCAAGATGTAAGGAGAACAAAATCCAATTAAAGGGAAAAAAAAAAGATCTAGGAATCAAATTCTTATCCACTGTATGTTATTGTTCCAGAGGCAATGAAGTGCTGCTGACTAATGTCAGGTGAGGATTCAGTTGTGTGGATATAAAGCCCATCTTTAGATAAGAATCCTCTTATCATTAATGAAGCAGTCACACTAAAAAGTTTACATTACCCTCACTTGACTGGAAATATCCAATTTCCTCTTCCAAATGTAGAATAAAATTTCAGCATTTTAGCTACTGTCTTGTGACAACTTTTGTCAATGCTCCCCTCCCTTAGGGTGATCATAGTGCATACATTACCAAGAAAAGCTCAAAATTGGCTTTTGCTGAAGAGAAGGGAGAATGATTTTGTGATGAATAGAATTTAGCACAATCACTTGGTAGTGGTCATTGGAAAGAGACTCAGGAAACAGAACTAATTTTTGTACCTAAGTGGCACAGAAAATAACTTTCCAGGATATTGACTTTTATTTCCTAGAAGCAGGCATAACTTTATCAGTAATATGCTCTTTCTTCTAATAAATAGGTAAATGTGCTCATTTATTTTTTTTCGCTTGACAATTATGCTAGAAAATTGGTACCCCAATATTGTGCATTCAGCCCAGAGGGAAATGGATCATATGTCATGATGATTCTATTGAGGTCTATAATATACTTTCATGTCTCTATGAAATGCAGCTCTTTGTACAGCAAATTTGGTATTTTTACCTAAAAACACTTGCCTTCTGTTTTTCCATTGTTTTCTTTTGTGTAGATAGATAAAGAGGCAGTCATACAGGAACTACAGAATGCAGCTTACAGAAGAAGAAAAAAATACAAATTAAAGCAAAACTAAGTTAGAAAAAACTCACTTAAATCATCCTTTATACCCCACAGAAGATATTGTTAAGGAAATATGAATATTCTGAGACAAGTAGTTTGTGTATTTTCTAGCTCAGATCATAATGAACACTTGAACGATATCAAGTTTAACTTGCAGCCTGGATCAAAATTGGAGACTTGTACAATTCAGTGCACAAATTCAAGAAAGTAAAAAAGAGGAGAATGGACAAGGGAAACAAAATTTTTTTTTTTTTTTGCTTAATAGTCTCTTTGTTCATGGGCAAAAAAAGACTATGGTTATTTATTATTGACAGATGTTTACTAGGAACTTGAATGCTCTCATCAACACATCCTTAATATACATAAATATATGAATCAAGAACTCTTACAGATTGAAGGAAGATTAAAAATTGCCAAGCCACTTTTGTTGACATTTTAGACCTACCTATCCCTCAGAAAGGGAAAATTGACTGAAGATGACTAAATTTACATGAGGAGAAGACTGGATAGTTAATCCCATGCTAGGGTTATCAGTTCGACATATCCTTAAAAACAGTGCAAAAAAAACCCCAAAGCACTTAAAAATATGTTGTATAGGGTCTCTATGCTTATACCAGTGATTATAGAGATTAAAGACAGGGGGAAACCAGCAGCCTGCCCTGTGAAATTCCCACCATAATCATTAATTGTCTGAGAGAGTGACACTCTCTGTTTGGCAAAGTCTTGCATGATTGTTGTGGTTTAATCCTGGCCAGCTGCTAAGACCTGCAATTCAAAGAAGAAATAAATGATCAGCAAGAACTGGAAACTTTTGGTGGAAAAAAGAGGACAGCAGTTTCATTGTTCCATGGAGAGGGACAAATAACTGTGTGGCTTTTGTGGTTTTACCCCAGCTGGTAAGCTGCCATAAGGTATGAGATATCCCTTCGGCCAGTTGAGGTCAGCTGTCCCAACCCTGTCCCCCCCCAACTTCTTGTGCACACCCAACCTACTTACTGGTGGCGTGCTGTGAGTAATAGAAGAGTTCTTGATGCTGGTTTTTCATAAACACAGAACCATTCAATCTACTATGAAAAAAACCTAACTACATCCCAGACAACACCAGCATAATTTCCATCCCTTATTCAACACAATTTACATTATGCTTATGTCCCACACTCTCCTGTTCATTGGGATGTCACTCTCATCCAGATATCATTCCCAAGCCAACTAAAATCAAGAAGGCACACATAAACATCATTAAATAAAATGGGAAAACTCCCACCACTAAACCAAAGTTTCCATATTAAAGAAGTTTGAAAAGGTGAACATCTTAATATGGCATTCAACAGGTCTGATGCTGTGAATGTGTCCATGATAGCATTCAGAGTGCCCCTTTGGCTGATCCAGTGCTAATCTACAGCTCAGATGCTCAGTTTCTGTTCCTCTCATTCAAAAGATGCATGAGAAAGGGAAACTAATCAGGGAAAGCAACAAGTATGATCAAACATTCAGAAGAGCTTTCTCATGAGAAGTGATGATGCACAACAATTCCTCTAGTAGCCAGAAATTTTTCCACTTGGAAAAGAGTTCATTTAAAGGGGATATGACAGCTGTCTACATCATCATGACTGGCACAAAGCAAATGGACAGGGAGTAAATATTCAATGTCCCTTTAAGAATTATTACTCTTGAAGCAATAAAATGAAGCTAATAGGAGTCCAGTTCAAAAGGAACAAAAGATGCCCAGGTGGCCAAGAAGGCCAATGGCATCCTGGCCTGTATCAGGAACAGCGTGGCCAGCAGGCCCAAGGAAGTGATTCTGCCCCTGTACTCAGTGCTGGTGAGGCCACAGCTTGAGTCGTGTGTCCAGTTCTGGGCCTCTCAGTTCAGGAAGGAGATTGAGGTGCTGGAGTGGGTCCAAAGGAGGGCAACTGGGCTGGTGAAGGGACTGGAGTACAGATCCTATGAGGAGAGGCTGAGGGAGCTGGGGGTGTTCAGCCTGGAGAAGAGGAGGCTCAGGGGAGACTTCATCACTCTCTACAACTCCCTGAAAGGAGGTTGGAGCCAGGTGGGGGTTGGGCTCTTTTCCCAGGCAACTCTCAGCAAGACAAGAGGGCACAAGAGGTCTCAAGTTGTGCCGGGGGAGGTTTAGGTTGGACATTAGAAAGAATTTCTTTACTGAGAGGGTGATCAGACATTGGAATGGGCTGCCCCGGGAAGTGGTGGACTCTCCATCCCTGGAGATATTTAAAAAGAGCCTGGATGTGGCACTCAGTGCCATGGGCTGGGAACTGCAGTGGTAGTGGATCAAGGGTTGGACTTGATGATCTCTGAGGTCTCTTCCAACCCAGGCAATTCTATAATTCTATGATTCTATGATCTGGTTCTTCACACAGTGAGAAACTTACTGTGACGCTCCTTGAGAAGGGATCTTAACAGATGCATGAGTTTCACTGGATTAGAGAGAGATTGGACTGATTAGGGAATAGGCCAAGTAGAGGCGTAGGAAGCAGAGTGCCTTGCTCTGATGATACTTGATCCTGGGCATCCATTTTCAGCTACATTTGAGAACAAAATGGAGGACTAAATGGATAGTTTCAGTAGAGTCCCTTTTTATGTCTTTGGGGATTTTAGACACTGACTTTAGAAGCAACAAGGCTTGTGGTTTTGGCAGCATTTAATTAATTTACACTATTTTCAGTACATACTGAAGAAAATTATTAACTACCCCTTGGTCTGAAAATATCTTCCAAAAATATCACAAGTTTACATTTTTCTTACATTTTTGGCCAAGGGCAATTGCCTTCACAGGAAGAAAAATATTTAGTTTTATTGTTTAGGATCTTATTATAGAATTAGTTTGCTTAAGTAGCATACATTTTGTTAAACAGACAATAGGGAAGGACTTTATGTGAAAAATGTTATCAGTTGCAGAGAACGGAGACACTCATGATGTCATTTATGGCTACACAATTTCCTTCCCATCATCTTGTTAGCCCATATTAGTGCTCATTTTTATCAGTATGAAACTTGTTAAATTATAGCAGGAAATTTAGGAGGAGGATATGTACTTCAATTTATTCTTATCCCACTGAAGTCTGCTGCCTGTGTGACTTTATTCTTACACACCAGATTTTGTTGGGGAAGAAAGATGTTTGGATTTTGTTTTTCCCCATTAAGTTAATGCAGAAGAATCGAATAAGGCTTCCATTGTTCCTTGCAAAATCATAAAAGCATAAATGAGATGTATCAGACAGACCTCAGACCTCATTGTATATTCATGCAGACATCTACAGCTATTCTGATGCATTGCTAAAAAAACCCCACAAACACAATGGCATTGTTTACAGTACTTTTTTATTGATATAAATGAGCAATTGAAACTAAATTACTGAGACATGTGCATTCTTCCTATTGCAGTTTGATTCACCCATATGTTCCAAAAAGGAGATTTTTCTACTCAGGCCAAAAATCCCACAGAGGAATAATTGATAAGATATGAATTATTTCTCTGAAAGGAAGGGGTTTTGATACTCTTGCATCTTTTGGTCCTTCCTCACCTTTAATGACATTCACACAGTGCCAACTAGAATTAGTGTCATGAGATACAGGAACAGTTTGAAACAATGAAAGCTTCTTTTTTAGAAAAGTACAGAAACTTAAAAGGAGAAACCCTATAAACATATGGTGTTTAGACAGGTCTTTTGTAAAATGCAGCTTTCCTCAGACGAAGTTGCTGTCAGTACTTTTAATCAAAAGACTAAATAAGAATATTGTTTGTCCTTTTTCTTTTCCCTCACCATTATAGTATATATTTTATTATTTTATGAAAAGTAAAGGTCATGTCCATCTTTTGTGTTTGCATATGTTTTTTCTTCAAAAAATAAAGGAAGAATGAGGGCAGGGGAAAAAAAAACGAAAACCTTATGAAAGGTACAAAGCAATGAAGGTACAACTCCTTACTGACCAAGGAAGGGAATACAAATGACATGGCCTTTCACTCACTGGCAGTCCCATAGAGTTCTCATCATCTACTCTATATTTTACTTTGAGATGTCTGAGCATCAGAATGGACTTGCTAGGAGCAAACTGTAATATCTGTTGAATGTAAAAAGTGTAAAAGAAGACTAGAGTTGGTTTTGGTTTGCATTTAAAAGAAGCTATATTATACATATATATGTGTGTGTGTGTGTGTAAGTGTGTGTATATATAAATATATATACTCAGACCCATCTCACTGCAGAAATTTCATTCTCATTACTGGGATGCCAGTCATTATCTCCTTCCTTTACTTAATTACTTCTAAATTCTACCCAACTTATGGCCCAGAAATCCTGCAGCACACCACCTTACTCTTTTAGGTGGCCTACAAAACTTCAAGTGTTCATGCACTTCCACTGCACAAATGTGATTTATGAGAAGCAGGTTCTGAGAAAAATGATCTCTAAGAATAAGACAAGAAGTGTCTCAAGAAGCACATTTCCAGCTAGATTCAGCTGGAGACATAGCTCCAGCTAAACATAGGCTCCTCTACACATATATTTACCTGGGTGCTAGATGCCTAAGCTCCCATTGGAATTCATGGTAACCTTAGGTTGAAACATAGATATGTGGCACTGTCATGGTTTAACACTGGCCCAGCAATTAAACTGAATGACAGATGCTCTCTATTAATCTCCCTCCCCTCCCAGATAAAGGAAGGAGAGAGAATAAGGGAGAGAGACTTTAATAAAACAGTAATGATAAATAGGAAAAAATTACTAAATATATACAAGTATACAGGAAAATGAACCACATTCCTCCCCCCGTCCCCCAGTAACTTTCACATCACCACTGAGGCTGCTGGGCAGCCCTGGGAAAGTCCAGGCTGGACTCCTGGGGTCAGCAGCAGTGGGGAGCTGGAGGCAGGAACACACAGATTCAGGCTGGCATGGATCAGGAGCACAGGCAGAGGAATGGATGGAATCCTCCCAGGATGCTGAAGCAAACAGGGACAGGCAAAGAAGGGGAAGCAGGAAGGAAGGAAAAAAAAGGGAAAAGGGGGTTTAACCCTCATGATCCCTCAAATTTATACTGAGTATGACATGTATGGGATGTAACACTCTGTTTGGTCAATTCTGGCATCTCTCTTGTCCATTCCTCCCCAAAGGAGGTTTTCAGGTGGGACCTCTTTACTCCTTCCTCAGGAGTAAAAAAGTAAAATGTTCCTCAGAGCTGAGCAGTGTCCTTGGCTCTGCACACCAGTCTACAGCAGTACCTATAAACATTGAGTGGTATCAGTCCCAGAAGCAGACACTGAGAAACTTGCTGTTAATTTCAGCAAGAGCAGCTACTTACAAGAGACTTCGCTGAAAGCAAAAGTACAAGACAGAAAATCACCTTTATCCTGGCCCAAAGCAGGACAGGCACTATCCAGAAACCTCCATTGGGTTGGCAACTGTGACAAATGGTGTGCAAGAGACCCAGACTTGTTTGGAGACACATCTGGAGGTGAGGGAGAAAAGCTTAAAGCTTGTGAAATGTTCCTGTGCATACACCTGGGCCTGTAGTCAGTATAGCCAACAGAGCCCAGATCTCCATTCAGCTTATCCAAAATAAGTACCTACTGCCTGGTCAGCTGTAATGGTCTCCATTGCTATCTCTCTGTTGACACACCACTGACACTGTGCAATTCTAGACCATGCAGGTATACACCAGCACTATAATTCTGTTGTCTTTGAAAAAAAAAATCTGGTCCTAGAGACACAAATCAGCTGCTGAGATATGGGTGTCCAATGCTATTGTGCAACCTCCTCTGACTTTAAATCTTGTAGGTCAGTGTCTCTGGTGTCCATGCCCAGGTTCAGGCAGGGGAGATCTGCAGAGGTGGCCTGGGGCTCCCTAGTGCTGGTCCTGGGCAATTCCAACATCTCCACCATAGGGCATAGCTCAGATCAACACTCCAGACTGCATCTAGGTGATATCTGGAAGCACCCCACTCTGTTAAAAGACCCAATTTCAACACTCAAGCTCCCCAGAGACTTAACACCTCACCTCCACCTGCAGGTGTCTCAATCTTGCCATTTTCCTGTTAAATAGATGATTTGAAAGCTGTCTTTGGAAGAAATACACTCATCTATAATTTTCTATAATAAAATGAATGCTAACAGCAAACATAAAATGCATCAGTAGTTGGTAATTTATTTGGAAAAAAGATAGGGAGATACAGTGTCCTGTAGCAAGATGACATCCTGATGCTTAAAACACTCAGCCAATCTTCTGAGACTGCTGTCTCTCCAGAATGAGATTTGCTTCATTTTTGTTGTGTAACAGCTGACTTATTAGGGCCACATATCCAAATGGATCTTTAGCCACTGGTGTCATGCAAGTAATAAACAATTTCTTTCTCTCACCAGCCTTTCTTTTTCTTTTTCATTTTCTTTTTTTTTTTTTTTTTTCTTTTTCTTTCCTTTTTATATTTTTTTACAGTATCTGCTTTTTACTACACGAAATAACTGGCATATAGAAGTCCCATGTTGTTAATCAGCTATTTCTAAATGTGTATCTTTCTCTCTTTCTCTCTCTTAATTGAGAACTTACCCTCTAACAGAGCTTTCAGTGATTACTCTCTATTTGATTTGTCTGCCAGAAGTGGGGAGAAGAAAAAACTCATCTGATTTTAGGCTGTGTCTCAGTGTTTTGAGCAAGTGGTAGGGGGAGCAGGGAGCAGACAACAGCATGCACAGCAGTGCTGGGAGGTTACCAAGCAACGAGATGGAGATGTGTCACAGGAGCAAGGGAGATGGGGAAGATGAACAAAAGTGTGGACAAAGGATTCAGGAAGATGAAGGGAGGCTCCACAATTGCCTGACCTCTTCTTTATTTCTTATCCTGAGTTGCAATGGTGTCTGGAAAAGCAGGTTGTGTAAAGCATCCCCGTTTGTTTATGCTGGCTCTTGGAGGCTGAAGGGATGGAGAAAGCCTGCCCTGCTGTCTAATCATCAAAGGATTATCCTGTCAGTAGTCCACTGCATAAGCAAAAGGGAACAAAGTCTGTATATGAACATAAAAAGTCCATGGTTTTCACTGAGAGAGAGGGAGTCACAGAAGAAACAAATCCTGTTGCACACAGAGTCAGAAAAATATTAGTCAGAGGACTTTAAAGAAGTGCACAGTGCATAGAGCAGCTTAAATTTGGAAATTATATTTTCTTTGGCTTATGAATTTCTTAATATATTTTCAGACACCAATTTTTTTTGTACATTGATCTCCATATAAATTATATAAATTAAATCGGCCTTCTTAAAAATGAGACAAGAAAAAGTTGGGGTGTAGATCTGTCTTCTTTAACTTCTTAACTTTTCCAAGGAAATTTATGAATATCAGATTTTTAACGTATATTCTTTTCCCTTGTTAGGTTTCCAAGACTGAATGAACTGTAATACCACTAGATGCTTGAGGAATCTTAATTGCACTTTGGATAATAACACTGCAAGGTAAAGTATCAATGCCTGTATTCAGCTCCTCCTGTACTCTGAGCAAACTTCAATAATCCCTTGAGAAACATAGGAACCTGATCTTATGTTTCCTGAAAGGAAAAGTTTCCTTATAGGTTTCCTAAACAGGTAAGAAGTAGGGAACAAGAATATTTCACTACATTATCAAAACAGTTTTAATTAATGGGGTTTAGTCCTCTCTTTTTGGATATGAATTTTCCAAACTACTTCTGAAAAATAAAAAAATCCTGCACAAATATTTTTTATTGCCTAAGACTGCACTAAGTTATTCATTCTGAAAATTAAAATATATAAATAATCATAAATGTAAAATATTCTGAAAAACCTTGAAGATCATCTTTTTTTTTTTCTCTGCCACAGTTTTTTCACCTTCTGTAAAAATCTTTCCACAGCACTGTCGGAAATTGAGAACTGATTTTTATGCCTTTGTCAACAATGAACCAGCAATTCATGTGAAGAAGCCTATTTTTTTCTAGGTCATTATGACAGAGTGATGTTTTTAGAGCCTGGGGTTCAGGGAAAAATAGTGATTGGTTTCTCCTTGGCAAAATAAAGATGACAAAGAACAATGTCCATTTGAAGATGCTGTTTTTCTCAGCAGTCCTCTCTTAGTGGAATATAAAAGTTTGAGCAAAAAAACAACTCCAAATATTGCTAAGTCAGTGTCTGAAACAGCACTGACACACATAGAACTGGCTCCCTTGTTATTCAGCTACCATTTCAAAGCATTTCCCCAAGGTTAGCTTGAGGGTGAGCTGCACCAGCAGGAGGCTCCATCATGTTGTGGTCTCAGCACTTTTTCCTCTCTATCTTAGTGGAAATTCATGTCACACAATATTCATTATAGAGCTCAGAGACTCCCAGACCTGCCAGTTGAGAGGTGTGTCACCTGCACTTGCAAGCTAGAGAAACAAGGCCTTATCTCTTAGCCCTTACAAACTCAATCTCTGTGCAGCCGTTTATACCCAACAAGCTGCCACGTGATGACTCCCTGTTAAGCTTTCACAAAAATTCCTACAGGGGAGGGCATGAACACATATTACTATCTTTTTACATATCTCAGTAGCTGGTAGAAGTTTTACTAATGTTAAAAATGTAACAACAGCCAAATAAAATACATCTTTTTAATTTGAAATTACCCATCAAGTTAATTTTCTTTTGCCTGACTGGTCATCAGAATGTCACTGAGATTGTGAGATGCCTTATTTCAAGCTGCAACACTTTTTTATCCATTTACAGTGGATGTGTATACCATGCTCAGATCAGCACCATGAATATGGCCATCAAGATAATCAGCACAGAAAGAAAAGTTACAGATTGTGTCTGCCAGTGAAACAACCTCCTACCATGCTAATTAAAAAAATAAATAAATAAAGTAAATCCACAACTCAGTTACCTCTGAAAAAGTCACAGGCTGATGTTTGTTCTCAAACAAGATGATCATTAAGGCAACTCATGTTGCTTCAGAAAACATATATATTTCTGAGCTGAAATAACAGGAAAACAAACCAGTAAAACTTGTGGGAGTGAAGGAGAGTGTTGTGAATTAGAGACACCAGAGTGGGCACAGAAAGGCAGCAATCTGGAAAAGCTGTGGATATGCCAGCTATTCACCTTGGAGCTACCTTAGGAAAAGCATTGCTAGAAGAGCAGAGGTAACAAAAGCACTCCTTGCATTTTCTTGAATGTGGATGAAATTCAAATACTGTCATTCACCCAAATTGAATAATGAATGTAGGACTGGCAGTGAGGGACTACTGTATTATATCCTGAACTGTAACTTTTTAGAAAGAGGACACAGCAGGGGATGGAGGAAACAGATGATCCCACATCTGCCTGTTGTGAAGCTATTTTTGTAGTAGTTGCAAGATTACAGTTCTGATTACTGTCAGAGATGCAGAGATCTGGCCAAGTCTTTTTAATGAAACTGTTCTGAGAATATGGTACTCATTTTAGCTGAACCACTCCATGACAAAATGTGTCAAGTGAGTTGTAATCAAAAAATATTTTTTTGTGTTCAGGGTAAAATTCCCATTGAGAGAAAACCTACTTTATCATACCAAATATGCTGATGATTAGGTCCTCTGTGATATCTGCAGGAGATCTGAAGGAGAACTTGATTCTAAGTCTGTTACCATTATAACCACGAGCTAAACATATCACAGGCTCCTACTTCCTTTCTCCCTAAAGCTACATTAATAGGATTTCCAAACATGTTTTTTTCCAATCTGAAGCAAAAAAGCAAAAATCTTCTCCCCCAAATGCTGAACCTAATGACAGAAATGTCACAGTTGGAAAAGACCTGTAAAATCACCTTGTCCTACCATCAGCCCAAAAGATCTCTTTACAAACTTCAAGTCACTTGGAAAGACTGGGAAATGGCCATTTCCCAGATCCAGAGCACCCAAGCCAGCACCACCCTGTGCTATGATGGAAACCACATCTTTGCTTTAGTTACATAAAATAAGGAGCTCACTAGGGTAAACCAGCCATGTCTTGAAAAGTGATATGGGACGATGCTTTATTCTTGTCATCTGGGACATATTCCTCCTCAAACAGAACAGGGCCTGATTTCATAACTAGTCTCAGCTGACCTTATTAGGCTGCAATAACTCTATAACATCACAAGTCACAACTCCTGCCTGTATTTCATTCCAGTGATTCAATTACAATGCACGTGGAGCAGCCATGTAACACCAGTGTTTTGTATCTAGGCCACTTGAAATATAAATGGACACTATTAAAGAGTGGAGGCATTTGGATATAAATAACTGAGTGCAATCAGCTTCAGAACATCAGCTTTAAAAAAGCAAGCTTTTCATTTGCTTACAAATGCCTGTTTCCCATTTGCAACAGTTATTTCTGTAAATTTGTTCTTCTGTTTTAAAAAAAACTGCTTTAATCCCAGTTTGAAGTGAAAGTTGCTGGTGTCAGCTATTGCTGGGGGAAGAAGGGAAATCTCATTTCAGGTAAACTGGGTCAGTTCCCTACTTTGTCATTATGAATAATTTCATTGCTGCAGTTTAAAATAAAGTTATGTAAGTTGTCTGGATCATGGAGATACTCAATTCACACAGCAGCAAATGACTAGAAGGTGTATGGAGTTTCACCCACCTCTACTAAATGTGAAAAAAACCCAAACAATTCTTTCTCTGACCATTCAGAGATTTTATTTTTTTTTTTATATATGAGGTACATAATACATAAAATCTGTTCCACAAACATGGAAGAAGTACATACCCTCATATAAAATGAATTATTCCTACATTCATGTATGAAAAAATATAACCCTTTCTATTTATATCACACTTATTCCATTTATCCAGTGAGTTTATTTGAATTATTGTGTGACAGCCCTTATAATCCTTTAGATAACTAATGTTAAAATCGCATTAAAATTTGTATAATTTAACGCAAACATTAAGTTCTATGTTGCTTTCCCCATAAGACTGTTGTGAGTCTTGTGAGTCGGTGTATCACTAATCTTTTTACTTTTGTAGTCTTTGAAGGCTCATTTCTTTCATTCCCAAATTTCTGAGGTTTTTTGTTGGTTGGTTTTTTTGTTTGGTTGGTTTGTTTGTTTGTTTGTTTGTTTCCAGAAAATATATTATGTATGATCCCAAAGATGTGGAAAGAGATAGAACAGTGAGAGTCACAAATGAGTTCCCTTTGGAACAGCTGTTCCATAGGGTTTTAAGGTTCTGAAACATTTATGAATTGTCATGGAGCTCTTCAGTCATCCTATTAAAATGTATTTTCTGTTATGTGGAGGCAAGCTAAAGCTCTCCCAGAAAATCCAAAAGCTCTTGTTTTGAAATACAGTCAATTATTACAGTTTTTAGTCTTATAAAAAAATATTTATATTCATCAGATGCAGACAACAGGTGCAAGAATTTTTACCATTGTTAAATGTTTTCTTATTTCTTCCTTGGAAAAAAGAATCCTTACCTTTGACCACTGCACCACAGCAGAGGGATCAGCTCCAAATGAAGAGGATATAAAGTTTCTGACCTTAAGGAAATACATCAGGATTCAAGTGATTCATATTTATACTTTGGTGTAGATATAGACTTCCAAAGCACCCTTAGCTAATTGCTTCTGACTGAAATGTGGCTCCATTATTTATATGAATAGGAGAGCACAATATGAATCCTTTCACTTATGCGAATAAGGTTATTTGTGAATTATGTGAGTACCAAAACAATTTGTCATTTTCCTGGAAAGAAATTAAACCTCTTTTTTTCTTTATTATTTGTTGGGGTTTTTTAAGGGTAAAAGACCACCTCACAGTCGGATTCAGATCCTGTTCTTTTAGCTTTTCCATTATAACAAGATTCTTTTTTTTCTTGCATGGAAATTAGGCTAAAGGCCACACTGAAGTGTATTTTCTTCTCTCTCATTACTACATCTGTCTTTTTAATATATAATGGAGGGTTATGTCGGGTGTGGTTTGCAAGATGTGATCTCAAGATGCAATGTTTTCAGCAATTCCTCCAGGAGATCCTGCTGCAGTCTAATGCACTGCATTTATTCATAGCAACATTTCCTAAATATTGACGTACTGCCATCATGCATATAATATTATACTGTTTAAAGTTAGACATAGTGGAGCACCCACCTTACTTCCTCTTCCTGGCAGCACGTATAGAGGTGTCAATTCATTATCCTTTTAGTCACTGAAAAGTTTAAAGAATGATTGGCAATTTTTTTCTCCTTCAGGCTAAAGAGCTTTAGCAACTTCAGCCCTCAGAGCAGAAACTACCTAATTCCAACCAACATTCCTGTTAACATTTTCTAGTTTGGACTAGCTGAACAGAGGACAAAATCCTCCAGACAAGCTTTTTAGTCCAAAGCAGACATCAGTTCTGTGACTGTTCCCCTAGATGTCCTCACAGCCTACCCAAAGTTCCATGCACACCTGTGGATGACCAGAAAACCTCAGTACTTCACACTACTATAATTTTATAGAATCATAGAATCACAGAATAGGTTGGGTTGGAAGGGACCTTAAAGCTCATCTAATTCCATGTCATGGGCAGGGACACCTCCCACTAGACCAAGTTGCTCCAAGCCCCATCCAGCCTGGCCTTCTACACTTCCACGGAGGGGGTATCCACAGCCTCCCTTGTGTAACCTGTGCCAGTGTCTCACCACACTCATAGGAAAGAATTTCTTCCTGACATCTAATCTGAATCTGCCCTCCTTCAGTTTGAAACCATTCCCCCTTGTTTTATCACTATGTGCCCTTCCCCTTTAGGCACTGGAAGGTGCTCTAAGGTCTCCCCAGAGCCTTCCTTCTCTTCTTCAGCCTGACCTACCCCACCTCCTTCATCCTGTCTACATTGCAGAGGTGCTCCAGCCCTCTAATCGTCTTCACAGTTCTCTGGACTTGCTCCAACAGCTCCATGCTCTTCCTGAGTTGGGGGATCTAGAATTGGACACAGGACTCCACATGGGGTCTGCTACATCCTGTCCCATCAGGCATTGATGCTATGGCTAACACTGCTTTAAGCCTTATGGACTCCAACCTTTTTATATAGAATTGAAACCCTGTCAAAGACAACATTCGATCCATTGTACATGGCCAGAAGACATGAGAAAGTTCATGTCTTACACACAGAAAGACAGACACAGGAAGGTGGTTTATACCTAACTCAATTAATTGCAAACTGAACTGATGAAAAATAACATATGTAGCAAGTAAAAACTGTGAAAGAGGGATGGAGGTTTGTATTCTTTATGCATTATACTGCACTGTCCCAAACACACAAATAGATGGTGTAAAGGTAACTCAGCCGTCTCTTCTATTCAGTACTCTGTGCAAAGTAGAGTAGGTACACCTGGAATATTAAAAGGTGAAATGGACATTTCTCTCTGTGTCAAGAGGCACTAGCACCTTGAAAGAATGGGTCAAAGTGAAAGTTGAGTAAGAAAAAATCAAAATGATTGATGGACTAAAAGAAAATGTTGATACAGACATTAGGATCTTCTAATTGTAATTATTATGAATGAAATCTGCATAATTACAAGTCTTTAAAAAGGAATGCTCAAGGGGAAAATGTGGAGGCCACTCAGCCCCTTCAGTGGATACTCACCAACAAAAGACAAATGAGTCCTTGACTGCTGCAGGATCCCTTGGCAATAATACTCTCTCATGGTGTTTCTTAAGTTATAATTTGCCCCTTTTCCAGCTACAGTGAAGTCTTGTTCATTTTCAAACCACAGAGTGACTACTTTCTAAAAAAGAAATACTGCCCGTATGTTGGGATAATGACTTGTCCTGGAAATATTTTGTTTGCCCTGGTAAGTCTCTCCTAAGGAATTAAAACCAGTCCCTTTGATGACCAACTGGCACTAGATTATACAGAAACATTAAAGTGCACTAAGAAACTTCCAGAGAGAGCATGAATGTTTTGCATGCCACCTTATGCTTTGTTATATTTGCACCAATGCAGCATTATAAATAGATGTCACCACGATGAACATCCCCCCCTCAAATCCTCTATTAATGTAGTATCCTACTCGGGTCTTGTCACTCATTATCTATGGTTACTCATTATCTATGCTTTCATTAGCACCCTTACTGTCCATGGAAAACATTACATCAGTCTGCATCTGAGGATGATCTCCTGGATATATTAAAAGCTGCTTCTAAAGCTCTGCAGCACTTAACAGCTTGCTCTAAGTTAGTCCAAGAGATGATTCATGTTCCAGCCCTTGCCTTTAAGGATGATAGACCTAATCCAGTCTGGAGGTGGGAAGGAGTGAAGCAGACAGCATAATGATGCATGAACACCCAGGGTTCCTAGACATACCTAGAGATATAACTGTTTGAGTTTGGGAAACAGAAAAACAGGAGCACTGAACTGTTATGGGTAATGCTGGGAGGCTCCAGCTGCACTCAGCTCAGGCTAAGGAATTCATTTTCCATTTTCTAAGTTGTCATGTTCCCAAATGAGCTCTTAGAGATGCTTTGCAATCTTAGAAAAAGGTAAAAGAGATTCATGGGGCTTCAAAGGTCAATTACATTTAAAAATGCTGAATCCTTTTACATTAATGCCATAATTGTTTTTATTCCAAGAGTTTTCACTCAGATGTCAAATTCAATCTCTCTTTTTCGCCTCCTGGGTCACAGATGCTTAATATTCCTTACTGACACATAATGAACCTTTTTATTACTCTTTAATATGTAGCTTCAGAATTAGTTGCTTTAAATAATTAGCTCAATCTATTGTTCAGTGTTTAGATGTTAAGGATTTTTGGGGTGCTTGGGGTTTTTATTTTGGGGCTTTTTATGTTTCCTATTAGGTCTCTGCTCTTACCAATTATTCTTAGGAAAAAAATAAATCAGGCAGTGGCACTCAGAGGTCAGCAAGCACCAGCAACACAAAAGTGCTGGAAAAATGAAATGTCAAAATCATTGATGTGTAGAATTTTGTCCATTTCTTCTTTTGAGAATCTGTTTTCCTTTCTCTAATACAAAATAAGAATCACCAATTCCCAGTGATTATTTAGCTAGAGAAAAATATTTTCTTCCTAGACTTTTGAGCTGTGAACTACCATATCTATTAAACTATCAGAGTGAAAACTGAAGCATCTAGACACACAAGAGGTATTACAAAGTGTTTCATAGAAGGACCACAACTCCTGCACTGGTATAGTGTTCTAACATTTTCAAGGAAAAAGGCAGCATTGTTAAATATTGCACAGAAAGCACATGGACAGCTTCAGATCTGAAAAGTCATTTTCCCTCCCAGATATTTTCTAGTGCTCAGCATTAGCTCTTTTCCATCCTCATTTTTTTGCCAATCACATACACATCAAAAGATGAAAGCAGTAGGAAGAGAGGACAAAGGAGAGAACTGCAGAGAGAAATGCAATACTCTGAAAATATTTTAAAAGTTAATGAAATTAGGATACCTGTAGTCACCAGTAATGAACACCATGGACACTTATCCTCTTAGCATCTTTTAATGTCAATTTTCTCTTTATGTTGCTTGATTTAGGACATCAGGACATCCTCCAGACTCATTTTCAATTGAGCACTCTCTGCTTTTTACTGGATGCTTGGATCATATTGTGTTATTCTCAGCATTCACCTGGGATGTAAGCAGCTCATTATGTTATTGTACATTTAATTTTCCTGTGAAAAGAGAAAGGGCTTCTACTCCAAAACCCCATGTTTTGGAACTGGCAGGTACTACTGAGTGAGAAAACATCTTGAAAAGCATCAGGCTAGAGTGTCTTAAAATGCCACCTCAAGAGGCTCAAAGAGCATTGTACCAGCTGAGGGTTGGTTGCTGAGCTATGTGGAATACTGGATGCCATATATCTGGGCTCTGCCTGGCTGCTCCCAAGAGAATCTTACATGTCAGACTGAGGAACAGCCTGATTGCCCTGTGAGTGGGAATTACCACAACACTTTACCCTTACTTAGCCCATCTCCCACTCAAGTCAGTAGCAAACCTGCTCAACAGACCGCAGAAATTCGGTCAATATTGACAAAATCTGCAGAATTCTTACCCATGTCATAGAATCATAGAAAGTTAGGGGTCGGAGAGGTCCTCAAAAGATCATTGAGTCCAACCCCCCCAGCCAGATCAGGGTCACCTATAGCAGGAACACATCCAGGTGGGCTTTCAATGTCTCTCGGGAAGCAGAGTCTACAACCTCCCTGGGCAGCCTGTCCCAGTGCCCTGTCACCCTCACAGTGAAAAAATTATTCCTGATATTTATACAGAACCACCTATGCTCCAGTTTATAACCATTGTCCCTTGTCCTGTTGTCAGCCACCCTTGAGAAAATCTTTACTCCATCCTCCTGGCACTCACCTCTTACATATTTATAACCATTGATGAGGTCACCCCTCATTCTCTTCCTCTCCAAGCTGAAAAGCCCCAGCTGCCTCAGGCTTTCCTCATAAGGGAGATGTTCCACTCCCTTCATCATCTCGGTCTCTCTTCACTGGACTCTCTCAAGCAGTTCCCAGTCATTCTTGGACTGAGGGACCCAGAACTGGACACAATATTACAGATGAGGCCTCACCAGGGCAGAGTAGAGGGGGAGGAGAACCTCTTGCAGCCTACTAACCACCCCCTTCTAATGCACCCCATGATGCCATTGGCCTTCTTGGCCACAAGGACACATTGTTGGCTCATGGTCATCCTTCCATCCACCAGCACCCTTAGGTCCCTTTCACCTAGGGTGCTCTCCAGCAGCTCAGTCCCCAGCCTATACTGGTACCTGGGGTTGTTCTTTGCCAGATGTAAGACTTTACAGTTGGCATTGTTGTAATATATTAAATTTTTCCCTGCCCAACTCTCCAGTCTGTATAGGTCCCTCTGAATGGCAGGACAGACTTCCAGGGTGTCAGCCATTCTACCCAGTTTTGTGTCATCACACAAAACCAGTCTCAGCAGGGCAGCTAAGAAACATGTGAGGCACCCCAAAAGCCACTAAAAGTTGCTCAACTCTTGAACATGATTTCACTGTTCAAGAAAGCTTGTCAGTGAGGTAAATAATAAGAATAACTTCATTAAACGAAGAATTAATTATAATTGCAGAGACAACATTTCTGTGAATGGTGAAGCATTTAAATAGTATGGAGAAAACAAAAAAAAGCAAAGTGAAAGTAAAGAAAACGCTTCCAAATCAATAAGTTAATACCTCTAGAAAAAACTGTGTTTTGCATTGGTTTGTCAGGCTTATCCAAGTGTGTAGGGTGCTGCAAGTGAGTGAGTCCTTGCAGCACTGATCTCTGGCAACAATCAATTTTGGAACAATTAAGTCTAAAAGAAATCCCTGCTGCTCACAAACCTATTCTCTACTCCTGTCTCTTGGGTAGATGACACAACCCAAACCATGCTCAAAGTGGAAGTTGTGCCCTGTGCTGCCTATTTCAGAAATTAATGAAGTTGCCCTGCAGCACAGGTTTTTGCTACCTATTCAACATGTTGCATTTTTCAAGAAAATGTCAAGACTGGTGACCACTTGTAGTTAATTCCCATAAAATTTAGGAAATTATTTTCCTGCTCCTTCATAAAGAAAATGTACTTGCTGCAGTGATTTTAAGAGTGTCTCTCTTCCTCCCTGCATTTACAGTGTGCTAAAGAAGCCTATGGGTAAAGTATTGGAGGGCAAGAAAGCTGGATAGCTTGATATTGGCTCTTTGCAAGATTAAGAGAAACGTGAGACTTGATTGAAGAGTGACAGCATTATCTGGAGCCAAGTTTTGTGTGTGCAAGCAGATCCTTCCCAGGACTGGATGTGCACATCAACCAATACACCTGACTGGCCAAGCTCCTTCTTTCTTCCTCAGAGATGTCAAGACAGTAAGCTGAGAAAACTGGGGACATTCTATATAGAATGCAATGTCACATTTGCATATAATGTGATTTTTTAATTGTCTTATTTATATAAATTCTCTGCCATCAAATCTTTCATTTTTTCACTCTTCCTCCTATCAAATTTCTCCTTCTTCTGTAACTTTCCAATCCCTCACAAGTTTCTTTCATCATTACGAAACATCAATACTCATTCTGGGGCATCTTGGGGTCAAAAACCTCTACCTGGCTCAGGCTGGGCTGCAAATGCAGGGAAAAGCACATCTAGGAGGGCTGTTTGTCTCCCCTGCTCAGTGGCAGGAATCTCACTTAGTGTAAAGAGAGAGAACAAGAGCTTCCAAAACCATCAGTGTGCTGAGCTTGCTATTCTGCTATTCTGATTTGAGCAGTAAGATAAGAAGGCAATACTGTTTCTGTGACACTTTTCAAAATATTTCAGTATTAAATACTAAGCGCCACTAAATATCACATGAAGAGAGAACAAAAAAGGCCCTTTAAATATCCTAGCTTGCCATTTTTTTGATACAGAATTTTTTCTTGGATTTTGTCCAGTCTAGTCCTAATTGTCCCAGCACTTTCCTTCAGAGGTTGTTCTCCTGCCAAAGACATTCAGGCAGATGGCATTTGCAAGTCAGGGAAAAAAGGACACTTCCTGTTTTACATTCCTCCAAAGATACATTAGGGCACTTTCTTGATATTTGGCCATGATATTTGATTTTTCTGCTGCTAAAGATTAATTCATATTAGTAACAAAATCCTCATCTTTTAGCTCTCAGCCTACACAGTCATCAATTCCTGATCCTCACTGACTTGGTGGCAATCAGAAAAAAGGTATTTTGAAACTATGAAGCCTGCCATGGAATTGTGTTATATGTGTTCCAGTATATATTTGAAGTATTATAGCCCCTTATATGTATTACATTTTTTATTGTATTCTATAATGTATTGAACTATTTTTCATTGATGTGATTCTAATGTGGAGTACATATTACATTACATTTATCAAAGTCTGTATTATATTACATGTTCCATCATGGCATAGTACCTGGATTTCTAAATTACTTGAAATGAAAGCAGAAGCAAAAACCTTCAAATAGGTACTGGATTATTTTAATTTTTTTTCCCCCAAAGACCTTAATTCTGACTCATTTCCATCACTGGAAATTTTGGCATACCCTCCAACATGACCAAGTTAGTCCCATGAAGGACAAACAATACATCCTTGTTCTTGTTTCTTCAAGTAGCCTCCATGAAGGTCTTTTTCCATGTCCACATGTACAAACCCATTCTTCCCTAGGAACAAATTCACAGTGAAAAGGTTTGAGACAGTATCTTAGCATATACAGTAAAAGAAACAACAATACTGAGGTTCTTGGCCTATAGCACCTGTAGGAAAGCACCTAATGGCCTTTGTGCCCTGAGCACAAATATTAGCACGGATGTCTGTACTTCATGATGGTCAGACACAACCTAGCTGTGATTCAAAAGCTCCATATTGAACTTCTTGCAGTATTTTCATTTGGGCTGTGAGGGAATAAAAATATATTAGCTGGACACAGTGCTGGACTCCTAGCTTTTCCATACAGGCTTTACCTCTTGAGATCCTGCTGCACCTGACTATGGATATAACATGCTTGATTCCAGCCATCAGGTTACCTGTATCTGCTCCCTGAGGTAGATGGAACTGTAGGTGTTGGAAAAGTATTTGTGAATAAGAATTTATCTCATACAAGATCAGACTTAGGTCTTTGTGGTCAGCCAGCTCAAGCTGCATGTTGCTTCTTAGCATTATTTATTACAGTGCTTTATATTTTGTTATGTCACTTATTTAAGATGAAAATTGCAGCATTTTTATCAGCACATTTTTTTCATACCCACACATTTACCTTTGGAATTGTCTCCTGTGACATATTTGTCTACATACAATAGCAAATCAGACCAAGTCAAATTAAAGAGGGCTAGAGAACGTTCTGTTTCAGTCTGCAGCATATTTTTTCAATGTATGCAATAAAGCTGGAGCATTGTAAATATAATAGAACATGTGGCTTTTAATCTGCTTCATGAAATCCATAAACCATATATTCTGAATAAAGAGATAATATTATAATTACTTGCATTTTTCCCCTGAATACACCACATAGGTTTTAGTCCATATGATTTTCCTGATTTTAAAAGACTTATTTCAGTTCCTTTCTAATGTTAGCTATCCTTCGTTGTTTTGGTTCTTTGTTTGTCTTTTGCTAGAGAATAAACTAATTTGCGAAAAAGAAATTGAATCATTTATTCTCAAATGCACTGTATCTGTTATAATCAACATTTCTAACGCACTGATTTTTCTATGCCCAGCTCTAAAATCTAAGCCACAAGACCTAAGGTTTCTTTAGGAAGAAAAACAAACCAAACCAAAACCAACAACAAAAAACACCTCAAAAAACCCAGAAAACAAATCAGAGGAAGCCTTTTACATTGAGAGTGAGCTCACGTCTTAATTACCTGTAGATATCCAGAGATAGTTTCAGACATTCATGCAGGTGAAGAGGGGTTGCTCATGTCACCTCTCTGTAATTATAAGACAAGAGTGGAAATCATCGACACACGGCGAATGAAACCGATCTTGAAGAGGGCACTGTTATAAAGAATCAGTGAAATATGTGCCACTGGGTTTTGACCTTCATGCAGTAGGAGGCAATGAAACAAAATTCTTTGATTTAAGAGAGGGTTTTGAAAAGAGAATTAGATAGTTAATGAATCACAGAGGGCCAGAATTGCAGTAGCACTGCATGGGTGCACACAAAGGTAAGAGAAGGTTGCAAGGAGCCTTCTGTCTCCTTGCCCCACTCTTGGTGCTTGGACTTTGTGGATGTGAAGGCTTGAACAGAGAGAAAGAACAGGATACCTTGGGCAGTGTAGAAAAGGGTAATAGTCTTCCATGTTCTGGGCTAGCTGACAAAACAAGGTCATGAGGAGACAGAACAGTGGCTGAGAAAGAGGAGCATATCACCTCAACTCTAAATGCTCTACCAGAGTATTTGCAGTCCCTGGACTGCAATTCTTACCCCACTTTAACCCAGACCCACAGTGTTTCCAATAAAATATATTTAATACTAAGCCTGCTTTTAATTGGCTTAAATATTCAGGATAGAATTCAGATAATTTGAAGACTGATGAATCACAAAAGACACAAACAGCTAAAATTCTGCCCTAATATTTAGAAGTCGAAAATCTGAAAGCTGCCTCCCTTGGAGTAAAAAACTTTTTCCTAACAAACAAGCTAAATCTACTCTTCTCTGCTTTAAAACCCCATGTCCTATCACTAAAGGCCTTTGCAAACAGTCCATCTCCAGCCTTCCTGTAGGCCCCCTTCAGATACTGGAAGGTCTCTATTCAGTCTACCCAAAGCCTTCTCTTCTCCAGGCTGAACAACCCCAACTCCTCCAGCCTGTCTTCATATAAGAGGTGTTCCAACCCCTTGATAATTGTCATGGCCCTCCTCTGGACCCACTCCATCAGGCCCATGTCCTTTCTGTTGTTGAGGGCTCCAGAGCTGGATGCAATACTCCAGGTGAGGTCTTACCAAAGCAGAGAGAAGTGGTAGAATCACCTCTCTCAATCTATGGACACACTTCTTTTGATGCAAGCATGCACTGTTGGCTCATGTCCAGCTTTTCATCCACCAGCACCCCCAAGTCCTTTTATGCAGGGCTGCTTTCTAAAAACTCATCTCTCAGCCAAGCAAGTTAAGTACAGTAAAGATAGACACCAGAAATGGTCTTCAGTTGTCCTCTGATTATCAGTCTGGTCTCTAAGCCAGAATACACACTTGTGTACATGCCACGACATTGTTCTTAAAACCTGTAGTAATGCAAAGCTTTGTCTTTGTTATTCACAATACAAACAAGGAGTCAATAACAATCAACACTTATTATCTTACCCCTACAGGGATGGGTTAGCCCACCAAAATGTCATCACAACAGTGCAAATGCCACACCAAGCCTCACTGTGCTTATCACCAGTTACTGATTTTTTGTATGTTGTAAATTCACATCCAGGAAGAACACTCAAGGTGAAACATGAGGAGGACAACACATCACCGGGTCACATATAGATTAGTCAAGGATAAGCAGCTCAGCAGCAGTGTCCATATTTCAGATGGCATCATTCTTTCTGTGCCAATCTATGGCATTTTTCCTCTCTGCAATTCTAGACAGTTTGTGCTACACCCCCATAAGATGACAAATCTCATTATTTAAGTTGATTACATGCAGTTTTGATGACCTTATGTTTTTCTTGCCTTCCAGACATTAGGAACACTGTTTGACGCTGTGACTACCCCTGCAAATGTTCCACCTATTGGGAAACTATTAAATGCTCTATCTGTACAGGCTAGGTCAGGCCTTTAGCAGCATGTGTAGTTGTTTGCTTTGGTTATATCCGTTTTACTTTCACACTTGACATGGATATCCTGCAACTGAATGCTCCAGCACTTCTCTCCCCATCAGTTCCTAACTACAAAAATAAACAACCCAGAACATTCAAAATGCTGCAGTCAGAGAAACACATAAATATTTCATCATGCAGTGACTCTTTGAAAAATGTGAACAAATTAAGGCTCTCATGTCTTGCTTGCGAGATCTGTATTTTATCTTCTCTCTATTAAAAAAGTAATAATCAGAGAAATGCTGTAAACTAACATGAGGTCTCCTGAGCAACATGCAGCGTGTCATTAGTCTGCTATTTATATCACACACACAGCCCCAGAAGTCATGGTATAAGGAAAGGGTATGCAATAATTAGTGCTGGAAGACTACTGAGTTCAACGTGCAAATGAAACAAGTACTAATCACCCAGATGGTGTCATCTCTCCAGAGTTTTACTCTGACTGAGGATTATTAATCTTTCTTTTTTAAAACTTTTTTTTTTCTTTTTAATGTAACCCACTGAAAAAATAAATGCAGAGGATTAAGAAGCAATCCAGTATCATTTATTACTTCTATTAATTAGCTGTGTGATGATGACACCTGGAGAACAGGGAACAGGTCTCTTGTGCTGAATTTTGTACAAATACAGAGAGATGGTCTCAAGCAAGCACAGTGAAGGGGATCACAGGCAAAGTGGCTTAGACTTAGAGAAAGGGAAATCTGAAATCCCTACCCCATGTTTAACATTTTCTAACATCCTTTTTATTTCCATCATCATTTTAGCCCCTTCTCTGCCCGTCACCGCTTCTGACTCCTTATTCTTCTTTCTCTCCTGCTTTTCTTCTCCAGAGTTCTGCTCTGTGACCCAAAGGCCAAAAGCTCTGATTATGTCCCCTTCTCTCCTCTCTCAAAAGCTCTTCTGAAAACAGCACTTTTCCAACCAATTCCTTCCTGCTTCACAGAATCAACAAGCCCATTAGCAATTTATAGCACTGTATAAGTGTATGATCAGAGTCATCTGTGAGGCTAGAATCTGCTTTTATAAACCAATATTCTGCTTCTGCTGCAGTCATAGAAGTAACATGGTTTTTAATGAGGGCAGATTCTGATGCATGTTCTTTTCTATATTTTCAGACACTTTAAAGCCAAACCTAGCACCTCCTACAGTGTTGTACTATCATCAACAAAATGTAGGGTAGAATTTCCTTTGCCCTAAATTCTGTGTCAGCTTGAGGTTTATTTGTCCCTTACTAAAACTGGAGATGCTATTAATATTGTTCTTGTTACTATTATTCTTAATATTACTATTAACCATATTTTCCTTGTATTCTCTATTGTTTTGGCAATAGGATTGACTTCTTCAGCAGAAAATATCTGGTGCAATGTTAAACCCAAAACTAAATTCCCCAGTCAGAACTCCCTCTTCTTTTTTTTTCTATTACTTTTAATGTGACACAACATCAAAATAGGGTTTTTCTTTGGGTTGGGATTTTTTTGTTTGGTTGGTTTGGCTTGGAGTTTTTGGGTTTTGGGGGTTTTTTTTGGGCTGGCTGTTTGGTTTTTTGTTGTTGTTTGTTTGTTGTTGTGTTGTTACAGCTCCTGTTCATCTATTTAGAAGATTTATAAAACCATGTGCCTGACTTCATTCACTTACGTCCTTGTTACCCACATATAGCTCCACTTCCACGAAGATCCATTTGCTCTGATTCAAACAAGTGGATAATCAGCCAAATAAAAATCACAGATTGGTTAAGGAGACAAGAACTTAACTTTCTGCCATGCAAAAGATTTTCTTGTGTTTAACAGAAGGGGACAGTGCCCTGGCCTATTAAGATAGGATGATGCACAGAGAAGGTAAAAGAGTGAAACTGGTGGCTGAATATTTTCTTTCATCAGGTGCTTTTGCTGGACTACTAGGTTCCTCAGTCTTTAGAGGCTCTGGTTGTCAATTCTTTACCTGTAAAGGGAGAATACTGTGTTCTAGGAGGTGCTGCAGACATGGATAAACAAATATCATCAGTTGCTGTGACCCTGAAATAGGAAGAGGCTGAAAGACTTCCAGAAGCAGATGAGAAGGGCCGTTTCTCAATGCCTAAGTCTTAGCAGGCTCTCAGCCAAATTGCCACCCTGAATTCAGCACCTGAGCTTCCTGTGCAATGACTGGGGAGAGATTAAAAACTGATTCCACAAAGCTACTGTCCCAGATGAGGTAGGAGAATTGGTGACACAAGTAGAAATGAGATAGCTGGGGGGCCACAGACTTGAGGCTGCAGTTGGTTATCTGCATATGCCAGTTGTTTCTCAGGAAAAGGAAGAAGTGCTATTTTTAAAAGTCAAAATTTCCAGAGGAGTTTTAGACTTCAATTTGAATGACTTCATAAGTCTGGATGCCTTTCAAAAGTAGGGAGGAATTTTTACACAGGATCTTGTCTTTTACACAGTGCATGTCTTTTCCCATCGCCTGGGGCCTGAGCAGGAACTCTGCATAACACTGAACACTGCTCTCCTCTGGGTAGGATGTAGATCATCAGGTATGGGTCTGGTGAATGAAAAGTGTCCAAATGGGTTTGCCATTGCTGATTCTCCCTATCAGCACTGCAGTAATCTGTTCATCTTGTCAGCAAGCACAGGAGTACAAAAGACCAGTGAGTTTGCTGCCCAGAGAGACTGGGATCCTGTGCCATGCCCTGCTGCACCCATTAGGATTAATCCATTGCTTTTGGTCATGTGAGGGGCTGAACAACCTCTATTTGCCACTGAGGAGTTTAATGGTATTTGAAAGGGGAATTTGGAAAGACTGATGTTTCATTGGAATGAGCTGCTTTTACCACAACACGAATTAAAAGAATACTCTCTTAGATCTCCATAAATCTTTTTTGTTTGTTGTTTCCTTGTTTACTTTTTTATTGCTATTATTTTGGTTTTCAGAAGAAAAAGGAATTAAGTGAGTTATAGCCTGCAATGTGTGAGTCTGAAATGCCCATTTCTGCTCCAAATAGTGTGTCAGAAGACCTCCCTACATTGGTATGGATCCAAATGCTGGACTATGGAGCACTTCCATAAAAAAAAGTGCTTCATCACAATGTCTAAGGATGCCAGTACAACAGGCTGGGCAAATCAGGCTTTACCTCAGTCTTGCCAGAACCTTAAAAAATAATTGCTTCAGAGTGCAAGAGGAAAAGCACTAACTACAGCTTTGAAACAGCATATCTTCAGTAAGAGTAGGGGCCAATGTCCATGCATGGGAAGGGACACATATCACTACACCAGGTTGCTCAAGCCCCATACAGAGAGAGAGGGAGGAAAATCCTACATACAATGGCTCAAGCCCCATACAATGCTTCCTGAGATAGGGCCTCCACAGCTTTTCTGACCAACTTGTGCCAGTATCTTACCGCCCTCATAGTGAAGCATTTCCTCCTAATGTCTAACCTAAATCTACCCTCTTCCAGTTTAAAGCCATTACCCCTTGTGCTCTTGCTAACTGCCCTTGTAAAATGTCTCTCCCCAGGTACTGAAAGGCTGCTATAAAATCTCTGCAATGCAGAGTTTTCTTCCATTTTATTTCTGGTTACTAATTTATGAATAGTCATCTGTCTTTCCCTTTCTCATTGCAAGCTGGAATGATCAGCTTGCAGCTTCATAAGAAACACAAAGCTGGCTTTCATCTCGCTGGCATCTCAGATACACTACTTGTCAAATGGGTATGGTGCTCTGGTTCATCAATGTGGGGTTCTGGGACTGCAAAACAAAAGACCCTCACCTGCCATTCTTTCCACCTGGCAATACAACCAGAATAAAATATAACACCTAAAATTCACAGCATCATGGCTTTCAGGGAAGCCATTCTCAGATCTGTCTATTCTGTTATCTCTGGTGGAGGCAGCAAAATGGGAGAGTTGTCCTGTACTTGGCCATTACCTCATTTTTTTTTTTCTTTTCAACCATGTGCTGCCTTCGTTCTCTTGGAGCTTCATATGTCAAGAGCAGGAAGTAAGTGGGGTGTAGGATTTTCTTTTCAGCATTGTTCAGGCAATAACAGGATGCAGCACAGATGGAAGAAGGTTGTTTATATTGAATTTGCTGGAGTTCTTGATAAAGGACAGCTTCATCTCTCTCTGAACAACACCCCCTGTCCTGGCATCTTGAGCAGGTGCCCTGAGCTCCATTCCAAGATCAGCCATATATCCTGCAGGAAAACTATTTTCTGAAATACAACAATTTGAAAGAAAAGTCCTGAGACGTTGTTTTTGTTTTTGTTTTTTTCTTTTTTAAAAGAAATTTATTTCTTCTTTAAACTATTCTTTGCATCCTATGTTCAACTGAGATTGCAGTGCTATACCTCACTGCTGCAGCTGTATGTAAAAGAGCTTAGGAGGAGGTTCTGTCTTGCAATACTACACATCCCTCAAAATTGTGGTTTTTTTAGATAAGATGTCCACACCCAAGGATTGTAAGAGTTACTGTGGAACCTCACTTAATAAGAACCCCCAGCCCACTCAACCAGAAACTTGGCCTCAAGTCCAGAAAGAGTCATAATCCACCCTCCAGTCTGTGTTCTGTCACCACAGTCTATCCCTATATACACCCGTATACAAAAAACTTGTGAGAGAGGCCTTTTTATTTCTGCATCTAGATTACAAAAAATACTGTGTTTTGATAGAATCAGGTTGAACACAGATTCCTCATAACATACACTGAGTTCTTGAAAATGATTTCTCAGTGCTCAAGAGGAGAGAGAAAGGCAAGGGAAAGAGGAGGATTTACAGGAAAAGGCAGTGAAAAAAAATGGAAAGCATCATCATGCTAATCTATAAAACCTTAATACTCCTTTATCTTATGTACCACACAATTTCTTATCCCTACATCACAAAAGGTTGTACTAAACTAGAATATAAAAAGAAAAAAAAACCAAAACACTGAAGAGATGCATCATTTTTTATGTGGACAGATATTCAACAGAAGATGTGTTTATCTGGAAAAGAGAAGATGGGTGGAGATACGATAGCAAAATATATAAGTTTTGAAAATCCTGGAGAAAGTAAATAGGTGATGATCATGCACTATTTTTCAGAAACAAATAATAGGGAGTAGAGACACAGTGAAATTATGATGCAGGTATTTTCCAAGCATCGAAGGATTTATATTTTCATATAGTGCCCAGGGACATAGTGAAACTCATTGAAATATTCAATTTCAGAAATGCCAAAATGTGATTTGACAGATTCTTGGAAACAAATTCCATTAAACATAAAGATCCAGTCCTCAGAGACAGAAATACCCAAAATTCTTTTTCCTGGGATTAGGTACAAGGAGAAATCTCACCCTTGCTTTTTCTTGTCTTCTTTCCTTCACCAGCTGTCAGGAGCAGGTTACCAGCCTAAAAGGAGACTTTTTTTTTTGTGCACAGTTCACTTTAATCACAACAGTGACTACATTGGTAACTTTATATTAATAATGACATTGAAATATAATTTTTGGTGTTGCTTCCTCAGAAGAAATGTTAAGCAGACATTCAAAAGAGGAACTTTTCCACCCACATTTTTCATTGATATTTACTTAAGTTACTGTGTTTTGATTAGGAAATAACTGCACAGCCTGAAGTCAAGACTGTTAGGATACAAAGCTTTATTTCCTAGAAATTCAAGTCCAAATTCTGTCTTTGCAGGACTTCTGCTGTGCAGATACCTGTACTCCTGCTGAATTATGTCAGGGCTTTGCAGTATGCAGAATTCCTTCTTTGGCTCTCCCTCTGTCATCTATCACTGTGTTCAGTTTGTTAATTGAGCAAAAGCATGGAGACAGGGTTTTTTAAAGCTCCCTGCAATCCACCCTCACCACATGAGTAACATATAACAAGAACAGGAAAGTCTATGGTTTCACCCCCCCCACACACACAGAATGCTAAGGGGTAGGAAGGGACCTCTGAGGATCATCTAGTCCCACCCCCCTTGCTAGAGAAGGATCCCCTAGACTTGGTTTGAGATGAATACATCCAGGCAGGTCTTGACTGTCTCCATGGATGGAGACTCCAAAACCTCCCTGGACAATCTATTCCAGTGTTGTGTTACCCTCGGAATGAAGAAGTATATGTTGTATTTAATTTAAATCTCTTTTGTGACAGTCTGTGCCCTGTTCTGTCACTAGACACCACAAAGACGAGTCTGGATCCACCCCCCTGACATCCACCCTTTAGATATTTATAAACATCGGTAAGATTTCCCCCCCAGATTCCTTTTCTTTAAGTAACCCAAGGTCTCTCAGCCTTTCCTCAAAGGACAGATGTTCCAATCCCTTAATCTAGTGGCCCTGTGCTGGACTCTTTCCAGTAGTTCTTTGTCCTTCTTTAACTGGGGAGACCAGAACGACACACAACACTACAGATGAGGCCTCACCGGACCAGAGTTCCAGAACATACAAATTACAGAAAGATAGAAAGACTATTACCTGCCTCTGAATTGATGCAGAAGAGCTGAACTTCCAAGGAAAATGCTATAAGCTCATGGAAATAGAAAAGCAGGCACAGCCACTGGGAAAAAAAATAAAATAAATGGGTCCTTGTATCAGGGCCAGAGGATATAGATTCAGGCAACCCCTTTGCAAGAGAGAAGGAGGAATTCTGCTTTGGGGCATAAACACAGGAAGCTGAAGCAGCTTAGTGAAGTTCACATGGTATGAAAAGAAAACAGCCATAAGGAGGTTTAGCCAAAGCAATGGTCTTATAAAATTTTCACTTCTCTCTGGAAGGTTAATGAGATATGAAAACTCAGTGGCATATTATACTGATGCCACTTGGGCCTCTCATGGTTAATCTGCAGGCTTCAGTCAGTGCCCATTTATGCTGGGGTGTTAGGAACATGGGATAATTCAGGAAAGGGGTCTATGGAGGTTTTCTAGCCCAACTTAAAGCCAGGTCAACTATGTGGTCAGAACTCATATTCTTTAGATTTTTTTTCAAGATATTTGGGTCTTGAAAGAAAAATCCAAAGTTTACAAGGTCCTGACATGTCTTTGAGTTCTCTGCGAGTTTATTAAATTAGAGGTTAGAGGTTAGATGGTGAGGTTTTCTGCAACAGGAGACTTGAGAGAATGACTCAGCACTCTTTCAGGTCTTGTCCCTGTGACTCACAAAAAGGAAGCAAGCAACAACTGGTTTTGAAATCCTGCATTTTGGAAAAAAAAAAAAAAACAACTAAAAAAAAAACAACCAAAAAACCCATGGAAAAAAATACACTGTGCCTCAGTGATCTTGTTATCCTAGGTCACATCTATTCCCTTCATTTGCTTTGTTTTCCATGTCAGAGAGATAAAATAGTTAATGTTAATTCCATCCGAGGAAAGACCTGAGCTTTACAAGTTTGGTTCATAATTCACATTGATTCTTCTTATGGAGACATGGAAAGGAACATTTATTGTTTTTCTGAAGACTACAGTGTGGAGCTAAGGGACGCCTTAAGCTGAAAAGGCTGAGAAAAAAAATCATGCCTATTGCCTTAAATATACCAAACAAATTAAATACGTTTGCACATGGGAAAAATAAAGCAAAACACTTATATGGCCTTAATTGTTTTAAAGAATCCTAAGAGCATAAAGCCTAAAACTTGTATATAGAGAAAGGGAATAGAATTACTTCTACTCCCGACATTCTCTGTAAATTGAGATACCAGATCTCAGATACTTTACCAGGTATGGTATCTTACAGGAATTAGATATATACACTTATCTCCTACTTGCATGCAGTTATATATTAATTGGATGAAAATGGGTAACAAACCATGTACTTTCATACTGGAAAAATATCTTCCACTCCACTAAAAGACTGTGTATGCTTTATGATATTCCAAGGTAAGAGAAATTCTCCTAGCTTTTGTGAGAAGTGTGGGGCCCTGGGGCCCAGTTCAATGAGAGAGTGAATTATTTGGTTTAAAAGACAGGTACCCCAAATGGAAAAGGAGAGATCAACAACAGCAGTATTTTCTGAACAGGTGCTGTTTGCCACCTTCAAATTACTCAATGCATGTTGAATTAGTAGATGTTGAATTCCCTTATGGATGTAGATTTAGCCTTTGCTGCAGAGACAGCTAAGCAAGATGGAGCACTTGATTAAGTTCAGCAAATAGACAAGGAATGGTCTTGAAGAAGGAAGCAAGGACAAATTTCAATCACTAATACTGGAAATAAAGGCTGTCCTATAGCATGAAGGCATCAAGGGATAGAATTTATATTTATACATTATAATTTTAAACATGTTCCTAAAGCAATGTACTTCTTCCATCCATATTTGGAGGCACTTAAAGTTCACAAATGTGGCTATTTTCAGTTCCAAATATCTCACAAGCCTGCCAGTTGTATCTCTGAGCAAAGGCAGAATGATTCCCTTTTTCACTGCTCAGTTTGGTAAGCAGTTCAATATGTGATTAACAAACAAGCTTGTTTGCTTGCAATTTGGGTATTAGGAATTTCTACCCTCATTTTTCTTCTCTAGGAGCTTCTTGTGAAAAGTGTTCTCAGAGCAAAACCAACATATCAGGTAATAGTGACCCTTAAAAAATTCAAGTTTGACCACACTTGTAAAATCTTCTAACAGTCACATAGCTGCCTGGCCCTTGGGAGACTTGGTTTCAATCCTTTCGTCAGGAGGAGGATCCCAAATCTAAACCCTCCTGGCAAATGCCCCATCTTCCACAAACAGAGTATGCTGGGTAGAAAAGCAATTAAATTTTGCCACTGTACAGCAAAAAATAAAATAAATTTTAAAGCTTTTTTTTTTTTTTTTTAATTAAGAGACGAGCATTAAAGGGACCAGAATTTTATAGCCCAATAGATAGGAAAGGGAGAGAAGTGATATTTCCCCTTCTCCTTTTCTTCTGAAAAAAAGGAGAAAGTTGGAACATTTAATCTATTTGTAGTAGTAAGGGAAACTGACTGAGACCTGTGGTCTGGCTAGAAAATCATGGTATAAATCCATGGAGTAAGATTTCTCACTTAAGAACAGGATTGACCCATCTCTGTTGCCTCCTGAGAGCAGTCACTGACTTACACTAATTCTCCCATGCCACATCCAGGCACCATACAAAAGACTTTTAGATAAACCTATGAAAGGTATTATAAGGAGAGTAATAGCAGTTAAATGTTATGGATAAATGAATGCTTGTAGCACTCCTTGGCTTTGCCTAGTTCAGCCTTCATTGCCAAAGTAGGCTGATATTCAGAGCATCTTGTTCCCCAAGCCAGAGAGACCCAAATTTATAAAGCCTGAGACAGCTGATCACTGTATTTAGGTCATGCTAAAGGGAATCTTAGCTTTCTGAAACATTTGTGTGGTAAGACTTCTTTTATTGGAGAGAGGGTTTGGGTATGGAGGCACTGGCATTAACCTTCACTCACAATTCTGGCAGCATCTTGGAAGGAGAACTGATGCAAAAAGAAGGTTCTTTCTTAAAGTTTATTATCTTATTTAGCTCTGTAGCTTTTTCAGCATTAAATCTCATTTGGTGGGGAGAAGTGCCTTCTCACAGATGTACATTTTATAATAGGCATTTCAAAGATGCAAGGACTAAGGGAAAGCATTTCTGTCTTAAGTACACTCATCTCTCAAATGACCAGTCAGCATATGTAGACAGAATATTCAGTTACTGTAATATAGTACACTGCAGAACACAGAGTACTGAGAAGCAGAAGTCAATAAGAATATTTAATAAACAGGAGCAGAACAGGAAGACTACACTGAATTATCACCAGCTTGTTATCCTTACGGGTCCTATTCTATCAAATTTACTCTGCTTAAAAACTAATTTTCCGTCATTTCAGTTAGGCACTCAACCTTCTCCACCACTCACAACAATTGCCTCTTCAGAAAATAGACAGGGGAAATATAGAAAAAACATAGTCACACAAAAACAAAGACTGCAATTGCAGAAGTGGAAACAGAGCCACTCAGCTTTAGATCAGGGGCTGCTTGCTGGAACCTTTCTTAGTCTTGCTGTATCCTGCATTTTGCATAATTTACTGACAGGTCCATAGCAAAGCAGACCTACCTCTGCCTTTTATTTTTTTCCTGCTTTTTCTGGGGGGAAGGAAGGAATTGTAATTTGCCTTTCTCCATGCAGAATATTGTTAGTCTTTCAGAATATTATTACCCTGATAATAGATTAAAGATGAAAAGGATCACGGAAAACAATTTTTAAAAAACAATTAAAAAAATATCCACCCACAATGAAGGATAACAGTTTGAGTTGATCCTGTTAGCCATAATGTCAGTCTTACTCAGTTTCTTGGCTACATTCACAACAAATGAGGACAAAGGAACTTGCAAGTAATTGCAGTGGGGGTTTCCGATCTCAGTGACAGCACGGCAGGTCATGGATCAGACCTCAAGACCCATCTGTTAAGTCTGGGTTTAGGTTAGAAAAGCAGACAGAAGTATTGTGAATTTAACAGCTCCTCATCTCTGGAATGCCTGACTTGCTTCCCCTGTGGAATTGCTCACCTCAGCCTTTGGAGGGCTGGTCAGACATCTGTGCTGCAAAAAAATTGTCCTGTAATGTTGAAACACCAGACAGAAACATCAGAGCAACATTTCTTTGCTCACCTAAAGACCCAACCAGGAAAGTCATTTCTTGTGTTGCTCCAGAGTTTTTCATAGACTTAACCATTGATGTACCCTTATCCTCCACAGCACAATGTGTATATAATCAGGGAAAAAAAGGTTTTATGCAAAAAGTCAGCTACATGATTAAAACTCAGTGATTAAAAATGTATAGACCTAACTCACACATTTGCCTCCACTGTAAGAAACTGGATAAATAAATATGAATTTTTACAAACAACTGTCACTGAATTAACTTAAATTGCTGTAAAATCAGAGGCTCAACACATGTTTTAAGGTGTTTTCTTACAGATTCATATAGACTGACCTCCCAAAGCTGAATCCTGGTCACCTCAGAGTAAAAAAGGATCTAGCTATGAAACAAGATGTTCATATTTGACTCTTGTGAATTGGGTAGACACTAGTAAACTCTAATTGTGATTTACTACTGTGTCAAGAAGTCCTCTAAGGACTGCCACCCCACTCACACAGTACAGAAGTGCTCCCAAGCCCATAGAAATGTTATGTTCCCTTTGTGGAAACAAAGACTTGGATTTCTGAGGGCCTCCTAATTAGGAAATGTGGCCATTAAAATTCAGAGTTTAAGTTTTCTGCCTAGTGGACAAGTCAGAGTTTTGTATATTCAGATAAATACAGAAAATGGAGCATTTTTAAAGTTTTGGTCTATCTCTCACTGTCCATTTGAAGTAAGGAGAAATCCCAGAACTCAATGGTGAACAAAGACAAGACAGCTCTCCATTCTGCATCAGCTGTCATTACCTGAAACTTCCTGACCAGAGAGCAGAGACACAACAAAAAAGGCCTTTTGCAAACTGCGTTTAAGGACATTGTCTACTGTGGGCTAAATGTGACCAGAAGACTGTTCTGTATCATGAGACTTCATGAGGAGGAAAGGTTTTAATTATTCAGGAGTAGCTTTTAAAAAAGATCTAGCTCCTTCTGCCTGCAGCAGATCAAGAATTAGGTCCACATGCTCAAGAAGAGAAGGCACACACCTCCAAAAGAGACATCCTCAGGCCATCCTGATTTTCCAGATGTGGAAAAGAAACATGGAATCCTGTACTGTGCAGACAGAGCCTATCCATTTGCCTTTGCTTGAAGGGAGTGAGGAGGATTGACATAAAACCGTGTGTGGTACCTACCTTTTCTCTGACTCAGTTCAACTCCTTGTGCCAGGTTAGTTTTGCACAGTGAATATGTTTTCTTACTGGTTTTCTTCTACCCCACTCTCCTTTCTCTTTCTGCTTCTTTCTTTGCGTCTTTATGGCATTCAGAGTTTCCCATTCCTTCTACCTGAGTTCTCACAGAGGTTTTTCTAACCTGTTGCCCTGATTGACCTGAGCTGGAAAGTCAACTTTGTTAGAGTTCAGGACACTTATTGCTAATGGAGAAGCAGGAGAACCAAGCTCACATCTAACTCTGCTTTAACCCCAAGAGTAAACTTGTAGTTTTTTTTTTTTTTTCTGTGTTTCTCCCACCTCTACACTTGTATTAACCCCTGTGAAAAACCCACCTATGTGCAGACCATCTCAAGTGCTCATCTAACTTTGAGTTGCACCTTCTGATATCCAAGAAGATTTTTAACTGCAGATTTGTTGAAAGTAGAACACTCATCTTTTGAAGTTCAAGGCTTTGCTTGACATCAGGGAAGTCAGCTTCAGAAAGAAAAACAGCTCTACGGATCTTAAATGCATCCTAACACTATGATGATCAGCAGCACTGAGCATTTTCCCAGTGGTTTGTTGTGGAAATCTGCACTCTAATGCTTACATGGTATGGGCAGACAACAGCATTTTAATATATCCAGATGTAATATTCTGAGACAGCTAATGGTTAAATAGCATCTGCTCCCAATATATAACCCTTGTAACAGCTAATAGGAAATACACATGCACACATGATTATGGGGAAGATACATCATGCAAGACCAACAGGTTTTATCTGCTGTTGTCAGGGCTGATGATTTCCAAATTTAGCTGTAATAAGGCAGAGCTTTCCATGGAGGAAAAAACAACCCAATTCTTTGTGTCCCAGCATTTTCTTGTTAGAGGATGAGCACAAGGATGCTCAGACTGTGCCCCCAGTGGGGTCAGGGCCCATTATTGGACCAAAGAAATCAATAAATGACATAATATTAACCATCCTATCAGTGGAACAAACTGCAGCTATGCTTAGTTTTATAATGAAGAAGGGTCAGTGTCTTACAGAGACCTGCTCCCCTGTGGTTCATCATCACTAATGTATAAGTAAGGGAAAATCAGAGCCAGTGGTTCATCATCACTAATGTATAAGTAAGGGAAAATCAGAGCCACTTCATGCAAAAAAAAGAAGGAAAAAAACCAACAAAAAAAAAACCCCAGAGCCAAAAAAATGCACATTTTTTTTCTTTCACAAGCTCCTCTTTAAGGAACATTAGGGCTCCGTTCACTGCTACTGGGATTAATTAAAAATAAATCTACAGGCTTCAGTAGGATTAGGATTTGGTGTGTATTAAAATAATGTAATAAGCAAAAGAGAGATTGCTTTACAGGTGGGATAAATACACTTCAAAATGTCTGCCACCTTTCCACTGCTCCCCCAGTCTGAAATGTCTGCTGCCACCTTCTCTGTGCAGAAGTCACTGAGGCTGCACACAGTAATACACATGGAAGTTGCTTTTGATTACATTGAGAAGGAGGAAAATCTTGCATAGGTTTGAAAACCCTCTTCACTGGCATATAATTTATAGGCAGAAGAGTAATTATGTTTCTCTGTTAGTTGAGGTTTGAACCTTTTTTCTTTTTTTTTCCACTCTGGTTAGACCTCTAGAATTTGGGGTTTGTTCTAGTAGAAAATTTATTTTTTTTCAGAGAAAGGTTGCATTGTAACGTTCCAGACAATAATGAAACACCTTGAGCTTCTTGTTTGAAGGCAAGTTAAATAGTGCTCTGCCTCTGAGAAAAATGACTAACTTTGCTTTGAAAGGCTGACCTAAATAGAAGAGTACAAAAAAGGGAGAGAAATATAGATCAGTGAATATTCAGAAACTTGAGCTGTTGTTCATATAGTGATAAAAATGCCAAAATAATGACTTTGATATTATGTACTTCTTTTTCTTTTTTTCCATATAGTACTTTTCATGTTGTTTAGGAGACAGAGAAAAGCTGTAATTCTGTGGCTATACGAAAATCTCTCAAGCTTTCAGATAAATTGTAGAGCAGGAATACTTAATTTCTTCTAAAAATCTGTCAACAGAGAATGAAGATTAGAGCACATTTAATTGATTCAGATATAATCAGACTGCTTTTTTAGCCTTCTAATCCCACAAGAGTTTATTAAAAACTTTTTCAGAGTCAGCGTAAAGTATACTGCACTGAGGCTGTAACAAACAAGAAAATCTATGTCTTATCCTCTCAATGTCTGCATATGTCTGAAAGGAAACAGTTTAGTGATAGAAGAGCTCTGATGCTGAGCATCCAAATTTTCTTGAGCAGTTCCCAGCACTGTATTGTTTAATCCAAAGAACTAAAGGAAGACAGACACACGAACACACAAATGAGTTAAACTTAAAAGAGCTGCTTGCCAACCATAATTTAGCTATACAGAAGTGGAAATATAAATGGCCTCCTGGCATAGCAGAAAATCTGACAGTTTTTTATGGGACAGGAGATGAGATTAGCTTTGCAGAAATACAGCTAGATGCAAACAAATGATAGCTGACTGTGTATTGCTGCATATTGATACACACGTACTTGTAAATTCATACACTTTATGAAGCCAGACACAGGATTATTATTACTTGTTTGCAACAGAAAATAAGAAATGTCAGTATATATAGGTATGTAAAGTATAAACAAATATGCTCTTTGGCAGGTTATATTCCGACTTCCTTATTATAAACCTCAATTTTAACAACAATTAACTGAAGAAAAACCTTTCCATTGCATCCAGTCTCTGACTGTCTCGAGTTCTTATCCAGGTGAAGTTGTCTTGTAAAATTATGAGCTCCGTTTGCAAAAGTGTTAAGAGAATAAGCAACTTCAATCCAATTTGCAAAAGGGGTTTAGTCTCACAGCCTTAATGGTATTAGAGCCAACATATAATCTGTAAATTGCCAGTCACTCTGAGTTAGGTGAGACTCCATCCCATCAATCTGAATACTGCCTGCCTGCCTCAGATGCAGCATTTCAACACTGAGGTAATATTTGCAGGGCCCTTTGAGGACTGAGAATGAATGATTTTACAAGATCTAGTGAAAAATCATGGCAAGCCTTACCCATTGTTCCAAAAAGAAAGCAGCTTCACAAAAAATCCCACATTTTTCACACTAAAAGCACTGTTTGTAATTTTATTCTTTCTCCTCTGTGAAATTCCTTAATAATCCAAATGAGAGTGTTTCAATCTGTAAGAGAATTCCTCCTTTCCCTTTGGACAAAGACTCTCACCTTTAAGCATTTAACAGATGAAAAGTGTTTCACTTCCACATGTGATGTGCTGTCCCATAAGGAATACTGTGGTTTTAAAGTGTGAGATGGCCCTGTCCCCTCACTTTCCTCCACTGTGATAATTGTGGGTTTTACTCCCACCAGGGAAAGATTTTCTCAGAACTGGACAAATGGCAATTCCAGACATGGAAGTAACCCTTTTAGTAACAAGCCATAAGGTGTTTCCTATAGTACAGTCCATGGTACAGGAATTGAAATCAAAGGTCACTTAAAACTCATCTACTCCTTCCAGAGAAGCAGAGAACCTTAATTTTCTCAGGTAGATCCAAAACGACTTAACATGAGGAGCACTTAACAGCAGACAAGTTTTGAGGTGAAAATAAGTTTGAAGTTTGGGATTTATGGTGATGACTTTTTTATTCTCCCAGGAAAGGAAATGATTATATATTTATAAGCAATCTTAAACCCCCCTCAGGTGTTATTACCCCTGCTTACCCTTAATTGTCCCATAATAAAAATGCAGAGAGAAGGCATCTACAGAGACATCTACCCTCTCCTGTGCCCACCATTTTTGTCACTTGTCAGAGACAATTTCACCAAGAGGAAAAAGCCACCATGCAACAGTGTGCTGGAAAAACACATCAGGAATTTGGCAGTCCAGACTGCTTGGAACTTTACCTTACTTACGTTCACCTCAGTGGCACTTCCACTCCCAAAGCACTGTTTGCAGCATGCAGTACAGTCATTGTCCCCCATGCTGCAATGCCAGGAATGCCATATCAACAGCCTGCTCCTCTGGAAACCCTGCACAATGTATTTTGTTCTGGAGGATAGGAATTAATTTTATTTTTGTTTTGTTGAAAAGAACAAAATACTGAAATGGCCCAACTGGGGCACAAATTGCACTTCTGGGAAGAATACGATGGTAACTGTGCCTCATCCAGATTCCTTTTCATCCAAGGTAAGGTGAGGATGACTCAGTGGCCCTTTTAAGAGCCTTTTCCACAGGGAGGATAAGAAATTCCCCACTCCATTAAACTGATCCAGTTCCTCATGCATTTTCACCTTCTTCATGAGAAGCTCCTCTGAGTAACAACAAGAATTTGAGCCTTGACAGTGGGAAGTCCTCAGTCTGCATCACAGCATTGCAGTCACACAGAGACATTTCAGTCTCCAGAGGATGAGGATGAGATCCTTGTAGATAAGAAGTCTATGATGGAATAAATTTCCCCAGCTCCCACTGCAGGTCAAGCAACAGTATAGGGCAGTCAGTGTGTAGTGAGGACCCTTGATGCTGCAGGAAAGGAGAGGTGGTCAGAGAGAGCTAAAGGAGCAAATCCTGCAGCTGAGCAGTGGTAATTCAAAGGTGGCAAACATTTCCCTGGTCTGTGCTTAGCTGTTGTCTGACTTGCTAAACTCTAAGCTTTGTGTTTAATTAATTTTCAGGTAATGCTCTCAAAGGGTGACCAAAGGTATATGAGCTCTTTCCAAAAAGTGTGCTAGAGGCACTCTTTAATTACTACCCTGTTATTACTGTTAGCTCAGTGTTTCATAAATGGTTATTCTAAGTTCTGCTTTTCCCCCTCACATAAATTTTAAATTAGAGGAAAACCAACGTATCCAATTAGGATAGTGCATGCAATTGAGAGAAGAATTTAGGCTATTTTTATTGCTCTTCTTTTATATTTTTCCTCTTAATTTTTAGAGTGTAAAAGATGAAACCTGTTTTTTTATTAAATCGTTATTTATGAAAAGTGCTTCAAACCATGTACAGAAAAGCACTGAGTGATTCTTCATTTTACTGTAGTTATAAATATTAGATTAAACTAAATATGACACAGAGAATAGTTGGAAATTTTAAAAAGTGATTTATGAAAAAAAGCAGGCTAGGCAATTGAGATTGCAGGGGAAGCATGTGTATTGGTATGAAGGTGTGTTCATATATAAAAAAAAAAAAAACACCACAACAAGTAGCACAGAAAATAAAAAATTCAACACCTGAATAGCAAAGCCTGAAATTAATATAATGCTCATAGTAATATAATGCTCATAATTTCTTTTTCTATACCCTTGCATCATAAAATCTCAAAGTACAACAGAGCTAAAGAATCAATAGATACAACACGTTGCACATATTCCAAAGCAAAGATTTATGAAATAAAATTATTGTGCAGCTTATCTTTAGGTTTAGAGAGACAGTCCCCTAAATGGAAACTGTGAGAATCCTGGTGAAGAGCAGGGGTATGTGAAGCAGTGCCCTGGCTGTTCCACTCACACTGCTGGCAGACATTTAAAAATTATCTGTCTTCCAAGGCTGTCAAGACTTTGAGGATTTTTGCAGTCAGCTTTTCATTTATGATTCTGCTAGTGCATATTTTGCCTTGCATCAAAAATTAAATATTAATCAGGAAGGGAGGGGGAACGGGAATGCCATGATGTATGTTTTAAAAAGGAACCATATTCATAACCCCTCTGTTGGTTCTCATTTTGATTTTCCATAGTGAATGTATATGAAGAAGTTTCTCTTTCCACTCAACATTCCTGACTAAACCAGAAAGTGAGCCATGGAAGCAAACTGCAAAAAATAAATGCTTAATGGCTTGGTTTCTTCTTGATCCCAGTATTAATTTATAATTTTGCTGCCTCAAATTTCAGGAAAAAACCCCAGAACCTTTCCCTTTCCAGTAATCAAATGTTAACTGTATATTGTGCTGGCAAAAAATACCCATCATTACAGGAAAAAGGGTCAAGAAATGAGTAACAATAGGCATATGAAACCTCAGAGAGAATTAAATCAAATCTCTTCTTGGAAGAAAATAGTCACATGAGGGTGACATTGTTTGTGGATGCCACTTATAAACATTGGGACTGAGCTTGAGCTGATGTTAACCAACATAGCTAAAAAGACATAGAAAGACAGAAAGCTAGATGCCAAACAGGCATTCAGGCAGCTCAAGATTGTTACTCAGGTTCACACATAAACTTAATATCTGACCTTAATTACTCACAGAAAGATGCCACACGTAACACACCGGGGGTGAGCAGTGTCCTGAGGAAAATGTATCCACCAATTTTCCTTGACAAGAATTGGTTCCCCAGGCTACAGTCCTTTTGACATAAAGTTTATATATATAAGGAAAGTCAAAACAGCTCAGGCTTGTGGTTGACTACCTGGATCCCTGGATTTTAATGCTGATGAAGACTTCTGTTGGTAGTCTTCTCTATATTTCAGGTTCCTTCACTGTAAATACAATTAGTTCTAGAATTTCTCTGAGAGCTGGCAATGCTTATATCCCATAGGATGGAGATCACACAAGATCTCCACACAAGGCTCACTTGTACCTTGAGGGTGGCCTTCAAATGTTTAGCACTTGTCCCTGATTGTCACTCCAAGAGACCTCCCAGTTCCTCACAGGTACCTCATAGTACCTCTGTATCTCAGCACACCTGAGATGCCTTCAAATCCCATTAAATTCCTCAAGCGAAAATTCACAGTAGCTCATTGCAAAGCTTGGCCTTGATTCTCCTTTCACTTACAGTTGTTTACCCACCCACTAGACTTACTCCTCCTTTAATACTATGAGATAAAATGGGGTCTTCTTTTTCAGATCAGACCTCCCTAGGTGAGATGCCTACATGGAAATGTCATTTCCCAGCAGATTTGTATCATCAGGAGTCGTACGAAGCAGCAGCTGAAACATCAGTTCAAAAGCAAGAAGGGAAGCTATTTGGTGATCAAAGCAAATAATTTCCACAAGGTAACTGAGAAAATTCCTGTGACCTGTTTTCCAGTGATGCTATGGTGGTGTCACTGCTGCACTGACCACTCCTCATGCCCTCAAGTGATTGTCAGATAAATAACAGGGGAGGAAGGTGAGACACTGTCCTTGCCCCCATGGCTGCACTGAATAAGCTGATTCCTGCTCTTCTCAATGCCCTTCAGAAGGAGCACTCAGGAAAAACTACTTTTCTGGAGTTCTGCCCAGGAGAATTCTTTGGTATTTCCCTTTTCCCCTGGACAAGGGAAATGCTCCCACAGACTGGGAGAATCTCCTTGGGCAATTTGCACATCTTGTCATGGAGAGTGCTGTTATCTCATTGATCTACTGAGAAGCAGCCAGGATGAATTCAGCTGCAGTGTGGTGAGCAGTGTCAGGAAGACAAGTGACAGTTTTATCCACGTGTCAGTTGCTGAAATGTAAGCTGCATAACAAGAAGAATTTCAGCTCACTGGGGAAAAAAAAAGAAATTTCAATTCTATCCAGATTAAATATAGGTAACTCTAGATGTTCAAGTGTGTGAAAGTGTACTGATAATAAACAGTGTATATGCCATGAAAAACATGAAGCAAATTGGTCAAATTTGAAAATTCAAAGCTTTTTAATAGCAAATGAAGCATGAGGTATGCTGCTCACCTGTATATTCACTGTACTTTACAAGTGCATGTAGTGGTAGGACAAGAGGGAATGGTTTCAAACTGAAAGAGGGTAGATTTAGACTGAATTTCTAAAATTCAGAAATTCTTTCCTGTGAGAGTGGTGAGACACTGGCACAGGTTGCCCAGGAATGCTGTGGATGACCTCTCCCTGGAAGTGTTCAAGGCAAGGTTGGATGGGGCTTGGAGCAACTTGGTCTAGTGGGAGGTGTCCCTGCCCATGGCAGAGGGTTGGAACTGGATGATCTTTAAGGTCCCTTCCCACCCAAACCATTTTATGTTTCTGCTTCTGCCCATGTATATGCATGCATTTATATACATATTTATATATATGTAGCCTGAACAAAATCCACTGAGTTTTTTTCTATACTGCTCTTACAAAACATCAGATATTGCAGAATGTCACTGGTGAAAATACGAGCATATGTATTAAATTGATTTAATGCCAGCTCCAGGAACATTAATCTAGCTGCAAATTTTCACTGTGGGAACATGGTGCAGTAGATTTCTGCTAGTCCAACACTGAAGTTGATATTGCATGATGTATGACACCTTAGTTTCAAAAAGAAAAGAAAAGTTTTCTTCAAAACCTTAATTGACTCTCATATATTTCTCATTAGAAAATGTACTGGATAATAAAGGCAATAAGTATAGCAAGTCAGCCCATATTTTTCAGACACACTGAAAGATATACAACAAAGTTAACCCAGCTCACCGTATTCTCTTCATTCCCTTCATAATAATTGGGAGTTAGCAATCTTAATTCATATTTATTTCCTACATAAATTCCTGTGCTTCCAAGAAATCCTTAAAAGTGCAATCAAGAATTGGACTGCCTCATAGGATATTCTTTAGTGATTCCAGGCAAGAAAGGTCCTGGGACAACACTATCACACCTCACCTGGAGTGTCTTTTTTTTTTTTTTTTTTACTATGTTTACCTAAAACTGTGTAGTCAAGGGAGTAATCACAGTGACTTCATACACTCCTGATATATCCAGGGCTAAATATTTTATTTAAAACAGTTCACAAAAAACCTGTGTTGATGCCATCCCCATTGCACTACATAGAGGTCAGAGCTGTGGAAGGGATGCAGTACTGCTCTCTCAGAGTCATCAGGCCACCAAGCAAGCCTCCCCACTAGAATCTGGTAGTTCACAGTAGAGATGGTTGATAACAGCTCAGAGACCCTCTCTGTTAGCTCTCCTCCACTGGCTAGGACGTAAATGATTTGGCTGCTCACTTATACATTGAGTGAGAAATCAAGGGTAAATGTGTTTTTCTGCCTGAGTCAGACCAAGGATCATTGATCTGAATTTGAACATTATCTTATGTCATTAGGCAATCTGAATGGAACCATGGCCCTATTTTCTTTGGCAGAGTAATTTTTCTTGCTGCAGGAGAGAATCATTCTTTACTGCATGATCTTCCTTTTCAGCAAAGATAGGAATCAAGAAGCAGCTGCAGGGGTAGCCACTCATGCTAGAAGGTATTTAACATCTTTAGAAACAGTATTGCTGTTTTGGCCTGAGATTGCTTGAGATACCAGTGACAGTGCAGATAATACCCCTTATATACAACACCTTTCTGATTTCTACCAGCATCTCAGTGATTCCGAAATCAATTTTTCTGCTTTTCTCTATGTATATGTACACATACACACACCCCAGATGCCCCAACACACATGAGCTATGATTAAAGCCAGCTGAGCTTGCCAGCTGCTCATCCAAAGAATTTATACAAACCAGTAAGAAGCTCCTGCACCCTCAGTTGATGCTTCATGCAGCTTTTTACCAGATCTTCAGCTGATGCAGCCTGATGAAGCCAGGTTTTTCTTTCTTTTAGTGACCTAATGGGTCCCATCCAGGAAGGATCTTTCCCTCTGCTTTTTTTCTGAGGTACTGGAAGCAAGTCACTGTTAGGACTTGACTGAGCACTTGGACTGATGACAAACATACCTTAAGGACTAAAAAGGCTGGAGATTTTCATGATGCATTCCCAGTCCAGTGACTGTCTCTCAAGTCTGACATGCCCTCTACAGTCCTGACATTACTTAACTGGATTATATTTTTTTCTGTCCCCTGATATGAAACAGCTGGTATGGGGTTTTACAGCACTTCCAGTGACAGCCATGAAGAGACACGTATGTTCCTGCACAGGAAGGGGATATGATCATGCCAACCATACCAAAAAAAGTAGGTGCTGCAGTGTTTTATAACAGTCATTCTATTGCAAACTGTAAAAATTATCCCATTTGCATCTGTTAATAAAAGCAGACTCATCTTCAGCCATCCCAAAGTAACCTCTCCCGTGGATTAGATGAAGTCCTGCATATGCCACCTCCCAAAAAAGTGCTGGATTTTACAAATAGTTGGGCCCTGAGGGTTTTTTAGGACTATGGTGGGAGCAGCCCATTCTGAAGTCTAAACTACCCCAATTGCTGTGTAGGAATCAGAAGCATATTTCAGAAAGAACTGAAAAGAAAAAGCTCCTAGGCAGCATAAAGAGAACCAAATTGTCCTTAGACTAATGAAGGAAGGACAATAAAATGTAAACAAAAATGTCCAGCTTTAATCTAAGAGCTATTCAATTGTTCACAGATGCAGATTAAATAAAAAAATTGGATAAAAATAAATTATAGGAGAAGAAAGGATGGTTAAAAGGAATGCAGTGTTTTCAAATAATATGCTTTTGTACACAGAAGTAGCTGAAGTTTCTTTGAATGTGACCTTCCATCAGGGGATAAACCTAACAAATTTTACTCCAAGGCTGAAGATTCAGCAGGTAACAAATGACTAAAATCAATAGTGGAACAAAGAGACAACTTCTCCTTTGTCAATAGGGAAGGGCACAGCTCTACTGGCTCAGTGTACACATCTCTTGTTCTACCACTTCACCCAGTACAGCCCTAAAACTTTTTGGTACTCCCTGCTTTAGTTATGCAAACACTCTCTAGCCAGCTAACATGTGATAAAGAAAATTTTCTTCTACCTCATTGTATTTACATATTACTTCTGCCTTTATGGATTAGAGGCAGATGAAAAAATGGAAAGAAACTGAATAGTTTCTCTCTGAATCCTGAAAAGCCACAGTTCACAATTTAAAATGTAAAAAGTCACATAATCCCACTTTGATGAATTTGGAAAGAATTTTTTTCAATTAATTTATTTCTTCATCAACATTGCCTATTTGGGTCCCCTGAAAATCTTTCATTCTTTCAAAAGAAGGAAAAACCTAAAAAAAATACAAAAAATTTAAAACTTCTGATTTTTGCTTAAGCTTTCTTTAGATCGTTTTTGTTGACCACAGTGCATTTGCTTACCAATGGTTTCCATTAACTGATCAGTACCTTTAACCATTATCTCTTTCTATGCGTTCTTTTCTTTTTAACTTTGTATAAGAGCATAAAATAAGTCATTGACCAGGGGTTTTATTATATCTCTGGAACAGCAATTCCTCCTGCGTATTCAAGGCTGGAAATAACCCCTGGGGGCCACCTGCCCTGATGCCTTGCTCAAAAAAAGGCCTGCTGAAATCAGGTTGCTCAACACCTCACCCATCTGAGTTTTTCAATCTGAGTTTCTAATTTACCAAGCTGAGGTTCACAACATCTCTGGCCCTCTCTTCCAGTATTTGAACACCTTTATGGTGAAAAAGTTTTTCATGATACCCAGTCATAACGTGTCATCTGCAAGGCTTTTCACTCCCTGTCCCCTAGAAATTGCATTTCACACAGCAGCAGGTCAAGGTATTGAGTACCTTCCAGACTCAGTTTTTACCCTGGAGTTGTGTGTCATTTCCTATGGCAAGTGAGCTCAGGTTTCTGGCAGCAGTAGTTGTCAGCTTTCCAGTAATAGAGTTTTTTAAGTTTTAGAGCTATGAGGCTCTCAAAGCTATGGGTTGTTGACCTAACAGGTTTGTCAGAAGATGTCCCCACTGAATTCTTCCCAATTGTTTTAACTTTCTAACAGATTTTACTTTGTCTTCAGGATGCTTAACCAAGCTGCAGAACACTTCCCACATAACAAGGGTAACAACAGTAAAAACAGCAGTAGCAGAAAAAAAAAAACCTCATGCAATCAGTCAGGGAGGAAATTAGGACACTGAGGCTGGAACTGGAGGCAAAGGGAATCCTGCAACTGACAGGGAAGTAGATTGAGCTTGAAAGGATTTTTTTTTTTAGGTGTGTTTAGAGAAGGACTCAAGAATATACCCTCTCAGACTTTCTGTCTGCTCACCTCCTGAGATGGCTTCACCATCAGCTCAAAAAAGATAATGCTCATTGAAAACTGAGACAACATATACACAAGAAAACACAAAATCACATGGCCAGGCAGGATAAGACTAAGAGAGACACAGATTTCTTAGGCCATCCAAAAGAGTTAAGAAGAGCTAAGTGAAGTAAGTGCCTTCAATTTCGATGTAAGCCAACACAATATAGGTACTAAAAACTTAGTAAAACTGCCTAAAACTGCATAACAAAACCACAAAAAGACTGATAGGGTAACTTTAAGTCAGACTTCAGTTTCTCAAGGAGACTCACCTGTCTGTATCTTCTATGTGGCATGGGTATGGGAATGTCTGAAAATGTGATCTGGGAATTTTTTAAGCTTCTTCTTTCCAAGTTTTAGCAGTTTGGACTGTGCCTTAACAAGGAAAGAAAAATGAAGCTTTTGTTTCACACTGAGATTTGATCTCCCTCTAACAGCATGCTATTTCTGTGCATAAAGCCAACAAGCAACATGGTCATCTGGAAGCAGGAGATCAGAATTATTTTTCTTACTCTGCCAGTGACTTGGGTTTTGGACCTTGAATAAGTTATTTTATCTCTCTGAGTATATTCTCTAGTTTTCTGTTTTACTGTGTAAGCAACAGATGTATTAGGTCCAAGGATTTGCCAGCAGGTATTTCTTTAATCTGAGACATCTGGATTAATATAACATAGCTGAACCAGAGGATCTACAGTTGCTGTAAACCTGGCACTGCCTTGTCTCATGATGGAGAGGTTTCAACCACTCATCTTCCCTTCTTCCACCCCAATACATCATCTCCCAGCAGGGTATTTCCTCAGCACCTAAGGTAAGAATTCTCCACTATCTGAAAATAGTTTGGTATTTTTCACTGTCTATTTATACATGAGGTGCCTGCTTTGGCAGTGCTCAGCACATTTCTTGACATTTTAGAAGGGCAGTTGAAATTCAGAACATCTGACCCTCATTTGTGCTCCTAATTCCCAACCTGTCTCTTTGGCTATATCCTGATTAATGAAATATATGGGACCAAAACAGCACAGGACCAAGACCTCAGCATTGTCTGTAACTGCACATATTTTTATTCATCTGCACTTGAGTAGACAACAGTCAGGATGGTCCAGGGAACAGCACAGACAGAGAGCCAGTCTCTAGAGGCAGTTTGGATGAAGATGTGTGCTTTGGAAAAGTGAATTTAGCCAAAGGTACAGAATCTGCAGGGTGCAACCTCCCTCCAAGGCCAGTTTGCTAGTACAGATACAGTCTTCTATATTTCTCTTGGCTTGGATTTTGAAATGAATCCTTGAAGTAGTTGTAATATGCCTCAGTTGCTGCCTAATTTTGACAGCCAGAAAAGATTTCCCAGAAAGGAAAAGAAGGGCTTCTTTGCAGATACATCTGGGAGACAAAACCCTCTTCAAGAATTAATTGTAATTCTTAAAAGCACAAGAGACAACTGATCAGTGCACTTTCCAAAGAAATTTTGCTCTCATATCCTCTAGGCATGTCTGAAAAAACACCTTGATCTCTCTGTGAGATCTGTCTTGTCATAAAATGGAGACTGTCACAGAAAGAACTTTAAGATCTTGAAAGGAAAGAGGTATGCAAAAGCAAAATATAATTATTGATGTACAGCATTTAGATTTTTCTTTAAATTCTTGAGACTTTTATAAGAAAAGCTGGTAGGAGGGAGGTTGAGCATGTAACACTACAGAACTATGTGCACTGACTTTACATGTGCATTTCTCCATTGAGTTTCAGTGTTCTACTTACAGAAGTACGAGAGAAGATCCTGGCCTAGAGAATCAAATGTTAACAACAGAACCCATTTACTAGCAGGGAAATTTGCATTTCTTTTTCTCTATCTCTCCCAGCTTTTTGTTGATAAAATTTCAGACAATAAAAACAAAATAAATACAAATACCACATTAAAAATAACTTTCCATCACAAAAAAAAAAAATTATATTAAAAAAGTAGGATTCCCACCTGATACACTGAATGGCTGGCTTGTGACAAATCTATTGTACAAACTATTAAGAAGTCCATAAATCCAAATAACATAATAAAATATGCATTTAGCTCAGGAACTTAAACCAGACTAAGGGAAAAAATAATTTTTCTTAAATTATCTTAGCCTTTACTGACATTAATTTTCTTTTCTCCACTGATTTTACCAACAGCAAATTTTAATAGATTCTCTTTTTTATCAGCTTTCAATATTTCATGACTGTTGGCAAGCAAGTGTTGTCATAGTGATAGGATTTGATATGACCACTAATACTTCAAAGCAAAATTTTAAAAATGTAGGTTATTAAAAAGTAAACTTTATTTTGGAAGAAACAGCTGCCATTATTTTAAATAGATATTCAGTCCTGATATATTTACCTACCTTATATAGGAGCAGAATAGGATGCTAGGTGAGCCACTGAAATCTTTGTCTCATTTTCCCTTGAGTAAAAGTGCCAAAGGGAGCAACTATCCTTTTCTCTCTTTCCTTGGTGTTTGTTATAGCATGATGGCTGAAAAGGAAATCATAGAGGTCTCAGAGGGAGATCTGGGGTATTGCAGAGGCCCAGGGCAAATAAAGTAAGAGCGACCTGTAAAGTCTTCCAGCTCCTGATTCTTGTGGCCTGATGTGTGCCTGGAACACAAGATCTGTCAACTCCTAACAGCAAGAAACTGCTGACCTTGTCTGAGAGGTAGCATCATCCTGTGCCAGTCAAGTTTCCCTTACCTTGTTTAAAGAACCAAAACAAAACCTTCAAGAGATCCTTCAGGGACCAAAGGTCCATGAGATCTCCAAGGACAGACCCAATCCTAAACCTTTACAACTACAATGAGGAAGGGAAACTTCTGAGGAAGGAAGAAAAGTGTCACTTATTATTCCTGGACTATACTATGTCACAGGATCAGCCCCCAAGTCCTGGACAAAATTCTGAACAATTCCAGCTACAAAACTCTGATCCATGAGTTTTGAGAATAGTTTCAGCTTTAGAATGCCACAAAGATGGTCCTCAATAAGATTTGGACAGCACAAAATTTCGTTCTAAAAATTCAGAGATTCAACAGAAAGAAAGAAAGGAGAACATTTTCAGACACATGCAGTATACAAAAACTATAGACTACATCTTCTGTTTAATCAAGCAACAAATATTTCTTAGAATCACAGAATCCTAAAATTCCTCAAGATGGAAGAAACCCATAAAGATCATTTTGTTCAGCTTCTTCCTTCTCCTCCCTAAATCTAAACCATAGGACTACAAGCATGGTCAAAGTGCTCCTTGAACTCTGACAGGCTTGGTGCCATGGGGCACTTCCCTGGGGAACCTGTTCCAGTAGCTGACCACTCAGTGAAGAATTCTTTCCCAGTGTCCAACCTGAACTTTCCCTGATGCAGCTTCATTCCATTTTTTCATGGCAAAGGAAGATTAGCACCTCCCCCTCCTTGAGGAAACTGTAGACTGCCATGAGGTCACCTCTCAGCCTTCTCTCCTCCAACCTGGACAAGACAAGTGACTCCAGTGACTCCTTAATCTGCCCTTGAGGCCTTCCACCAAGTTGGTTTTCCCCTCCTCTAGACACACCCTTATAGTCTGATGTCCTTCTCATACTGAGATGCCCAAAACTGCACCTCGAGTATATCGTGTATATCCTATAATATTCTTACACAATTAAAACCAAAGCCCTGGCATCTAATTCTTCTCTTATGCTCACTCTTAGTGATATAAAGAGTAAATTTGCCTCCACTAGACTGATCTACACCAAGGTGTTTTCTTGAAAGAGCAAACAAATATATATATGCTGCTGCCTTTGCATAGTGCGTTGGTATTTTTAAAAGGTGCTTTAGCACATCAGCTCCAGCAAAACAAGATTTGCAACTTGGAAAACAAGGATCTCTGGAGAAAACATTTAGGCCCATTGCCTGATAAGAAAGTTAAATGCTGTTTCCAGAAAGCCATTATTCGTGTGGTTCTATTGTATGCAACATTAGGGAGTTGTCTGAATATTAGCTGTACAGTTATTCATAATAACTGGATTCCATTTAAGACTCTTCCACAGCAGACTTGACAATAACCATACTATTACTCCACATCTCTATGGCAATGCCTTCTGTTTGGATATCAGAACTCCTCCTCTTGCTTAAAGCATCCTACCTCAGGCCACTTTCATGAAGTAGGGAAAATAAAGTTATGCCCATTTTGTACACAAGAGATGAAGACAGAAAAACTGCAGTGACTTACATGCAAAGCCTGTACCACAGACACGAGTTACACTCCAGAATCTAAATTACAGCACTACTATGTAATGTTGTTCCCTCTTCCATTAAACTAAACTTGTTTTAATGAGTGTAGCAGCAGATCCTCTATTCACAGGAGTAGTGCTGCATTAAGGGCTTCCCCTCTGTGATAGTCACAAACTGCTGAACAACAGGGAATGGAAGGCAGCTTAACATTAGTGGTGCAAGGACTCAAACATGTAGGAAACATCTGATCATGACTGTGCCATTTGAGATATCCTGGTCTCTCCTCTGGCTCCTAGCAGCTGGTCTAGACAATCAGTCTTGTGTCTGTCTCATTTCAGACTTCCTTGTGCAGTAGTTCAGACACCTCAAGCCATCTCAGGTGGCACTAGAAACCTGTTTGTAGGCAACTGAATCAAATTCCAGCTGGAATCCAGGCAGACCCATGAGACTGAGTTGGTGCAAAGAGTCACACAAGAAAACAATGCCTCCCTTTCACACTTGGCTGGTCCTATCTCCTTTAAAGCCATGTTCACACTTGGCTGGTCCTATCTCTTTTAAAGCCATGTTCACTGCCCACTCTTTGCATGGTCAGCACTTTCCTGCTCCAGTAATCTTTTAATGTTTCTCCTTGAGCTGCTATAAAAAGGTAATCCCCAGCTAGCTAAACCCCCTCATTTCCATTATTTTATGAGATGCCAATTTGGAGGAGGTCAGGAGAAGGGGTTCTGCTGTTTATAATTAGCAACTAGAGATTTTATTTTCCAACTTCTTTACCTCCTTTTGCAGTTCTTGCTTTAAGTTTAAGTTTTCTGCTTCGGGAGGTCGTCAGCTATCTGAATTATAACCTGACTTTGAGCAGGAGGCTTAAGTACACAATGTGAATCATTTGATTGATGGCCCATTTGATCAACTGTGCAGTCAGGGTCCTTGTTCTGCTGAAAACCTGACTGCACAGCCAACAGTACAGCATTCTTGGCTGACAGGAGGATTCAGGGTCAGCAGCTGTACTATGATAAAATCTGCATCAGTGTACAGCTGGCATCTTGCCTATCTCTCCCCCTCGGCTGCCTTTCAATGTTCATCTAAGTGATCCTGGTCTGGGGTCTTTCATCTGTCCTCCATCCATTTGGCCAGGCCAGTCTGTCTCCCTGTCACTTTCAAGAATTCCCCTGGTCCTTTGTATCCAGTTGATTAACCAAGAACAAGGTCTCTCTTGCTCTGCTCCATTTTCAAAGGAGTAGATCTAACCTCAGATAAAAGCCGAGCCTTAAGCTTGAATATAAGTAACAGTGGAAATACCACCACTGAGAGTTGGTCTACTTTTATTTACTTGTTTTTTTGATAAAAGATGCCTGTTTGGAAAAGTTGTGACTTCTTTTTTTTTTTTTTTTTTTTAAAGACTAAGCCAAAGGTATTTTTGTTTTTCGAATACTAAAACTTCTGTTCAAAAAAAGCGGCACATGAATCATTGGGACAAGTCAAGCATCAAGGAAACCACAGTGCCTCATGGGAAAGGAAATACAGATGAGATCACAAGTCTGAGGAGGAGAGGAAACCTCCTGACTACTCTTGCCATGAGCCAGCTTAGATACACACCACTCAATGCAAAACATCTCTGAACTGCAATCATTTGAACCAATTTGATAAAATGAGATATTTGGATGTGAGGTGGCTGGACCTGAAAAGCAATGGTCTGTGGTTGCCTTGCAATGCTCACTCCAAGGGTCTGGTCTCTGGTCTGCTAGCTCCCTGGTCCTACTGGCAGACCTTGTAGGAAAGCAGCATTGATGCCTCCAGAAGAAAATGTAGTTAAGGAGCACCTCAGTGAACTGGACCTGTCTAAATCAAAGGGATCACAGGGTACACAGATACGGGTGCTGAGAGTCTGGTGGTATCACTGCCAAGCAACTCTTACTTGTCTTTGAAAGGCCGTGTATGTGGGGGGAGGTTCCTGATGCTTAGAAGAGAGCAGACATCCTGGAAGGATCCCATCCGTTTGCCTGCCTGTGCTCCTGATCCGTGCCAGCCCTTATCTGTGTGTTCCTGCCTCCAGTTCCCAACTGCTGCCGACTCCAGGAGTCCAGCCTGGACTTTCCCAGAGCTGCCCTGCAGCCTCGGTGGTGACATGAGAGCTATTGGGGGAAAGGGGGGAGGAATGTGGTATCCATTTTCTTGTATATTTGTATATATTTAGTAATTTTTCCTATTTATCATTACCGTTTCATTAAAGTTCAAGGAAAGGCATGAAAAAGGATTCAGGGAAATCTCAGGCTGGTCATCTTAACCACAGTCTCTGGAAGGTCATGAAATAAAAAATCCTGGAAGTTCTTTCCAACCACATGAAAAATGATAAAATGATTGGAAACAGCCCCCATGGATTTACCAAATGGAAATCAGGTCTGACGAAGAATATTGCCTTGTAGAATGAGACTGACTGCGTGTACAAGTGGAGAAAAGTGGGTGTTTTTTTGGAATATCTGTGCCCAGGTGTGAGCAATGGGGCTGCCAGGGGCTTTGTGAGGAGAAGCCAGGGCTGCCCCATGCCGGACACAGCCAGTTCCAGCTGGTTCCAGCCGGTTCCAGCCGGTTCTATTCAGTCCCATCCAATCCCAGCCAGTTCCATCCGGTTCCAGCATCCCCACTGCAGGACACAGCTGAGCCCCTCAGCCAAGCCAGGGGCACCAGGAAAAGGAAGGGGGGAAAGAGGTTTCCAAAAGGGCCAAAGGCGGCAGAGGAGGAGGAAGCCAAGGAGGGAGCAGCAGCAGCAGAGGGAGCCTGAGGGAGGGAGGAAGAGGAGGAGGAGGAGAAAGGGGTAGAGGAGGAGGAGGGATGCCAAGAAGGGCTGGAATGGACTGACTGCAACCCCCAGCCTAGCCCTGCACTGTTCATTGTAGGGACAGAGTAGAGGGGAAAGTGTTATATGAATTTTTGTCCTTTTTTCTCACTATTCAAAAGTATTTTATTGACAGTATATTCACATTTGCCCTCAGTCAAGTCTGTTTTGATCATGACAAACTTTATTCTGCCCCTGACCTCTTAGAGGAGGGAGAATGAGTGATGCCCAGCTGAGTGGGCATCAGGAAACTGTCCAAGGTTGACCCAAGACAATGTTCTTGTTGGCTTTCTCAAGACCTTAAAAGTGACCCCACATAGTGTTCTTACAGCCAAAGGGATAACCTGTGGGCTAAGTGGATGGTAACCTTCAGTTTAAAACAGTGATTAGCACTGGTACAAAGTCCAACTTGCAGCCAGTTGGTTTGTGGCATTCCTCAATATACTCAGATCATCTGTTCAAAATCTATTCACTATATTCTATTCTATTCTATGCTATTCTTTTCTTTTCTTTTCTGTTGGAGTCACTATATACATAATTGTCCTTGGTGTGGAATTTCTGTTTAGCAGCAGATGTCACAGTAAAACTTAGACTAGACATCACAGCATTCTAAAAGTTGACAGCTTTAGAATGCATATCTTGAGGAACAAGAGCTTAAAACATTATGTCCTCCCTCTATTTTCAGTTTTATTCCAGCTTCAGGCCTTCCTTAAACCTCTTTTGATCTATTTACCACAGCTATCCAATTCATTTTAAACTGTCTCTGCTTTTGTTTTGTTTTGCTTTTTACTTTTATCTCTATAGCATCAAGGCTATTATTTCCAGGTTTATTCTTGACATACATCCAAACTTTTAGAGACATCACTCTGTAACACCATTATGTCTTATCCTAGTTTTATCTTTACTACTTCCTTTTTCTCTGCAGTCTTGAAACTCTCTACATACTTTCAGCCAACACATTTTTGAGTCAAATTTAAGTCACCAGCATCACTATCATATGCAAATATAACACAGTTGTTAGCCCACATATGCTGATTTCATGGCTGGTCTCACAGACAATGAAGAAGTATTCAGAAGAGGCGAAAAGAGAGTTCCTTGATGGAGTAGAGGTGCAGGAGGTTCAAAGTACTGTGGGGGTTTAGTTCCCAAGAACATCAGCCTAGAAGCTACAACGTGCAGCAGAGGATCTTTTCATAATTTATACAGTGAAATTTTACCATAAAAGAACATTGTTCTCCCTCTCCACTTCCCACCAGGGATTTCTCCACTCCTTTGATGATGAATATATTCTCTACTTGCATTAAAAATTACTCTTGAACTCTGTACAGATTCTCAGCTTCAACAGAGGACTGAAGTTCATCACTATCATATTCGTTTCTCTGCCCTTCCAACACAGACAGGACAAATCACACTGGGAGATAGAGACTGGACACTTGAACCCCAGGCTAAGATAATTTTATTTGATGAACCTTCCAATCACTGGGGATATTTTTTTAGGTTTTATATTATAGAAACATATGTTACTATATTTTATGTTTATTGGGTTTTTTTATACGATTACACATAATACTGGTTTATACAATTTATACAATTTTTTATGAATGCCTCACATGTACTTTGTTCTACATATATAATGCTTGCTGTATGAAACTCATAGCAATTTATATTCTGGACCTATAGAAAATCCTTTTTATAGATAACTATAAATGGTTATGGAGTTGGCTATTGCATAAAACCACCAGCAACAGCTTCTTGAGGAACCCAGTTCTGTCACTGTCTGTTAGGCAAGATCTGAAAAGCTGCATGGAGCTCCTCAGGAGATATCAGCCTTGTGCTGCCTCCTTCCTGCTTCCTGGTTACAGTCAGAGAAGAGGCAGGGGCTGAGATGTTCTGAGCCAAAGGACATCAGAGGAGGCAAGGCAGTTCAGCTGTCACCAGTCACCAGGTGGTACCTGGAAAAGCATCATGGAAATGTGATTTTGGAGCTAGAGACATCAATCTCACTTAGACCTTGTGACAGCTGTCTGCAGCCTTATCCAGATCAAGCCCCCAGGCTGAGTAGGTGACTGACAGGTTTTTTTCCTAAATCTTTCACTGATACACTGCTCCTAGAGTCAGTCCCGTGATGTCTTTCTGGATTGCACTTTGCCAGCCACCCAAATATTACTTAACAGGCATGTTTTGAGTCAAATCTCAGCAGCTGCTTGGGTACCTTGCTGGTACCACTGGATGAAGTCTGTCTATCCAGAAATGAAGTACTTTGGTTGATACCAAACCTCCTTCTGATCATTGGAATCTATCCCACTTGCTAATGCAGAACAGGGAGGGCTCAGTAACAGGAAAATACTCTTAATATAATAGATTATTGCTATGTGGAGCAATTTGTCAGAAACTGTTGGGAAGGTTATGATCCATATTCACTCCTGTAAAATCACAGCAAGGGAGGGGACAAGAGACAGCAATGTCTGGAATGAGAAGCAGGGAAAGGGTGCAAAGAACAGGAAAAGCAATTCTCAGAAGCTCTTTAGAAAAATATAAACAATCTGGTGAGGGGGAGTAGGTGTGGGAGCTGAGCAGAAGCAAATTAAAAGGATAATTAGAAGAGGAAAAAAACTGAGTTGCTGAGTACATTTTTGCTGGTGAAGCCAGGGATTTCAGATGTATTCACAGCAGACAGATGGTAAAAAAAATCAGAAAAAACCCCAACCAACAGCACACCCTATAATTGGTTCCTTAGCAAGAATATTAAGGGGCTTGTGGAATAATTGCTAGAAATGACCCAGACTGCATTTGTGCTCTTTAAGTAAAGGGACAGCATTCAGAACTGGTGGAATGTTGCCAGTGTCCCATGACTACAATAGATGTGACCATGTCAGGGGCATTCCCTGTGCTAATTCCAGGAGAAATCGAAGTGGAGTGGAGGCACTGTGGCCAGGCTCTGTGGCAACAATACCAACTAACTGCACTTTTGATACCCTGTGCCAACAACCAGACACCCTTTGACAAACGCTGATCCTGGAGTGTACTTTTGCTCATTATAATGTCATTTTAATATAAAAAACACATCTTCAGCCCTGAAGTTATCCACCCCCATGTGCGACCACCCCTCACAGAGGTTGAGCGCTGAATTTTTTGTAGCCTACACCTTTAAACACAAAGCAAAAGAAATTTGTACAGGTCACAATAAAGATATGCTTGGCTAGAGTCACTTGAGCTCCACCTGTCAGGTAAAACAGCATAAAAATAGTTAGAGGGGGAAGAGATGGTAGGGAAGACATCATTGCAGGGACACCCCTGACTTCTGGGACCAGTCAATGGGCTGAGCCTCTCGTCCCCCTCATTGGGACACCTCTGGGTAAGATTTGAACACTAGTGTAATCCTTCTCCTTTTCTCTTCTCTCTCTGTAGAGTCTCCAATAGCATAAATCTCTACATCCATGGTTTCTGGCCAGGTCCCCCTCCCCCTGGAAAAAAAAATCTCTATAGAGTCCTTACAGCCTAGGTATGTTGCATGTGCTTCTTTTTTGGAGACAGGGGTCTATCACTGGCGATCCAAAAGAACTCGTACACTATTGTTTTAATAAATCACACTATTCATTAATCTTGTGGTAAGAAATCTCGTTTAAACGTGATCTAATTCCAGCACATATCTGTGGTAATTTCTTTCCTAGTGTGGAGTCAGCAGTGCATCCAGACTCTTGTTTTCTGGCCTTCTAAAGGGGAATTGCCTATCACTCAGAACCAACGCCCAGCTGCCCTCAGCTCCTCTAATATCTGAGGGTCAGCTGGATTGCAAGGTGGTTTATTTTCTGCCAAATTTCTTTAGTCACTTTAACACTGCAGGGATTTAGTTAAGGACAGGGAAAAATGAGTTGGCAGCCTTAATACACAATTATTCTGTTTGTATCTTTGAAACAGTGGAAGATGGATCAGAGCAACCAGAGACAAAAGCCACAGTCCTGTTTTTTTTTTTAGTTTGTTTGTTTGTTTCATTGGTTTGTTGGTTTGGGGTTTTTCTTTATAGAATCATAGATTGGCTTTGGTTCGAAAAGACCTGGAAAATCATCAATTCCAGCCATTAATTCAGCACTACCAGGTCTACCAAAAACCATGTCCCTAAACACCACATCTACACCTCTTTTAAATATCTCCAGTGATGGTGACTCCACCACTTACCTGGGCAGCCTGTTCTAATGCTTGAAATGTTTGTTGTGGGATGTGAGCTGAAATAATCACATAATAGTGATCATCCACCTAGACTGATATTTAAACGTAGTTGATATATTTCCCTGTGTAAGAGGTTGGAACTCCCTTCTATTTGAGAAATGAATGTCTTTGGGCACCTCTAAGTTAGATTATTGAACATACAGGCTATAGAGATAAATTATTTTGCCATATCAATAGTCAATACATCCTGAAGAAAAAAGAGTGGAAACACCAAATGGAAAAGAACTCAAACACCTCATTCCACCATCTCTGATAACATCAAACAACAGAAGCTGCAATAAGCAAAACAGGAAAGAAGGGAAACCATCTTCCAGCATGATGGAGAAAGCACCTGTCTTCACAATGCAACAAGGTTAATGACTGTGATTAGAGCTGCTTTGTAAATCTCTGTCTTTCACCATAGAATCTGGATCTATGTCTCAGTCCTCTGGAGTCAGATGGGGTGTCCCTGTGACATATTCTTTGGCAGAGATGCTTCAGTTTGGGTCACTTTGTGTTTTTTTAGTGGCTAAACAGAGATACTTTATATAGTATCAGCTTCTTGAGGGATGTACTTCAAGAGACATGTTTTACCAATGTAGTCTAAAGCTGCGTAACTCCCACAGGCTTGGAATTACCCTAAAATGTGAAACATTTAATTGAAAAATCCAGTTCCCATGGAAATTACTAGCAGAAATACTATTTATTTAATTAAGAGAAGAACCACAGTGTTTATAGTCCCCCAAACCTGCTGATACATCTGACCCATGAGGACAGTAATCAGAGGCAAGCCATTCGTACACTTTATTATTGATGGAATCATGACTCTGGACAGCATAGATGAGATCAAATTGGTTTTAAACAGAAGAAGTGTTTTTTCAAGGCCAAAACTTCCAGATAATTATGCTGATGTTAACAATATTTTAAATACACACTGTCTCACTAATTGCTGAAAAACTAAAGGTTTGGGCTACTTGGTGTTTGCTTTCCAAAAGAAATTAAAATTAAATAGGAATGAAAGAAAAAAACACACCAATCTTTGTGATTTCTCTGATGTTGTCTTCCCTATGAAGATGATTATTTGATTCTGAAGTGTTGCAACATGCACATGATGGGTTCATCTCTGTCTGGAATTATTTTGTCAGGTTAGTTTGATTTGCTGCTGTTGAGGTACTATGACTCTTACATGAAATGCAAAAGGGAATTTCATCAGTATGTATGTCACAGATGGGTATGAGATCAGCAGGAGGAGTTACTGCTTCTAACCATGGATCTCTCATATTTTCCCTCATTCCATGTGGTGCTGCTTATGTCTTGTGTAAGTCTCTGGAAATGGTCATGGCTACCAAGACCACCAACTCTGAGAGGGCTGCAGCCTTCACGTTTCTGACTGGGGGGGGAGGCAAGCAGAGACCATGCAGTCTCCCCCTCCATGGTCTTTGCAGACAAACTCCATGCTGTGTCATAGCTTTCCCAAAAATCCTCAGGGTAAGCTCCCCATCTTCCCTGCTCCTTCCAGCAGCACCAGCCTTACAATGAGCTGCATTAAGCATCATCACCTATGGAAAGTTTCCTGCAACAGCTCTGATGCAAATCACATTTCCTCCAAGATTCTTCCTCTTCTAGCTAATGGATGTTTATTTGCACTGCCTGACATAGGGAATAAATCAGATTGGAGGACCTGAGGCACATAGGATTGTCAGAATATAGAATCACAGAGTGGTTTGGGCTGGAAGGGACCTTAAAGATCACCTAGTTTCAAGCCCCTGCCATCCACAGGGACATCTCCCACTAGACCAGGTTGCTTCAAGCTCCATCCAAACTGGGCTTCAACACTGGCCATACACAACTTCTCTGGGTAATCTGTGCCAGTGTCTCACCACCCTTACAGGAATGATTTTCTCCCTAATAACTAATCTAAATCTACCCTCTTTCAGTTTGAAATCATTCCACTTGTCCTGTCACTACCTGCTCTTGTAAAAAGTCCCTCCCCATATTTCTTGTAGGCTCCTTCAGGTACTGGAAGGACACTATAAGATCTTCCTGGAGATACAACTTTCCCTTCAGAAGAATCTCTGAAAAATAAAAGCCCTCATTTTTCCCTGGCACCAGGCCTGGCTTTGCAACAGCTATTTCTGTATTTCACTTGCTTCACATTGAAGACTCTGATTCTTTTATAAATCAGAACCTGCATCACTTCATCTCTCACTTAACTAATTTGATGAGGAAAATGGAACTGCTATGGTGGCAATTTAAGTGTATTAAAGAAAAAAAGTTAATGCAAAATTTTGATTCACCAAATTTAAAGTCCATTTCCATTACATTTAATAAGTTCAGCCTCTCTTAGTTCATCTGTACTTATCTTTAAGTCTGCATGGCTGGGTGGCATTAGAAATAAGAAGATTATTCATAGTAGGGTGCTCTGCCTATGAACTTTTCTTAGCTCTCAGTACAGATAAAGAATCTTTGCTCAACTGTATATCATTTCATAATCACATGAGTGGTTGGCTTTTCTGTTCTTATAAAATCAAATCTTACACCATCAGCCACAGACCTTTCAAAAAATACCAGAAGGGGTATAATTAATTCAAACAGAGTAATCATTAAAGTATGAGGATAGTCTGACACAGGCTTTTTTATTTCCCTCTCAGCATACATGAATTATGAGATCGAAATCACAGCTCTTGTAAGGGATTAGTTCCTGCATTTGTGTAGGGAGAGGGGAGGGAAGGGAACTTGCTACAAGAATTCTCTCCCTATCACTGTAAATCCAAGCACAAGCCATTTGGGTCTGAAGGCCTGAACTGGGATGCAGTAGCCCACATCCAGGAGAAGTAGGTGAGGAAGTGAGCACAAGGAAAAAGCTGAGCACATGAACATGGTGGGGAGGGAACATGCCAAAAGGCTGCCTCTGGGGTGGCAGCAGGTGCCTAAATTCTGAAAGATTTAAGGAGTGATTGGAGGGTTCAAAAAAAAAAAAAAAAAAAAAGTAAGATGAAAACTTCCACACTTTATTGCAGCAGCAGCAGCTGGTGCTTCCCTGTCTGTGGAGTCAAGGAGAGGGAGAAAAGCCCTTGGAGCCAGCGTGGGAGCAGGTGGGGGAAGGAGATGCTGTTATTTGCAGCAGACGTTCCTTAGCAACAACCTTGAGCAGATGGGAGCCTGGGTACCACTGTGCAGAGGCTCTGTCAGCAGCCCCTCATCTCCCCAGACTCTGCCCTGGGAAAGGGGAGGCAAGACAGAGCAAAGCAGAGTTTACCAGAGAGATTTTCACCAGGTAAAATGAAAGGGATAAGGGGAAAATCTTTGGTTGTGCTGAGCTGAAACCCAAGGAGTTGTGAACAAATTTCATTAAACAATTTTGATAAATGACAATAAATTGTTGTAATTAGACACACAGTAATTATAGAAGTGTTACACATACATATACACAAACATATTCTTTTAATACGACTTAGTAACTTGGTTTTCCAGGGATGCTTATCTTGGAAACTTAACATAAATGTGACCAAGTGTATCTTAAGGTTAGTCTGAACCACACTTGGGAAAAAAAAAGAAAATCAAAAAGTGAAGACACTTGGTCTTAATCTGCATCTGGAGGAAAATATAAGGTGGTCAATGATCCATAGCCAAAAAGGCTGTTTGAAAATGGACATTTCACAGATGCGGAGGATTTCAGAGAAGATCTGCATTGACAGATGGATGTATTACCAAATTAAAGAAAACAGAAACCTTCTGTGGGATAACTAATTAATCTTGTACATGGAGAATGTGGAGAATCATCAAAGTTGAGCTAACAGCAGAGACACAGCTGCCCGTAGACAGTGTCCATAAAACTGTAACAAATAACACCAAGGTGTACAGGCACCCCTTTTTTCTTCAAATTCAGGTATGCAGAACTGAGTACTCTGATATCCGTGTTATGTTATTGCATATATAAATATTGTCTTATTATCATTAAAGGAAATTAAATTCTACTGACTGCATTTGATGTGGCAACATCCCCTTGAGATTTGGTAGTAATCTGCATGCAAAGGCAAGGGGGAATAAAAGTACAAAGGCCATAAAACTTCATGGTCAATAAAGAGCCAAAACTGTCTCTTGGGGGAAGGACAAAACTCTTCTTTTGGGAGTTTGTACACAGTAAGAAGTGGTGGCATTTATGGCACCTTCTCAGGGGCAGGATGTTTTTTTGAAACATGTTTAGGACCAAATCAGGATAATATCAGCTGGACTGATGCCCTCAACAATTCTTTTCTATTAGTGGAACCATTAACAAAAGTCTTACAGATTAGTTGATTTGTCTTCCTTGATTACCTTGATTAATTAGGACCTGGATGAACATCTTAAAAACTTAGGAATACTTGTGTAGCCAGAAAAAGGCAGATAAACACTTGATTATGCATTCTGATGAGTCAAGCTCACCCATATGGGATCTCATCTCCTATGTCTCCATTTCCCTTATGCTAATCTAACCTCTTAGCAACATTTTAACAATTCCTGTGGGTGATACAAGCAGTGAATAGAGATGGGAAAACTACAGATGAGTCTGAACTCAATTCCATTAAAGCCAATGGATGCTTTATTCCATTAACATCAAGGACACTAGTCTGAGAGATAATGGTATGTAATATTATTTCTTTGGAAATATCTTGAGAAAAGGAGAACTTCTTTCTACTGCTTCTATCAAGATACAGACCACAAAAGTGTAAGCAGAGTAATGCTGAAGTTTTATCTCTTAGATTTTGCTGATTATCCAGAATTGTGCAATTTTGAAGAGATGGACAGTTTTACAAGCTTTGCATGTGTGCCCTGACAGTTTGCCTATTTAAACCTTTCAGTCTACCTGCTCATCCATGAGGTTGCAGTTTCTGATGATTCCCAGTTTCTTCACAGCACACCTGCCAGACAGGTCAAGATCAGAGCCTCTTCATGGATGCTCAACAGCCAAAGCTCCCTGCCTGCCAGCTTGCAAACCACTTTGCTCTCAGAATCTCCAGGGTTTCTGAAGCTCCTCTTTGTCAGTCCCTCAGACAAGTCTGAATACACTTTCTCAGCTAATTTTCAATTGTTATTTTTCCTCTCAGAAGCAGGAAAACAAAATTCAAAACATCAGTTCTCAGAATTACCCACCCAGACTCCTCTATCCAAAACCTGGGAGTAGGCTGAACTATTTCTTGTACACAGGCAAAGTGATGTAATTTTGTTAAGGAGGCAGCCAGACAAGTGTCATTGCATGGTCTCAGCTGTGGACTTTTTTTAATTTTCAGTTACTTTTTTATGAAGTCCATTTCTAAGCAATATGGAGCAGACAGGACTAAACCATGGAGGACGAGGAGACAGAGTAGAAATGAAACACTGAAATGCTTTTCAGTTAGCATTTCACTAGATACTATTCCTACCTGCCTTAATATGAAATAAATTTGATTTTAAATTATGTAAGAGTGTCCAGATAGGAAGTACTTTTGTTATGTCGACTGATATCACTTCTTCACTTAAAAAATAGCTACAGGTAGCATGAGTGAAGATAAGGAAGAAAGGAAGATTAGGCACAAAAAGCAACGTTGTTGTTGTTATTTTAGCCAAAAAAAAGAAAAATCAGCTGCACTCTTTCTCCAATCAGTAGCAGCAAGTACAATGTGCCATCATCTTAGCCATTATCAGGCAACTTCTCAAAATGCAGGAACTGAGGTTAATGGGAACTGCCCATATAAAACACCTTTGCCTCACAGCTGCTGCCAACCTATCCTTTTTTTTTTTTTTTCCTTGTTTAGTTAGGAAGTTTAAAATAGCTTCTCCCACCCCACCTCATATCCACAAAACAGAAGCCATGACTGACATTTCCAAGACAAGAGATGTAGTTCTGTATTCTTTTTAATTTTATCTTCCATCAGGGCTGATTCTTTTAACTGGCAGGAGAGCCAACTTCACGTTTCATAGAATATGCCCTTTTTAATGCAAAGCATTAGCTAGAATGACATTTCAGCACTGATCCTGAGAAAAGGACATTGCAAAGTGTCTTTATGGTGAGATAAATCCAGTGTAGCATGAATAAAAAAAATTTCCAGTGCATTTCCATTCTGATTACATATCTACTTGGAAACCTAGATATCTTGTTTAAATCATCAATCTACTGGGTTCAATACCATGGAAATTGCAAAGAAGTTCTGCTTTGCAGGACCTCCTGTAATGTATCTAGTTGAACATTTTAGCATGGGGCTATGTTGTACAGAGCAGAGAAATCTGATTGTGACACTTCTCTGGATGGACTCTGTTAGTTTTCATACTAAACTGACATTTTCAGGCCATGGTTCAGAAGGTTGTGTCACTTGACACCAGAATAATTATTTTGAAAAAGATTTGTTTTTTTCTTTAACTCCATAGTGTATCTATTGTTTGGTTTGGGTTTTTTTAAAAGTCTTCATAGGTTCCTTTTTAGAAAGAAATCATATCTTGTATAATTTAATATACTGTTATTGTGAAGTATTATTACTCTGTTTTCCACACATAAAAAACCATAGAAAACTATTTCTTTCTTCATTTTGTGAAGATTTTTTTTTGTTTGGTCAGCTTGGTTTTTTTATTTTTTTTTTTTAGAAATCCCAATATGCTGGCTAATCTCTAAAGATAAAGAGGAAATTTCCCCAGCATTAGAGGGAGGCTCCAAAAAGCAAATGATGTGTTTCTTGTGCAATCTTTGTAATAATCACCAAGCACACAAATGGCAACTTGTGGGACAGGGAAAGTCTAGGTGCAGATTTCTTTAACCAACCCTTTGGCTTACAGGTTTCTTTGCTTTCTATGCACTTCAAATACTACAGGGTGTCACAGACATTACAGGATACACAGATGCAGTGCTGATGCTGACACTGAACTGAATGCTATGCATTTAACTCTGGTTATAGAGAGAGGATGAAACATGGTCTCAAACCCTTTTTTATAAGAAGTTTGTCAAATAAAACTAAAACTAAAACCCAAGACAGAACAGGTCATTCTGGGACAGGTTTCAGACTCTTTTTTTTTTTTTTTTAACAACTTTGCCATTACATATTTATTTCATCCCTTTTGATTTTAACACTGAAAAATCCCATGACATAAAACTTCCAGTATTTTGATTACACCTAAGGGTACTTAAAAATAGAAGTCTTTTTGTATGTCTTCATGGAATTTCTTTGAATATACTTTTCCTTATTTTTAATTTTAAAAGTTGTCTAGTGTTAAATATTTCAGATGCTCTGCCACACTGTTATTTCAAGCCTCCTGGTCCTCCCACAGAACCACCTCCTGCAGAAGTTTGATGCAGCTTTCAAGCCAGATTACTTTACAATTTCCCAGTGACAGCTGTCCCTCTCCTTGTTTATTTTTCTGCAATAAGCATAATGCCACCTTCATGTTACAGGAGCAGATTAACAGCTGTCTCCTAAATCCTCGTGTAACAGCAGCATCTCTTGTGATGAGATTGTGATGGGTGTCTAGAGACAAGGACCATAAAGGTAGCACACAGAAAATGGGAAATACCCCACATTAATCTCTTCAAAAAGGTTGTGACATGGACTGGAAGGACATTCCACATAAACAAGGGTTTCTGAGATCTGGGTGCCACCATTGGAGGTCCATGTCTGGGTGCACTCGAGGTCCATTCTCAGCTCTGTTCTGGACAATGTACATGTGTAAAAGGACTCAATCTGCTATATTCTTCACCCAAATATTCATACACCCTAAATCCTTTTCCTTAGAGCAAAACTCCCTTCCTGTGAGCTATGTCCTCATGAACAAAACCATGCAGGCACCACTTCCATCCTAATACTTTCGCCACCTGCACTTTTAACACCAGCCCAGTGCTTCCTGCTGTATCCTTCCTTACCAGTTGTTTCTCACCCATCCTCTTGGATGTTAATGGCCAAGGATGTATTCAGACACAAATGCATGCATGGGTTCTTATCCCTTGGCTCAGTTGTATCTCTTGGAAGAAGTCACCAAGAGCCTTGTTCTTTTTGCATTTCTTGTGCCCTACCAATGGCATGCATACTGTGTTTTATAAACTCCAAGATAAAGTATTCCAGACTCCTGAGCTGCCTGTCTATCTGTCTCTTCTCTAGCAATAAGGTCAGTCTTAAAAATAAACCAATAAAAATTCTTCTAAGTAGAAGGAAATGACCTTTATTTGGTGCAAGTTTAAGTAAACTGCATGAAAATAACATGTAGACTGTGACATGAGATAATCAAAGATGGTAAATTTAGGTTGACACTTTGTCCTTAACTTGAACTGTTCAACAAGCAACTATGCTGTAAAAACAAAGATTTGGCCTTAAATCAGATCCTCTAGGGACGTGTCATTCTGCTATATGCTCGATATATTTTCAGGTACTTCCTGAGCTGCCTTTTATCTGAGATAGAAGCACTGGGAAAAGCAGGAGTGCTGCAAGACCATCACTGAGGATCAGAGTCCCTTAGGACCAGATGCTATAAAGCTAAATCACAACAACAGCCCCTGCCCAGACAACTAAGAAGTTAAATGCCAGAAGGGATACAAGAGATGAGTCATTCAGACAGATGTGGGGGGGGGGAGAGGAAAAGAAGAACAGTTGCTGGCTGAATGAATCTGATAACAAAAATAAAAAAGGTCAAATGAAAACGACTTGTGAATCTTGACACAGCAGCTTCTTGCACGTGACGGAGTTATGGTAGGGAAAGCATGACTAAGCTTGAAGGGCTTCAATGAGAAACACAGGAGGGTGATCTTCTGCCCTCAGTCATCTGGAGCAGTCTTTTGGGCTAAGTGTTCTAAAAATCTAACAATCTAATCTAAAAATCTAGACCAAAATGTGTTTTGATCTAAGTGTTCTAAAATTAAAACCATACTAAAATTAAAACCATAAAAAAAACCCAAAACAAAACAGCCCAACACCTTAGAATATAAATACAAGCCCATATCAAGTGAGACTTGGGACAAGTAAAAACTTCTCACTCTCTGAGAAGTCAGACTGCTTTCCAACGTAGCCAATGTAGGTGTTTAGGTTCATATTTGAACACATTTGTTCATAATTATTCCCAGCTGTAAATCCTCACTTCATGTCTTTTAAATGGCTAAAAATTCTTATTACGTTCAAGAAAGAAAAAAAAAAAAAAAAAAAAAGCCAAATTAAACTAATCTTTTAAAACTTGCTCCCCTTCAATTAACAAGTTTAAGTAAAATAGAGGCACTGAAATGGGATTAATTAGAGGCAACAGTTTTTATTTATAGTCTATGTGAAAATATATATAAGATACAAATCAGGATGTGTTATGGGCTACAGGGTGGTCCCTCATAACTGGTGCTGCAGTAAGGCTCAGTGCCCTTCATCAACACAGTCCCCTATCCCTAATAATTGTAGCCCTACCAGCTGGCACACTGCTAGCTCCTAGATAATCTGGTTTCTGGCACTGATGTTGTTATTTTTGTCCCTAGAAAACAAATAGTAGATTTGTGGATGATTTTCAAAATGCAAAGTCTCTCACTGATCACTAGTAAACTAGTCATTTACTACCTGATAGTTTCCACCCACCCTGGCAGAAGAAGAAGGGGTAGAAGTGCCCCATGCAGGCTAAGCCAGCTGCCTTCCCACCTCAGGTACAAATTGGTGGAGTCAGCTATGATGGTCAGGTAACCCCCAGACTCATACCCACAGTGAAATGGGGGACAGAATCAGGACCCCGAAAGTTAGAAAAACTCTGGTAAACTTTCCCCCCATATACTCCAGATTTGTTGCTGAGCATGACATCAGATGCTAGGGACCAGTTGGGGTCAGCTGTCCCAGCAGTGTCACCTCCCAACTTCTTCTTGTGCACCCTCAACCTCCTCACTGGTGGGGTGAGAATCAGAAAAAGCCTTGAGCTTTGTAAGCAGAACTCAGCAACAACTAAAACATTGCTGAGTTAACACTGTTTCCATCACAAATCCAAAACTCTGCCCCATACAAGCTACTATGAAGAAAATTAGCTTCATCTCAGACAAGCCCAGTGCAGAAATTAACACCCACATCTGCAGAGTTTGACATTAGCTATTTAGTCAAATTTATGAAAGTCAAAGGTTGATAGCATACCTAGGAATGGAAAGTCATGAGTTGAGAGATAGTATAATCACCAGAGATGTTTCTTACCTAGCAGAAAAAGGCACAGTAGAAAACATAAACTTTAAAAAAAAAGTCAATTTTTAATGAGAAGTATTCAAACAGTAGCACATTGTACCAAGTGAAAATTATCAGTCAAAATGGGAATTATATTTTTTTAAGTTATATTTTAGATTTGTAGTTTTCACAGAATCACAGAATTGTTCTAGTTGGAAAAGACCTTGAAGATCATCGAGTCCGACCATTCACCTACATCTACTGTGTCCAGTGCTAAACCATGTCCCTAAACATCACATCTACACATATTTTAAACACCTCCAGGGATGGGGATTCAACCACCTCCCTGGGCAGCATATTCCAGTATTTGATAACCCTCCTGATGAAGAAGTTTCTTCTAATAACAAACCTAAACCTCCCCTGGCACAACTTGAGACCATTTCCTCTTGTCCTGTTACTTGTTACTGAGGAGAAGAGACCAGCCCTCAACTCACTACAACCTTTCAGATACTTGTGAAGCCTGATAAGGTCTCCCCTCAGCCTCCTTTTCTGCACACTGAGCAACCCCAATTCACTCAGCCACACGTCCTAAGAGTCTGTTCTCCAGAGCCTTCTCCACCTTTGGTGCCTTTCTCTGGACACACTCCAGCATCCCCACTGTTCTTGTAGTGAGGGGCCCAAAACTGAACACAGGACTCGAGGTGCAGCCTCCCTAGTGCTGAATGCAGGGGGACAATCTCTAGTCCTGCTGGCCACACTATTTCTGATACAGGCCAGGATGATGGATGCTGCATGAAGGGTGTTGGCCTTCTTGGCCACCTGGGCACACTGCTGGCTCATATTCAGCTGGGTATCAACCAGCACCCCCAGGTCCTTTTCTGCCAGGCAGCTTTCCAGCCCCTCTTCCTCAAGCCCGTAGTGTTGCATGGGGTTGTTGTGACCAAAATGCAGGATTTGGCAGTTGTCCCTGGTAAAACTCATATGACTTGGCTCAGCCCATCAATCCAGCCTGTCCAGATCCTTCTGTAGAGCCTTTCTACTTTCAGGCAGATCAACGCTTCCACCCAACTTGGAGTCCTATACAAACTTACTGAGGATGCACTCGATTCCCTCATCCAGATCACTGATAAAGACATTAAAGAGAACTGGCCCCAACACCGAGCTCTGGGGAAGAACACAACTTGTGACCACTGCCCCACTAGATTTAACTCTGGTCAATACAACTCCTTGGGCTCAGCCTTCCAGACAGATTTTTACCCAGGGAACAGTTCATCTGTCTAAGCACCTCAAGATACAACATATGGGCCATGAAACTGATTCCTTCTGGCCTGAAATTACATAAGAAGTAATTGACACCAGGAGAAAATATAACTAAAATTAAAAACTTTTTTTTTTCTTCTGTTTTTTCTGTAGTACCTACTTTTCTGGGATACTGTCCTTCCTTCATTGTTATCTTTGATTGGCCATGGAAACCCTCATCAGGGTGAGAGACCAGTATTCTTTTGGTCCATATTCTGCATAGACAGACAACTAAAAGGCATTCTTTTACCCCAAAACTACTCACAGGAGAGCTGAAACTGAACATCTGGCTAAGGTGGGGAAACCAAGAAAACAAAGGTAAAAGGTTCATGCTAATGACAGACTATAAGGATATTTGTGGGGATGGGGCTATGGATTTTGACATTTGTTATGGGAAATGCACAGGAGTAAGGAAGAGGGCAACAAGTGGAAGCCGGCAGGTCATGGGTGGAGTGGAGGCAGGATTTGACATTGTGATACTGATTGAAAGAGGCTGGGTGGATAGTTCAGTAAAGTTCAGTTAGTTCAGTTAAGGTAAATTGGTACTTTGTTTTTGTTTTGTTGCAATAAGAAAGGGAAATCCTCAGGGAAATGGAAGAAGATGGCATGAGAGGGGTGATGTCATTAAAGTAGCAGCCTTGGAGACCACTCCTGACAGCAGTGACTTTCACAGATCCAAGGAAGGCAAACCTGCATATGATGAGGTGACACAGAAGTATCTTCCTGTCCTGGTTTGGGTTAAACCGTGACACTTGCTTAATCAGAACAAGGTCTGACAAAAATCTGGGCAGGTGTGTTAGAACGACTGCTAAAGCCTTTAGTTTAGGAAAGCTCAGGACCTAAATTTGCAGATAACTAAGGACTGAAAGCCCAAGAGAACAGTGGGATTATGTATCAGTAGCCAACCACTTCAGACAAGGATTGTGGACGGTGTCTTTAATAAAAGCAGGAGTGATGTGGGACAGAAGTTGAAGAGGCAATTAGGGGTTTTTATTCAGCTTTTTATTCAGATATATGTGATAAAGGAGAAGATAAGTGAAGGAGGAAACGCTTGTAAGATGGGAGAGTGACTGAGGCACAAAGAGAGCAAGTAGAGAAGGGAAGTGGATTAAATTCTGATCTCAGACTGGGGAAAGGAACCTAAATTTAAACTACCCTGTTCTTTCATATTTTGTAGAAATACATAAAGGAAGAGCCAATTAATGTCCTCCCCAAGGAAAAAACAGTGAACCCCCACCCCAAGTGTAATTTAAACACCAGAGAATCTACATGGGAGGGAAATATTATGAATTCTTCATCCACATAAACTTGTTTAATGAGAACAATCACTGTGATACAGGATTCCACATCAGTGGATGCTCCAACATGCATGCACAGCAGCACTTCCTGAAACAATTGACTCAATTACTTAAAATATTCCCCAGTCCCATTTTTGTATTGGGACCTTTCTGATGTGTATTTTATTTTTTTATATTCTATCACAACTGAGAGAAGTAACAGAAACAATCAAACAACCAACAAAAAAAATCTTAATGTTTTTAACTGCACTTTACTGGCAGGGATGCCCATCATCATAAGTTATTGTGGGCTTTCACTGTGCTTCATGACTGCATCATAGTGGAAATGTTATGCCACTAATTTAATTGTGCTCTCTTCCTTCTGCTAAACAAGTCCTGACTGAAAAAGAAATCTCTGGTGAGAATTCACAGAATCAGGAAGAAAAAGTAATACTGAAAGGCTGTTTAGATTGACTGAATTTCTTTTTTGATCCTACTTGGAATATGGTACAAGTTTTACTATACTGAGTAGATGGCTTATTGGTAAGTAACTTTGTATACTTTGACAATGCAAAAAGCTGCCATCTGTTTAAATTCACAAGTTAAAACAAAACCATGCTGTAGCTAAATTCCCTTATGAGCACTGACTGATAAAGAGTCATTAGGTTTTTTGATTTTATTTACTTTCCCATTTTAACAAGAACATTTCAACAAAGTTTTTTCCACCCATTTAGGCCCAGCTCCAATCTCAAGGTAAGATGTTGGGAAATAGTGTGTCACCATGTAAAAAATATCAAAACAAAGTGGTAGTTCAGCATGACAAGAAAACATATCACTGCCCAGCTGGGATGCCAAGAGGAAAATCAAAGCGAGTACTGGTGTTTGTATGCTCCTGCACAACATGACAAATGTGTGCTGTGATCTCCAGGGAAAGGAAGGTAAGCTCAGGAAGTGTGTAATGAACAGTATACTGTCTGTGAGAATCAGCAGCATTAAGACAACTGGAGTTCCAGTACAGCTCTGCTACTTAAAACACTTTTATATTGAGCTGTCGTTAATCAATAGCAAGAATTCCTGTTGCTGTAAATTGTAAAGGCTCCACAGACCTCCTACAACAGCAGCTGTTGGAGGACATTAGAGCTCCTTCTGAGAATCAGCAAATAAAGGCAGAACTCACAGATTGGGATCCATCCTGCCTCACTTCCCAAGGAGAAGCTGCATCTTCTGCCAGATTGTAATAAATGATCCCCCATTTCCAGTGAAGGCAGGCAACAGATCCTCAGGGGGTGACTGGTCCCATACTAAGTGGCTCCTAAGAAAAGGAGTTGCTGAGAGTCTTGGTGCACTGGTGGGATGTGATTTTGGTTAAAAAGGGAGGGAAGAAGGAAACAAGATGAGAGAGGGATAGAGATATGTATAGGGCAGCTTGGTTCACTTGTACCCTTCTTCATGGACTACACTGATGCCACAAGGTCCCTGCCTGTCACAGCCTCCCAGTGCAAACAAGAAATTGAGGAACTATCATGCACTCACTACACTGTCTCTGAAGAGTGCCTATGATCAGAGCAAAACACTTACCATGTTACTTATTTATCACCAAATGGGAGGGGTGCCCAGTGATGAGCCTGACCCTGGAAATGGGCAGGGGGAAGTGGAGAAGTTGTACCTGGCAGAGAGCTGAGTTTCTCGTTACCATTCTGTGCAGTAGGATGACATTAGCTCCTGTGACTAAATGGGGGCCTATACATTGATATAAATAAATAAATAAATAAAAATCCCCTGCATGAAAATGAAAGCTGAGAGTGTTTAATTCAGGCTTGACTGCTACTCTCTTCTCTGCACCAGGACTGGGCCACTGTGAAACAGAAAGCAGCATTTACTCTATTAGGTTTTAGCTATTCACCATATTAATCACAATCCAGCTCACCTTTCAAAAAGTAAATAACATCTTTAAGATTATCAGACTCAGTTTCAAGCAACATTTTTCTTATTAAACAAGCACATAGGACTGGGGCAAATCAATAGGAGAGTTAGACTTGCCTCCACGCAGAGGGTGTTTCTTATCATCTGTAAGTCACCGTAACAGATGACAAAGCTGCCACATCTTGGAAAAAAGTAATTTTACAGGGCTCAGGTGGGTTCAGGTTTCTGTCTTCTCCCCTCCTGTAATTCAGTGCATCATATGTTTCCTTCAGCTAAATGAATATGCTACCCTGCCAGACACAGATGGCAAACACACAGAGCTCAGTGTGCTAATTTCCATTTGATAGGCCATGATTCCTTCTCTTCTCTTTTTTGTAGTAAAGAAAGGAATTCTAATTCTTCATGGGCAGTGAAAGTTGCTGTGATTGGCTGTGTGTAACAGCCCACAACTGCAGGTGGCTGGCTGACAACATCCACCTGAGGAAAGGAGGTGATTCTCTTTCCAGTTGGTAGGAGGGCACTTGACTGACCGCTACCACGTTCATTACCTGGGTGACTCAGTCCAACTCCTTCACCTCAAGGAGCTGCAAAGAGCAATGTAAATTTAGTGAAATTGGTCTGCTGTGGACTAAAGTTATCATGTATAAAAACCTTTTTAGTTTCGAGATGGTCTGATTTTTTTGTGCAGTTTCATAACTGTGAATCTTTAAAAATTAATTACTCATGCAAAGTTTTTTGGTGGTTGTTTTTTTCTTTTTTTTTTTGAGGGATATTATTTTTTGTTTATTTGCTTGTTGTTAAGGAGCTGGTTAATTTTTTACCAAATGAAAGTTAATCTTAAATTCTTTCTCAGTCTGTAAGAGCTATTACTCATTTTTATTATGAGGCATTAGAGCTTGCAGCTGTAGTTAGATAAATGTTTCTAATGCAACAGGAAGGTGATAAAAGGAAAAACAGAAGCAGAGAAGGACTAATCAAATAACTTGTGGTTTTAGAACATCTTTGTGTCAGAGAGAGAATCCTTATATTTGCCTTCTATCCAGTAAGCTTCTTGTTACTTTACAACATAAAATCAGAATCACAGAATGTTTTGGCTTGGAGGGGACTTGGAAGACCCTCTAGTTCCAACTCCCTGCCACAGGCAGGGACACCTACTTGATCAGGTTGCTCAGAACCCCACCCAACCTGGTCTTAAACACTCAGGAAGGGGACATCCACAGCTTCACTAGGCAGCCTCTTGCAGTGTGTCACCATCCTCAGTACAGTATTTCTTCCTAATCTACATCTACATCCACCCTTTCAGTTTGAGTGTCCTATTACTCTATGCCCTTGTAAAAAATCCTTTCCCAGATTTTCTATAGGCCCCTTTAGGTATTGGAAGGCTGCTACAAGTTCTCCCCAGACCCTTCTCTTCTCCAGGCAGAACAACACCAACTCTCTCAGCCTTTCCTCATAGGAGAGCTGCTCCAGGTCTCTCATCATCTTTGTGTCCCCCTTTTGGACTCACTCCAACAGCTCCATGTCCCTCCTGTGTTTGGGGCTCCAGAACTGGACCCAGCACTGCAAGTGGGGTCAGGACAGTGGAGTAAAGGGGAAGAACCACCTTCCTTGACCTGCTGGCCATGCTTCTTTTGAAGCAGGCAAGGATTCTGTTGGCTTTGTGGGCTACAAGTGCACATTGACAACTCATGTTGAGCTTCTCATCAACCAACACCCCCCAGTCTTTTTTCCTCAGGGCTGCTCTCAATCTATTCTCAACTTAATCTGGTTTTGTGCTTGGGATTGGTCCAGCCCGTTGGTTTTCACATCAGTGAAAGCAAACATATATGTGTTAAATGTTAAGAACACTGAGAAAAATTGTAACAGCATTAAAAAGAAAATATGTGGGCTTGCAGTACTACTCATTGTGGTAAAAATCTAAGATATATATAAATGATACTACTTCTCCTCCCCTCTGTAGATACTACATGAGTAGAATAAAACTATTCTGCTAGTGACTTTCAAAGGGACACTAAGCTTCACAGTTTACTTCTGTTACCTAGATTCATAGACTATTATTTTCTGTGTTTGTCTTAGTACCTTTGTTAATTTTGACTTGAAACACAGCTACTGATGATCAATAGGGCCTCTACTATTCACATATTTACATTATTAGAAGCAGTAAGTCATGCACAGAACTCACAGCTGAGAGTTGATACTTTGTTAGCTTGTTCTCCAGACACTTTCATAACCTTCACCTGTCCTCTGCATATATTTTGATAACTAGTATTGAGTGATTCTCTAAAGTGAATACTGTAACCTATATTATGAAATTGATCAATAATACTTGCTACCCTTGATATTACATTCTGGGGACATATAATTGAACATCTCTGGAGCACAAGGTTGTTTTAACAATATGTCAATAATAATAGTTGCTTGAAATGAAAAACAAAAGTTTTATTCCACTTTTAATGATATAAAAATTGGTGCTAGTTTGATTTAAGAGAACTTCTAATGCAGAACTACACATTCCACAAACATGGAATTATTTGCAGAATCTTTCTAATTTTTAAATTAAATTTTCTGTATTGCTGCAAATTTCCTACAAGTGCACTGAAACCATGATAGTTTTTTTATCAGAATAAGACAATTTTAAGGCATCATCTGCATTTGGGTGTCAAGGCCACAGCATCTGTATGGAAGTACGGTTGATGCACAGTACAGGAAGGTTTTCACTACAAGAAATCACTATTCAATCACTATTGAATATGTGGTCACCTAAAAAAGCAATATGTGGAGCTGTAAGCTGCCTCTCTAGGTTTTCTGAAAGAAAGAAAGGTTTCTGCATGAAAACACCTGCCATCTGATTAGATGGAAAATCTCACAGGATACAGTCTATTTAAATACCTGCAAAACAAATCTCAACAAAGCTACATATGATTGCTTCACCAAGACATAATTTCTGCTCCCTTCTTCTTTCTTTATATTGAAGAACAGAATGAGTCATGGTTGTCCCTTTGTAGCTTAGCCTGAATTTGTCTACAATCTGCAGATGCAGAAAATGGGCACGTCTTTGAGGTATCATAATAAATTAGTAACAATTTCCAGCTTTTGCTGCTCTACTGGTTCTGACTCTCTTGTGAAGCATCTCCAGAGAGCTCTGCACTAGGTAGAGGGACATCTCCCAGGACATCCCAGTTTGATATTCAACCATGACAGTCCAGAAATCTTTCCCTACCCTCTCCTTTCTTGCACTTCTCTTTCTTACTCACCATTTATCTTCTACTTGCTGCAACAAGCAATTTCTCTAGGCAGTGGGTAACTTTCACCACACAGTCCTGATCCACCTGTGGAGCAGGTCTAACATATGCATGCAATATGTGCACCTGTGTGCATAAGCAATAACTGGAAAGTAAGATTTATTAACAGCACCAATTTGGCTGTCACAGAAAATGATAGTTCTAGTGATTCTCGAGCTATGTGTTATACATGTTAAAAAACATTTAATCTTTCCTAAGACCAGTGATTGGGGTTCTTTTTTTTAGGTAAAAATGGAAAGGGACACATTGCTGCTTGTCTAGGATCATTCCTTTGCACAGATTTGGCTATGTCTGTACTGTTAAACTCTCTTAGCCTGTGAAACAGGATGGGCATATCCAAACTGCTAACTGGGAATGGTCCTTGGTCTGTGCTGGTTCCCAAACTGTGTCCAGGATGCATTTGGGAAAGTGCCAGCTGGCTGGGGCTAAAATCATAACAAGAATCATTTAACAGGACAGGCAATCAAGTTCCTATCCCTGGAACTTTCCCTGGCACCATTCAATTAGCTAGGGTAGATGTAGTTCAAAAGTCTAAACTAATTACCATGAAAAGAGACAATAACTCAGTGGTGGTGTTTCACTGCCATATGCTGGCATCTTGGTGGTTTGGAGAGAAAATAAAACCATCTTAAGGAAAGCTGTGCCACAGGCAAGTTCTAAAAGACAATTGCAATAGGGGAAGCATTTCAGGCATCACTTGTGACATTGTGAGGAGAATGAAGATGAGCAAGGGAAGAAGGCCGTTTCAATAAAATGGAAATATGGAGAAAAGCTGAAGCAAAATAATTACTTAAAAAGATATGCTGTTCCATTTCAAAAATACCTTTTGAATGCTGTGCCTGCATTACTGGACTCCAGAGTTAACCACAGCCTGTTCCATGGGGAGAATTCAAATCAGTTTTCACTTAAGCCAGTTTTAATGATTCAGTATCCTAAGACTGTGTCCTGGAGACAGGTTTTGTGAGGAACATTTACAAGAAACAGAAACTATTTCTTAGGTAGTTAGCAGGAAAGGTGAGTGTGCCACACACATGGTGAGGTCTTGTAAAATGCAAATGTCCCCAGTGAAATGGCAACTGTACACGATAAATCTCTCTTCAGGTTGAACTGAAAAGGTTGAACAAATATAAATATGTGCATTTTATAAAGAAATATCAACTAGTCCTCCTTCTGACATGGGTTTATCAATGGGGAAACCAACTGAAGTAATCTACTTGTAACTACTATTTGGCATAGTACTGGATCATGGGAGAAGGAAGAGTGTACAGTAACACTTCATTTTACTGCTGACCTTGCATCCACATTTGCCAGATCTCTAGGGACAGCAAATGTCTGGATCATGGGAAGCCCCTGCATCAGAAAAGAGGTAAAAAAACCCAGTATAAAGGCTATTTCTTGCACTACAGCTCAGCACAGTATTAACTACTCTGAATACAGACCAATTTCCAAAGGTGGAGAGGGAGGGTAAATTCTCTCCATGTTTACTGGGACACCAGCTGGGTATGGGAAATGTCTCATCCTTTTCCTGTTAAATGTAAAGCTTTTATCTACTGAACACCTCCAACACAGCCCAGCAGTGAAAAGAGGACTAGTTGGAATGGAAAATGTACACGTAGGACAGGATGGACACAGAAGTAACTTGGTTGCATTGCAGCAAGTTCTCCTTTATCTGGACAAAGGCAAAATTTGCTTGAAATGACTGCATTTCAGATGTGCCTCACTGCCCATTTGAATCTTATTATAAGGAGAAGTTGTCACAACATGATGTATAAATCTTGTTAGCTTTTAACAACTTCCATCCACTAAATTACAGGAGATGGATAAAGGTCAATTGGTGGCTGAGAAAACTAAGTTTAATCACAATCCACCTAAGTGAGGAAAGGCATTACCATCTGGCATTATATAGTACATTAAACTGACTCTTCCCTGGCCTGTAAAGGTCACTGTGCATTGTATGGCAAAGGTTGCACTGTGGAAATGCTAATTGATTTTTAATACTGACTGCTGGTTTTCCTGTAGAGGGTGTCAAGTGCCTCTTGGGAATACTTATTGACACTCATTCCCAGTTGAGTCGTAACTGCAATCTCACACTAGCAAAATCGGATGGTTTCTGATGGGTTTTTTTCCACCTTTGATGGAAAAGAACTAAGGATCAAGGTAATAATCATGACTGTCACTGAATGACCATACCCCCTCTGTCCAAGTTTGATAATGCATTTGCATTTCTCACCTAGAAACCAAGATGGTCCCAACTTCCAGTCCAATGGATTCGAAGGTGGAAAGGGCAAGTTTCTATTATTCACAGAACCGGTCTCAGAACTTTGTGACAGGTCCACGGGGTTTTAAGTGGCCGGCTTAGATTATATTTCAACTGATTTAACTGTGAGTTAAGTAGCTCAAAACCAGAAAATACACCAATAAATTAAAACAATTCAGTAGAGCCAACCGAGATTATCAGGGCTGGAATACCCTACGGAGAGGCTGAGGGATGATCATTGTTCAGTCTGAGGAAGAGGTGGCTTTGGGGGGACCTCACAGCAGCCCCTGTACTCAAGGGAAGGTCATCAAGATGACAGAGCCAGGCTTTTCACAGTGGTGAATGATAGGAAGATGAGAGACAACATGCTCAGAAAAAATCAAGATGGATACAAGGAGAAATCTTTTTCCCCATGAAGACAACCAGGCACTGGAGCAGTTTGCCAGGGTACATTGTGCCTTCTTCATCCTTGGATGTTTTCAAGACCCAGTTGGATGAAGCTCTAAGAAATATTTTAGGATTCCATAGCTGGAAGGAGGTTGGAATAAAGATCTGGTTTCATATTTCATCTGAATACCTGATGACCCTGTGAAATGGATACTTTGGTGCAGGATACTCCCTTTGTGTGAGAATGGACAGATGGGAAGATCTGTCATTTTCCACATTCAGCACACACAGAAATCATTATGAGTTGTAGTTATTTCCAGCAGCTTCCTCAAACACATCTGAAGGGGAATACTAGATGGTGATACTTCCCCATCTGAAAAGAAGCCAGTTCATATCAGTTGGCCTTAATAGTCTGATTCTGATTGTCATCTCTAATAGCATGAGATGCATTTATGTCATATACAGTTACAAAAAGTAAGCAAAGTCCAAACCTCACCAATGCCTGTTAGTTACCCAGATGCATTTCTAGGAAAACCTTAAAAAAAAAAAAAAGTGTAAGATTTTGAAAGATACTGGCAACTTTCTCTGTTCATAATTCTCTACGCCTTATAATGAATCCTGTAAGGCTGGTCTTCATTTGTATTAGATCACTAGTGGGTAGGAATGGCCACAGGCTGTGATGGCAGGGAGACAAAAGTTAATGATGAAGGCACCTTAAAAAAACCCAAAAAAACCACAACAGAGCCCCTGAAAAACCTACACTAAAAACCAAAGTTACATTATTTCAGAATGGGGCGTTTCTAGAAAAAAAATACTGGGACTTCTTTAAGTGGCATTTCCAGTATTTTAGTGAACATTACCATTTATTTTCAACTTGCCACAGCTTTACACAAATGCTCAAAAAGAGATTAAAAAAAAAAAAAAAATGGAGATGAAAAAGCACTACCAGGGACTACAAGGAACAGAGGAAAACAAAAGACTTCTTATTCTCAGTGGAATCCAAGCTCCTTTTTGTCACATTTAAAGAATTTCATCCAATTTCCCCATTAATCAGCTGATAAACCAGACCCACATTCTGACACAAAGCATAAGATAATGTCAACATTATTTGCAAACTGCTACATTACACTGACAGCCTCATGTTTATTACTGTCAAATTACTGCCATTTTATTAAAAGGACCAAAAGATCTGACTTTGCTAAGCACAGCTCTCCATCCCACTAGACCAGGCAAGCTGCTCTCTCTTCCCTGGTGCTGTTCTCTGTGTTGAAGCACAATATATCCATTCGTCTGCACAGGCAGCTCTGTGAACATGCTAGCTAATGAGCAATGCAGGGAGTTTTAAATAAAGGACACCTTTTTACCTGAATAACTCTTTGGTTTTTGACAGGTTTTTTTTGTTGTTGTTGTTGTTGTGGTGGTGGTTTTTTTCCCCCCTGAAGCCTTCATATGTATTGTGGGTACAGTTTATTCTCCTAATAGCTACTCTCCTCGTAGTGTTGCTGCTGTTAGGGGCAGATTCTGCTGGCCTTATTCCATCTGAAGGAAGCTTTCTCTGCTGTGTCTGTTCTGGCACTCATGCAGTGCCATGCTATGCAGTTTGGGGAAAGATAGCTCTGTGCCACCTAGATTTACATCTACTATTCAAACAATGTTTTATTCTCATCACCTATGGCTTCCTAAACTAAAACACTTGGTAACAAATCTGGCCTCATTCAAACACTGCCAACTTAGTTTTGACATTGTTAACAAGGGCATAACAAGTGCTGGTAGCTGGAGACTGAAAAATTCAACCTTAAAACCAGTGACAGTTTCCTAGAAATAGCACTGCTAAGAGCTGACACAATGCTTACACAAGGAACGAAGGGCATGCACAGTCTCCTGTGGCCTTTTAAATGTTTTGAGAACCCTATATCTAGCTTTGGAAATAATTGTTGGATTTACTTTTTCTTTTTTTTTTTTTTTTTTTTTTTTTTTTTTTTGAGGGAGAAAGCACATATGACCTTCCTCTGTTGAACAACTATGGGCACTAGAAGCAGGAATGGGATTTTTTGTGCTTCCCTCAATGCATTTAGTGGTTTAGCTAAGGCTTAATTATTTGTAGTAGAATTTAACATGTTAGATTATCACCTGTAAAGGTCAGAAGGACTCTATTTTTCTCAAATATATAAAACAAAACAAAAAAATGCATCAGAGGTAGATCTAATGTGCTCTACTGGTTTGTGTCCACAGAGCCATCCCTCTTGCTGTGACCCTTGACTTCAGTGTTTGCTTTTTCAGTCAGTAATGTGCAGACAGCAATTAGAGTTGGTTCAAATGAGAGTTAGAATGTTCAGGAGAAAAGAAAATAAACTCAGGACATGGCTCTCTTCTTATAGGTGAATATATGGCACAAACAAACACTAAAGAGAACATCCCATAGCAACGTAACATGACAGGTGGGCAATAGAAGTGAGATAAGGGTTAAAAGCAATTGGCTTTGGTCTGCATCATCTGTTAAGTATTCCTAGCTAAAATACTCTCACTCCTAACTCAAACCTGTATCCAAAACAGGCTCCAATCATCTCACTGAGTTTTAGTAGCCAGTTTCCAGAAATGAATCAGGTTTGTGGCATCTCTTGTCCTGTTCATGAGACACAACACTACACTTCTCTCACTTCAGATACCTATCCCACATTGTGGGGACACTTCCAACCCCTCCTTGCAACAGTCCTGACTTTAATTTAAAAATTAAAGCAGCCAAGGTGAAGGGGGCTATGGAGATTATGAAGCAGGAAGGATCATCTCATATGCACAGAGAGCCTTTCTATGAACAGTTTTCTTCAAGGTGAGCTGCATATACACAAAGGTCAGCCCTGAGGGCCTGGGAAATTAACACTTTTTTCTAAGTTGCCTTGGGTAACACTGGAAACCAGGAATGGCTCAAGACAGGATTTTTCTCTATGATGGGAAGGAGCAACCTTGCCTACCCCAAATGCCTAATCTGGAATGAATTATCTGAATCAAGAACTCTTCTTTCATTGCTCTCATTCTGTGTTATATGAAATTGCCAAGATGGTGCATAGTTCTTCAGAAAACAGATATTGGTGTTTGGTTATGCTTTGTGGGTTTGTGGTGTTGTTTTTTTTTTTAACATCTCATTTGTATAATAAATTATTTGTTCAATTATCTAATTTTACCAAAACACTCAGGCTAGGTCTTCTTCTAGTATAAATTGTGGAAATCAGCTGAAAAACTAGAGTAAGAACACATTAAAACTCAAATTAAATATAAATCATCCCAAGAACAGGCAAAAGAAGCACATGTGGTAGAATCTTTAGGCTTTTTTGTTTTGTTTTGTTTTTAAAAGTACAAATGACCTCCAGTAGGTTGAAATTTGATTGCAAACATTTAGTCTGATTTAATAAGCCTGAAAGCCTGCCTCTTCTGAAACAGATCACTAAATTATTTTTCTTGGTGGAGAAAGGTGAAAAGAACTACTCTACAGGGATACAACACTATAAGGATGCAACCCTGCCAATATCCAAACCATGGCTCTTAAATCTGCAAATGTCTGAAAAGGATTTTGAAGTCAAATAAGGTAAAAAGATTAGGAGCTCTTTAGTACCAGGGAATTTCACATGCTCCAAGAACAGTGATTGCTTTGTCTTCTGCTGAAATGCAGCTGTCTCTGGGGTAAAGAGAAGCAGCTGTGTAACACCACAAAGTGATGCCACACAGGAACTTGACAGGAGAGGAAAAATTGCACCTGAAAGCACAGTGGCATCAGGAACATAGTTAGTCAAACTGTGCAGTCATTACACATCCAGATTATTGGGACAGAGGTGGGAATTAGGCTTCTTATACCACAGGGCCTTTAAACATCCCTGTGAGGCAAAGCTTGAGGTTTGATATCTTATTTGAAGCCTGGCAACCACTGCCTTATAAGGCACTTTGCTCTGATACTGCTGCTGTGAGTGTTGTTCTGGTGTCATAACTCCAGATACATTTTCACTGAGGAGCAACATTTGGTTACATACCCAGTTTGCTGGTACTAATAACTTGGGATGCCTCCAGAAAGGAGAATTAAAAAACCAAACAACCCTCCCCCCCCAAAAAAAAAAAAAACAAAAAAACCCAAACCACAGGAAAGGCAGCCATCCAAATATGAATCAAAAGCTGTGCAACCCACGGAGTCAATGGGGACCTGAATTGAGATAATAAATACCTGGCTCTGGATGAACATTAGGAGGCTTAGCAATATGGTTCACTTGCTTCCCAAAGGGGGAAGTTCAGGGTGAAAAATTAATGCAGTTGCTGAAAACCTAAGAGACAAATAACCAGCTTCACAGAGACTTAGGATGTGGTGATGTGTTTGCCCATGAAAGAATTTTGCTATACCTAATTAAAACATTGATAAATGAAAAAGGCATCAAAAAGGAATAGTGAACCACTTCTTGTGACAGATATTGCTGCCATGAACAGGAGACTGGTGAGCTGTTGCATCCTTTCACAGGTTTAAGTCATCAAAAAGATGCTTGTTTTGCACAGACAGCCTTTCCATGACCAGCTTGGATGGTAGGAGTATGCCAGCCTGTCACTAGCCCAGGAGAGTAAGAGGTGGCCTTCATACGCAAAATTTAGGCTTAAGTAAAGGAATTAAAAACAGTTAACAGATGCTTTTGTGTACTGAAAGCATGATCTATAGCAACAACAACAAAAAAATCCAAATAAACCAACCAACAAACCCTTTGCAACACTCCGGGCATGAAACCTGCTGCTCTCATCCACTGTACATAGACCCAGGGTCTGGCAGCACCAAGTACTGTGGCATTCAAGCCAGACATCTCAAGCTTTGTGTGGCAAGCAATGCTTAAATATCTTAATCAGACACCAGTATGTGAGAGAGCAGCAGGGGACTTATCCAAACAAGCCTCATCTAGAGGTCAATACTCCTTATTTTTTTATATCCCCATTATTTCAGCATTGCATTATGCAGTACCATAACAATCCAGTATCGATCCTGGAGCACAGCATGTCGGTAAGTAAACACAACTAATGATCAGAAATAATTTCAGAGATTTATTGCAGAGGACTGAGACTGATTTCATGGCTCCTCAGGCAGGGGCACTCACAGGTCCAGCAAGAGGCGGCTTCACAGAAGGCAGCAGAAAGTCTGCTCCTCGCTCTTTCTGCTATTTTGAAAAGGGGTGGATCTCACCTATTGCAGGTTACAAAATGAAAATCATTGAAAAATTCATAACTAAAGATTGAGACTGCTATTAATATGTTTAAAGGTCATGTAAATGGTGCCTGTGCCTAGGTACTGATGGCGGCTGCCAGGGTCTGTGGGAGGAGATGCGGGGGAGGCCCCGTACCAGACACACCCGGTCCCATCCAGCTCCAGCTGGTCCCATCCAGTCCCAGCTGGTTCCAGCCAGTTCCAGCCGGCTCCAATGGCCCCATCGCAGGACACAGCTGAGCCCCTCAGCCAAGCGGGGGGCACCGGGGGAAGGAAGGGGAGAAAGAGGTTTCCGAAAGGGCCAAAGGCGGCAGAGGCAGGGGAGGAGGAAGCCAAGGAGGGAGCAGCAGCAGCAGAGGGAGCCCGAGGGAGGGAGGAGGAGGAGGAGGAGGGCAGGAGGTGCTGCGGTCCCGGAGCAGGGATCCCCTGCAGCCCTGGAGAGCCCCCGCTGGAGCAGAGACCCACCCTGCAGCCCGGGGAGGGCCCCAGGCCGCAGCAGGGGGATATTTCCTGCAGGAGCTGCGGCCGTGGAGAGCCCAGGCGGGAGCAGGTTGTCCCTGAAGGACTGCAGCCCGGGGAAGGGCCGGCGCTGGAGCAGGGAGAGGTGTGAGGAGCGGCCGAGAGGGGCTGGGATGGACTGAGCGCAACCCCCAGCCCAGCCCTGCGGCCCTGGGGGAGAGGAGCCGGGAGGGAAGGGGTGAGTGGAGGAAAGAGGGTGGAGGGAAGGTGTTCTAGTTTGCCTTTTTTCTCACCCGTGGACCTGTTTTAATCGACTGTAAGTCAGATTCATTTTCCTCAAGTCAGGTCTGTTCTTCCTGCGATGATAGCTGATGAGTAACTGCATTGTGTTTACACGGCAAGGTTTGGTAGTGAAGGGAAGGCCACAGGGGTGAGAAGCTGTTAGAAGCTTTCCGCATGTCCAGTGGTGCCAGTTCCATCCAGCCTGCTCCAGAATGGCTCCACTGCTGGCCAAAGCCAAGTCCATCAGGGGCAGGGGTAGCACCTCTGTAAAAATGTATTTGAGGGGAAAATACTGATGTTCAGCATATTGGAGAGGATCAAGGAAATGAGAAGCAACCCTCCAAGAAGCAATGGCAATGAAGAAGGAGTGGGAAAAGGTGCTACAGAGCAGAGAATCCTCTGCATCCATTGTGATAAGCATGGTAAGGCAAGGTGTCCCCTGCAGCTAATGGAGGTCCGTGATGGAGCAGATATCCCACCTGTAGCTTGTGGGGCACCTCATGCCAGAGCAGCTGGATGGTTCATGGGATCACTGGTTCCTTCACTGGGACCTCATGGTGGAGCCTGGGAAGAGAGTGAGGAGGTGGGAGCAGGAGAGCTGAAGTATAATGAGCTGCCTGCAGCCCCCATTTCCCATCCCTCTGCACTGCTGGGGGGAAGGAGGTATAGAAACTGGGAATGAAGTTGAGCCCAGGAAGGGAGGGGTTGGGGAGGAAGGTGTTTTTATGTTTTCTTTTGGTTTCTCATTATCCTGCTCTGATACTGATTTGCAGTAAATTACATTAGTTTCCCTGAATCAAGTCTGGTTTTCACTCATGACTGTAATTGCTGAGCTATCTCCCTGTCCTCATCTGGAGCTGTGACCCCTTTTGTCAGATGTTGTCCCTGTGTTCAGCTGAAGAAGGGGAGTGGTAGAGCAGCTTTGGTGGGCACCTGGTGGCCAGCCAAGGTCCATTCACCATAGTGATCTGCCTGTCTTGATCTCGACCCATAACCTTAAGAGAAATTATTTTCTTTTTGGTAAATACTACACCCTTGATTTGCAAATCTGACTCAAAATTCTAAACCCTACTTGCTTTGTATTTGGGCAAGTTAATCTATTTAAATTAAAGCTGCAAATCTTTTAAGGCTTGCTCCATCCTAATGAAGTTACAATATAGAAGGGCCATGTACTTAAAATTCTGGCTATTGTTCTTTTGAAACATACAGATGGATGAGGAGGCCTTTCTTAAAATCTATCTGAGGCTTTTTGATTTTTGAAGTCTTACACAGAGCTAATAGGAGGAGCAATACATTCACAGAACTAATGCAGTGTTTTGTTCTGACCACTAGATGTGAAATGCTGCAGGTGTTCAAATGAAAGAAAATAATAAATTACAGTTAGTTAGATTTCTGTGGTGTGGGGCTTGGTTTTTTTGGTTTTGTTTGGTTTGTTTTCTTTTTCGATTTTGTTGTTTGGGTTTTGTTTTGTTTTTTAATACTAAGAAACTCTTTGAAAAAAAAAAATGCTTGCATATAATTGAAAATGTTGCCCAGACTCTAGATGTACCTGTAGTAGAACAAAAGATCTGCAGGAATGATTAATAAGTAGCAGCATTTCTCAAGCACTGTTTGATTAGCAGCATTTCCATTGACGCAATCCTCCACTTGAATTTGCAGAGCAGGGTCTCATCAGTGAATGCCAATAATGGGTCTGGCAGTCTGGCAGCATGAGGAAGTCAGCTCCTCCTAACATGCTGATCACTGGGAACTTATTTATAATCAGCTCACTTACAGTCTGTGTTTGCACAAGAGAGAAGACAGAGGGGGGAGCGCAGACTTCGTCTCCAGTGTGTTTATTCATTACTAAATTTATTCTATTACTGTATTAACAACTGCAATTATTTCAAAAGCAGTTCATGGGGGTCAGTAAGGAGATGTCAGATAACCTCAGGCAACAAAATGAGGCTTCTGGCATAAAAGAGTGATCTCAGGTTCCTCAGGCAAGCCAAAATCATACCTGGCACACCTGGCTCTCCCTTTCTTCAGTGGCTCTCCATCACAGCTGTCTATAAAATATCCTAAAACAACTACAGTCCAGACTTAGAGATCACATTATGTGGGTCCAAAATACCTGGAACACATAAGCCTGGATATATAGTCAAGGGATTACACTCCCTGATGCTCTAAGTACCTTTGAAAAGCTCAGCAATGCTTTCAGCAGCCTTCAAGTCTGGACTGAACAAAACTGTTGTAATGGTCCCAAGGCCTGATAGTTGAGGGAGAAAAAGAGATAAATAAACCTGGTTCTTTTAGCACGATTCACTTAAGAGGCAACAACAAGGAATCATGTAGTATAATTTTACCTCCTTTTCATGGATTTTTAAAAAGGAAAAGGAGGAAGGACATCTGTAATCTCAACTACCTTCATTTTGAGTAAATGCTGAGTAAGTAGTACAGTGTAGTGGGTGATGAGGAATACAGAAAGACTTTGGAGAAGATTCATCCCATTGCCTGCTGCCCCCATGACATACATGAAACTAAATATAAAGCAAAAGAATAGTATTCTTGATGCCTCCTGGATGTCATGGCCATCGTCAAGAATGAGGATCAAGGCTGGCTGGCCTAACCTTGGTATCTAAGAAGGTTATGGGGCAAATTCACCCAGAAGTACATTCCCATGCACACGAAGGAGAATAAGGCAATTAGGGACAGCCAGCATGAATTTATCAAGGGCAAATCATGCCTGATAAACCTGGCTGCCTGCTGGGGTTGCAGGTATGGTCAGTCAGTGTCATGTACTTTGACAAGCATGGCAAACTGGCAGTCAGTCTGAAGACACAAAGAGAGGCTGGATGGGCTCCATGGTGACTGGAAAACTGGGTTGTATTGACAAAATAGCTGGATAGCTGGGCTGGTTTGAAAATCTGGTGGGAAACAGTTCCTCACAGCGTGCCCTAAGGACCCACAGTGCAGCCAATACTGGACTGGATGAGGTGCACCATATGTACACCTGTAGAGACCAGTTGAGTGGGAGGGAGGGAGGAAGGCAGAAATTCTTTCAGGACATGCCTAGTATCAGAAATTTCGGATACATAATTTCAACAAAAGTTTTGAAAGAATTTCTTTTCGAGTGAAATAGTAACTCCATTGCTAATACATTTTTTTTTCTGTGAATCAGTGTATTCCTGGCAAAATTCCAGTTTCTGCAGAATATCAAAATTATATATAAGTTCAATAGAAATAGAAACCCATACTGGAACAGTAGTATCCATGGAAAACTGCAGCAGTGTTAAACTTCAGGCTTGTTTCAGCTCCTCTTCTGTGTAGTGTAAAATGATCTACACACATTACCTCTTCCTTAACACAACAGTGTTTGAAAGTTAGTGAATTCCTTAACTGTTCAGAAGCATAGAAATATTAAGTCTTAGATTTATATTAGAAGAAGTGCTGTGTAATTTCTGTCTCCTAGTTAAAAGATGCCCTGCACATATTCCAAAGGAGAGCTAATCTTATTTGTACAGCTACGGATAACTGGATAAGTACACTAGAGGTTCTTATTTTCCTTCTGAGCAGTATCTAATGATTATTAGTGGGAGCTGGATACAAATATTTTGGGCACTAGCCTGAAATAGGAAATCTTTTGCTGCCTATTATTCTAAGTTTTTATGCATAGAAATTAAATTCTCAATTTGCTACTCTCTAGTCTTCCGTTTAAACCTTTCCTTTCAGCAGCGAGAAACATTTATAATATAGCCATATATTGCCTCTTATACAAGTCCTTTCAGCCAGTATTCCAGTTAATCCTTAGATTTTAAGATGCTTAGAAACAAACAAAACCATGTAGCCATGTTTAACAGAAGGCTCAGGAAACAAACACTGAGGATGAAAACATCCTGATAAGAAGGCTATGTCACAGAAACATTTGGAGAAGAAGCCATCAAAAAGCAGTCTGCCTTTCTGTTCTGCTTGCAATCAGAAAACTTTGCTGAAAGAAGGGCAAAGGACTGCAGGTAAAAGAGTTACACACAGAAGCTCTCACCTACTCCTGCCACTTTGGAATATTCCCCTCCATTCTGTGTAGCAAAACACAGGCATTCCTGTCAGAGCTATCTGCAGTGATTTTCTCCAAATATCTATTTATTTACAGACACCACCAATTGCTGCTGTTTTCAAAGTATCAACAAAATTGGATTTAGAACAGAAGCATGAGTGGCAGTCACCATGATTCACTTCACACATCAAAGGTTTAAACATCCAAAAATGTTTCATCACCCACATGAGTCAAGGGGGAAGAGCCAGGTGATTTCAGAGGCTGAGTCAACCTGATCTCAATGTAAACCTGTCTCTAAAAGACAAGTTATCCTCTCAGCTTTATTCTCTTGGTTGACTCTAAGGGGAGCCTGGGCAATCAGTCAGGACTTTGTTATCTGAGTTGTAGATAAATATGGTGGTGTGGACCCCAATGTCCACTGAGCCACATTGCAACCTCAACATCAGCCAATATTGTTCTTGCTTTAGTTACAAGTGCAGTGGGCCTCATGTTGTTCTTATTTCAATAGGAAGTGGAGCAGGTTGATACTATCCAGTACTTTCTGATCTTACCTACTAGAGCAGATAACTGGGTGCCTTTTTGTCCCAGTGCAAACACTCAGTTTGGGGCAATTAGGCACTCCCTAACCATACCTGAAGCTGAATGTACCTGAGGCCCCTCCTGCTCAGAACACAGCCCCACTCTGAAATTTGCCAAAGATTGCCTAACCCCAATTGTGGCTTTCATGGGAAAGTACTGAACAAAGGCAGTCATCTTGGATCCCATAAATACTGGTCTGAGCTGCAGCCAGCATCACATCTCATGAAGAAAGATGGTCCATCTGATTGAAAAAGTAGCTGGCCATTTCTCTTAAGTAGGGGAGGAAATCAAATTATATTGGGCTGGTATAAGTTGACTCTGTCGGGTAAGCTGGGGGAGAAGAGTGCAACTACTTTTGTGAATAGGTACCAAAATGTAACATTTTGACAGCTTAACCTCTACATGTGCGTGTGAGTTTGTGCACAGTTTAGATTAGAAACTTTGTTAGATTTTTACTTTAACCTCTATATCGATTATAATTGATTCTTGATTATTAGAAAATCATATAACCTAATTCTGTGCTTTGTTAGTTTTAAACAATCTTAATTTTCTGCTACTCCAATCCACACCAGACCCATAATTATGTATTAAGCATTACACTGTAATCCCTACACTTAAAACTCCTCAGTTGTAAAATGATGACCAAATCTTTGACTAGAAGTGGATTCAGCTGCACCTAGACTCCTCTCTGAGGAGCATTTTAGGGAGCAAGGGGGTCCTCTCTGAACCTGATGACTCAACAGGAAGGCCCTCCTCATTCTTTTCCCCAATTCCTGTGCAAATCATTCCAGCCCTACCTCTGTATTAAACATTTACCTTGATTGAGATATAAATCATTCCCATCTGTTTCCAACCCCTACACACCCCTTCCACGTAGAGTGAACCTTGCTATTGAATTCTGTTGTCACACATTCAAAAATCTGTATTAAATTACCATTTTTGCTGATACCACTTAGTGATTCTTTAAGTGACTTTAAGACTTTCCATTCTCATCTGTGATAATGCATAAATCAGAAGTAAAAAATCCAGCTTATTTCTTTAACAAAATTAAGAGAAGTCTCTAAATTTAGAGTAGATGCTTTTTTTTCCAGAAAGCCTCATGTGCAGGTTAACGACAGCAATATACAAGATTTCTAAATGTTGCACACATGAGGAACAAGAGTTGGTATGTTAGGAATAGCAAATATCAACTTACCATTGCCTACTGTCTGTACAGGCAGTAAGGCACGCACAATATACAATTAAAATACATATACAGAAATGGAGAATTCATCCTTACTAATAAAGGTATTTTGCCCCTCATAGCTTACTCTATTAGCCTGTGAATCAGAAAAAAAAAAAAAGTGCTTTCTTGTGCTCGTTGAAATTATTATACAACAATGAAAGATCCATGGCTTGGTTCAGGCACAGTTATTAGATCATCCCAGTCTGCTATGCAGGAAAACTGACAGAAGCTCATTCCTCTCTATGCAGCTTGCTGCTGTGGTTAATCACTCTCATTTGAGCCTAATTTTTCATTTAAAACTGCCAGGCTTTTACACTCAGCACTAGTTCTTTTTCATCACAGCTAGATTAGAATAATTTAGTACTTGTTATTTTTTTTTCCTGTGCAAGCAATTATAAACCATAATCAAGCCTCTCACAGTAAGATATCATCTTCCGTCCTTTGAATTATTCTTCTGAAGAGCCCTTACCAAATATGTTAAATTATGTACACACATTAAATATTATTCAGAAGTACACAAAGTGACCTTTTCAAGGGTTACTGATTGTGTCATTTACAAAAATTATCTGCTTATACCTTTAAAGGATATCACCAAAACTTAATGGAGTTATTCTGACTGTGTGTGGGATTCCAATGCCAGACTAGCTAAATACAGGTAGAAAAAACACACCCAATCATTTGTATGACCTGTTTTTCTTACCCCTCTGATCTAGGATGCATCACTTCAGCCTCCTAATTTTAAATATGTCTAAATTAAGAGTGAACAGCAGGTAATGACAGCAGCCTATGCCAAATGCCAAAAAAATGTCATTTAAAAGATCAGGAGCTATTGTATTGCTTCCCAGGTTAGCTCAGGGAAGATACACTCTGGATTATGGAGGCTTTCCTTTTCCCTTCCAGAATTAGAAATCCAAAATAGCTTTTAGTATTTAGATGGCTTTTTAACAACCTATCCTCCACACCCCTCATCCAAGTGTTCTTGTTGTGTAATGTAATTATATTATTTTTTAAATTTTCATTTCCTCAGATCTGTAGCTAACATAATGAAAAAGCGAATGCAACTTATGATCAGCCCCATAAAAAACATACTACAGAACTTTTCCAAAATCCCTTATGCATTTATCCAGCATTTCTTTCAAGAGGAACAACTGCCTGAGGATCATCTCTGCTTTCTGGACTTACACTTCCTTAACTGTGTCAGTCTTAAAGGGACTCTTAACAGTAATACAGTCTTCAAGTGAATAATGAAAAAGTCATACACACAGATTTCTTATTAATATGCTGCAGAAGAAAATCATCACTGAAATATTTTAAATATCTAAATGAATTTTATATTCAAAGCATTTCAATTTAGAGCCTCAAGTGCTGTAAAAAAAGTGAAACTTAACACTAAGAATAAGGTTAATTTACACATGTGGATAATTCTGATCATTCTCATTAATCAGATATTTTCCAAATATGCATGTAGGCAGCATTCACAGTTTATACTTAGATTTATGATTTGCTTTCAAGCCTGTAATTAACTATCCTGAAAGGTCTGCTGATTTTTTAAAACAGTATTTAAACTGTGATACAAACATTGCAGGATGGTTCAGTAAAAGCATCTTCATCCATGGATTTTTTGAACTAACAAGTTCATTATCAGAAAAATGAACTTGAGAGAAATACATTGTCCTTTCTTGTAAATCTATCCTTAATAACACTAGTAAATTCTGTGAGATGGAGTCTGAATATTTTCTTTCAGTAAAAAAACACCAGAAACAGCTTCCTCCACATTAAGAAACCCCAACTCTTATAGAAGCATCAAGAAACAAAGCAATTTATCAAGTGAGTAAAAAGCGAGCAAAAAGTGAGCATTTCATCCTCATGAGATGTTCAGAGACTCAAGATCTTTCACAGAGGTCAGCACCAATAGCACGTTACCACTTATTCCTTTGCTGTAGAAGACAATAAATACCAGTTCATTGGCTGCTGCTTGAGTAAGCATTTGAAAAAAAATAAAGCAGTGTATAGAGGTCAGCAAAAAAAGAGCTTCCTTTTGTCTTCAGAAGTTTCATTTCAGGTGAAAAATTTCTTGATTCTAAATTTCATTAAGAATATAAAGAACATTTAATCTGTGTTATACACCATACAGTTCTAGACATAAAGAAATTGTTGTTTAGCTTTGAAAAAGAACTTGCCTCCAAGGACTGATTTACATCTATTTTTTCTCAGGGCAATACAAGCAGAACCTTGTTTAGTCAGAAATTCTAACTCAGTAGCTTTCTACCTTGGAAGAGTATGAGTTATTTGGATAATTGTATATAGAGAATCCTGAGAAAGTTTGTTACATTCTTTTATTAAATCTAAACTATTTTAATTTTGTAATTCTCAAGTTCATATTTAACTGAAAAGTAGAAGTTTCCATTAAGAATTTAATCTAATTTTTACAAATGCCAACATTTCATACTTTCTTAATACTTTTTGAATGAGAAACCTAAAAAAGAACTACATGCAGCTTTATTTCTGCCCTCAGCTAGTTTCTAAGCATTTTAAAATCCAACTTTGCCAGAGATGTTCTCTTGACTTGCAGTCATAGAAAAAGCCAGCCTGACGACAAGGGTCAGTGCACTGCAAAATCATTGAAGTATCTGAGGCTACATAAACATTTATCATCTCAGCCATATCTGCTTTAACAGTAAATACCTTCAGTAATTTCCATTACCAGAGGGTTTTTTTCTCCCCATTAAGCAAATGGAGCTGTTTTGGAAAAAATTGCTGAGCTTGTAAAAATAATTCTCAGCCCCTTCCATCCAATTAATCTTTTTCATAAATTCAAAAATATTCTGCTACCTAGTGTGCATTTACTCAGTTGCAACAGTACTGAGTTTCTTGGGTATTGGAAACCTGGAAATTCTTCTTTAAGTTGGGCCTTTTATCACAAAATTGTGAACGTGCTACAAAAATCCAGCTCAGATGTTAAATTAGTAAAAATGACTGCAAAATTCTGTGTGAAGAAATGAAAGTGAAACGACTCAAGGGCAAATTTGACCCTACTTGTCAGGAATCATTATATTAATTTTAACTTCACATTTTGAACTTTATTTTCAGTCCCTTTGCCCAGAAGGATGAGAAGTCCCAACTTTAAAAGTATGCTCTGCTACATCATTTGGAAAGATGTGACCTCAAGGTTTGTTCTAGTACATAGTCATAGAATACTAATTCATGCACTTAATATGTACCTAAACATGGGGTCATCCCAAAATTAAGATAAACACTATTGGAAAGGCTGTGATGCAGATTGGACAATTCATTGGAAGTATTAGGATCTAAACCTTTAAGTAAGGCTACGTCCTGTAGAACTTGTATCACAGAACTGAGCATCAGGCTGTTCCCACAACACAGGTTAAATCATAGAATCATAGAATCATAGAATTAGCCGGGTTGGAAGGGACCTCAGAGATCATCAAGTCCAACCCTTGACCCACTGGTGTGGTTGCTAGACCATGGCACTGAGTGCCACATCCAGTCTCTTTTTAAATGTCTTCAGGGACGGAGAATCTACCACATCACCAGGCAGTACATTCCATTGCCTGATCACCCTCTCCGTAAAGAAATTCTGTCTAATATCTAACCTAAATCTCCCCTGGCACAACTTAGACTGTGTCCTCTTGTCTTGTTGAAAGTCGTCTGGGAAAAGAGACCAACCCCCCCCTGGCTCCAGCCTCCTTTCAGGGAGTTGTAGAGAGCGATGAGGTCTCCCCTGAGCCTCCTCTTCTCCAGGCTGAACACCCCCAGCTCTCTCAGCCTCTCTTCATAGGGCCTGTGCTCGAGTCCCTTCACCAGCCTGGTTGCCCTCCTTTGGACCTGCTCCAGGACCTCAATATCCTTCCTAAACTGAGGGGCCCAGAACTGGACACAGGACTCGAGGTGTGGCCTCACCAGTGCTGAGTACAGGGGCAGAATCCCTTCCCTGGACCTGCTGGCCACGCTGTTCCTGATACAGGCCAGGATGCCATTGGCCTTCTTGGCCACCTGGGCACACTGCTGGCTCATGTTCAGCTTCCTGTCAATCCAGACTCCCAGGTCCCTTTCTGCCTGGCTGCTCTCAGCCACTCTGTGCCCAGCCTGGAGCTTCCCATGGGGTTGTTGTGGCCAAAGTGCAGGACCCAGCACTTTGTCACAGGATGCACATCTAGACCTGGTCTTGAAGTGAATGCCAAAATGTCCATGATGAACAGAGTTCATTCAAAAAAGTTTTCATAAGAAATATATAAACCCCTACCTAGGGATAACAAAGAGCAGAAATTAGGTCCAGGCTTCAAAGCACAGAAACAGCCAGTCCTTATGGTGAAATCAAGCAAAATGCTTGCAAGAATAACAGCTGGATTGTCTCCAGTCACCCCACTTTGACTGGGTCCTAACAGCTCCTGCGTCAGGCCACTCAGCAATTAGACAAGATCTCAGAATAATTACTGGACTTGCTAGATAGCTCTGATACATATTAAAATGTCACATTAGCGAAATATTTTAGCATTCAGACTCCAGAGTGGAAGTCTTGAGATCAGATCTTCCCTCCTTAAATAGTTTCATAGCACTCCTCAAATGAGATTGTGGTGGTAATCCGGGTGTCCCGTTCAAATTACAGCAAGTGAAATTGCATTTTGCTTATCTAAATTCTTTCCACAGCATCCATATACAATTTTTATACTTGGATAGCATTTAAAATGTCAGGTGCTGTTCCCCACCAGAGGTTCCTGGCTGTCAGTCTGAAGTGAATCATTCTTATAAATCTCTTGTGCTTATTGAAAGGTTTGTGGATTTTGCTTTTATTTTGTTAAATAAATACTACTGCTGGCTGTGGACAACATTACAAGCATGCAGTGTAGTCCAGTGAGAAATTCTTGCAGGGAAAATCCTTCCAGATTGTGAGATGAACTAATAAAATCACCAGAACTATTAGAATGCTACAATACATTATTTTTGTTACACCGCTAAGTTTCTTGGGTGTATTAAAAATTATATCTTACTCAAGACACTTCGATCAGTGCCAAGGTTGTCAGGAAACCTTAATTTTCTTCAAATCCCCATAAGTTTCAAAGCCATTCTTCAATAGTCAGTATATGGTATTAGAAGTTATGAATAAATGGCAAAGAAGAGGTATTTGATGTAAAGCTGTTAAGTGATATTGCTTATTTTCATAATAAAATAAGACAGACCCAAATCATGCTTTTCTTGGGATTACTTTGAGATTCAGGGAAGAAAAAACATCTTGTGGAAGTATAACTGAGGAATGGGACACATACTTTGCAGGCAGTATTTAGGACAAAGACCACAGGAAATGAAATTATCAGACTTTTATTTCTGTTACAAATTATCTCAACCACAATTAATATAAACCAGAAAGCACTGAGGAAACATGACTCTTACAAGATTTATCAAGGTGTAAAAGCCTCAGCCAAGATTCTACTACTAGAAAACCCGTGACTATATTACAGAAACCATTTCTATGCATAAAACACCACGTGAAAGAGAATAAGTAGCATAATTGGCAGGAATTAAAACACCTTCATGTTATGCAAGTTTCTGAAAGCAATGCAAGTTGGAGTATCTTTTCTACCCCAAGAGTTTTTGAGTAGACCTGTTTACAGTTTGCTATTAAGAAAAGCTTCAGCACAAAACACTGATCTTCATTTTCACTTATCCATGTTTTCCATACACTAGAGAAGCTATTTCCAAAAGCATTTCATTTCTAGTCATGAGACTTCACACACTCTGACACTTGCTGCGTTGGGCCAAAAAAAGCCACTAAAGGAACATGAGGTTGCATTATTCATTATTGCTTTGTAACAGGAGCCAAGATAAAAATTCTTTATTGAGCTTCAAATAAAACATTGTCACATCACTAAACAATGAAGAGTTTAAATATACAATCATTTTAAAAAGTTTATCCTGTTATACACTTTAAGGCTTTAATACAAGAAGTACTGAACAGGATTTTCATACTCCGTAGCCTGTCTCATTGTTGTCTACACATGGATAAGTACAATGCTCTAAGCAGTCCATAATTAATATGGCAGAAGTTCCTGAAAAAGAGCAAAATATAATTTATTTGTATGCATCCTGTAAGTAGCAACTATGAATTCTCTGCAGACTGTCAGATTACAAGCAGTGGGATCAGGCAGTTACACACATACTAAATGTATGTAGATTTATGGAAACCATTACTGAGACTGCTATCATTGAAACTCAGTGCAAATGTGATAAAAAGGTTCAATAGAGACAAATTAATTATATGAATAATTATAATCATTAACATTACTTGTCTAACCAGTAACATGAAGCCACTCTGACCAGTGTCATAATACAAGATTCTACTAGAACGGCTAGATACTTCTAGGTTACTCAGAAGAAAGGCTGCCCTGTCCATTCATTTTTATTTTTTTTTTTAAAGTCAGAGACCATTAGATTATTTATTCCTCTGAAATGAAATCCATTAGATTTTGGACAGAGATTACTCCGAAGAAAAAAGCAAACAAACCAGAAATGCAGTAGCAGAACTGTGCTAGTGCATGTTATTTCAGAAAGTGTAGAGTGAAGTTTTTTACTGCATGTCTGTAGATTCTAAGAATACCTAATACCAGCTGTTTGAACTGATTGAGTTGTTACTTGTACACACTGGATGCAAATTAACACAATTTTTTAAAAGAGTTTTTAAAATGCATTTTTTAAGGAGAAATAAGATGTGTCAGTGTGGAGCATTAGAAGAAGGAAGACAATGGATTTAAATTTCATATCACATGCTCTCTATATTTAGACTTTTAGATGTATTAAATTTAGATCTTGCAAATCAGTATAAGAAAAATAAATCTGGACTTACAGTTAACTTTTCTATCAAGGTGGGCCACAGCTACTCAGTGGGACCACCATATGGCCACAGACTACTTCATATTGTCAAATGCACATCTGGCACATGAGCTAAACATCACTTTTTCCATAGAGTGGGCGTGCTCTTAAGTCAGGAGGGGAATTTTCTTTTAATTTACGTATGTGACCAGCAATACCAATCATATGAAACCCTGTGACACAATGGTGCACCCAAACAGCCTCTGCATGATTTGACAGGGACATTTTTTTTCCCCCCCCAAAGAGAATCTGGAGCAATTTAAGGGTTTATAGGACTTCAGGGCAGAGTAACAGAGAAGTGGCACAAATGCATTCTGATACATTTGCTCTCTGTACAGGAGATACTAAGGAAAAATGGAAAAAGAAGAGTTGGATAAATATTACAGCAGGTTGAATTTACTTTTGGTTCATTTATTTTGTCTACCAGATATCCTTGCTAGTAGATGTTTTAGTTTTCAGCCCAAGTTGCATAGTTTATGGTTAATTTAAAAATTCGTATCTGCAAATGAAAACTTGTTACAACTTCTTTAACTCATATTACAGGATTTAAGATGTGATCAGAAATGGAGATTTAGCCAATTCCATTAAAATATTTTAAAAATGTATTTCATATACTCAGTTTTGCTACAGCAGTTCTAGAAGCTGGTATCAAAACTTTGTCCTTTGAGCCCCAGAGGGCAGGCATCTTCTCTAAGGTCTCCTAACATTAGGAGCCCTTTGCTTTAAATCTTTAAAATATTCTTAAAATTGTTCTAAAGCCATTTTATGTATATAAACAGTTCTTTCAGCCTGTGATAGTCTCAAATGTCCTGTGGGATACAGCAGCAATGCAACATACACAGGATTTCAAACTATATTTATGCTCTATTTATCTAAGTCATGTCACCTAAAGGCACTGAGATCATAAGGTTAGCAGGAAGAACTATGACTCCAAGGAGGGAATAAAGAAAACAAATCCGTTGACAATCTGAGAATAAATACAGTTAAAATATTTCTTACTGCATATCCTGAATTCAACAGAAATAGAGCCAGCTATTCCCTACGCCTCGTGTTTCTCAATAAACTTGTTCTCCTTCACTTATGCCAAAAAGCAGCCTGCTCCTTGTGCAGAAATGCTTAACTTAGAAAATCATTCTACATATTGCATCCTTCAGCTTTGGAAAACCATCTTAGACATGTTTGCTGACCAGATTAGGGTTTTAAATTCCCATTTGAATGCTACAAGCATAAATTTACATTCATTTTCTTTCACCTTCCTCTGTGCAATGAAATACTTAACTGGTTGCCAGAGCTGTGTGAACCTTTCAGTAAAAAGGCAGAGGCCAGTGTGCACACATGGGGACAGTTCAATGTCCTGTTTAGTGATAGTTTCAAATTGAAAATTCAAATTCAAAATGAAACAGAACACAGCCAAAGATTTTTGTTGGCTCCAGCTCAGTACATGCAATCATGATGTAATTTAAAGCCTTGTGTGTAAAGTATTAAGGACCTGAATGAAAGCTCTTGTTTATCGAGTAATTTCACAGATGAGGAAAGATACCTACCAAAGCATCAGAAGATTTAGGTTTTTGTTCTCTTGGCTGTTCAAGGAGGTGGGTTTCCTGACAAGAGAGAAGAAGATATTTTTACTAAATTAATCAAATAAAACCAAAGAAAACAAAGTAAATCAAGCTATAATTAATAGAAACTTAATGATTAACAAAAAGCTTTAGATAACAGTTGTAATGTTTAAGTTACTAGAATTTATGGAAAAATAATATATTACAAACTACTGGTTATGAGGTTTTACATTTGTTTAAAAGGGAATAATTTGTCCAAAGTTAGCTAGCTAAGCTAAGGCTTTTTAGATCACTAATACAAATTAAACGTTTTAAACTGAGAATTTAGGTGTCCTCAAAGTCTTTCCTGCATTCTAAAATGCAACTTTCGAAGTTGTAGCCTCCCTGTTTTTATTGGTTATATTAAGATAAATTAAGTGAGATTAAAATCTGATTTGATTTATTTACCTTTGCAAATGAAGACCGTTTTAAGGGTTACACATCCTCTGCCTCTGACGAAAGCGACCTCAATTAGTCAAGTCAGAAAGTCTTTAAAAGCTTTGTGTTTATTGCTTCCAGCACGGAGCGAGGTGGTCATTAACGTACCAAAATTCTCATAAAAATTCCAAAGTTGCACTAGTGAAAAAATGCTCAACAAGATGAAAACTAGTCACATCTTTTTCAGAAAATTCATTAGCTATTTTAAACCATTTTTTTAACATAAATCTTTTGATCTAGTGTGGCACTCAAGCAGATCCATACCATTTGGATACTTTAAACAGCAGTTATAGCTACTGTGAGTATATAGATATATACACATTTAGGTTTATACAATTTTTAAAAGAAGTTGTGCAATGTTTAATATGAGCCTTTTATGCTGATAACTTAAACATTTCTCCCTGTTTACTACTATTTATGAAGTTTTATTGTAAGATAAAGCATAAAATTAATCTCACACACACTGATTTTCTTTCAAAAGTTTATTTAGTATCAAGCAAGGGTAAAACTTTGCTTAACACTACAGAACATTTCAAGACTGAGTTACAAAATACCACATTATTTGCATTTGTAATTTTCTTCCCTTTTTACGCATGTTTGCAAAGAGAAAATCTAGCAAATGACTGAAAATAAAATCTAAAAACTAAATAGTTGAAAACCTTTAAAATAAAAGGTTACGCTTATGTTAAAAGAATGGACTAACATATTTAGTAAACCTATTTTTTGTTTAACACTAGTTAATCAAAGGTTATTATTTTGATCACCTATTTTTTCAAATACAGCTTGGAAATAACAAAGTTCCTTGTTTTACATATCTTTCTGTCCAGGTTGTTCTTTCAACAAAATATTTTAAGTTCAGTCCATCCATTCAGATTTTTATGCTCTGTGATTTAATAAAAAGGGATTGTTCATAGAAAAAATTACTTTGAACAGTATACAGGACTGGTGGAGATTGGATATTTCACAACATCAGACAGTACAATCAGTATCTGGCATATGGCTGGTCTCTGTAGACTCCTTTTGTTGTCCTTGCAGAAGGTGCCTTGTGCCGGGAGTTGGTCCATTCTTCTTGCCCTACAAAAAGAGAATATACAGTTAGAGCCATTCTAATGTTCTCACGTATAGTACCTTTTTTTTTTTTCCTTATTTAATCGTGCATTGGACAGCAGCATTTTGTTTACTGAAACAAAGATATGCAGAATGAAGTCTAATCCCTGAGCAAAAATATCTGGATGCAATGCATCTATGTGAGCTGGACTACAATGATTTCATTCTTTTTTTAGCACACAGCATCAGGGAGTGTGACAGGCTAATGGCAAAATTACTTAGGGGTCTGGCATGCATCTGGACCTGTTTGTTGCAAATACACAAATATTAGCTAGAGTAGCAGACCTACAAATAACTATGCTAAGATGAAATGGAGGATATGAATTAGCTATAAGCAAATAAACTATCCTAAGAAATAAGTTTCTTTGCATCACTAACAATTTATGCTTAACTTAAAATATGCAACTCAAGAGTGAGAAGCCTCACGTATCACTACAAACACCTGTGGCTTCTAAAAGTCTAGAGGCAATAAATTCACTGCCATCATACACTTCCTCTAAAATCCTGTCTAAAATAGGATGGTAGATTACAAAATTTAAAAGGGCAAGGGAAATTGCTTGTTTGAATTTTGACAATAAAATAAATTTTAAAGAATCATCGGAGTTGGAAGGAACCCGTGGAGACCAACCTAGACTGCTCAGAGCACATTTCATTCAATTGCATCCAGGTTTTGAATGTCTCCAGAGAAGGAAACTCCACAATCTCTGGGCAGCCTGTTCCAGTGCTTTATCATCCTCACAGTAAGTTCTTCATGTTAAATGGAACTTCCTGTGTTCCAACTTGTGTCCATTGCCCCTTCTCCTGTCACTGGGCACTACTGAAATGAGTCTGGCTCCATCTTCACTGCACCCACCCTTTAGGTATTTATTTATAGACATAGATAAGGTCTCCCCTCAGACTTCTCTCCAGACTGAACAGTCCCAATTCTCTTAACCTTTGCTCATGAGAGATGCTCCTGTCCCTCAGTTGTCTTTGTTGCACTCCCTTGGACTTCAGAAATTCCCTGTTTCTTTAGCTGGGGAGTCCAGAACTGAACAGTGTTCCAGATGTGGCTTCACAAGGGCAGAACAGAGGATGACCTTCCTTGACCTACTGGCCACACTCTTCCTAATGAATCGCAGAATACCACTGGCCTTCTGGGCTACAGGGGCACAATGCTGGCTCATGGTTGATTTATTGTCTACCAGGACCCCAAGATCCTCCTCACCAGGGCTGCTTTCCAGCAGGGTTAACCCCTAACCCATACAGATGCATGGGGTTGTTCAACTCCAGGTGCAAGACCTTATCTGTGTCCTTGTTGAACCTCATTATGTTCCTATTTTTCCAAATCTCCAGCCTTTTTTCACCCTCTTCCCCCCCTCCATGAAAAACTTGTGCTATATTTAATGCTTCATAATCCTACCACATATTGGTGGTAACCAGTATCAACAAAAATTAGCAAAGTACTGCTTTAAATGAGAGTCAGATCTCTTGTGCCAGGCATTTACAACAGGGAGAAAACAGGACCAAATGCAGAGAGCATGAAGGGTACTTAAGTAATGTTAAACTAATCAAGTGAACACAAATCAGTACTGTATGACCTCTGAGAGGAAAAAAACAACAAAAAAATCCCAGTCAAACCTGAAAACAGTGTGTGCTTCTATTCCTACTTTTGTAGAATTGCCCTGCTCTTGGGAGATGGGTGCCCAAGAGAAGCCAATGCAACCCAGAAACCAAAGGGAGAATGCAAATGTATGGTAACAACATGTAGGCAGCCCTTTGTCTCTCCAGTCAATTAAAAAATGTAACAAATCAAAGTCAAAATTCAAAGAATCCTTGTACTTTGAATGCTATGGTAAATTGCTCAGGCAGAAGATATCTGAAACTGGGTAACAAGAATCCAGAGAGTCAGGAGTCCAATTTCACAATCTCCACATAGGTCTCATGTTGGCTATTTTTAAAAATCCAGGTGGTATATATGTACCATACCTAGGTGGTCAGAAAATATGCCTAGGAGGAACAAATTGAAATTTGACATAAGGCTGAAAGGATCAAAAGTTGTACCTCAGGCAAGTTGCACAGGAATCTGAGAACAGAATAACAAGAAGCAACCCCTTGTGCCTCACACAGAAAGCAAGGCTTATATTAAGCAAGAACCCTGTAAAGAGAGTTTGCTGGAGAGTATGAATTAAATGATAGCCTAATTTTCAAGCACCTATTGCAAGGAACGGGTTAAATATAACAAAGACTCTTGGTTACAGTTTCAGGGAAATAGTTGCTCTCTTTCCAAGCAATTGGTCAAATCAGTAGAGCAAACACCCACCTTTTTTTCAGTTTTCAATTTGGTGCCATTCAGGACTTTGAATCCTAAAAATTATATTATTCCTACATCCTCTGGATTGGCACCTGAGCCTCTCAGAGGAGGAAAAGTTCAGGCATTTCCTGGGATTCTGTGACCTCCTGGCCAGCACTAAGCAACTCTGCTCCCTATGCAGTCTTATGAATCTTTAGTTTGAGGCAACTGATGTTCTTTACATACTGTAAGAATAATTATTAGTATCTAAAGATGATCTTGAGGGTCAGCTAGTTAAAAACCACATAGCTATTTATTTGTATGTGCAAAATCTTCAATGCTGTCACCCGCAATAATTCTGAAGTATTTATAGCCTTCCTCTCAACTTCAGTAAATACATCACTTAATATTCTGAGTGGCTGTGCTTGATAAATAGAAAACCAATTTTAAATGCAAAAGCAATGAAAAATCCATATTTTCAACCTTAAATACTGCAATCCACCTTTTTTCCCCATCAGTCAACTCTATTTACATTAAGGCGTTTCATATATTTTCCCCTATCAATTTTGCATTCATGAAACAGTCTTGGAAGCACCAGGCTTATAATGGCAAACAGTTCATTTTAATGATGAAATAAAGATTTAAGCTATATATCTATCAAACACCAATTGAAATTGCTGGGAGACAGACTTGTTTCAACTCACTTATTTTGATGACCTGACTTTCCCTTAAATAATTAGTTTAAGCAGACAACATTGAGCAAACTTCTGCATTAGGTGTATTTATCACAACAACTTAGATGAGGTCCTATTAGTTTTCAGCAGGAAGCACTTTGATGGAGTTCAAGAAATACACCACTGAAAATCTTAAGCAGAGCTCTAGAAATCACTGAAGCATCCATTACCCAGAATTACAACTCTTTTACACAAGTTATTAACAGTCCTGGAATGTGAGATTTGAGTGATCAGAGGATATTTCTCTGATCTCTAGCCAGAGATGTAGCATTTTTCCCTTAAGCAAAGGTGCCTTTTAACATGGGTTATGCTTCTAATCTGTAACAGATTACTTTAATTAAACCTGTCACCAACACATTTTTAGCTTGAAAAAAATTGGAATCTATACCACTGGCATGTGTTTTGCTTCACTGTTTTGCCTCCATATGAATAACCCACTGCCCTCATGTCTATTAGCTACCTAAAGTACCTTCCTAACCTTTACATAATGACTCCCTGCTTGATTCCACAAGACTGATGCATGAAAATGAAGTAATACAAAAAGACCATAAAAGTCTGTGATGCACTCAATTAGGCCCCGATTCAGATGAGAATTTCAGGATATTTTTTCACTGTGACAAGTTCTCAATGCCAGTTGTGCCACACTGGAAGCTTTCTGTTGCAAATTACTTCTGAAAAAAGGTCCTAAACTCCTGTTTTTCCTTAGATCTCCCTTGAATGCAACATGAACAGGGTACTTGCAATGTGATCTAGATTTTTTTTTTTTCAGATTTTTTTTGTTTATTTTAGTTTCACATGACTTTAGTTTCACAGACCAGAGATTTCCTTCAGTACTTTTCTCAATAATGAGATGAGGAGCTGTTTGACAGATCAGGAATCCCTGAACAGCTGTTATCCACTGTCTCATGGAAATCCTTCTTTGATTGCAGTTTTTTTTTTGGAGGAGTCTACTACTGTAGCCATTACTACATTACTTACAAAGCTACTCACCATAAGAGTCATATGTTTCTTCACTCAGTCCATGGCCATAGTCATAGTAATCTGCTCCACTGTACAGGAGGAGGGAATTAGGAAGAACAAGATAAAAGACAGCAGTTACATTTTAAGAAGCAATGCTTATCATTACACATTCTACCTTTGAAAAAAGAAAGCTTCAAGGCCACAGAGATGCCCCAGGGTAAGAAAGGTAAGCATCCATGTGACAGTGACAACTTAAGTCCCTTTTGTTAATAAATTAGAACAGAAAAATATATTTACTCTCATTTTGGATGTTTTTTTTTTCCTATCACTTGGTCTCTGGTCCACAGCATAAATGTGGATGGGGGAATTTTACATTTAAAATTATGCTTATAGGTGGGAAGGCTGAAGATCTCACAAGTGCCAATGAAAGAACAGTAGCAGGTACTGAACCAAACTTTTCTTTACCTAACTATTGTCTTGTATTTTGCCTTTTCATCTCTGAATTGAATGAAAAGATGCAATATAGGGCAAGGAACTTACTGATCAGAAGGTTATAGAATTGCTACACATGCATAAGTCCCAGTCTCTCCAAAAGAAGACAAACATGCATGTATGTAAGTGTTACCACTTAATTAGGCAGACAAAAAAATGACCATAGGAACAAAGTTAAAAGCAGTTCAGAAATTCAGACAAAATGTCTAAATACCATAATCACAGCCTAAAACATTTTTGAATTTCATAATGTTATTTCTATTAGTATTAAAACCACTGAATGGAAACTGAAAACCAAGATGACTTAGTCATGTTTAAGGAAAAAGCAAATATTATAATTGTTTTCTTTCTTTCTAACCACAGCCAGACCCAGGGCTGACAATATTGAGAAAATACTCCACAAACATACTACCATGCCATTACTTTCTGAATGAGAAGGAAATCACTAATTTATGATAAAAAGCAGAAAAAAGGAATTTACAGCCTTCAAATGAATTAGCAGGTAAAGCATTTATATAGAGCAAGACATAATTCATTTTAAACCAACACAAGACCAAGGTAATTTGTTGCATTTGGGTTTTGTTTCAGCTTGGGCTTTTTTTTTTTTTTTTTCGTTTTTAGCTAAAACATTTAGAATTCCACAAAATAATCCATGTCAGAAATACAGTTCTATTGTGTGCAAATGCATGTCTCAAAAAGTCTATTGCTAGGTTAAGGCTTCCTAAACAAAAACCTAACCAGAATGTACTAATACCCACAAAAAAGTAGCTGTATACCACCTAAATGTTTACATGGACAAACCATAGACATGAGGCCCTCAGAATAGCAAGAGCAAAGTCTGTAGAGTAAGACATAACATTTTTGCTCTGCAGTAGCCAGTGATAAAAACTTTATTGTAACAACCAACTTAAAGCTGACATTGACTATTTTTCCACTCAGTATTTGATCATTTATTTTAAAGGTTCCATCAAGTTTAGAAACCTATAGCAGCTGAGCCCTATCCTCACATCTGTCAGTCCTGAAGGACTTTTGCAGGGTTTCATTTCAGAGATGCTGAATATCTATTAAACAAAAAATTACTCATCTTACAGCATGTAAACTGCAAAACCAATAAATGTCAGAAAGGAAAAAAATCTTTTCCTTGTACTCAAAGGATATCATGACCCATATTTATTAACAGGCAAAGCCCTCAGAATTAATATTGTCTAAAAAGTACAAGTTATAATAAAGTGAAGCTGCTTATTGCAATTCTGTACTCTCTATTCTGCTTTCATTTGTGCTCACTGAACAATGCCAATGCTCTCTTAAATCAAGTGCATATTAAAGAAATGCAAACCTTCAGAAAAGACAACTTAAAGGCTATGACTCAAAGAGAAGGGTACATACAGATGGCTGTAAGCAATTCTGGATAAAAAAATAAAGCATTAAAAAGATTTTTTTTTTTGTTCCACCTGTAACAGAGTCTGAATAGCCCATGGAGCTCACAACCAAGACTGAAGAGTTTTTTTAGAGAAATTACAGAAAAATCTAATACCATATATGAAGTTACAGTTAATACAACTGCAGTTGCCCTGAAAAAAAAAAAAGAAACAGTCAAAGAAACCTGCATTACCAGACCTCTAAACTGTACAATTATATTCATTGACATAGCTGGGTTCACTTTGGTTGTGAGGAGTTAATTAGCTGTATTACTTCTCATTCTGGACAATTTTTGTTTTAAAATAATCCTTGACATTCATAGTTTTTTATATAGGTTCTTTATATAGGTTTTATATAGGTTCTTTAGCATCCTAGCATTCGGACTGAAGGCCATTCAAACTCTGTGTTCCCATTTAAAGGATTTATTCTGCAAACTAAGCCCTTTTATTCCCATTGTCTCATAGAAAGGAGAACCAAAGCCAAAATTGGTTCATTTTCTTTACCTCCTATGTCTCTCTCCTTTCAGAACAAAACAAACCAAAAACCATGCACTGGGTCTATTCCTTTTTAACCCAAAAAGACTAAACATGAAATTTGCTTTAAGTTTTTACAATTTTCAGATGTAGCCTTTTTGATGCCATTTTCTCTAATTTTCCTCACTTTTCCAGGTGTCTGCTTTGTAGATGAATAATTGCTCTACACTGTATAGTCAGCTGAGTTTAAGCATCTTCCTAAACACCAAATAAGCGTTACAAGTGCAACCAACCCTTGGGTATCAGCTGTGATTTAGATCTTTTGCACATACAGAGTCCTTGCTTATTCTGAATTCCCTTCCCAGCATTTTATCTTTGGGCTGACATGAGAAGATACAGATGACAAAGAAAAAAGACTTCAATTTTCTATGTCAACATTAAAAACTTGGAACCACCTAAGAGTATGGAAGGATTAGCAAACAACAATAAACTTAACAACTATGTTTCTTTTACTTGCTGAGGGCTGGGCATTAATCCTTCATTGCTTAGAGGAAGTGGGAAGTGAGATGTAAGTAGTTTAAATAAAGCCAGGGGCAAGTTTCCATTTTCTTTAAGAAATGACATGAGATAGAAGAGAGCAACTTCATATTTAACCACTGCATTCCTGATGAAGTAAAGCTTTAAAAGAGGTGGTGTTTTGGGTTGATTTTTTTTTTTTTTTTTTTTGTTTCTTTTAGTTTGGTTGTTATCTAGTAAAAAATAGGACTGGGAAGCTTCCTACCATTTTTTCTATAACCACTGTGCTGCGAGTCGAGTCTTAAAAATACTTTAATTTAGATGTATTCAGCATAAGCCTTCAAAGATGTTATGGAATATGACCTGAATTTCTCAGTTTTTTCTGCTAAGCTGATTACTTCTGGAAATATCTTGATGAACGATAATGGAAAAACAAATCTTTACGAAAAAACCACAAACAAACAGTAATTCATGCTCTTGGCATGATATTAAGTCTTATGGAACTCTTACCTTTTACGCTATATTAACTATCAGCTTTCTGTCTGGAAATGTTCAATTTTTTTTCTTGGGACAGATAAACAGAATGGTAGAGTTTCAATGTAACATTCATGAAGAAATCAGAATAGGTCATTAGACCATTTGCCAACTTCACAGTGCATGTGGTTTTATAGTTTTTACCAAAAAATGCATAAAGGTAAAAAAAATACACCAATAAATGTGATTGCCAAGGCTCTTCAGATCTAACATAGGCATCTTTTAAAATCAGCATTATGCCATTTCAAACACAAACAGTATGGCAGGGAGTCTGACTGCTAATGTGAGAGTAGAAGGTGTCTGAGGAAAGCTTTTTTTATACAAAAGCCCAGGCTTCTGTATTTGACAAGCCTGGTTACTGGGTTTAAGGACTGAATTTAACACTTCGGTCTTCAATGATGAAAAAATAATCTTTGTAACCAGTTTGCTTACTGGGGAAAAAAAAAAAAAAAAAAAAAAAAAAAAAAAATTCCACTTTTTCCCCACACACTGGTATCACAAGTAACTTTTGGACTGATCTCTTTAGAAGAAGCCAGGGCAGTCTCAGATAGTGACCAAAAAGCCTTCTAAACACAAAGGCTTCCTTTTGTGCTATGAGGAGCTCCACAAGCATCACCTTTGTCCTTCCATGCAGAGGCTGCACAGAGCAGCAGCAAAGTGGAAAGAACAAATGAGGATGTCTCTAGCAAGAGGTCATAGAGAGACCCTGATCTGATCACTTCTGAACAGACCCTTTCTGCAAGGACAAGCCCCTTTCTATCATTCCTATAGGATCATAACTCAGCTGCTTCTGATAACAAAAAGCATCTATCACCAGTCAATAGGAAGAGCATCCCAAATGTTATTGTCAACACAAACACTGTATTGAAGCTTCTCACAACTCTGTGATTGCCTGGAGTTGAGTATCTGTTCCTAATGCTCCTGTGGATCACCAGACCATTATATTCTGTAACCCAGCTAATAGCAGGACAGCAGAAACTTGGGATATCAAGAGGATAACCACATCTTTTCTTCTGTCTTGAGATAAATTTTTGTTTAATGCACAGTCCTGCCACTTCCTAGCAGTCTTTGGAACATACTCTCATCCCTGCATCTCAGCTTACTTCTGTCAGGCAGAATGATCTCAGAAAGCAACTGAGACCTGAATGTGAAAGCTTTATAAAATACTGAAAAATGATGCAATCTTCCTTAAATTATATCCCATTGTATTCTTATAAGGATAATACAAATAGCAAATCTATTACCTATAATCCTAGAAGATGACCAGAGTGCCCCCTCAAGGATTTCTTTAGCTATCACTATTTAGAAATTACTTTTTATGGATAAAGTTGTAATAAACTTCACTTCTGAAGAATGGCAAAATGCCAGCAGAGGCATTCTCATTCTGGTGCTACCTAGCAGGCAGTGAATAATGCAGATTTCCCTGAAGCTAAGTTTTACCATCTGAAAAGTCCAGTTACTGCTGTCTATGAACACATTCATTATTCCCCCTGCTCCCCAGTTCACATCCCACCTCTCAAGATGGAAAAGGTAAATAAGTAGCAGAGGTGACTGAAGCACACAGTACAAATAAGGTTTCTCAAAGACAGCAGCAAGGAGCTTGACCTTGAAATTAGAAAAAGAAGAGAGCAAAAATCCATCCCTAAATATGAAAAACGCTAAGTAAAATCTCAATTTTGCTACATCAAGCAAGAAAGCACCAGCAGGAAAAACTAAAAACTCATGCTGCCTAAATATTAACATTTCAGGTTGGCCTGTGAATAAGCAGCAAGCCCCAACCATCCCCATAACACATCTGTCAACTCTGGTATCTCCTCACCAAAGGGAAGATTTTTCTTCCTTTGAAAGCAACTACAGGATAGTCTAAAAGAAAAAAACTGCAATTTTCATAACTGCTCAAAAGTAAGCAGAGTATGTTGACTGTCAACCAGCAAAAGTGCCAAATATTCATCTAGATAAACATGTTCTGTGACAAAAATATGTTCCAAAAGAGTGAAAGCCTGATTTTTCATACCTCTCTTTATCAACCAATGGACACTAGACACTGGTTTCTAAGAAACTGAGTTTCCAGTGAAGTCCCTTCTCCATCCCACATGAGGGAATAAAAAAGGTTCCATGTGTATATATATATATACACAAATACATATACACATACACACATATACATATATATATATGTATATATATTCATATACATGTATATGCGAGTGTAAATTTATCATGCTGTCTCCTTTCCCTGGTCATAGATACAGTAAGTTGTCTCTCTTCCTTTTAAGTCTATCTCCTAATGAAACTGGTAGAAAGTTTGAGACACTTGAAAATTTATTTTTAATGAATAACAACTTAAATTTGTAAGATTTGGAAACCTAAGTATTCAAGTTCTCTCTCCAAAGACAATAAATCGAGCAGCTCTGCTGCAGCATCCTGCTGAGGCATAGCAAGAGGACTCTCCTCTGATAATTCAATCATCCAAGCTTAAAGTACCTTTTTTTTTTTTTTTAATTTAAAGCATATTGTAATTAAATTGAAGCTCTTATATGATCAAGATATTTTTAAACTATGACTAACTCCACAAGTTACCATTAATAACTACAATTTGCCATTTCATACTTTGAAAATATTTGCCATTAATGAGTTTCTATTAAGGACTTAAAATTCTTAAAATTCACTCAAAATGTATAACCTTATTTGATGAAATTTTTAGATTCCTCAAATATTTTAAATTCCATGTTAATTTTCATAAAACACCTAAATTTTCTCCATGTCTCTAAATTAATTTTTAGTGACATTGTCAATTGTGTTCTGTACATTGAGATGAAGTCATAATCAAATTTAATAGCAAAGTCATTAAGAAAAGCAATTATTTTAAAAAACCATTTTACTAAGTATAACTAATATAAAAAGTAATTTTTAAAAAATGGTAAACTAATATAGTAACATCAACATGACAAAAACTTCTTCCAATGAGTGCAGCATGTGATAATACTTGTGTTAAGATTAAATTTTCATGAAATTTCTTCCATCATTATACTTGAATTGCCTTAGTCTTATTCCTCTTTACTGCACTTTCAAATCAGATTTCTGTAAACAAATAAAAATAATAAAAGTATCTACTATTGAGGCACTTCAGATATTTTATCTTGTCATATTTTAGCAGGTAATAAAAAAGGAAAATGATCTAAACCTGAATAACTCATTTGAAAACCTCTTCCAGTAATACAAGTGTAAAAATTAAGCAGGAAACCACATGGCAGGTATTTTCAGTTAAAAGATACATTAGCTTGTTTATGTTAAAGCTTTTGGGGCTTTATTTGCACAGAGTTACAATCTCCAATAAGCTCATACACTCCAGGTGTTCATAAGCAAGAACAATTGCAAAATATGAGCCATTTGCACTATCCCCAGCAATCAAACTGCTGGGGATTCATTTGATTTATAAGTCAGAGCATAAAATACAAACAGCTACTAGCATTAAAATCCAGAGAATTACATCTTGAAAAGCTACAGTAACAGACACTGTTTTGCATATAATGCATATTTATACAGCATGGAAGTGCATGATTGCTGACAAACATAACAGTGTAAATTTAAAACATTGAGCATCACAAACAAAATGTTAGCAATTAACTTTCAAACACCCATAGCAACACTTCCATAAGCCAATTTCCAATCCATATGCTCAGCTCTTTATGAAAATCTTCCTCTGATACTGTTGTCATCTTTTGTGTGACTGAGCAGCACAGTTTCAGTATACCTGAAAATCTGAGTTTCTAATGCAAAATGGGGAGAGTCTTGCCAAGAGCTATCCACTAGGATTCAGCCTCACTGAAAACTAAGTTGCCCTGGTACAAAATCAGGGATTTGGAGATCTGAAGGATTTCAGCAAATATTTATTATACATTTATTAGCTGTATTCTTTAGAGAGTAGTTGAGCGATGGCCAGTATTCCTTACTTCTAAGAAATTTTATGTCTGGAATCAGTCACTGTTGAAGTGAACGATAAAGAAAAAGGCCTCACACTATGGCATTCGGAATGTGTTTCTGACATGCTTAGGAATTACCCCTTGGGCCTTATCTTTATGTTTTTAGATAAGTGATTTAAAACACTCACAGCATGTGGTTCTCACTTCCTAACACATTAGCCAGTAAACACAGAGTGAGCTAGGGGCACTGAATAAACACAGGTATAATACTAAAGAGAATTTGCCAATTCCCTCAACTCAGTAGGCTGAGTGGATGGCTCCAAGGCTTACAGGCAACTTGCAGTTATTTGAATGTAGCACATTTTTGGTGTGATTTGAAAAGCTAGCAACTCTTGTCAGATATGCAAGAAGAGCCACTGAGAAACACTATGTTTAAGCCCATGGCACAATGGTTGTTGCCATGAGAAATCTATAGCATTAACTGGCAAATGTGGAAACCAGAAAGTATTGCAAAAAACCTGCAGACAAAGCCAGCATTTACCCCAATTCGTAACCATTCCTTTTTTATGTCAACATTTAGCTTAAATTCTGTAACAGAGCAAAAGTGAGATCACCCTGAAGGTCTAAAACAGTTTTAAAATTACAAGTTATAATTAAACTCAAAATTACATGACTACATGAATGACTTATTCTTGTCCCTAAAGACACAGGCATATAGTTACACAAACTATTCCTTTTATAGTTGGGAATGCAGCTCTCTGTTGTAGGTAAAAAGAATGAATCAGTACAAAATCATTTTTTTCCTAGGAAAAATAGCCAGCTTTAAAAAACTGGAAGACAAGATTAAACCATGTTACCCATTCCCTCTTGATCATCAACTTAAAAGCACACAGTAAACCTTGAATGCTGTTGGAGAGGTAACAAACCCAGCCTTCTTTCTAGGCAACCTTGTCACATAATCTGAATTTTAGTAATAAACCTTGTTCTCTGGCATGTTAACTCTCTGCAGCATCTGTCAGTGCTATGAATGGTTGATCATAAGTACCTCTGTAGTCATCTCAATGCTATTAAGCAGATGGCAGCGCTAAATCCGAATGATGTAGTACATCTCCCTGGTGGACTTTGTTTCCATACACTACTATTATTCTACAATTCCTCAGTGATAAATCTTATGTATTCCAGAGAACATTAAACAGTGAACTGACAGTGCCAATTGATTTATTAGCATCCGTTTCCCTTTGCCCTATTATTGTCTTCACAAACACTTCTGCAGATCATGCACGGTGCCACTAAGGGACAAAAGCACTTTCGCTCAACTTGAAACCCATTTCAGAGATGTGGAATAAACAATTTTTCTTCATGCTGAAAATATTTAAACTGATCTACAAATTTAAATGAAGACCCAACAAAATGCTCCAGACTTCTCCACAATATTCTTTGTATTTCCATGACAAAATGGGTCTAGCATTAACACCAGGCTATTAAAGCACCCGCTACTTTTGGCAATAAATCCAAATAAAGGATGACAATTCCAGACAGATTTGGATATGTCCTTTAAGGGTCAGTTAGGTTGTGCAAGGAAGCATACATATGCACTGCTGAGGGGAGCTGATAAATCTATGCACGTCTGACATAAGAAAACATCAGCACCAGCAATTGCATGGGCATGGGGTTTCACACCTAGAGGAGAATGTGTGTTACCAGATCCCAAAAAGGCTTTTGTCATACAACTGCATGTTAATACCTATATAGAAAAAGTCTTGCAAAGGAATTAGACTGCATATTGTGAGATCTGTACTTCATGAGAGTAACATTCAGCCTGGTCTTGCTGCTCTCCCTTTTTAGACACTGAGTATTGACTGTAAATGACTGTAGCTGTTAACAGCATTCCTTATGCTTTACTAAGGTAAAATGGTCTCAACTGCCTTAAGTGTTTGCTAGCCTTTCATTTTCAGAAACTGAGAAATATGTTATAAAAAACCCTAGGATTAATTTTACAGAATACTGAACAGCTCATTTAATTAACGATTCCAGTTTATACTGGTAAAAATACTAACAATCCTCTGAAAATAACTGTTCATATAATTTCATTGAATCTCTTTAGAAAATCAGTTAAGATACTTAGTCAAGCTCAGTACAGCTCCAGAAGATATTTATGTCTTTTGACCATAAACAATAATTCTATTAGAAGGTATCCTGAAGCACTATCTGAGCCTTTGTTGTGTGAACAATTGTAGATAAGAAAATGTTTTCAAGTAAAAAAAAAAATTATAGGATTACAGGGCATTAAGATAGATGAGAACTTGGCCAAAGAAAACTCTGATGTTTCTCTCCCTGGTAGTATTGTCACAGGTTTTAACTAAAGCTTCAGATTGCCAAGCACAAGCAAGGACAGTCTCACATAATGGCAATCCAATGCCATTAAACTTTTAAATACACACAATTTAGTAACAGTCAGGTTTCAGAAAGGAAGAATTGTTTGCACGCTCTCAAGCATTGTGAATTCTCAACTGCTGTAATGCCTACAGAAGAGTACACAGTATGCTCTTCTTCATATCTGAACATATGGTTTGGAACAGTTGGAACTGATGATCTTAAAGGACTTTTCCAACAAAAACAACTCTACATCATCCATTCTAGTCTAACTTAGTTTTGGACATTTCTGGGAAGTACATTACAAACATGAAAATTAAGAACAATAAATGAGATTCCTGCTGTGTTGTAATGAATGGTCAAATTTGGAGGGTGCTCTGGGGCACAAAGAAGTCCTGTTATGCAAGATCATCTTAGACAGCTACAAAACTGAGAGATCTTCAACTTTACATACATTTCCATTTTTAAGAGAGGAAACACTAAAATAAGCAAAAACTTTAAAAACAAAATCAGTATTTCAGCTGTCTTCACTGTGTCATATATGTACATTGTACACACAATGTACAATTGTGAACAAACCAAGTTTGATGTGCAAGAAAAGGGTTCATATATTGAGAAACTTCTGCAACTAATTTAATGAGCAAACCCATTTTTTAGTTTACTAGCTATATTTCATATTTCGTCTTTTATACACAATACCATCAGTATCAGTCTTCCTGAGAAATTAGTATCAGAAGACATACTAGAAATATTATTGCTTTAAGATTGCTGCTTTCAGCTTACCAAAGGAAAGAGGAAAAGCTACTTATGCATGCTAGACACTAAATGGTGCATTTTAAACACATAAATACACTCTATGAGCAAATAGATTTCCTTTCCGTGCTTTATGAAAAATGCAAAGAGTGAAAAGGCTAAACGATGAAAAACAATACACTTTTCCATAATTTCCTTCATAGTAATGACATTGTAATGCACCTAAATTAAGTATTTCATAGTGGTTAAAAAAGAAGACATTTTGCAGTACAGGCTACTATTTGATATTCAGATCAAAGACAGCTCTAGGTAGCTCAGATGGCTGTTGACAGTCATTACTTTTTGCCTGCCAACGCAATCCTAAGTCTTTTTGCCAAGCCAGAAAATGTGTTAATACCCCATGAGAAATATGGACATGAATCACTTCCTGTTTTATCGTGCAGCACTCAATAAAAATAGGGGGGAAAGTGAAGTAATAATTCCAAAGATATTTAGCATATTTGTATTGTGAAACTACAAAATATAAAGTAAGGGAATTATTTTATGAAGTATCTCCTTCCAGCCTGGGCTAAGCATGTGCACATCTATCCTGGTTTTAAGAGGAATAGAGTTGATATCTAACAATATTATACATATTCTTATGTATTAGTCCTTTATGAGAGAAATTTCTTGAATGAACTGCTTTTTGCTAATTTTTTAGTTCACAGGAAGAAATCTCAGTGAAAACCTTAATGTGAAAAAACAAGTATCCAATCCAAGCAATGTTTAGTTTTGGCTCACGTAAATGGCTTTGTAATGAAGACCAAATGTTTGTCTGCAATAAATCCATTTACCAGCACTAGAAGCAGTAAAACAGAATAGTATTACCAACATAAAAGTTGATTATTCTGATAATTTTCTTTTTGGAAAAAAAAAATCCATTACCAGCAGCTGCTCTCTAAATGTACCATTTTACAAAGCCTCATATTTTGGAGGTCCTACACTGCTAGTTTCTTAAGTCAATGTTATCAATTATCAGTAGCTTACAAGACTCTGTAGGGGGCAAGGATCAGACAAAAGCATTTTTGTTCTATCAGGTCTCAATAGTGACACTTGAACTTTCTACTAAGCTTTTGCACCTTGACTGTATTGGTGGGTATAGGAAAATATTCATCTGACAACATTTGAGTGGGGTGTTTCAACACCACAGCAAAGCAGATGTCAGCTGTAAACAGCTTTTTTCTCAGCTTCACTGGGAACAGTTTGTAACATTTCAGATCAGGCTACATTGTTGAAGTCTCAAATATTTAGCAGAAGATAAAACAACCTAAGCAGTGTCTGTGTATGGACATCACAATATTCTCCAGCATCTCCCTTTCCTACTGTGGTCATCTTACCAGTGGGCAAGGTCTGAAGCTCCAATCACCCCAAATAATTAAAGCAGTAGAACATTTTCTCATTTTCTCAAAATTCATTTGAACTATTTGAAGCTTTTTTTGCCTTAAGTTTCAAGAGATTTTTAATGACATTACAAAACCTACTACTGATCAAACTATGAATGCTTGGTCTCAGAGAAAGAGTGAGAATAAATTATAGCTCAGTAAAAATTGCACAGAAATTCCCTTTCCATAAGTGAATATGAGAAGGACCCTATAGTGGGGACAACCAGCCAAACTCCAAAAAAAAAAAAAAAAAAAAGTTATGTCATTCTTGCCATTAAGTTCAAACTGCCACCTAACTCAAGTAGTTTGTGCTTTTTCCCATTGTTGGGAAACATTAGTATTCCTTGTATGGATTTTCCAAATAGTACCCCCTTCAAAGGAAGCCAAATTTCAAGAAAATAAAACAGAAGTGCTTAAAAATACTGTTGGGAATGAAGTGGGGGAAGAACACAAACAGCAAGATATTAAAATTTGTCAACAGACAATTCCAGAAAGGAGTAAAACAAACTAAAGGGTGTACATTTTATACAGCCCAATAAAGATAAAATACTGAACTATAATCATGGTTAAGAAGAAAACACAATGAGCTTTGTTTCCGATGATTTACTACCTTTAATAAATATTTTTCTCCTCTCCCTGTCCTTCCTTCCTCCCCAAATAAATCTCAACTGAATTCTCTTGAATTTCCATAACTTTTGAAAACTAATTTGACATTGCTGAAACTCTGTTTCAAGTTCTCTTTTCTGCTTCTTTTCAAACACTCTATCAGTTGACTTTTACAATTATGTGATACTAGAGACAAAACACCAGGTGTTATTATAATAAGCCACTTCACATTTTTCTTTTTAATATAAAATTGAGAAAATCTTTAAGCAAAATTAACATTCCAGATGGTGAATATTTGAAATGCCATTGCAGCAGATCTAGAGACTTACCTTTGTGCTTGAGTGCTATAGCTGTTATCATAGGAATCATAGCTTTGTTCATCATAAGCAGTTCCATAACCATCATCATACTCCTGAAATGAGACATGAAAAATAATATTGAGCATAAGGACACTCCAGAAACCCAACATACTGCAGAATATGAAAGACAACAGCATTTTGACATGCACATGTGATGTATGTACATCATGAAAAGGCAAAATTTTACTGACATTAACGGATACTACTTCCATTTAGGAGGTGACACACAAAGAACAATTTCTTTAAAGGTACTTTAAAGTATTGGCAATATGCTTCAGGAAGGTTTTTTTAGTTAACACTGGATTGTGCAGAGACAGCAAAATGCTTCACATCTCTGTGTAATTGAATTTAATTTGTGAGGTACTGGTTTTCAAGAAAGCTCTAAGAATCTGAGGAATCAAAACTTCTAAATAAATGTTGTGAAACTGACTTAAGTATCAAATTTATTGTTTAGAAAGAAGTTAATTATTCGAGGTAGACTATGGATGAGAAAAATTCCCTAGAGAACACTCATGACAGTTTTACTTCTTTGAATGACCTCTGTGTACTCTTCAACTTGTGGCACTCTAACATCCTTTAAAAAACAAAGTATTCCTTATTCCCCCCAGCTTATCTACATGATTCAAGTACATGCTGTAGTTACACTTCCCAAAATAGCACTAGATTTAAACACTAAGTTGGACAATCCACTAAGTTTAGCAACAAACCAAACAGAAGGTAAAGATTTAAAACAAGTGCCAATGATGCTGTGTTTTCCCAGAGAAGCATGGACAACCAATGAACTGTCACAAATTTACTGTTTCATCCAACAATTAAGCCAACTGAGCTAAAAATTTGAAAAGTAGAAATAGCACTTCCTTTATGCTGCTTCCTAGGAAGCCCCTATATCCAAATTGTATCCAAATATGCCAAAGACCTTAATGTATATTTATTGGTTTTGACAGATGTGAATGATCTAATGAGAAGACACTTTGATGATACAAGGGACCCATAAAAATGAAATTCAAGTAATATATCTGATGTTTTCTGAATAAGTGTTATCAAATCCTGGCAATGTAAGGATAAAGCTTCATGGAAGAACAAACTGTCCAAGGAAAAGGAACCTTTAATAATAAAATTTAAAAAGACAAAGCAAAAACCAACTAGCAGTATCAATTAGGTAGAGATGACATATGCTGGATTAACCAACTGTAGCAGCAGTTATTTCCAACACTTTCAATAGAAGAAGCCAATGACATCCCCAAAACAACAGATAGGGTGCTATAAACTTGCTAAGTGTTTCTAGTATTTTTCCAGTAATTTGGAATTGCTTGTAGGGAAACCCAGGCAATCTCCACATCAACAACCCCACTAGATGAGGGAACATGATTGTTTCCCAGCAGTGATTAGTAAGAAAGGTGTCTATGAATAATTACAGGCAGAAATTACTGACAGCCTATCCAAAGCTCTGGAAGAAGCAACAAGGATTCAAGTAGGTGGTTGTAGTATTAGTATGTCTCTTATGGCCTAAATTATTGAATTTCTCCAGAAGTTATATTGTTGAAAGTGGCTCTTCTTAAGCTTTGAATGGGAAGGTATCTGGTTTGTAGTTTACATGTGGGACTCTTGTCACTTAGCATGAAAAAGATCAACCTCAGCTGTTGTGATTTCTATAATCTGCTTAAACGGATCAATTCTTCCTTCATTGCTGTATTTACACTTCTAAAAAGAGAATTGTACATTAAAAACAAGATAAAATTCATGTGCAAAATGCTGCAAAAAACAGAATAGGTTTTAAAGAGCTGCTCTTAATGGCTTGTCCTACTAAGAGATAAATTCAAATTCCAAAACATTTGTTTACCATGTACTGTTCCCTGGAAACAGCAATTAGGCAGGGGCAGATGAAGTCTGTTTTAGAGCTTTTAATGAATTAGGTTCTGATGCAGTGTTTTCTTAGTCATACAGTATTTGAAAACTTTCTTTTAGTAGGTTGCAAATGAGGCTGACCTAGAGAATGTTTTACATTTTAGATTAAATCCACACTACTTGAGTATTTACTTTCTAAAAGACAGACTTCTTGAGGCTTCAATAAATGTTTTCTTTATTTAGTAATATCCTTGGCTGATGAATAATAGGTGAAATATCCTTGGTGATGTGGCAAATTCCATTACTATAAATATCATGCCAATTTAAATGGCAATAACTCATTTTTACACATATGTAATGAAAATGGTCAGGAAATAATATAAATATGCAGATATCCGTACTGAAGTACATCAGATTCACTGACAGCCATTGCTATACAGATTAATTTCTGCATAATACAGGAAGAACTACACTGTTGTAAGAATATTTTAATTACATTTTTCCTAATTTTTCAGCATTTAATTTTCAGGTATTTATGAAAAATTACTTTTTATTTAAAGCTATTCTTCACGTGGATGATAACATTTGCATTCCTGCCACCTACAAAGTGCAATTCAATGGACTCTACTCTGATGACATCTTTAGAAAGCTCTTCCTAAAGAAAAAAAGTTTACTAAAGAAAGAAAGTTTACTGATGAAGCTGTTATTTCTTCTCCCACTTCCAAAAACCAAAACCCCAAACAAGACCACATTTTCATTCCATGGATAGAATAATTTTTTTATTATTCTGCATTTTAGAAAATTAACTTTGATTAGCTTTTCATTAGTCTGACAAAAAAGCTTTAGCTTAAAATAAAAATGTAGGACAAAATGAGCTGAAAATGCTATAGTTGTGTAAATTCTCTCAAACTAAATGTATTTTCCACACAACATTCAAAACACCAACCAGGAAGGTATCAAGAACAATTCACCTGACTTCTGTCACTTTCATTATTGCAAATCTTCCCCCAAAGTAACAGAACAGGTAGAATTACAAATTTCTTCTGAAAAGTAAATTAAATTCCTCCATAAAGACTTCAAACCTTATCACTAAAGCCCTTATTAAGCCAGAATCCCTTTAGCTTTCCTCTTCAAGAGCTTCCCTACCTGCATCTGTCCCAGTGACAGTGCCCACAGTGGATATAAACCCAAAGAGCAGCAGTGGCAACAGGAACTGTGAGTGCAAAGTTCAGATATTTTTCAGGAATAGAACCAAATGCTGTGTGGAAATATGTACCCTTCAAAACATCAAATACTAAGTTACTATCACAGGTCAAATGATGATAAAATCTTTGCCAAAAGCTCTGTACTACCCAAAACACTATAAATCATGGTAAACCTTACTCATCAGGGTTTCTTTCTAAGTACTCTAAACATCACCTTGTTCATGAAGAATAGGAAATGGTGGCTTTAAATTATACTCTGATGGCAGTGACAATGACAGACTAGTACTTAGGCCCTCTTTAGGGGACATTAAAAATATTTCAAGACCACCAAGACTGAGAAACAGGAAAAAAGAGAGGGTGAAAAGTTCATTTTATCAAAAAGGCCATTTGCAGTGCTGAAAAAAAAAATCATGAAGTCAATAAGAAATCAATTTTCTAGCTCTCTTCGACAACAGGAATCTGTCCTAGGGAAAACATTAGGGCTGTTATCACTACAACTAAAAGGTTGTTTTCTCTTCCTCTCATCATTCTCCAAAACAAATATTTACACCAGTGTTTTATCACAGAATAGAGGAGTGCCTTCCTTTTAGATAAAAATTTTTCCTAATGCAATACTTTTTGAGATTAACTTGAAGGACAAACAACATGAGGCAACATCAGTACAGTGCAAAGAAGAATTTTTTTGTTTGCAAATTAGAAATGTAAAGGGAAGGAAGAGCCATTGTTACATGGGAATAACAACATCTTCCCATCACTTAATCAGCTGGGAATATGGGACAATCAAAACAAATATGGGTAGCTACCACCATCTAAAGTCTGAGTAACAACATTAAGGACATTAGTAGCAAACATGCACAGACTGTAGGCTCTTATTTTCTAGATTTTCATCTAGGAGGGGTGTTAGTGCATGTTCAACCAGAACAAATAAGATATTCCTGGAATGAGAGCTGCACTGGTGGGTTGATTTTTATGCACCTCCAAAAAAAGCAGAGTTGCTGATGAATACAGGCAGCAACATTTAACCAAGTTACTATCAGGCCAAACCAATTCTATCTGTCTACATAGGCCAGCAGGGAGCAGAGTCAATCAGTAGGATGCCTCATGCTCATCCAGTAATACAACAGTCAAGTTAAATGATCAGCTTAAACTAAAATACTTTGAAAATATTTTATATGCATATATTAGTTCAACTTTCACCTTCAAGACACACAGGTGAAAAAACTTTTCCAGCCTTTCCTACAAAACATTCCATGGCCTAAGTTGCCTGAGTTCCTGAGAAAATGAAGATATTTTCCATTTCTTCTCCACTTCATCCTGAAAACCTCAGAGAACGCAAGACTCAGTATAAAATGAGACAATTGAGGGACTTAAAAGTATTTTTTTGGTAACATTTAATTCTTCTCACCATGAAAAATAACATTGTAAGTACAAAAAAAAAAGCCAGGAAATAATAATTTTATGTTATCTTGTTTTCCCAAAGTCCTACATGAATACATCCTGACTTCAAGAATATTTATCATAAAATCATTAGCACTTCTGAAAGGAAAGAACAAATAAATTGCTTAGAAAATGGGACAATGCCTAAGTGGAAACCAGAACATTGTCCACAGAAGGTAATGGAGACAAGTGGACAAAATATGGGTTTCTCTAGCTCTTAGAGAATGAAGTTACCTCAATTCTTTCTCCAGGAACTCAAAAAGCTTCACACTCAAAACAACTTAGGAAATACAGATATTTGAAATTAATGTTGCAGGCTATTCAGAAATTAATTTTCAGAAGATTGAGGTAAATAAAAACATGGTGTGAAACTTGCAAAGTGTCACTAAAATTATACTTTAACCCTGTTCAGGGAGAACTTAAACTATTTTTAGTCTTATGTCATCTGGACAAGTCCTGCCTTCACCTTATGTTTTGCCATCTCAACTACAAGAAGTGTCTATTGGTAAATCAAAAACTAGGTGGTTTTTTTATATGTTATACAAAGTTTTGCTCTTTTTCTCTAAGGATCTTTCTTCAACTATAAGCAGCAAGTAAATGTTAATGAGAAAAACAACTCTGCTTTAAAAACTGTCCATCATGCAAAACCAGCAGTGCATTAATAGCTCCAAGAAATTGCTTCTATGTTAATCCTAATTTTAAATTTCAAAAATCTAAATTAAATATGATCTCATTGAGGAGGTGGGGAGCTGAATAACCTCTCATTGTAAACAGACTCTGCATTCCCTATATTCACTAATGGATAAAATATATGCATATTATATAACCATTGGAACATTAAATGGATTTTTTTTTTTTTGGTCATCTAGCCAAATGTTATTTGTGAACAAACTTGCCCAAAGTCTTCCCACAAATTTTTCAGGCTTTCTTGCAAAATCAAAAGGACAGAAACCCCTGCTCCTGACACTGCTTATGCTAGGCCAGCCATTGTCCTGGTGCTCAGCACATCTCCAGAGAACCTGCAATAGGGGCTTGAACCAAGGGCCTGCCAGTACTGGAGAAATACTGAGCTTTCAATTAGAGACACAGGACTGCATCATCTGATCCTTGTTTGGGGTAAGATCTTGCTAGCTGGTGTGTTGTGCTTTTTTTTGGTTTTGTCTTCCCAATTCCTTGTGGGAAAAAGTATATAGTCTTTTACGGTTGTAGGATCCATGATATATATGGGACCTACAAAGCTTAAAAACTTAATTCTTAAGCTTTAGGACCTTCCAGAAACACACAATCAATAACAAACTTTAAAATGTCTTCAAAATTGGCTTTTATCAGTATCTTTTTCACATCCAAGTGTTCAGTACATCCCCCTAAGTAGCCTGTATCTTTAAGTTAAAATCTCCTGCCATGTAACTGGAAATAGTTCATGATGTTTTTCCAGCTTACAATTTCCCCATCATTAGAAGGGCACTCTAGGTCTCTTACTGGTAGATGTTCCATCTTAATTTCTTATTACACAAAGCAATATCACTGAAGCATTCTAATTGAAGCATTAACTGCTAGAAATTATAAATGTGGTCACTGCATTTGAAAAAAATCTGCTGCTGAGGTAAGCCTTGTCTGAATACAAAAACCTCAATAAAATTGCCAAAAACAGACCTAAAGCTTTGCCACAACTTTCAACATACAAACACTAGGGAGGACCATTGACATCTGACTGCTTTCCAAAGCAATGCTGAAACATTGGAAATATTTCCAATGGAAATATTGGAAATAACCTGTGAGCTTAGTTTTATTTTTTTTCAGTGCAGACATTCCACACTGTCACAGCAATATTTAAAAATCACGTTTGAAGTCCAGTTCTTAATGCCTAAAAATCTGCTTATGACCTGAGAAAATTCTCACTTTGCATTCAACACATGTAAGCAGCCAAGGCAGGATTTGACATGGCATCATCACAAATATATTCACGCAAAGTACAGAAATGAAACAGCTACAGAACACTTGCAAAATATTTACCTTCATAAAATTAAAATAGAGGCAAATAAAAGTCTAATTTTAAAAATGGTTCAGTTACATTGCTCTCACTGATTTGGAAAAAGCCTCAAGGGTTTTAAGTTGGTAAGAGGACAACAGGAAGAGGCAGAGAACAGCAGCTGTTGCTAGAAACTGAGATGGATCAGTTACTTTCCAACCTGTTTGACTAAACATTCACAAAGGAATTGATACTATTGAAGAAGTGAATTGCTAGCACACTGTTACTAATTTCCTACTTACTGAAAACTACAAAAAAAACTTAGAAAAATAAATGTAATTTCTATTTCTTAATTGAATAAATTGTCATCTTGAAAATACAGGAAAATATTATTTTGTTACAGGTAGAAAAAAAAAAATCTCATAATAAGAGAACAATGTCCCTAAATCTATTTTTAAGTGCTTTAATAAATCTAGCAACCACCTAGTATGATTTCCCTTATCTAAGTATTATAAAAATAATCCTGGCCATGCTTCAAATGTCATACTAGGCTTCCTGCTGATGTGAGCAGTTGTGGACATGAAATGGGAGGGGTGTGAGCTTTCAGAGAAATTTATCACACCAAACAGAGTGGGAAGTTGAGAACAGTGATTGTAAAGCTTGTCTGGCCATAAAAGTCTGAATTTCTCCTATCACCTTAGCAGATACTACAGCTATTAAAGAGAATGTTCACAACAAATGATAAGGAACTGTAATTTAGTGGCTTCAAAAACTTCATCATAGTACTAACAATATGGGAAAGTCCCAGGAGGAATGGTTCCCAGGGCTCAGACAGATACCTAAGTGAGACTTAAAACTGCAGAGTGGGAAAACTGGTTATATTGAACTGGGAGAATGTGCAGATAGTGCTGCTGGTCTGATATATTGCATGACTTCTGTAGAGAAGGGCAAAGTATGCAGAGAGAGCATGAGAAAGCTGGCAGAAAGCTGACAGAGGGACTCCATCTGTGATGAGCTCACTGTAACAGGGAAGTTCTGAACCACTTCCCTGCTCCAGCATGAGCTCCTCTCTCCACAAGGTCACAGATCCTGCCAGAAGCCTCCTCCAGCATGACCTTCCCATGGCATCACAGCCTTCCACACAAGTATCCACCTGCTCCAGTGTGATGTGCTCCATGGGCAGCAGGAGGACTGCAGGCATCACTGTGGACTTCAGTACAAGCTGCAGGGGAATCTTTGCTCCAGAGCCTGGAGCACCTCCTTGGTGCCTGCAGAGTTTTCTTTCACATATTCTCACCCCTCTCCTCTGGCTGCTGCTGTCTAACAGGTTTTTTTCCTGCCTTATTAAATACAGAGGTCCTGACACCATCACTGATGGACCTTGTCCCGCAGTGGGTCCAACTTGGAGCCAGCTGGCACTGGCTTTACCAGACATCGGGACAGCTTCTGGCAGCTTCTCAAAGGAGCCACTCCTGTAATGCCCCTCTACCAAAACCCTGCCAAACAAACCCAAAACACATGTAAGGGCTGCTCTGTAATGTCTTTGGATATCCAGTTCTCTGAGGTACTGAAACTATATGCTGCTTAAAGTTAACTTCTTATGATAGCCCAAATTTTACTGATGTTCTCATTTTACAGATGCTTCTCAGCAAACAGTGATACCTTGACCTGCTCAGATATTCAGTTTGCTAAAACAGCAATTAGTAAAGAAAGGTGAGAAATACTCCTATCAACTCCTACTGTGTTACTTAACCTGTAAAAGATACATTTAAGACCCTTTGATAATCTACTACAAGTGGGGAGGTAAGAATATACCATGTATTAAATTTAACAAGCAAACTAATGGTTCAGATCCTAGCAAAACTTCATACTGATGAATATCTTCATTTTAACAAAGACACAAATTATGGTAATTTTAAAATGGAGGATCTAGCATTGCTTTATCCAATTACTGCTTTAAATCTATCTACCCCAGTGAAGTCATCTTGTTTGGAAGGTGATTCAGTTCTAGAAAACATTTCTAATTATTCTTTCTCAGAAGTAAACCAGACAGCTGTTATTTCCATGACATTTTTATATAAACATAAGCAGCAGATATATATAAATAGGAAGTTGCTCAAAGAGGTTTATTTTCTACCACATCACCATGTGTGTTAGTGTACTGCCCTGGAAACTGGCTGTTTAATGACAACTAATTCCTTTGAAAACATTGTGAAAAAACCACACATTTGCAGTACCCACCTTGACTAGTAAAGTCACATATAGCCAGGACACATTTAGATTCATATTTTTCACACACTAGTTCTAATGAAATTAATAAACTACATGAATTTCTTCTGAATTGTTGACGTATGTGTATAAATGTTTGTACAAATGACATTAAACTTCTTTCTGCATGAAGTCTTATATAGAAAATAATCTTTCTGATCAAAAGGACAAAGGTTGTGATTTGACCAAGAGAGTTTGGTGGTTGGTGAAGGAAGACCTGAGATAGGAGGTGGAAGACAGGCAGAGAGAAAAGAAAAAAAATGTCTAAATAGCAAAACCATTTTCTGAAACTCAGGAACTTCTTTTTCACAAGTCTGAATAACAGCATTCAGACAAACTTGGGTGTAAAGAGGGAACAATAAAACCTTTAGGATATATAAAACTTTAAAAGCATAATCTTTGAAAATAATATTTTTCTCTAAGACTAAATCCATTTTTATTACAATAGTTTATATCTAATAAGCTTTTTTCTTTATCTTACTGCTCTGGAATTTCAATTTCAATTAAATTTACCCCAACAATTCAAAACTGCCCATAAGTTTCAGTTGTGTACAGTATAAAGTATTTTGGGTTTTAATAAAATCAAGATAAATATGTATGGCCTATAGAGATACATTGCACGATGCTGAAATTTTAGAATCAATCCTGAAGCTTTCATTAAGATATTAACTCTCTAAACATTGAACAGTTATATGACCACAAAGATAGGTTTATGAAGAAGAGTAGGATATGAGTCTCAGTTTTAGTTGCCAATTAAAATTCTACAGACAATGTTATTTTTCAGATTTTTGTACAGCAGAAACCTGATATAATGCTTTTATGAGGTTCATAACTGTTTTGCCAAGTGCACTGTAAATGTCTTTATGGTAGTACATATAACATGAGTTTTTATTAATATGAAACAGTCCAAGTCTGAGAAGGTGACGAGATAAGAACATTTACTGTAGATTGTAAGTGCAAGACTCAAAATAATTAAAGAGATTCTACTGTGTCCTAATGAGATAGATAGGATCATCCATCCAAAATTCCACAAATTTCTTCATGGTAAGAGAATAGCTTACATATTCATTGACTTACATATTCACCATAAGTCTCCTGAGCTGGAGGTGGTGGAAGGGGCCGATAGCCCGCAGGGGGGGGGACTCCTCTTGTTCTGGGTGCCAGAAGTCCACGGCTACGACTGACTGGTCCTCTGCTGGGAGGAACTCCTCTGGGTGCTGGTGCCCCTCTGGGAACTCCTGCTGGTGGGGGGGGCACTCCTCCACGGCCCCTGTGAATACAGGAATCACTTACCATTAAATACTTCACCTTTGGCCTCCCTCTCCAACAGCCCCCTCCCCTCATGACAATTTTGCTTTGCTACAGTCAGAAGAAAAATCTACAGGAGGTTTCTCATTTGTCATTTTCCTGTATGTGTCAATCCAGCTCCACACATTACACAACAAATGCAGAAAAACACAAACTAGACGTGTGATTCAGTGATGAACTTCTCACTAGCTCGAGCCATTCTCACATAAACACACCCAAACCAATTTGCTGTAATCAGTCAACTTCACTAGAATGTGACTTCCAGTATGTGAAATTGCAATCATAGAGTAACAGGTTAATGTGAAGCTGTCAGGCTATATCATACTCAAACCCTGCACAAGGGAATCACTGCAACTCCCTTCTGATCCTATGTTAAGCTTCTACCTGCAACCCAAAGATGACACTGCATGGAGGAGATTGAGCAGGTCACAAAAATTACATTTTCTTCTAGTGCTAAAGAATAGCTTTTGAGCTGTTAGAGGAAGCATTCAAGGGTGTAATAGATGTGCAGGTTGCTTATAGGATATAACCTGATGTCCTATATTTATTTAAGAACAAGAAATAACAGGATAGGTGTTTTTAAAGTTCTGAAAGAATGAAAAGTGTTAACTTGCATTGCATTACTTTGGACACTTAACATACAGTTGAAAAATGAGACCTAAATCAGAACAATTTTCAACAGCATTTGATCCATTTAAAAGTGGTGTTGCCTCCTGACTCCCTGTAGTAAAGGGAGAGACTTAAGAGGTACAACCTGGGAGAAATTTATTCTCATTTCAACAGGATGACTAAAACATTGCTAAAAGACACCTCCTTTTTAAAGGAGATCATTGCACCCCAAGGGCTATAATTAAGTTTAAATGATTGTTTTGTAGGCATATAGGATTGTTTTGAGATATTCACACCCTTATCATATACTGTAACGGGTACATAGAAGGAAACAAACAAGCAAAAGGCTCTATACTACCCTTTCTACCTATCAAGTCATCATCTAATTAATCTCTGGAGCAGTAGCTGAATAAAAATACTGTCCTGATTTCAACAGAAATTTCCAGCTTAAAAAAAAATTATATACTAAAGGTCCAGATTTGGCTTTAAGATTTCCTGTCCCATTTCAAATAAGCCATATAATTTCTCTTTGGTAAGTTTATAAGAAAAAAAGCAGACATTTTACACAAATATTTAGTATTTAAAAAACTGCATCACTAAATGAAGAATGCAAAAATGTAAATACTTGATACAATCAGGATGGATTTCATTAATTCTAATTATTGATCAAAACACAGTCACAATTTTAAACAAGCCTAGAGAGTAAGTGATTTAAAACTGTGCTTATTACTTGGTTTTGGCTAATCTGTAGAATGCCTCCTCAGGACAGGGTACCAGCTGCTTATTTGACTTCATTGTAGTGGGGGCAGGGGTGAGCAGTGAAGTTCCCAGACACAGCCTGCTGAAGTAATATAAAGAAATAGCAGATGTGATACTTTCCAAGTGAAGCCAGAGAAAGGGAAATGAACCTATTGGCATAGACAATAGTCAATACCAAGTGAAAAAAAAAGTAAAAAGACTCAAGAATCACTGGTCAATCTTCAAGGCATCCTTCAGACAGGGTGCAAGTGAAAGCAGCAGAAGGTGGGACATGCTTAAAAACATGGAAAAACATTTTGAGTGAAAGAAAAAAAAACGTACAGTTTTTAGAGGCAGCATGGATTTATTCTTCAAGAGTCATTAGAACACCAGATCTATGTGATGAGAAGGTCTTTTCTGCATTTCCATAACAGTTAATAGGACTAGAGCTGTGATAGGTGGGAAATCATATTTTTTCTATTTTATGAGACCATTTACATGTTTTTTTTTTAGAGTTACTGGAGGAAGAATAAACAATCTGAGATGCATAGTTCTGTATTACACTACACAGATGGTTACTGCACCAGGCTGGAAGGGATTGGAAAGGTGCAGTGATAGAAAACCCAACAACAGGAAACTTCAGTTACCACCATACAGACTTCATTCATATCAAGGTATAATGCTTGGAGCAAGTTTTCAGAAATTTTAAAATGATATTTTATTAGGAAGTCAGAGAACTAAAGAAGTTTGATTGACATGAAAATACTGAGGAACCACATTGAACAGGAGCCTTTGCATGCCTCTGCAAAAACAACAGATCAGCTCTGGTATTGCTTAATTTGAAAAATGACAGCTGTATAAGTTATGCTTAAAAAGATTTTAAAAATTAAAATGTACATATAGAATATGGGAGCACATTTAGAGAAATCCCATGGGAAGTCAGAGCAAATACACAACTGTCAATAAAACTGAAAAAGGGCAAAGGGAGCTCAGTAAGATTAACAGCAGAGTAAGGATGGGTATTGATAGGAGGCTCAGCATTTCAAGTGATACCATCTCTAACATGAAAAAACAAATGCTGAGAAACATAATTCAAGTACTCAGAAAAGCAGGTCAGATAATTTAAAAAGAGTTTTTTAAATGCCAAAGAAACCCAGTCTTTAAAACATCCTAGAACTGGGAAACCTGCTAGAGTCTGACTCCAAATCACCAGTGAAGAGCAGTAAAAAGACATATATGTATGTATATATACATAATTAAGTTTTTTGCTACTTAATCAAGACAGACCAGAGAAGGCTCCCATGCTAGAGTCTTTCCTTAAGAGGAATGCACGGGTGGTGCTGCCAGCTCACCAAGAGACAAATTACAGAACAAAAGGAGGAAGCAAATGTAATTACAGTATCTTTTGATGAGCTACAACAGTCCAGATGTCTATCTCTTTAATCTTTAGCTGGATCCCAACCTGCATGTTAAGGACAATAAAATTTCAAAGCAGCAAGAGGGAACACTTGGGACTGAATACGTACACACACACACACACACACATAAATTTATATTGTAACATTATACAAAATAGTAGGTACTGAGCTACCATTGCCCATAGAATAATTATGATTAAAATTGGCCCAGTAGTCAGGACAGTGATGAAAAATGTTTAAAAAACATTTAAAAAACATTTAAAAAAATGTAACAGAATACAGAAAACTTTGTTACCCTACTGTGTGTATATAGAGCCCTGTATTCTAATTTAAAAGAACATGGAAGAACTGGAAGCACATTAGAAATTGTTGAAAATGACCCCCAGTCTGTAACAGCTTCCATGTCAGGACAAAATTAAGTAGATTAAGGTGTTCCATACTATAAATGACAACTGGGGCTTATATGATAGAACTCAATAAAAACATCAAGGGAACGGAGAAGGTGCAGGAATTACTCACACACCTTATTCTCAATCTAGAAACCACAAGACATCAGCTGGGAGAGAAGAAGTATTAAACCAGATTGAGTTAACATCTGAGCCACTGTGACTGCTCCTATGAAATGCAGTCCCTGAATGACACCTCAGGAAATCCTTGCTTCTACCCAGGTGCTATTATTGTCATCACCAGACATGCTTTAGCAACAAAGGTATGAAGTGATACCCATTGAGTCCTACTCTCAAAGAAATATCTTACTGTCCTTAACCAGATTAGTATGGCTATGAGAAAGTTTTAAATAGTTTTTTCATCTTTATTATCACTTTGGTTTGATTCTCCTGAATGTTTTAATCTGGCATTGTGAAACCCAGTGAAGGAAGATAACACTACCTCATTAAATGCAGTAATTTAGGTGGTTAAATTAGAAATAATTTTATTTCCAAAGCCAGGTAATTAAACTGTAGGCTCTTCACTGAAAAAAAAATGTCTTTTTCAATCTAGGTACTATGGGCTATACTAAATAAAAGAAGTCCTAGTTTAACAGATTTTGTTTCTCCACACAGATCATTTGAGAAAAGAGGGGAAAAACTGTAACTTAACTCATATGTCAAAGTATCCCTCTGAGGACAATGTAATGAAAACTATTTTTGTTGGAACCTGACTCCTACCCCCATAGAATTTTTTAATTATTTATACTTCCAATTCAGTATGAGAAAAAAAAAACCTGAAAGAATTCCTATAAAGCTATCACATACACATAAGAATGGAGAAATAAGCCTTTCATGTTTGAATGTACCAGTGTGGATTTTTAAATACAGACTTGTAATTATAGAAGGAAATTTTGATGTATAAAAACCTGAAAAGTATTATCTTACTATGTAAGTAAAATATCACTTAATCACTGCACCTTGTAACTGATTAACATCTTGTTGTTTTAATGATGAGTTTGATTTCTGGAAAGACATTCTAAAGAAAATTAAATACCATTTAGACTACATTATACTAAATTGTGCACAAAAGATCTAACATAGAATTAAATCACAGGTACTAATCATCGATTGCCACAAAAACAGTATTTTACCAAGTCATATAACTTAAATACCTTCATAGAAAACTACTTAAATACTTTCTCTTTGGCCTTTATTAGCAACAATAACATTTCTGCTTTACAGCAGTCCTATAGTGCTTCTAGGATTTGTTTCCAGAAAACTAATTGCCCTTGACCCCAGCATCGAGCTCACACACCCTTCCAGCTTCCCTCAGCTACAGCCATATATTCTTATAATGTCTTGTCTCTAGTACTGTTATTTCAACTTTCACCTTGCACTGGATGACTTAGTAAAATTACCCTGATTATGAAATCACAACTAGAGTCAGTTCACAGCTTTCCTCCACTTTTTTAGTGAGTTTGTGATATGAAGCTCCTTTTCAATTTCTCTCCTCCAGAGGGGGAAGTAAATGAAAGAACAGCCCTAAAATAAAACTACCTGTGAAATTTAGGACTAATTCCCTAACACTATTAAACAAGAAAACACTTGAAATTCTCTAATTTTAGCATTCATCATTCTGCAGGGCTTTAAACTGCTCAAGAAATGGATCTAACAAATTTTGTTACCAGATGTTGGTATATTTTCTTCTTTTGAGCACAGCCAATTACATTCAATGTTCTTCAAACAGTAAATGTTTATGTACAGGTTTTCAATTGGACATCTGAAAAACAACAAACCTGTTATTTTAAAACATCAGCACCAAAATATTGAACACTGATATCTGGATGCCACCCCAGAACTAGGATTATTCCTGTTTTGGTTTTTTTGTTTTTTTTTTAATGAGAGTTACCATTCAAGTTAAAATTTTTATGCAAGTTTTATTTCACATTTTCATTTGTAAACAGTAATACATATGCCCATGTTTCAATTTAGTGAAAAATGGGAAATTTATCACAGATAAAGAAACAAAACACATTGAACAGAATACCTGCCTTGGTCCTGGGTCTTGAACTGACTTTGTCAAGTATTTTGCTACAGAATCTTATGCAGTATACTACCTACATGTTCTCAAAAAAAAAAGTTCAGAAATAGAAACCAGTTCATTCCAGACATATGACAGGAGAGTAACTGGAAGTTGAAGGACATATTGCAGCAGTGATCCACATCACCTCATATTACTTCTGCAATACAAGACAAATTCTAACCTGCAACTACTGAAACAGTTTCATTTTTCCCCAGATAGTGACAGACACTCAAAAATTAGGATACCAGCCTGACATATGAACAAAAAAATGGGAAAAAGGAAAAAAAACCCAGTCTCATACAAGTTTAAATCACAATTTTGCTACTTCTTTAATTAGACTTTTCCTACATGTTGGATTTATAAGAAATTACATTTTCATCCCCTCATCTTAGTGAAAACAAAAGATCTGCTTTCCAATACAATTCCTCTCAAAGTGAAGCCAATGAGCTCTCCCTTATTGTGGCCTCTCAATACTTAGAGAGGTGCTTATAACAAAGTTTGGGGGTTTTTGTTTGGTTTGTTTTTTTTTTTTTTCCAGGAACAAGGGGCAATGGATTTAAACTGAGAGGTTAGATTTTTATTGCACATAAATTCTTTACTGTGAGGGTGGTGGGACACCAGCACAGGTTGCCCAGAGAAGTTGTGGTTGTCCCCTCCCTGGAAGGGTTCAAGGCCAGGTTGGATGAAGCTTGGAGCAACCTGATCTAGTTGAAAGTGTCTCTGCTATGGCAGGGGAGGTGGACCAGATGATCTTTGAAGACCCCTTCTAACCCTTCTATGATTCTAACATTGATTTCTACTTTTAAGTGACGTAGTTAATTGGAAGTATCAATTGACATTTCAGTAATTTTATTATTTATATTACACTGATTAGGGATGGGAATTCAAATGCATCAAAGAATGATTATGGAAGAGTTCCATCATGTAGCTACTCACTGTAACAGCATCACAGCACACAGCACAAATCCTGTGTGCTTGCTAACACAACAAATTCAAAACTAATTGGCATGATCCTTCATTTTCTATAGCCACCTCCAGAATAAGGAATTTAAGAACAGTGGCAGTTTGCAATAAAAACAAAGGAATGAAATAAAACTTTCAACAGGAAAAGCTGAAAAGTCTCCTGTCCCTTCTTTTATAGCACGGAAGAGGAGGAAGGTTAAATGCTAAACACCAGAGAAAATAGGAATCTTTATTGCATCTGAAAGTCATCTGTACAGAAGTAGGTTGAAAGAAAAAATTAAAAATTGGGCAAGGGGGAAAAGGAAGTGGCTACACACCCAAGAGCAACGATGAGAAAAGCACATCCCTAAAGGTAAAACTTGATGCACACACAACTCTTCTACACCAATTTCCATCCACTCACCCCTCAGAACCTTACTTGGCTTTAGTGTCATAAAAGTTTTAGTCCAGAAAACCTGGAACAAGCCAGAAATAGCAGAATAAAAAGTTACCATAAAGCCACAACCATTAGGGAACTACTTACCACATACAGGAACACCTGTGCACAAGCTAGAATTTTGTATGCAAGCACAACAAAGTACTGTTTTCTATAGAATAAAATTTTAGTATGAAGCTAAACACACATGTAACAAGTCTTCTTAAAAGAAGGCACTTGATAAGATGCATTATCTCCAGTTTCAACACGTCTGATAAGGAGTAAAAAAAAAAAAAGCATAAATTAGTACTTAGGGGTTTTTTAAGGGAAACTATTCAGAAATAAAAATTTGGAACTTAAACACAGTTATTGCATCCTCATGTATGTTTTTTAAAAATATTATATCAACTATAAAGAGAGGTTAGTATCAAGGTTTCAGACTTCATGAAGTTTTTTCAAACTTTGCTCCAACCTCTCCTGGATCTCAGGGATGCTTGTTATCAAAGCTTCAATGCTGAGGCAAAGCCTTTACCAAAGCCTTCCTTCATCTGAAGTGTAATCCACTAAAATAAATGGGTAATTTGGGTGCTAAAAAAGAATCAGAGCATTACAACTGATTTTGAGATCTTTAATTCAATGGTTATAAGTATCTCAGTAGCAATGGCATTGCATTTCTCTCAAGAAAATCTTGTGTTCATAAGAGCTTCAATTTGAGGGGGAAAGTCTCTTAAGACTTTGAGATGAGCCTTAAAGCAAGGAAAAGTGAAGCAAACAACTTTGAGTCTCCTTTAGAACAGCCATAAAAAAAGATGACAAATACAATTTTGAGCTGCTATCTCCAACTTAAATGCTAATAATATTTAAATTTACCCTGAAGACACTTCAATAGTTGTAAACCAACAGGATATGGGATTCTGAGCTACGTAACAGCAAATATAAAATGCACATTTGAAAAAATAATTGATTAAAAACTAGAATATGGAACGAGTGATGTTAGAAACTCAGGAATATGAAAACTTAATTATGCATGCATAGTAGTGGAAAATAGCTACACCACACTTCAGTGATAAAATCAGACCAAATGGTAACTAATTGCTGTATCAAACACTAGCTTAAGGACGTATGGAAAATAAGAAACATGAAATAGAGATGTGAGTATCTCTGTACAGAGCATCTGTAGCAGAGCTCTTATAGGCATCAATTGGAAAGAATTAGCAAAAAAACAATCTGCAAAAATCAAATGAGGTCTCTAATTTGCAAGTACTTTCATATGGCCGATTACAGTACCAAAGAAGTGAACCTTGGTATATAATTACCAGTACTCTGAACAATGTTAAAGAAAAGCAGAGTAGATATATTACACAATATTACTAATACAATAATGAATATTGCTGATTTAGAGAAAATAAGTATAGTCTTACAGGACAGAAACAGGAAATTTACGTTCTCTAAATTAAGAGTCATTCTGCATTGTGTTTTCAATCATTACCACAGGATACATGTGACTGAAGTAGTAGTAATCCCTTGGAGCTTTTTCTTTGAACTTCCTTATTCAGAATGTTATTTTGAAATTATTTTAAAAGGCAAAAAGTTAAGCTTTCATTAAATAAACAGAGACATATGAAGGAAAATAGATCACTGCAGAAATCAGTTACTTAGCTGCTGCAGCCACAATTTCTGTACAGTAACAGAGATAATTATGCACTTTTAGTTTTAGTTTTCACTCTGAGACTCAAAGAAATCAAAGCTGTCATCTCAGTACTGGGATGCTAGAGTAAGTGTAAAACACCTCCTGCATCAAATAAAACAAAACAAAACTTGTCTATTCCTGAATCCAGCAAAAGGCATTTTCTAGTAAGTGCCATTAAAATGAGATTAAACCCAAATTCTATCTCCAAAACAATTCTATAACTTTTTAATGACTACAAAAACATCAGAATACAGTCAAAAGGGAATATGTTCTGTGAGTTAAGACAAATTTCTCTGAAACTCATGTCCATCAAGGCAAGACAGATATACCAGTTTTTCAAAGCCACAAGCTCCATAGGGCATAGACAGACCACACATGCACCTAAGGAGCAACTGAAAGTTAGCAGTCAAGCAGATGCTCACATTAAGACTGAATATTTTCTATGATTTACATAGTTTCTTAATATATGTATCATTCAAGAGTCATAAAACATGATTCAACTCCATGGTTAATTCAGCCTAAACTGATTAGATTAACATCAATGAGTGAAGACTGTTTCAGCTGTCTTTCCCTCATGCTTTGGGAGTCTTTCATGTATTTTGCTGATGTATTTTAGGGGGAGTGGGTTGGTTGTGTTTGAAGGGACAGGCTTAAAAAATTTAGACTTAAAATTAAATTCTACTGCAATTGATAAACTTACCTGGACAAAGCAGGAACTGGTACTCCTCTTGCTCGAATTGATGCTTTTCCACGAACTACTGGAACTTCTGCATTTTCTGAACCACCATTTAAATATGTTAACTCTTGAAGCTGTGCCTGTCTGATTTCATCATTGTAGTCCTAAAGCAGTGGGGCAGAGTCAGAAAATAAACACTGTTAAACCACCACATCAAGTTAGTATCAGCAAACACTCCTGCTGTGAGTTCTCTCTAAAAAATGAGCATCCCACTGAAGTTTAACATGCATAATATTCCAGGCATTTATCCACTCTAGAACTTCTGTAAGAATTCTACATATGAATTGCAACATTTGATCAGCCATTATTTTTCTTTCCCCCTGCATATTACCGCCTTGGAGATTTATCAATTTAAATACCACTGGTAAAATGCTATAGGTGGGGGGAAACACTAGAAAAATCAAGGTTTGCAGTTCCAGCTGTACAATGATAGTGTTAAAAGCAGGAAAAATCCCATTGTCTTGAGTTGCAAAGCAGTAAAGAATAAACAAGAGTGTTGATAACAGCCCCTCATGAAGAAGGGATAGATTAGACCTCTACACTTTTAAAATCAGAAGTTAAAGAATAAACGAGGAGATTAATTCAATACATACATACATAATGATCCAATTAAAATAGCTAATTATAAAATATGCAACAATAAACAAGCTGAAGAGAGCTTTTTTCTTATTCTTCAAGAATCATCTCTTGAGGTCTATCAAAAAGAAAGCTGAAGCTATTTACATGGAATACAGTACTTCTCAAACACACAGAGAGGACCTTGAACCAACCTCAAGAATAAGCAAATCACAGGAATAAAATAGATACAGCAATGAACTAGAGCTATCCAGATTTTTCAATCATTTTCCCTGTACTTAAAGTAGAGCTGAAGAATGCATCTGTAAAGTGAATCAAAAGTATTTTACTCACTTGTTTGTATTAAAACTATCAAAACATTATAAGGTCCTCTAATAAGAATGAAGTGATACTTGTGATAGAACAGCTCTTCTGCAAATCCTTCCATTTCAAAACTGAATGTTTCTTCAAATATCGGCCATTTTATGACTATTAAAAAACAAAGGATGTGCATCTCACTGGAAATCTGACTATTACACTGAGGCACAAGGAAGGTACCAAAAGACTGTCAGGCAGCCTTGAATCAGAACTCTGAAATATAACTGCATTGAAAGGAGATTAAAACTTCCATGAATTCAAAGATCTCAACTATCCTTGACACGTTCTGCTTCTCCTAAACTTCTTCAAACAGAAACAGTTTGCTCTTACACACCATTGTAGAAGATACTTACTGGTGTTCTAAAAGTGACACCATAAAAATATTTTGTACAAACTGTGTTGAACACACTCTGAAATTTAACTCACAACTGCCTGTCTGAGATCAGCCTCTATTTAGCAGCAGAAACCAACTAGCAAACAAGATGAAGGAAAAATGCCTGGAAGACAATCAGTGGTTTCAAACTGTGTAATTGAAGCTTTTGACAAACATTCCATTACAAAACAGCTTGGACCCAATAAACAACCAAACCACCAGAGAAAGTAGAAGTGAAACAGGCAATTCAACACTATTCTGGCCAATTACTATATAGATACTCCCCTAATATTTGTAACTTCTTTGTGAGTTCTCCAAGAGACATCCTTCTCAGAATTCACAAAATCACAGAATGGTTTGGGTTAGAAAGGGACATTTGGGATCATGCAGTTCCAACCCCCCTGCATGGGCAGAGACACCTCCCACTGGACCAGGTTGCTCATGGCCCCATCCAACCTGGCCTTGAATACTTCCAGAGAGTAGGCAGCCACAACTTCCTTGGGCAACCAGTTCCAGTGTCTCATCACCCTCATGGAAAAATGTATTCCTAATATCTAACCTACATCTCCCTTGAAGAAGGGGGGAAGTAGGGTTTAAAACCATTTCCCCTTGTCCTCTCCCTACACACCCATGAAATAAGCCCTACCCCAGCTTTCTTGTAGGCCCCTTCAGATATTGGAAGGTTGCTATAAGGCCATCTCAGAGCCTCCTCTTCTCCAGGCTGAACGACCCCAACTTCTTTAGCCTGGCTTCACAGGGAAGGTGCCTCAGCCCTCTGATTAGTGGCTCTCCTCTGGAGATGTTTCAGCAGTATTATGTGCTTCTTATGTTGGGAGCTCCAGAACTGGACACAGATCTCCAGGTGAGGTCTCAAAAGAGCAGAGGAGGAGAATCCCCTCCCTCATCCTGCTGTCTGTGCTTCTTTTGATGCAACCCAGGACAGTTTGCTTTCTGGGCTGCAAGTGCACACTGATGGTTCATGCTGAGCATCTGGTCCACCACCATCCCCAAGTCCTTCTCCTCAGGGCTGTCCACAATCCTTTCTCCTCCCAGCCTCTATTCATGCATGGGATTGCCTCGACCCAGGTGCAGAACCTTGTACTTGGCCTTGTTGATCTTCATGAAGTTTGTATCAGTCCACTTCTCAAGCCTGTCAAGGTCCCTCTGGATGGGATCCCTTCCCTGGCATGCTGAGATCATCCTACAGTGTGGTGTCATCAGCAAACTTGCTGAGGGTGCATTTGAGTCCACTGTCCCATGTCACCAACAAAGGTGTTAAACAGCAGTGGTCTGAGTACCAACCCTTGAGGAACCACTCATCACACATCTCCATTTGGAGACTGAGACACTGATCACAACTCTTGGTGTGACCATCCAGCCAGTTCCTTATCCAACAAGTAGTCCAAACATCACATCCATATTGTTTTGAATTGAACTCCTGAAAAAAATCTTTGTTCACTTGATATTAATTTAATTTCTTAACCAAGATGTGCTTAGGTTGTCACTGTGCCTGTTGGGTCCTTTTTTCCCTTCTCCCTGATGCTTCTGCATTTCCTGTAGCTTATTAGTGTTAAGCATACCAGCAGCCTTAGAATCATAGAATCATAGAATAGGCTGGGTTGGAAGGGACCTCAGGGATCATCGAGTCCAACCGCTGCAGTCACTAGACCATGGCACTGAGTGCCACATCCAGTCTCTTTTTAATTGTCTCCAGGATGAAGAGTCCACTACCTCCCTGGGCAGCCCGTTCCAATGTCTGATCACCCTTTCCGTGAAAAAATTCTAATATCCAATCTGAACTTCCCCCGGCACAATTTAAGACCATGCCCTCTTGTCTTACTGAGAGCTGCCTGGGAGCCACAGACAAGGACTCCACTGTGCAAAGGCAGAGAACAGAAAAATATTGTCCTTATCACATAGGCCAGAAGCAGGAGGGAGACACACAGCAAAGGGACAGAACAAGGAAGCCATGATAAGCAGTGTTGATTCATTAGGCACTGAAGAAGATTCTTCAATTGAAAGTAACAGATGGTCAATTAATGAATGCCCACTGCTGGAAAACAGCACACTCAAGTCAAATTGTGGAGACAATCTCTTCCTCACCCAGAACACAAGCTGGTAATGGAAACCCTTTAGGCTTCCCTCCTCCCCTGTACAGTTTAGACAAAGGTGACATTTCAGCCAAATGCTGCTTGCTGCTGAATATCAAACAGCTGTACTAATTTTTCAGTATCTCCTTGGGATCAGCTGTAACTTAAACCTTATTCTAATTTACCATTCAAACTATTAGCAAAAACGTTTTATTTAGTGGTAGGAAAGATCTCTGCAAAACTCTATACAGTTTTGCAAAACACCCAAGCAGATCTTCATCCTGGCAGTGAGCTGTAAGAAGTTTTCAGGTTTCCAGCCACCTTTACACAGACACCTTAATTTTTTGCCAGGTTGCTTGATGAAATGTGTGAGACTTTGCAAAGCCCACCAGCTCTTCTAAATGCCATTTAACACCATTTCATCAACACACCTTACAAACTGAGCATGCAGGAAGAAGCTGTAAATTCTGCTCACATTGTAAATTGACTGCTATGGCTTATTCTCTCAAATATATTTCTATACTTTGCTCTGAAGGCAAGGAAAACTCTGGTAACCAAGAGCAAAGCATAATTAATGATGTGGCTGTCAAAACAATGACTAACACTACTGAAAAATTAAGCAAAATACTAAAAAAAGTCCCACTGGCCAGCAGGGAAGTAATCATGATATAATACAGGATCTGGGAAGAAGAGGGTGCACGTACCTGGCTTTTTGTCCTGACAAATTAATACCAATCACAACACCCACTAATCTAACAGATGAACAGACTGCTAAACAGAGGCTCTGACCAGAATAAGTGGATTATCTAATTAAAAGAGGACAAAAGACTTGAAGTTAAAAACCAAACAAAACAACAAACCACAGCTCTATCTGCAGAAGATGGGTGAAAGTCAAGGCAAAGTGATAAATGTAGGTAAAACCAATCTTGAGTCAGTTTTTGTCTTCAGTTATACCAATAGGTTAGAGGACAGTACTCCACTGCAGCTGTTTGAACTTCAATGCTAAGGTAGATCAAATTGTGGGTCTAAAGAGAGGCTGAGACATTTTTCCTAGAGTTGTGTACTACAAGAATATTTTGTAGCCTACATTCTAGCACCGACTGTGATTGCAGGCCTGTTCAGGCCTGACCTGAACACTGAACAATGACTGCATTTATAAATTAGGAGCATCTGAAGTTGTTAGAAGGTACAGTTATCTTACACATGAAGGAAAACAATTAAGATCATAATCATCTATGCTGATAGCAAGACATCTTACTTGAAAAAAAAACTGGTAATTTCCTAAGCAAGCCACAAAATACATTATAGAAAATAAAAATGAAGTTGTATTTGGCAGCAGATAACCAAACTGCAGCTCTAGAGAGGAGTTTTGCTTCCTGGCTTGGCTGCAAGGAGGGGTGGGGAGACAAGAGATTAAGGCACTTAGAGCAGTTCTGATAAGATTACATTTGAAAAACCAAAGGGAAATTAAGACAGTGCTGTCTTGATCCCATAATTCAGAAAAGATTATGTAGTATCAGTTTAGCTCACTAAAATAAAGATGCAATACTGAGATGGATAAGTGTACAGCTAATGAATGAAATTGCTCATTATCTAACTCTACAGGCTTAACAGCAGAAAGCAGTAAGTTTTCATAAACTTACTGAATAAATTAGACATTAGGTGAATCACACTCAATGAAGAAAAATAATATTTTTAATGAAGGGGGCAGAGGGATCAGGTATATCCTTACTTCCAATATATGCAAAAAGCACTTACCAAATAGCATATTTTCACCTAAAAAAAAACCAGCTGTTTGCTCACAAACAAGAACTTAATTCTCACCCATCCTGTCACACAATCAAATAATGAATGACATAAATACAGTAATCCTTGATATTATGAAAGCCCAACATTCCTACAAATACCCAGTTAAATAACTACTACCTATTCTGTTAGGATGTTTAAACAGTAGTATCTTTATTTACCTCTTCATATACATCAAGACAAAAGCCATGTAAAACCTGGAAGCAAAGTTATGAAACAATGCTCGGGACATTTTCCACAGTGGGTTAAACTGTCTTATGGTGCATCTACATTAGTGTTATGTCACATCAGGATGTATTCCTAAATGAGCCTCCTGATGATCATTACTTACCATGCTTTGGTTCATGTTATGCAGTGGTGCTGGGACATACAAACTTTCATTCAGACAAAAACAAGCCAGAAGAAAAACTCAAAGAGCTCTTCTACTCCAGTCACTTGAGGACTTGGTTTCATGGATCTTTACTAGATTTAGTACAAACCAAATTCCACCAAAAGCATATAGTGCCACAATCAAGTCATGAGCACCAGCTACTTCAACCTGGAATACAACTAGAAGTTGTACTATCAAGAGGCTGTAGTGACCTTAGGTCAGGAACCCCCAGCTGCTCCTGAACACAGCTACACTGACAATACTCTCTCACAACATTTATGTCTTCTTGTCCCTGAGAATCACACCTTAGCAACTAAAGGTACCTTAGCCAGGACTCCAAGATCTGACACTAATCAGTAAAAAAAACTTGGGTACCATTTTTGACAGTGAAAATAATCAGAAGTCACTGCACCTTAAGCATTCTTTGCTTTCCATACCCTTTCTTTTGATAACCAATACAAATAGAAGAATGTTCACTGAAGAGCTCACAGAGTTCACAGTTAGGAACTTCCCATAATAGGATGCCTCAAAATGCCTCAACTCCAGAGCTTGGACTGTTCTGAGAAGTTTAATACTGCAAAACAATTGAGGTTGGTCCTTACTTGAGAAGCAAGTAAAGGAATGTTTTACACAAACACACTGGAAACCATTTAAAAGTAGTGTCTATGAATATTCTAAACCTGGAGTACAAAATATTGGATATTGCATGTCATTTTATACATCCATATATCACAAGTTGAAGTTTACACCAGAAGATAAATATAACTCAGGTATTACTAGCTTTGTGTGATAAATAAAGATAGAAGATGAAATTGTTTTAACTCCCAGCACTGAACCCTAAGCTAGGTTTATGAGTAGCAGCAATACTACAACTTCCAATTTATTCTTAATGAAGCAGAACTCATGCTGATGCTTCAGGTACACCATTGTTAAGTTCTGCATTAAGCTAAGAAAGTTGATTTTCCATATTTTAGATTATCTTTACAATTATTAGTAAACTTGAGTAGTTTGCACATAACCGGTTAAGCAAGACTAAGTTGCTTTTTTTACTATAGGCCATGTCATGAGAATGTATGTAGAGTGTTAGGCATTTACCCAATAACTGCCTTTAACAGACTGAGAAGTATTTGTAAACACATCTTTTGCAGGTGAAGGAAATTAAGCAATACGACCTTACAAATATCATACAGTAAGTTAGTATTAAAGACAGTTTAAGAAAAAAATACTAACAGGGATGAGAAATTTCTTGATTTCCTCCAATGCATGTCCCATTCTGGCATATGCTTCTGCTGGTGGAGCAAATACTTCAATTAAAACATGCAGATCATCATTTAGGTGGAAGTACTTTGCCTCTCCACTTTTTCTCAACTCTTCCTCCTAGGAGATAAGAAAAAAGTTTGGTTTTTTCCACCTTATTTTCAAGATATTAACATGCAAGTGTTAGCTGCTTCGGAGGCATTTGCACATACGATTTACTCATGTTCAGATGTCAACAGCTAAAGGAAGTATAAAATTACACACTTCTGATGCACTTCAAATCAATAATGTTGCTGGAATACCAGATTAGTATCAGTTTGCTTGTCACCAGTAAGTGACTAGTAATAAAATAGGGCACATCAGCTTCTGGTCATATACAGGAACTGTAGCACAAGGGAGAACATTCCCAGGAGTATTCCCAAGTGTACCAGCTTCACCCATAAGGCAGAAAAACATACCATGAACTTGAAGCCTTGTTTCTCATTACTATTGTCTTCAGAAAGCAGTTTGATCTAATATTCCACAAGAGCAAGACTCTTATCAATAGTATTTCAGTCTCAGTTTTAGCACACAGCCCAGATATTTATTTTCTGCTCTCAGATTTCTACCCAGTGAGTACACCCTCTACAGAACTACACTACTTGGACATGAAACTAACAGGATGCAAGACAAAGGCAGAGCACTAGAGGGAAAAAGAGTTCACCAGGTATTTCAGAACATTTTTTTATTCTGCTTCACCCAATGCACTTGTGACTGAGAAACAATTTTCCAAGTAGTGGAGCAGAGCTCAGTTTTCAAATGCTTGCACATCGGAGACAAAACGTTCACAAACCCGAATGTGCATTTGTGACTGGTGCTTCCCAAGAGGCTAAGCCATCATTAAAAAAATTTCATTTTATTACCAGAGAACTTCATATCAAATTCTTTGCAGTTTTGCTATCTGAAAAGCAATGCCCTATGAATTCTCCTCCATTACTTATGGTATGTAGCAAGCCTCAGGTAAGTACTTCACTCTTTATATTATTAAAATTATAGCTTCAATGACAGTCAAAGCCACACACACACCTTAATTACAGGCTGAGTTTTATAACTGACAATCTATTTCTGCTTCTCATAAATAACACTCATCATACCTTGTGCTTGACTATAGGGATGTTTGAAAAATAAATTAAAAATCAATTTAATCTATAGTAGCTGTTAGAGAATACACAGCTTAATACAGGAGTATTAAGCGGTCCGAGTTAGCAGGATTAGACTTTGTCAAAGCAATTACCTTGTCTGTACAAAAGAGATGTTAGAAACAGGAAGTAAACTAATAGAAATATTACTCCTCATATAGTTTCAATAGGAACTGTTTCTCAAATAAATAAGCAGTTATTCAAGACATGTAAACCATCATTCATATGGAACCTAGAGGTTTTCATCAGTGGAGTTACTCATACCCTTTTTCAGTGTATACATATTATCAAGCATCACCTGTCCCTTTTCTTTGAAGGCAAAAAAACACTGCAGCTAATCAGATGTGCAGAGAATTGAGAATTAAGAAAAATCATGTGTGGTTATCAATCAGCTTGCCTAGTGATAGCAATAGGCAATAAATATCAATTTAATGTGCAGTACCAGGTGAAAAAGCATTTCAAACAGCAATTTAAACAAAACATGAAATTTAGTGCAGGTTGTTCTCAAATCATTCCCATAATTAAGGTCAGAACTTTATGCTCTTTTCTCTGTTTGCAAAGTTCACTGTTTAAATTTTTTTTTCTTCTCTTCTAACACCACTTGGCACCACACTGCTTAACACCACATGAATGAGAACATGTTCACTCACTGGCCTAGATCTCCCACACTGGGCACACATTAAGCATTTCAACATTTTTTTTTTTTACTCCCTGTGATGACCAACAACACAGAAGCCACAGCTTATTTCCATTCCACTATCCTTCATTGACACTATTTTAGCTCCCACAAAATCCTCTGCCTTCCATTACTTGGCTCTATGTGTCTGGCCTAAGCTTGACAAGTGCATGTGGATGCTGCTTGGCTGGCAGAAACTTTTCTTTTCCCTCTACTGCAATGGAGATTTGAGAGCTGCTGAAAGGATGAGACACAGCAAGAAGGCCATTGATTTAAAACAAAACAAAAACTGCCTTTTAAATTTCCATCTTCTCACACAAGATCTATCCCACCAAACAGCTCGTGGTTTGGACAACCTGATTTAACTTTGTTGTCAGGGCAGACCCATCCCTGCACTCTGGGAGCCACTATGAGAAAACTCACAATCTCCCTGGCACCTTTTGCTCTTTCATTTCATCCCTTTGTGGGCCAGAACTAAGCTCAATAATAGGCACAGCTTACGATGCACAGCAGCATAAGGCATTTTGCAATATGCCAAATACAGTTACTATACTTTGCCCCTGATTCTACTGTGCCTATAGGGCCTTTTACCTTTCATCATACTTGTCAAGCTATCAAGAACAAGATACCAGCCCTGAAATCAGAAGTTGAGTTGCAATGTTTATCGAAATACACTCCTAGTACTATTTTCATCTTCACTTTACCCCCTTTGATGTAGGTCCTAAGTTTTAGTTACTATCTTATAGGTAAAATAGGCATTTTTAATGTTACCATAAATTGGCCTTTTGTCAAATTTTATAGGCCATTCCAAATACTCCAGTGAAAGGCCCATACCACTCTTGAGCTATTGGTAACACATGGGGTGGAAGGCTTTAACTTACTTCTCCAGGATTGCAGTATAAAAGCCATTTTGTAACTGAATCAATACATTCTAGAATGGGCCTTCTTACTTTTTCCCTCTCCCATAGACACATGGCATCCTGAATAGTCTGGTGGAAGGTCAGTGATGAGGTCCCAGCACATCTTAAAAATGTTAACTGAGAAGAACCATCACTGATTGTAGATATTGTATATCCCAAATAGATTAAATACTCCAGATGTTGACAGGAGATGGAAATAGAAGCCTTCAATACTTTTAGAACTAAGTTTAAGGATTAAGGAACAAAGATACAGGAAGAAAAAAGACCTTTCTTGAATGTTCTCTCAAACCCAAACCTCTTGCTAGGAACCAAATTGGACATTCTAAAAAGAACTATAATCAGAGCTGGAGACATACTGCTGCCCAAGATTAATTTTATGTCATCCTGGTTTATCTATTATTCTTGTTTATCCAGATCTTCCCCAAAGAACTTTAAAATGGTAATGGTGATATTTACTACACTTTATCAACCTTTAGTATCAATCAGCTTTCTTCCATAAGTCTTTGAGTTATCTTAAACAAAAACTAAAAAACACTAAGTATTTAGAAATTTAGCTTTGAGAAGTCTATGAAGCTTACTGTCACTTTTCCTCAGGAAAGAGGTAATAATCACAACTCATTTAAAACTGGTAATTTATCAGTTGTATTAACATGTAAATGTTTAGAAATATCTGATCCAGAGCCTCCAACAATCAGTTCATCTCAGAGTTTGTTATCAGGATCACTAAGTAGACACGCAGCATATGCTGTCTCAGCTCCAGTTACAGCAAATATGCTGCAATGAACTTGTCAGAGAGAATAAATCAGATCCTCAGATGTTTTGTGGTGCAAGTTTGGCTTCAGGAAGCTTTTGTAAGTCTGTGATAATGTAACACCAAACTCCACAACTGAGAAAGTTCACCAAGTTTTACTTAAAGCAGAATTTGGAGACCGGCTGTCATCCTGGCTTATAGCAAGTTTAGTTATTCTTTCTTTTCAGTTTGAATAGTTAATATTCTTGTTGCTTTTCTGTTTGAACTGTCGTATTTCCTCAAAGTTACTAACACTGTAGTTTTTCAGCACTAATTGTGTAACACTTAAATCTTAAAGTTGCTTTATCTGTATTATGTATTGCATAACAGCCCCCATTCAAAAAATCCCTCTCTTCCTCAGACTTTTATAGGATAATGTGGTTGCATAAATCTAAGTCATATTTATGTAAATTATATTTAATAAAAATATTAATTAAGAGTCAGCACTTAAATTGCACAGAATAAAGTAACTTATGGCCTCTGATCAAGCTCTTAACAGATCATAAATTATAACATTTATATTTTTCTGATGAAACATGCTAAAAAAATACAGTTTAGGAAGCTGAGAAGCAACCCATTTAAAGTCACTTTTCTATATGGACATAATTACCTATCTTTATAGCACACAGTATTTGCAAGTTTCAGGCTACGTAACCACAGAAATATTTCACTGGAGACTATAAATACAGTGTGCTACAGGCAAGAAATATGTTCAGTGTTTTAAATTGTATCATTAGGAATGCTCCAAATAAAACATGCAGCTCACCAGACAGGTGACATATTCTTACTGACATACAGTTATTTGCTACAAATTTGGGCAGATTTATTTCAGTAAAGAGTGAAACTGATGTGTACATACACCTCATCAAGCTTCTCATGTCTACTTGGCCCTCCTAATGGATATATCCACTATACACAAATACTTCCCAAAGAAACATTTACAATTTATCTCCTTTCATCAGCTGTGTCTTTGTCTAGAAATGTAATTAAATACTAAAATCAAACATTAAGTGCTATTTTATATAAAAATGTTTAGATCTATCTAGGTCTCAGGTTCCTTCCAAAGTGAGAACACTGACAGCTTCATCACAAGCTATATAAGACCCATCTAGAACATGCCACTGGTGATGCCCTAATTACATCAAGGACCACAGTCTGGGGGAGACCTAAATACAACTCATGATAGCCTCAAAATACTCAGTGAGAGCAGACTCCTCAGAGAAGAGACTCCATCTGAATCTGATACACAGATGTCCTATGTTTCTTAATGCTTCCCACTTTGTCACTGGTGTTGTTGATCTCCCCAAAGACTTTAGGAAAAAAAATCTAGGTATCAAACACTCCACTAGCATACTCAGGTCTTACCTTTGTCTTGTCCCTCATAGAACCTTTTCCCAAAATAGACATTTTTGTCAGTGTTTCTTCCTGTAAGCGCTTTAGAGAATTGCCACGTGGACCCAGAAGTTTTCCCACGAAATTGAACTGCAAGAAAAAAAATCATTAAGTTAATTAGATTTTTAAGCATATATGAACAAGCAAAGCATACTATTTTGCTGAAAAAACTGTTCTAGCTAAAAACAAGTATCACAAACTAAAGTTAAGTTCAAATATGTAAGACCTATCAGTGGCTTCACCAGGTGTCAAGAGAAACACAGATCTGAGCTCCAAGAACTCAAACAATATAGAGAGAACTCTGTTTATCACATTCAACAATGAGAACAGATGTGCTCAAGCTGCAATTCAGTTTTCAAACATTTGTTAGCAGGTATATAAAACCATAAAAGCAGCAATCTCAGATACAATACAATCCAACCAAAGCTCTGAAAAAAAATCCTAATTGCCTTATCCTCCCTTGAAGATTTATGAATACAGCAACACATACAATATAGCCTACACTGAAACAAACAGAATTAAATTCAGAGAATGTAAGCATATAAATCCAGCCCCAAACCAGAATCAACACTCAAGATCTTCCCAACTACCACTCAACACCCACTGCCACTGAAGTTCACCAAAACCAGAAGGGCTCATAACCCATCAAGCCCTTAAAGTAACCAGGAAGAAGTAAAAAATAGTGAGGAAGACTCAAGAAACCCAACCATTTCTATTCACAGAAAACACCAAAACATGGAACTGGGGTTCTTTCAGCCCAGAAGGTGCTTCAGAGGGAAAGTTTGCTAAGAAATACAGGTATCAAAATCCAATTTGTAACAAAGGAAAACAAAAAGTGAGAACTATTGTCATTCCAAGGACACAAAACTGGACTTTGAGCTTGGACATGTGTAAGTACTCACGAACACTGCTCCCAGTAACATATACCAGGAGGAAAGTGCCAAGAGATACCAGGAAATACCTCATACCAAGAGATTCAGCAAATCCCCATTTTATTAAGCATGCTATAGTTTTAGCTTCCAACATTTAGGTCTATTTTCCTTATTCCACTTTTATCTTCCCCTGGGAGGATGGAGGGGAGTAAAAGAGCAGTTCCATTCTGTGGGTTTTGTTTATCCTGACCACTAGACCAAGACACCCCTTATACTTGCAAATTTAGTTCCTAATGTAGACCTGAGTTAGAACCAAGATGCAATAAAGTAAAATTGCATATGGATAACTAGCCAGATGCTAGTATATTTATGGGCTTACATGAACTAGTATTTTCTGAAATCAGGGCAAATTTCAAGAAAACCTCAGGCAATTTATGGAAGTTTTTTGGGGTTTTTTTTGGGTTTTTTTTGGTTTTTTTTGAGGTATATTCAATTTTTTTCTTCATAGGCCCTAAGATATAGACAAGGAAAACATTAATCAGAAATTGGTTGTGAATTTGTGAAATTGTAGAAATCTCCCTTGCTGAAAATATTCATGACTCAGCGCCACTGGCAAGGCCCTGAGTAGTCTAATTTAGTCATTATTTCAACAGAAAGTTGGACCACATCTTCTCTATAGGTCCCTTCCAACTTGGACTTCTGACTGTCTTATTTCTGGAAGCAAGGCAAGAAAAGAAACTAAAGCAATTCTTAGCAAGTCTGAACTTTCAGAAGTCAGTAACTCCTTGTCAACAGTTTCCTTTGATCTTTCCATTACTTATGATCAGGGAGTTCATAGTTAAGTTCAAATGTAATCTCTCATTTAGTAGAATACCACCATCATTTTTTTCAATTATTACTTAAGATCACTTATGTTTACTCCAAATAGCCTTGAAACTTATTAGGAACAAAAAAACACTGCATGAATTTACAATTATGTATCTTCCATTCACAGTGAAGTATGGTGAAATTTCAGAATGTTGAGTACCTGCAGTCTTACACAGTTAAATTAGTTAAATATTCAGATGAAATTCTACTCAGTTTTTTACTGCAATTTAGGAGTAGGCAAGCATGTGTTTAACTGCAATGTGTAGCCTGAATATCACTTCTTAACTGGAGCAAACAACTCCCTGATAATCAGAATACAAACGACAAATGAAAACAAAGAAATGAATAACCAAAGCTGAAATAAAACCTACTTGGTATGCAATATAAGTAACTAAAAGTTCAGTGCTCAGAAAATACATGAGTGTTCCAAAGCACGTTTACTTCAGCTGCTTTGTTTATTTTAATGACAGCCAAATATTTTAATAAGCTGTGTATAATTTTTAAAACTTGACCTACAAAGCTTTAATACTACCAAGCATTGTGACCTTCTCAAAACCAGTCTCCAGTGTTGAAGGAGGACTTTATGGTAGCTATACAAGTAGCAGGACAGAGGACACGTTCTAGATAACACATTTAATGAAGTGAAAATGTATTAGTTGTATCCTGAGATCCACTGAGCTATTCTTTCCTGTGCACTGAGGCTCCAAATATTAGATTTGACAAGTCTGAAGCATGAGAAATCTGTGCTGCCAGGAAAGTAGGAAATTTTGCTGATTCAAAAGCACTGCAACTCTAAATGTAACTTAAAAACATGGCGAACATTCAAGGTTACTAAAAAATGGCTTACAATGCAGAGCCAAAACCTTTTTGCTCCCCCATAACAAAGCTGAAGAGCTTTGGAATATTTCAGTTGGTTATTCAATAAGTAAAAACTATTTTTGATATTGAATGAATCATTTCAGTAGAAAGCAGATTTTGAACAGGTACCAGATATTTTTGTTCAAACTATTGCTCTATCCCCTTTTTACATGACATTGGGAATATCTGATTAGCAAAGGCTTATCTTCAAATACTTCATAGAGCTATTGAAACACTCAAAGATATCAGCCACCAAGTTACCTTACTTATACACTTGTTTATCCCCAACAATTAAGGAGTGGAGGGACTCAAACCTAAGGGTAGAAAACCACCACACTAAGATACATTTTAATTACAAAGTTAACAACTCCAGCCTATCTGCTTGTCAAACAGAAGCAAGTAAGCCTGGCAGATACCAGTCAGCTCTTACACAAGACAGCTCATGTAGAAGTCTTATGGCTGCTCCCCATGCCTCATATTCCTGGAGTTTATTTGCCCACAAGAGCACAGGAACAAAAATAAGTTCATGTCTAGTATTGAATTCAAGATTATAAACTCTGAATTAGAGGCACTGGATGGTACCAAAAAATGTCTGACCAGCTGTGTACCAGTCAGACCAGTCACATTTACTAGTTCTGGCTCATGATCAGACATGACAGACTTCCCTCTTCACTCACCCTTCTCCCTAGCACAGCACAGTCATATTTCAATTCCCTAAATGCCCAAAGTTGTACTCAAGTTTACTAGCTTGAGCTTAACATTGCATCTGAACAGTCTGTATACAGAAGATATTCTCCAGTATCTCCAAGCTGCTTCTAAGACCATCTGTGAAGTTTATGCCAAACATGGTGAAACAGTTATAAAAAAAAACCTTGAAGGCAACTTTGAAAAAAACCCAAAAAAACACCAACCCCAACCAAAATGCCCAACCCCAACCAAACAAACAAAAAAACAGGATACAGACTAACAGGGAGGAGACGATGGGAGAAGATGGGAAGCATTACCTCAGTCCTACATAGTTACAAACCATTAGTTTGAGAAAAAGGATGCAAGACTTAAGGGGTGTTCTTAGTTCATAAAAAAAAAAGCAGATCCTCCCATATCTACACCTCTCATTCAGCTTGAGGATAAAGATACACCATGATGTGCAAGAGATCCTTCTGAAATTCCTGAAATATTGGAGATTCTACCCTTTGGTCATGGTGTCCACTAGTCCACAAATACTGGTTTCCTATACAGAAAACATGTTGTTTCCCTTACATTATCTTCAACTGTTGCATAACTACAAAATCACCAATTTATAAATTTAATAGGAAAAAATATTAATAGAAAGCAAATCAGGTTTTTGCCTGACTGAAAATAGTTTCCTCTCAAGATATTCATAAATCCTCATTTTAAGAAGCATTTTTGCAGATACAATACAGTGGAGGTTATGGACATGACTGCATAACACCCATTTCTTTAGAATCCCCAAATCAAAATACAACTTTAAAAGTTACCTAGAGATTTATTTCCTTACCAGATCACCATTTCAAACTATTTCCTCAAAACAGTTCAGGAGAAAACACATGTACAAGGAGTATACAAGTGAGACATTCTTTTCAGAAGAATTTGATCTTTGAATTTCAGCAGAAAAGGAATTAATGCCAAGGCTACAGCATTTTAAAATATATATCTATATTACAGAAAGGGGTTATAATAGGAAAAGTAATCCTTGTTTATCTTCACCAAGACAAGTCTGCTGAGAATGGTTCATCCAGCTTAAAATACTTAGTGAAAGTATAAACACTTGACCAAATGCTTTCCTGTAAAGCTCTAAGTAAGCCATTGTCATTAAAGCCACAGAAAGCTTTCTTAGCATATTAGTTTTCTGCAATGGTTCCCCTGTGATAGGGTCACAGCAAAAAATAAAAACAGTTAAATTAAGACTCAGAGCATTTTCCCTCACAGTGACCTGAAAGCAGGAAAACATCAAGATTGGTATTACTCATCTGAAGAAAATAAGGTTTCCATATAGAAAGGTAAAAACTTGAAGCATCTACGCTCTGCCACATCAAATTACTCTCTTCACAAACCACAATAATAGGTCTTTAAACATTTATTCACAACAGAAAGCTCAATTACTGTAAAGCTGCTCAAAAGCTATCCTTGGTATTACATTTGATGTTGTTCCTCCATATCACTTATGATTATACAACTAAATTCTCATTTTCTTGGAAGCCCTTAGAATTTAACTGCTATGAAAAATGTTTTCTAACTAGTCATGTGATTAAGATATTCATCTCTCCATGAGTCCATGTAAGAATTGCAGATTTATTGCTCATGACAATGACATTTAAGAATATATTTTCAATATAAGCGTTAAGCTAAAAGGCTCCAACAGACACCAGTTCTGTAAATCAGTGACTCCTGAGAATATATATTTAAAGGATCACTCCAGTAACTGAACACAGACAGTTTTTTACCAAATTCTGAAATTCACCCAGTATTTAAATGTAGTTTTGTGACCAATGTTTAAATGGTTGCCCATCACATAACAAACAATTGTTCCCATAGTTTTGATCCATAACAGAAAAAACATCTTCAACTCCATTTATCACCCCTGAAAACTTTTTCCTTCAGTTTTGAGACACTTGACTTCACCGAACTGTCAAAGCAAAATCAGATTCCTGACACTAACCTACTTCATAATGCATATTAATTAAATGCATGGGAGTGTGGTGACACTCTTCTGACTCATTTGTACATATCTAAACTATGAAAACCTTTCACACTTGCTGGAATTTCATACTTTTAAGATAGATCCAGAGTTCCTTCACCAAGAAATCACATTATCACCTTCTACCGCCAGTTCATTTTTTCAGCCTTTATCAAGTTTGTGCAAGTCGAGAATACTTTCAAGCATAAAATGTAACACAAATACAGGCTTACAGGTCACATTTTCACACTTGACCTGAAGTCAGTTGAGGTATTCAGCCGACCAAAGAGCAAAGTGTATTAAATCACTCTGATTTCCTTTGCCTAAACCGGCAAGATCTCATTCCACTACCTATAGGTTAGGCATCCAGCATCCACAGGCACCCCTACATGTAGGTAACTTGATTGAGAACTAAATCCTACTTCAAAAAGTCAGCCCTTTTCCTACACGTTTGCATGAAAGCCCTAACCTCTTTAATCCTAGCTTGCAGCACATCCCAGTTACAAGAGGATTGTCGACAGCATTACTAAGGCATATTGAAGCCTCACCTAAGTATCTCAGATTAATTTCCATATCACAGCAATTCAGACATTTATCAGAATCTGTAGAGCTGGACCAACCTGAAAAAATCTTAATATTGTTTTCAGTCAGATTTTGAAAATACTTGACCAGACCTGTAATCTTATAGATTAACTTCTAGAGCACAAGGTTTTGTCTTGCCAAGTAAGACTGTCACCACATCAAGACATAATAATTCCAGGGTTTTTAATGTGTACATGAGTCTGTGACGAACAAATTAAGAAATTAATTCAAATGCACAACTAGCCTCAAGCAGAAACTGAACATAACTCCTGGGATTAACTATCTTGACAAGCTGCTTCATAAAGCAGATAAAATTCCGTCTGTCTTGGTTATTCTATCACCTTCTATCAAGGTCTAGACATGAAAAACATTTAGGCCAACTCAGTCTGAGATTTTACATAAGACCACAGATTTTAAAATACATAAGACCACAAAACCAACCAAGAGCTGTTAGGTAGGCAGCAAGTTGTACACGTGAACACAGACACTCAACTGTTTGCACACTTAGATGACCAGAAACTCAAGTCTTTTTCAGGGAGATCAAAGATGCCTGAAAAAAAGTGAAACACCTGCTTTTGAATCTGAGGTCTACCAGATCCTTTTCCAATAGAAACACAGCTGCTCTGAGCTTCAGTTGCATAGCTTTCTGCTGCAGTTATCCTGTCACCTCCCAGGGCTGTCAGAGGTAATGAGGCTGAATTTGCACAGGACCCAGCTATGAGCCCATATGAGAACATATCTGACAGGTCAGGTAATATGAGCAGGCATTGCAATGCCAGGCTGATCAGATCAGCCCTAGGACTGCCTGACCTGTGTTGAAACCATTTTGATTTATTCAAGGAGTCAGAGACAAGTTAAGTGGAAAAACACAATGAAACACTTAAAGGAAACTTAGTTAACCCAGTGACAGGTCTGCTTGAACGGATATAATGCTGTAATGTAAGCTGGTTTGGTCCAGATACCTAACTTTTTTTGTGAAAAATGATGATTGAAACTTCATTAATCCTACTGATATAAAGTAGAGGCATCTCTGCTTGCTGGAGTCATCACTGGCAAATATAAACAAAGGAGCAGTTTCTTCTATCAGAGTTGCTTATATTTGTAGTTAGTTTCATTTGCTGGTAACTTTTTAAAATCCTGTTTAAAAGGAGGATCATTTATTTGGGGTAGTACTATTCATAAAGTTGAAAAAAAATTGGTATCCAAATTTGTCAGATTCAACCCAACCAGTACCTCTTAGTTTGACAGACTTATCAATTACTGAAGTGATTTGGTCAGCTACAAACAGCAGATTAACAGTTCACGAGCAGAAAACCTACACCATCTAAATGACTGGAGGTATCTTTGTTCAGCATCTTGCATAACAGCTAACAGCATTATTATGGAGTGCAGGCATACAGAAACCAATACCAGCTTGCTAGAACTACTTAAATTTCAATATTCACATGCAGAAAAGCTTTTTTACATGGATTTCATCCATATTTGTCTAAAATTTCCATTCTTCTGAAACATTTGTCAACAATAGTAATCAGAAGAAAAAAGAACCAAATCTTGTAACCTTTTTTCTGAGGTGCCATTACTTGGGACATTCAACAAATGACACTTATTTTGCACTAACATGCTTTTGTCTAGAAAACTGCATACATGCACAGAAAAGAATAGCAGAAGAGCAAAAGGCATTTCTGTAAATCACCCTTTCAGGCTTTATAAGCACCACATAATACCTTTTGCTGAAGTTCTGCAGAATCTGAATATACAATGCAAGCACTTGAAATACATCTCACTGAGACAGAGATCACTGGAATAATTTCATATCTACCCCAAAAGACCTGATAAAGCATTCCTAATTTAAGCCCTCCTCTGAACACTTAACAGGAAGAGGATTAGTCTTTAGAGCAAACATTAGTATGCAAAAAGATTGTTCCCCTCTATACAGGCATTTCACACTCATGTCCCTCCCTGCAGACTCCAGTATCCCAGGATAAGGCTTTGTTTGCCATGTTGAGGTTACAACACTTCAAACAACATATTTAGAGTGATCAGGTCTCAGAAATAAAACCACAAGCCTGGTCCTAGTAAACAAGTGACACTAAGCTGCAATGACTTCTTGTGTCCTAGAGCAAGCTTCTCAGAGAAGTTCACAATTACCTGACCTGAGTATGAATTCATCCTTACCTCCCACATTACTCTATAGTGAGTAATCTGAATTTCCTTTTGACTCTGCAGAATTTTTAATGAGTAAGGTTGAATAAATATGTCTATATGTAATAATATGGCAATTTAAGAAAAATTGAGCCCTCCTGTGCTGCAGTGAAAATATTTATAAACAGAGAATACCTAGTGCCTTGGGTCAGTGCAGGGGTGTTTTGGAAGCTGGGGAAGGGGCACGGGGGTGGCTCCTGTGAGAATGTGCTGGAAGTTTCCCTGCATTAAATTCTGGGCTCTGCCTTTGGCCCAGGACGAGCAGATATGGGAAGCTGAATATGCCTCTGTGAGGAATATATAAGACAGGGAACATGAAACTGAAACAAACAAAAAAGAAAAAACAAAAAAAACTCACATCCAAGCAAACAAAAAACCTACAGAGGAAAGGAGGAGGTGAAAGCAATGGCAGAGCAGAGACAGTCAGTGAGGAAGGAGGGGGAGAAGGTGCCCAAGCAGAGATTTTTCCTCCATGGTGAGATGGCAGCTGTCCCCTACGGCCCATGGAGGAGCACAGGGGAACACACACTGAAGGGCCAGAGTAGGACAGACATATATTTCCAGCCTGTGAAGGATCACAGTGGCCAGACGTGGTGCTGATGTAGGATTAGAAGGGCAGATGTGGATCTGCCATAAAGAACCATGGTGGGGCATCTGGAGCCATGTAGGACCCCTTGCCAGAGGAGGTGACTGTTCCCACAGCAGCCGTGACTCCAGCCTGGGCTGGAGCAGCTCCTGAGGGACTGCACCTCCTGGGAGGGACTCATGTCCCTGGGGTTCCTGAAGGACTCTCCCATGAGGGACCCCATGCTGGAGCAGGGGATGAATGTTAGGAGTCCTCTCCCTGAGGAGGAAGAAGCAGCAGAAACACCGTGTGGGAAACTGACCCTGAACCCCCCCTGCCAATGCCCTGTGCCCTGAGGGGAGGCAGCAGGGAAGGGATCCGGGCCTGGGGAGAAGGGAGGGGTGGGGGGTAGGAATTCATATCTGGTTATGTTCCCTTTAGATCCAATTCTATTCTAATAGATTAGAAACCAACTCCTACCTGACTACAACCTCCCTTCAGGTAGCTGTAAAGAGCAATAAGGCTGAATTTCTTCTTCTCCAGGCTCAACAAGCCCAGCTCCCCAAGCCTCTCCTCGTAAGATTTTCCCTCTAGTCCCTTCACCAGCCTCATTGCTCCCAGAAGAGAGCAGAAGGACCCACTCCAGCACCTCGATACTGTTCCTGAAGGATGCTTGGAACTGGACATAGCACAGAGCAGATGATACCTGTCCATTCAATAGACAAAGGGCTTTCCTGAAAGCTACCACAAAATAAGAATTGCAGTGTTTAGTCCTTCAAAGCTGACACTACATAAAGAAGCAGAAGTATATTTCAAAAGGTAGTCTTTCCCTTTTAGTTTCTATTTTGCTTTCTTCCCCTTGAGCTCAAGTTTCTGCATCTCAGCATCTATTAGAAAAACATCCTGGTTACAAACAGACCATGTAAATTTCCCCTTCCTTTTACCTTCCCATCTTTTTGTTTCTTCATGTTTCTATACAGCCTTTTCCAGTCATAAAGATGACTTTACAGTTCCAAAGACATACCCACATATAAAAGGTAATAGAGGCTTGATTGCAGTAAAGCAATATTTCACAAAACTACTAACAGTATTAAGGCAGTCCCTACAAGTTACTCATCATAATTGTTGAGGAAAACACTGATAGTGTGAGGAAAAAAAATAAGTCTTCCTGAAGAAATGGATTAAGAAAATAATTCCCTTCTTCCATGAACAGAAACAGAAGCTGTCTTGAAATTCCTAGCAGGAAAAAAGGCCTTTCAAACAAGCGAGAACCTGCACATTTTATTTCCACAATATTAAAATTTAAAAAGGAACCAAAAGAATGAAGTCCCATAGCCTATTGAATGTTGAATAAATGCTTTCAGGTAGCATTATTTTTGTGCAGTATAATACTGGGCAGTAAAGACTCATAGTGGTCAAAGATACTAACAGTCCTTACTCATCCAGAATAGACTGCATAATTTCATAATGCAGATAAAACTAATTCAAGATTGGCAATGGCTGCAACAAAGCAAAGAGCTTATACAGCGAGTTCCTTTAATGATGTATTTTACTCTGCACTTCTACCTACAGCAAGTAAGTTTCAAAGCCTGGCATCAAATATTTCATTTCTTTTGCTATTCTGAAGAGGAGAATGTGGCTAACCCGAAAGTGACTAATTTTTCTTTTCTCAACATACTATATTTTTGTGTGACCAGCCCACTTTCCCACATTTATTCCAACAACAGCAATTCCTACCTTACAAATTCTACAGAAGAGACTGCAGAAAAGTAATAGCAGAGCTTGTTAATACTTTTGAAAATGTAACAAAATTAAGGTATTAGATCCACTTAGATTTATCAAAACTGAAAATCACTTACCTTAGGGAACTGTTTTACTGGAATCAAAACTTTTTGTCCCAACTTCATATTTTTATTGATGACTACATCAATATACTTTTCTTCTTCCTTTCCTTCCCCTTTCTGGAATTTTTCAATTTCTGTTGAAAGAAAAAAGTATTTTCCCAGTTTAATACAACAATCTAAAAGCTGAGATTATTCAAAGGCAATACAAATTAAAATCTTTAGGAATAATGCTGTATGGAATGGTACATATGGCATAATGTGTTATGATTAGCTACATTGGTCAATGGATTAAGTGGTGTCTTGCTTTTTTTAGGCTTTTTTAATGCTCATGTCCATATCAGCACCTTGAAATAGCATTGTAACCATTTTAAATGCTGTTAGCTTAAGCTACATTTACATACATATAAGTATATGTAAATGTACATATTACACATGGCTTAAGCAGAAAACGCTATTCTTAGAATCTTTTCTTAATTTTTAAATTAGAAAAGCTATACTATGTTTAAATTCTTGACTTTTTTATCCCTCTATACTTTGTTTCCAGTATAGCGTTTTAATGGTGGTTGTCTACAGTGCACTTAAGAGAAAATGTCAAATCAATCTTTCAAAATTTCAGGAATATAATTGTGGCACACAGATCACACCCAAAAAATCTGAGATTAGTTTTATACCAATGATATTTAGGATTGATATTTAGAAGTTCAAACTCAGACTACATGACTCATAAGCAGAGGTATATACAAAACTGATGCTTGATTATAATTCTCTCGGAATAGGAGATTTTTCAATGTGCTAATGAAAAACTGCAAATTTCACTTCATTGGTGGGGAAACATGAGCATGAATGGACTAAAAATGAAGCACTACCCAAAGTCTGCACTGGACTGGAGTCCAGCACATCGAGTTGCAATGTAAAACATAGCACAGGACACACAAAAATCCAGTCAATTTAGTAAGTGCAACAGATGGTCTTCTATGGGTATCTAGCATTTGTTCCCCCAAACGTTCAAACATTTTTGCACAGTAAAATACATCCTTCTACTGTACTCTAAGCAACAGAAGTTAATGACATTTATCAAGACCCTGAATTCTCTTCAGTGGGAATGTGATCTTATGTCAACAGGAGACAGCTACAAGCAGTTGAGTGCAAAATATGTAATTACAAACATAAAAGAAATCAACCTTTATGTATGCTTAAAAAAAATATGGTTTGAAAGTTATTTCCAAAGAAAAACAGGAGTAGGAAATCAATGGTTTCTTATGACTGAAAAAATCCACACACTTTTAGCAACTGTTCAATGGATACCATTGTAATTGAAGCAAAGATATGAGCATATTTCTCAACAACTGAAACTTAAGTCTTCCATGAAAGTTTTCACCTCACTAGCACAGAATCAGAAATAAATACAAGTGAATTTATTCAAGTTAATGTTCGGTAACTGAAAAACCATGGAAGCCAAACCACCCTTAGACTACCTAAAAGCTTTGAAAGAAATTTTATAGGGCATGACATTCCCACTCAGAAAGCAGGGGCTTGGAATTTTCTACAAAGTCAAAATTTCTGAATATCATATTCAGATATGAGTGTAGTACTATGACAGCACTCATACAAGAGAATTTTTAACACCCCTGCATCCTGATGGAACAAGGGCTCTTCAATTCCTCTTGGAAATCAAAACAAGATACATAGAAGTTTGTACATTTTACAGGTGGAAAACAAACATGACACTGATTTTTAATGTTATAGTTGGTATACACTGTAAGCAGTATAAGTGCTGAAAGTTCAATCTTGATCAGAAGTCTGCTGTCCTTTAGCAACACTTTACAACAAGAAATATGAAATGTTAAAATTGTAATAAAATACATCCATTTTGTTATGACTCAAATATTCAAATATGACCTCAAATATTCAGAGTAAGATTTGTTCCGAAAAATCAGAAAAGTACAGTTCAGCTACATTCAAGATTAAAAATTAAGCTGATGCACTACGCTGTGGTATTTTAGAACAGCCCAGTGCACAGAAGTATCTGTAAGCACTGATATAGTGAAGGATTTTTTTTTTCCGAAATAATCTAAAATTACAAAATAAAAGTAGTTACAACATCAAATCCCATAATGTTATGAACTGGTGAAGTTAATTTATTTTGTCCTGTTGAGTCATAGACTATTGTACACAGCTGTATAGTATAACATGCACAGCAATGCCCCTGCCCACCTGAAACTTTAATGCCATGAAAATTGCATTTCTGGGAGTAGCAAGGTATTAGAACCACAACTTTATGAATGAAAGGTTTAAGGACATTCTTTGATACTGCCATGAAAAATTACACCTAAAAGTGAGTTTTGTTTCAGGAACATTCAGATGTCTCAAAGTATGTTTTAACCTTGATGAATCTAAGATTTAAGAGCAAGGTTCTAACAATCTCTCAGTAACATTCCTCAGAAGAGCCAGCTGTGTGAATTCCTTCAAAGATCAATACCCTTATTTGTATTTAATGTTTTAGTTTAGTAAGTTATTTGAATTCATTATTTGAAGGACTTGACTGAAACAACTTGCTTAATGATAGGTATAATGCTAGAATAATGTTATTTTGAGCCCCTTAGTACAAAAAGAAATTTAAAAGGTTGTAGAAACAACACTCTTTCTCTAGAAATCACTCCACTTGTAGTGGCCAAAGTAAATGTCAAAAGAAATCCATTCATTACTATGAAGATCAGTTTTCCTACCCCAGGTAGCTACAAACTTTTAATCATCCATATTAAGAACAACCATTTCTTTATACATCGTAAATTTTGATTAAATTATGTCAAGTCCACTGAATAAGTGATAAATTTTACATTGAGAGCAAGTTTTCTGACTTGTTCTTGCCATAGAATATTGTCTTGAATTTTTCATATTCATGTTAGATTTAAGGGTAGAGAAAAGTTAACTACTAGAATTTTACCCATATCTGCACAGCTCATTCAGGATCTATCACATACATCAAACTTTAGATAATTAGGGAAAAAAAAAAATCATGCCAGAACACACAGGAAATCCAATAAAATTTTCAAGGTCAAATGGATAGGGAGATTTTCCTTTTCTTAATCCTTAGATTACATTCTGTACTGCTTAGCTATACAAAGCTATGACAATTCCTACCTCACAAATAGCAAATAAACGTGTGATTAAAGATTCCTATAATGCTAGAGATTAAAAACCCATGTTCTCAGACCAAGGATGAAGCTAATACAACAGTCCAGGAGTTTAACTGGATGAAGTAATAACTGCACGGATTATTTTCTTTAAATTTAATCATAGTACAGAGATCTAAGCAATGATTACTCCTCAGTTAATTCACCAAATAATGCTTCTAGATGCATCAGATAATGAAAATGTAGAATTGTTCTATGCTAATCTTTAGGTAGAATTAATCTTCCTGTAGCAGAACTACAAGCCAGAATTCCAGCTCCCTCTCTTAAGCCAATATAAATACTTGAGTTTAATGTAGAACAAAGTAATGCTCTGTATTTGTCTGCAGATCAATGTTATCAATACAAGAGCAAATGTCAAATTCAAAGTAAATGAAAACATTTGTTGTATTTCTCCTTAACAGTGCTTCCAAAAGGAACCAGGTAAATTTGTCTGAAATACTAATAGTTTCATGTGTCTTACCCTACTACATAATTATTTGGATTTAATAATTTTTAACTACTTCAGATGGAAGTGAAGAATTCAACACTTAAATTTTAGGACATTCACATAGATGTGGCTTCAGAACACAGTGGTGTTGGAAGAACTGAACAGCAATTTAACTGAAAATAATTTCCCCATTATTGTTTAAGATGAAAATATTTTAAGAACAACATTATTCTTTACAAATATTCCCAAATAATTCTTGACAGAAATATACTGAAGATGTCTGGGAAATTACTAGCCCTACACAACAGCACCCATATATTTTGCTTTATTTGGGCAATTCTTGTTTTTTTGTTTGTGGTTTTTTTTCAGCTTGTAGCTTAGAGAATTAAACATGAAAACTTAGACCAAACTAACCAAATAAGTCTGTTATACAGCTACTGAAGCATGCCCCCAAAACAACAGTATTTCTCAGAAAATTCTCAAAACTTCAATGCTGACTTAGAAAAAACACAGCATTTCCAGTTCAGAAAGGTCTTAAGTCAAATTGAAGGGTGTAGAAATATCTTGATATACTTTCCCTGACCTTTTAATCCCTGAAAAAACTCTTTTGACCGGTGCTGGAAACGCAACACTGAGCGAGACGGATATCTGGTCTGACAGTACAATTCCTTAGTTTCACATTAGAAAAAAAGAAAAATGATGATACTACAAAAAATCCTTTGATACATAATTCTGCATTTCATAAAGGCTTTATTTAAGGAACACAGACAAACTTTGACCAAGAGAAAAGCTTCCAGAGGAAGATAAGATTTAAGTCAGTTGCTGCAGAATTTAAGAACAAGCATTTTTCCTTAATGGAGGAAAAACATGGAATTTATTGGTTCAGTTTCTTCAGATTTCCTACAACCCTTACAAGTTCAGAGTATCAGTAAGTACTTCTGACAGTCTTTGAGATTAAAATTTTTCTACCATGTGTGAACTTATCCGGCATTCTATAATGTTTCCTATCTGAAAATTTTTGTTGTGGCAAACCCCATACTTTATCTCAGAACCAACATTTTAAGCACACCTATTCTGAAAATACTGGAAGTAAGAACTTTTGCAATGAAGCCAAGTGATAAAACGTCTGCTATGCTGGCTGTTGATTTAATGCTTAGTCCTTTGATTACTTATTCTGCTGAATCCAAAGTGCAGCCATGTAGGATGATGAAGCCAACAATAGTTCTAATTTTGATGACAGCTTTATCCTTTTGTTGTAATAAAATGGTCCTGACTGTGCTTTAGATTATTCATCTCTTACACTCAACTCATTTATTTCCTCCCCCACTAATAGGGCAATTAAAAATTATCTGAAACAGTACTTCTCCAGCAAATAATTCTTGTCTTTCAGCTGTGAAGCAACAGGAACTTGAACTATAATCAACACAGTACATAATATATTTGAAAAGGCTTTCTTAAATGAAGCCCACAAATTTTCTGAAGGCAGCCCCTAAAAGACCTACTACTCACTGTCCCTGTCCTCATATTCAGTATGAGGCTGGATGACTTCCCAATTTTTGCACTAAACAGAAGAGGTAAACTTAACCTCTTGGTTTTGAGTGTTTAAAAAAAAGTGTTGAGGATAGCCAAGTTTCTCTGCATATACATTTGCAAGAATTACAGAATTCCTCAGTTTGAATTGTAGGTAGCATCCCACTCCCCCAGAAAAAAAAAGCAAAAAACAACCACCGAACAAAACCAAAAAACCCAATCCACAATTAGTACAACAGCAATTAAACATTGATATAAGTAAATGGTTGGACAAATACCCTTTTTACACACAAGATTTTTTAAAGTACTGGTTAGGGTATTTTCAAAGACTCCAAATTACAGAACAATAGTAATCAAGCAAATTAAAAAATAGCTCAAATTGTTTAAAATAAAGGAGTTAAATATATGGAATGGCTACATCAAGATGCATCCCGAATGAGTCTTAAATAGAGTCAAAAATGCAATTAAGAAAAAAATAAGGTAGCTGCACTGTTAAATGTACTCACCTCCTTTCTCTGAAATTAAAAAAAAACTCCACCCACTCTCCCCAGCTGCCATTTTCATACTTTGAACAAAAAGCCTTTTGAAATCAGAAGTTTAGCCTCCATGGTAGGTCCTAATTCTTGACTGGTATAAGCACTACTACATGAAGAGCTAGAACCATGCATAAGAAACATGGGAATTTGCTTCAACAAATGCACATTACAATAGTTGAATTTAGGATAACTTTTATATGCCACCTTAACTTGCAGAACCAACTCACAATGAATCTGATTTGAATTTACAATATAATAAGTGGCTCATTCTAGAATGATGTCTACAACATTCAGCATGCTCAAGTTAATAATATTCCTGTTGGACTTAAACCAATCTTTAAATTGCATTCACAGGCATTGTAAGTTCTGTTTTACAGTCTAAGTACTACTGTCTGCACTGTTCTGAAAATACATTTCAGTCACAAGTATGACAAATATTTTGAATAGGCCTTTTTATTTAAGCAATTCAAAACTAATTGAACACCTATTACTTTCACATCAAATACGACTACACTAAAATCTGCTCAGACTGATTACTATCAGCAATAGAATAGAAAGTACCACAGTAGAAACTGTCAAAAGCAACACCTAAGATATTAACAGACATTCAGTCAGTCTTGCTCAGGAAAAAAAAACAACATGTAAACATAAGCTTCAGTCCCATTTACCCACCCTACTTCACTGAAAATTACTGTTTCTCATTGTGAAGAGAGATTCTGAATTTATAACAAAGTGCTAAAACTTCCCATGTGATTTACCTGCTGTTGACAACTCTCTTTAAACGTGAATGTTTTTACATTAGCACAGTCAGGCATCTACTAACTGCCAACTCATTTGCTCCATAACTTAACAAATTGCAAAAAAAACATTTATATCTGTGGAAAAACGGTACCCAATATCCTACAGTCAAGTAATTCAGACGTGGATGCTGCATCCTATAAGAATAAAAATAATAAAATTACTCCCCTGTTCCATCCTCCTTCAGGAACAAGCAACTTTCCCACCTGAATACTGGAAGAAGCATTGGCTTCAGCAGGAGGCTGCCCCTTTGGAGGTTTCTTTGAAGCTTGATGCATCCTATGCTTCTTCCTATAAGGTGTCCAGAAGGGGACTCATTCAGTCTTGTACTTATCCACTATACCAGCTGAGCAACAACCTAAATACTATCCTGTTTCTACAAGAAGGGCCAGAAGGGGGATCAAGGGAACTACCAGCCTGACTCCATCATTCAGAAAAATCATGGAGGTTCATTTTGCATGTGCTCACACAGCAAGTGCAGGACAGCCAGGGCATCAGGCCCTGGGAAGGCAGGTCCTGCTTGACCAAAATGATCTCATTCTATGACCTGATAACCTGCCTATTGGATGAGGAAAAGGGCTGTGAACATTGTTTACCTGGATTTCAAAGCCTTTGACACCATTTCCCACCGTATTCTCTTAGAGAAGCTGGCAAGTCGTGGCAGACATAGGTATATTCTTTGTTAGGTTAGAAACTGGCTGTATGGCCAGGCCCAGAGAGTTGTAGTGAATGGAGTTAAATCCAGTTAGCAGCTCATCACCAGTGGTGTCCTCCAGGGCTGTTTTGGGGCCAGTCCTCTTCAATATCTTCACCAATGATCCAGATGAGGGGACCAGGTGCTTCCTCAACAAGCTTACAGACAACACTAGGTTGGGTGGGAATGCTGATCTGCTGGATGGTAGGAAGGCTCTGCAGAGGGACCTGGACAGGTTGAACCCATGGGCTGATGCCAACTGCGTGGGGTTTAACAAGGCCAAGTGTTGTCCTGCATTTCATCCACAATAAGCCCAGGCAGTGCTGCAGGCTTGGGGAAGAGTGGCTGGCAAGTTGCCCAGCAGAAAAGGACCTGGGGATGCTGGTTGACAAATAGCTGAAAGTGAGCCAGCAATGTGCCAAGTCTAGGTGTGGGGCAAGGTGTGCAGGTGGCCACGAAGGCCAGCACCACACTGGCCTGTATCAGAAATCTCGTGGCCCGCAGAGGAAGGACAGTGATGGGTCCCCTGTACTCCACACTGGCAAGGCCATGCTTTGAGCACTGTGTTCAGTTCTGGGTCCTTCACTGCAAGGACAATATTGATTTGCTGAAGCATTGTCCTGAGAAAGGCAACTGAGCTCATGAAGAGTTTGGAGAACAAGCACTGAGGACAGGCTGAGAGAATTGGGATTGTTTGGCTCAAAGAAGAGGAGGGATGAGAGGAGACCTTAGTGCTGCCTACTGGCATCTGAAAGGAAGTAGGGAGGTGGGTGTTGGCCTCTTCTCTCAAGTAAATAACAATAGGACTACAGGATATGGTCCAAAGTTGCACCAGGAGTGGTTTTGACTAGATTTTAGCAAGATTGTCCTCACTGAAGGAGCAGTCAGGTGCTAGGAAGAGGCCACCCAGGCAGGTGGTAGAGTCCCCATCCCGGAAGGTATTAAAAAATGTAGATGAGGTACTTCAGGACATGTTCTACCGAGACTGCTGGATGGTGGGGTTTTTGATTTTTGTTTGTTTGGGTTTTCTTGAGCTTGTTTTTTTTTTTAATGTGTTGACAACTGGGTGCAGTGATCTTAATAGGTTTTTTCCCAGCCATGACAACTCTGATTCTGTGAAAAAGCCACACACACAAATCTGACAATTGGCAGTATAGATAAAGAGCTACTTTGGATGCTGTTTTCAAGTTTAAATCCATTACTTTAAGTTTCAGAAGGGTGTTCAACATACAGTTCTTACATTACTTGAAGTTATTTTGTATCAAGAGCCCTTAAAAAAGCTTTTCCTTTTTTTCATTTATATGTATGAACACTATCACATAACCCTTATGCAAGATTTAACTTGTCATTCTGATGACTTGTCAAGAAGGTTCTATATCCTTTCATCTTGATTATGTACATAGCACAATTCAATAAACTTTCTTTGATTCCTTCATCAACCTTTACAAGAAAAAAGGCATAATTCAGATCTCATTTGAAAAAAATAGGTCTGACATATAACCCACAACCCTTAATGTGCATGTACCACATTTTATATTACTGCCATGTTGAAACACTAGCCAAAATATTTCCAGTTATTTAACCCTAAAGCAGACAGACTTGATCACAAATGCCACATTTGCATAAATTTAAGGAAAAGCTTTTTCTCTGTGAGGGTGACAGAACAGGCTGCCTAGTAAGGTTGTGGAGCCTCCTTCTCTGGAGCCATTCAAAACCTGCCTGGACACATTCCTGTGTGACATACACTAGGTGATGCTACCAGGGCAAGGAGGTTGGATTCCAACCCTTCCAACCTTCCTTTGCAATCCCTAATATTGTGTTTTAAGGCTTTTTTAGGGCATTAGCAAAGAACATGCAGTTTAAAAATCTGCCAACAGATTCAAACAAACAACAGTTAATGGAAAATGCCTACACTACCAAAACACACCTTGGGTTATTTTCCATCCACATATTTTGGATATTCAATAGTTACACAAGTATACAACTGTTTACTCAGTATTATGCAAGATTTATGTACCTATCAGCAAGACAAACTAACATTATCTTCCCCTACTTCTATAAAAACTCTAGAAGCTTTTTTTAGCAACTCTAGAAGCTTTGCTAGTACCCCTCATCCTAGCTGACAGAAGGCCAGGGTGCAGCCCCACACTCTCACAACCCTTACTTCAGTCTTGTTATATCCTACTGATAAATCCTAAGAAAACAATTCATACCTGTAAATCAAAATTTACTTAAAATCATCACTAAACCAGGCAATTCATACCTGTAAATCAAAATTTACTTAAAATCATCACTAAACCAGGTAATTCAGGAAGCATCCACAAATTCTGAGGGAGCTGATGACAGGTCACTGTTTTTGAAATGGCATGGTCAGCAGGGAACATTTTTTGGGGACTGAAACAAAGCAAGTATCAGTCATATCCTTGAAAGCTAGGAGGAGGATCTCAGGAACAAGATGGTGAAACTCACCTTGATCCATTGGAAGGTGATGCAGAAAACAGCCCTGGAAAACCATTTCCAAGCATACTAAGAATAAGGTGATTGTGAGCAGTGTGCACAAATTTACAACAAGAAAGCCAGGGCATACCAAACAAAGAGCCTCCATCAAGCACATCAACAGGCAAGACAAAAGGAGCTGATGCTGTCCATTTCATCTGTACTCAGGCTTTTGGTACCATCTCCCATCTCATCCTCTTCTAAGCTGATGAGTTAACAGCTAGGGAAATAGTGAGGTGGACTGAAAACCAACCTGTCAGGTTCAAAGGATTGTGATTAGTGGCATCACAACCAGTCCAGCTTGGAGGCCATATGCTAGTGGTGTACTACAAGGGTCAATACTGCTTAATATTTATCCCATCACCCAGGTCTTTGATGAAGACTTCACCTTCAGCAAGTTTACAGATAATAGAAAGCTGGGAAAACTTCAAACACCAGAACAGCATTGCCAGCATTTGGACAGGGATGATCCTTCCTCTCTACCCAGCACTGGTACAAGTTCTAGCAAGCTGTTTGTTTCATTTCTGCTGTTTTGTAGAGTTTTGAAAGGATTTTTTAAAATGAAAGATTTGCTCCATCTTTGGAATTTTGAAAGAATAGTAGTTCTAATGATTTCTGTCTCCATCCAAGATTTATTTCTCATTAAATACCACAGGCTCAGAAAACCCTTGTTACCTGAAAGCATGCTAGAAATTCTTGTTGTGTTTAAGCAGTCAAGAGATAGAGATTCAGATAGATCTGGTGTACAGCTGTCCAGTCTTTCCCCCCTCCATAGCCCCACCATTACTCTGCTGAGCACAGCTGGAGGTGTACACATCCTTCCAAAATCACACATCTCTTCTCACTACTTCCCAGAACACTAAATGCTGTCAGAATGCTGTCTAAAATGGCCACCTTATTATTCATATTTTAGTGTTGGAGGAAGGAACAGACAAGGCTGTAACAAGCACCTGTAACGCATTTAAATTCTCACAATTTATTCAGTGAAACTCAGCACAAGACACTGTTAGAACTTAGAAAAGTCATACACACTGAACCTAACAAAGCCATTACTATCAAGTGTAATTTCATTCAGTGCAGAAGCTGAGAAAAACACCTGAAAGTTCTGCACAACTGCACTGGTCAAGTGCCATTACTTTGGTATCTGTAAAAGATGAACTACTGAAAACACAATATCCTGGAGTAACCTTCATGCCTATCTGCACGGCCTCAGTGCAAATTTATAAATCTCAGCTTAGTGATTCCAACACAAGTTTCCTGGTCCTCTCATGTAAATTGTTCAGATTTCTGAGACTTCATGCCTGCAACTTTGCTTACTGAAGCACAAACTATTGATGTGTAGCATGTGTGAAAAGGCAAACTTGTACAGAAAACCACAAAAATACATGAGAATGTCAAGGAACGTAACAATGAATTTGTTGAATTTAAATCCATAAAAAAACCCAAGAATTTTAAACACGCTCTCATAATATTTACAAAAACAGTAACAACCAAATGCATTTCTATTTTCTAAATAAAATAAATCCTAAGGCATTTGCACATTCTGGTCCACATATGTATAAAACCAAGCTACAGAGTTAGATGATACATGAAGAAAGGGGACCAGTTCACTATTCCAAATTATTTTAACACAACTTTAATCCTTCAGAAGGCCATTACTACCACTGCCATCAGACAAAAGGGCAAAAACATTACTTTTGATGCAGTTATTGTGGATAGTAGTTGTTTATTATTATATCATTCATTAGTCCTTTGCTGCACTAACACAGCTTGGCAGGAAAAACATACAAAGGCAGATTGTATATCTACTGCCCCATGGGAAGTGTAGCTTAAAATTGTGAAAATTTTTATGTATGAACTTCAGTATAAATGGAATGTCAAAAACTGTTAGCATCCAAGCTAATTTTTAACTAGCAGAGGGATAACATTAATGAGTATGCCTTCCATATGCTCAATAACAGGTGAATCCAAATATATTTTCTTTGAATATATATACTACACAGAATTAAGCAAATTGCTACCACATTAAATTGTTTCTAAATATTACTCTATTTAGCTAATGCTCATAAGCAGTAGAATCACTTCATGGCATTTTAGACAAAGATCAGACTTCCCTACAAGTATGAAAAACCTTGAAAGTCCAGCTCATGGACTCATTCCAGCTGCAACTCACAAGGGAAGGTACTAACATCTCTGCCAACAGATCAGTTTATCCAGGAAAGAAGTGAAATCTAAGTCTGCAATAAGCCTATTCTCTGTAGGACCATCTGCTTATCCATGTTGCACCTTCACTGCTGAAAGCAACATTCCAACTTCTCTGGCATCTGTTAGACACGGGCTTTCCAGCATTCACCTAATAGAATACACTCAATTTTTCAAATTTAAGAAAAACAAAACTTCATAATTTATGCCTGCATAAATCTCTGCAAAAAAATACCAACCTAAGCCAGGAAGCTTTTGCTGAAAAGTATCTTGTAAAGAAAGTTAAAATATACTACAGTTTTAGCATGTTTATTGTACGCCTCTACTTGCCGTAGGAAAGAGTTCTGAGTTATAATTTCTAAAGGAAGTGTCTTCATGTTTAGCTTAACTAAAACTGAACAATTCCTTCTGAATAATTCCTATATTTCAGGTTAGTAAATTTGTTTATAGACAACAATTTTTCTTCAGTAAAAAAAAAAAAAAGTATTTTTAAAAGCTCAAGGTCAACTTTTTTCCAGTAGACACAGTTACATTATAGGTATGAGCAGAAGCCTGAATGATGTTTTTTGCAACTACTCAGTCAAGATTCTAAAAATTCAGTTCTATTACAATTCTGTTTTGAGGATGCTAAAGCCAAGCACTTCTGTAGAAGTGGAGAAGGGGATGCCTCAGTTTTACAGAAGTTTGATAACCCACATTATCTTGCAGTTATTTGCCTAATTTTAGAAATGCTACTGCTTTAGTTTTAATCCATCTAATTTTAAAATCCCAGATTTTACTGAACACTGCAACTTTTACACTATGAGGTCTGTGTGCATTAAGAATTTTCTTGTGGTAGTAATTGCTATCTTTACTAGTTTAAATAGCATGTTGTGGAACAAACCACATTCTAGCTGAGACACCAGTAAACATGAACTGAGGTATGAGTGGCACTGGGAAAACACCAAAGCTGCTACTAACCTATGCTTATTCCCCACTTGTCTTCATAATTCTGTACATCCAAGTTCCTGCTCCTTCCTTACTTCTATTTGCTAAGAAACAATAAAAAAAGGCAAGCACCAAGAACCTAAGGTGCCTTTACCTCTTAGTCCAATAATGTTTGAATTGCTTCTATATGGGAAAGGAAATTTTGACATGCCAGTTTCCAAAAGTATTGCACCAGGTTATCTTCTAGATGTGGCAGGGGACAAAGGGGAGGCATTTCAAAAATGCAGCTGCTCAAGAAATTCAGGGTCTGAGTGCCTAAAGGATGACAGACAGCTGAGGCAGCAATGACCACTTCATATAGTAGATTGTTCTATCACTCCTTGCTGCTAGAGAGAAGCAAAGCATAAAAGTGCATCTGGGAAGAACAAAACAGTCATAATGGTTATACTTATGGTCCCATGAATAAGTCTTCCTATATAATGATTCATGAGTAGGTTAAGTCTCAAATCTCACTTCATCTTGATTCATTGATTTTAGAGAAGTGAAGGAATGACCTGGTTACAAAGAGAATAACCACTAAACTGCTGGAATGTGCTACTTCATGTACATTCAAGAAATAACAATGCTTAACTGAACTTGAAGTCTACCTATCCACTAATAATAAATCTTGAAAGAACATTCAACAAGGGAGAAGTTAATCTCTTCTTCAAGTCATTAGGAGAAATTCAGACACAAATACCTCTACCAAATTTAACAACGGGATTTGAAGACTCAATCGTCATTATTTCACAGAGCAAGAAAATACCAGAAAAGCTTGAGTGACTATTAATTGAATATAAATGGAACAACATTCCCAGGATTCCTTTTGTAGTATCCCTTTCTAAATCAAAACACAACTAAGTTATCAGGTCACTATTCCAGTGCCCAATAGAAAAAACTTTAAAATATGAACATTCTAAAATATGAGAAGCAGTTGGGAATGAGGAAAATATTTCTTTTTCTTCAGTAAATTCATACAGCTTTTATTTCACCCTTGCATAGTGACTATCTATTGCCAGTACCTCTTTACAAGAAGCAAGGGATTAACTGTGTCCAAGAGCATCTATTCTCTTTAATCTATTTTTCTGAAGGGGCCATCTGCTCTTATTTCTCATTTTGTGGCCTAGCTTTAAATTGCATTCACTATTCTGTTAGGATTTCAATTAGTTACATGTAAAATTTCTCCCATGTCAGGATAGCTGTCTTGAGGATGAAATACTGTAAAGTGAAGTGGGGTTATTACCAAAAGCTGATTGACTATAATTGATACAGCTCAAATAGCAATTAGTCATCAATAAAATGAAGAAAAAATTATGCTCTAACATTTGTTTTATTACAACACAGCTTGACATCCATTACTGAGAAGTATGCACAGCCGTGTTTCAGGATCTGAATAAAGGGGCTGTGTTTGCTTTCTGGATGCTGTGCACTCAGCTCTTCTGAGATGACTCTGCAGAACAGCTTTAAATCTCTGCTTTGATAACAGCACCAAAATCTTCCAAATGAGGTCCCTAAAAATACCTCCTACAAATGCAGACAAGGCACACCTACATGATTAGCACCAGTTACTTACAAATAATGAGTAACTACCATGAAAAGTTTACTTACTACAAACTACAGGTTTGCACTCTAGTTGGTTATTACTCCAGTATAGTAATATCAAGTTAAGCAAATAATTTTGAAAGGACCGTATATCATGAAACCTCTAGTTTTACATGCTGTTTCATCCAAGTGGGAAAGTAAAGTACTTTCAGTTAACTTTTGTCTGTTCATTTTACTGTTTTCCCCAGAAGACAGAGCAAGCAGGAGGCTATGTTGCAAGATGAGTACTTCAACTAGAGCCCAGAGCAGCTTCTCAGCATCACCTTCATGCAAGCCAACCTCAAAAGAAGCCTTCTAGCCCAACCAAACAGCCATTGACAGCTTTGGTCACTGCTTTGAGGACATCTGCAAAAATAAGGGATCAGTGCCTCGAGCACCTACAAGCTACTCAGAAGCAGAAAATGTTACCATAATGGTCAGCATGCAACTGAAGCCTAAAGAAAATATGATCTACTGATTAAGAAAGCAAATCATACCCATTTTTTTTCATCAAGGGCATTAATTTAAAAAGGATAAGTTATCTAGAGTACCTCACACAGCCAGCTATTCACCAGCTGTGATAATGAAACATCAGCATTTTTAATTATCCTTATATTGAGCTATCATAGAATCTTAGAACCATGTGAGCTATTAGAGTTTCAAACAAGGACTTATTTCGGATCTGTAAACTCTAAGTTGATTATAACTAACATTACAGCATTCTCCATTTAATCAGCTGATAATAATGTGATATGCTAAGAGCTTAAAGTTTAAAAGTCTGGCAAAGTAACTTTTTCAAATAAAATTCATTCAGCCTTTACCAAATTGGACTGACAACAGTGTTACTAAAGTACACATCAAGTGAACAGCACAGGCCAAAGCTATTTCAGGTCCCATTTGTATCTCAATTGTGTTTGGAAACCCTGTGTCCAAAGATAAGGTGGCTCTATTACAGCTACATCATTCAGTCTATATTTGAGCCTAAGCTTGTGACCAAGGTATGAGCAATAAAGACAAATACCTATGGGACAGCCCAAGCAGAAAAATGCAACCAATGCTAATTTCCAACAGGCACATTACCAATTAAACCCTTTATAACATGAGCATTGACTTTTTTATTCATATAGTCAATCCAGGTGGAAAGTAATCTTGAGAAAATGATCCTCTAAGCACTGAAGCCTCAAGTTAATCCAGTACTTGCTTTCTGAAGGAACAAGTGTTTTCAGATGCAGACACAACTCATTTGGGTGCCAGAGTTGCTGTGACAAGCCAACACCAATGGCACCCAGGTGCAGATCCCAACTTTCCTGAGGGGTCTGACACCTACCCCCAACCTCCCAACAGCCCCAGGGAGCCCTGGCTCCAGGCACCAGCACTGCAGCTGCAGGACATTGCCATCAGGCTGGAAACACAGGCTGGAATTTCCAATAATTGACAAAGCCCTTTAGAATAAAAACTCCACGCACAATTAAAACCTGCATAATTATTTCTCTGTGTTATGGCTTTGTGTGGTGCTGTTTTGGGTAGCAGGGAAGGAAGCCCCAGGGGTGGCCTCTGTGAGATGTTTGAAGCTCTCCTGGATAATGTTGAAGCCATCCATGACAAGGGATGTGCACCTGTGTTAACATCTTCAAGAAGGGGAAACACACAGCAATAAGAGCAGTGCAGAGGAGAGGGAGAAGAGAAAGCAACAAAAAGAGAACCACCAGGAGAAAGAGCAACACCTGAGGAGAACAATGCCAGAGAGATCAAGGTCCACGAGGAAGAAGAAGAAGGTGCCTGAGCAGAAATTTTCCCCTACATCATGGTGAGATGGCAGCCTGTCCACTGCAACCCACAGAGGATCACAGCAGAATAAGTGGTGTGGACCTGCCACCCATGAAGGATCCCATTGGAACAGTTGTGGATCTGCAGCCTGTGGAAGATCAGGGAGCAGATGTTGTGGACCTACAACCATGAAGGGGACTGTTCCTGAAGGAGTCTGTGGCTCTGTGGGCCACCCACACTGGAGCAGTTTGCTCCTGAGGAACTGGATGGAACATGTTGGATGGATTTGTGAAGGACTTTTTCCCCATGGGAGGGACCCCACGTTGGAGTAGGGGAAGACTGTGAGGAATCCTTCTCCCTGAGGAGGAAGGAGCAGCAGAAAACAACCTGTGATGTCCAGACTGTGAACCCTACTCCCTGCCCCTCCGTGCTGCTGGGAGTCAGGGAGGAGGAGGTAGAGATATCAAGAACAAAGTACTTTGGGCTCAGGAAGAGGGGAGGGGTAGGGAAAAGTATTTAAGTTCTGGTTTGTGGGCTTCTTTTTTTTTTCCTCATGTTGAGTACATTTTGCTAATGACCATAAGTGGTGAGTGAAAACCTCACAGCCCTTGTCTTGACCCAGGAGGTTTCAGGTGGATTTCCTCCTCACCATTTTGAAAAGGGTGAGGGGGAGTGAGCAGCCACATCATCCTTTGTTACCTGCCAGGCTCAAACCACAACACTTCTAAAACTAATATGCAATAGAGTTTCCTGACACAGAAATAGCATCCAAAAACCCTCCTAGGCAAGTTATATCTTCAAAATTCAGTATCACTGTATTTGAGATGCTCCATAGGTATCCTACAGGAAAACCCATTGTGGGACACTTCTACTTTTTCCAGTGTGCTCATACTAATGCTTCAATATTGCCCAAGATGCCTAAATTCATAGGAAAAAAATAAGACTTGGATCTTAAAAGGTCGTTCATTCCTTCACAAGTATTTTGTGCAACCAGATTTACATCATTCCCAGCATTTGTTCACATGGTGTTAACAAGCTACCATAAAGACTTCAGGTGTCTACAGAAAATGTCTGCAGAACAGATACAGTAAACTATAACATGATAAATATTCTGTTGTATTCTTTTATACAGTTGGCTACTAAAGACGTAATCATTTTTCAAGACTGTAGACACATGGTGCAATAAAAAGGTCAAGGGTAAGCAGCAAGTCTTAACTAGGGCTCAAGATACCCCTGCAACTTATCTGCTGAAGCCACAAGTGAAGGAGATTAGTTCCTCCACAGAAGTCAGAATTTCAATGGAGAAACTGAATGAAATCACTAATAAGAACCTGTTTCACTCTGAGAAACTCCTCCACTTACCACAAACATTTCAGGTAACTCCTACAAGGCAGGCAGAAGACTCAGCAGAGACACTACCATCATCCTTGAAATTTGGACTTCATGATTCTAATGACAGTAAACTGGAAGTGGTCACTGAACACTCAGATAATCAGTAATGTGATAAACCACCCTAAGTTTCTGAACTTCCATCACTGTACAAATGCACCAAGAACATTAAATTCAAACTGAGCAAAAGCAAATCTAGAACAGAAAAAAATCTTTCAAATACTGGGAGGGCTACAGAATATTGTTAAGCATGACAAAAAGCCATGAAAGAACCAAACAGACATGATGGATCTTAGTGCTTTTCACTTTTGCACAAGTGAAATTTATCATTTAACATTAGCTTGGAGATAAGCAGAAAAGGTGTTTTTCTCACCACTTTACCCCATACAACAGCACACACATTTCTGCTTGGTAGCAGAAGGAAAGGAATGAAAACATCAGATCTTCAGTATCTGAGGGTAAAGGAGCTCAGGGAGCAGAAACTGGGCTGCTCACCAGACATCAGGATTGGTGCTTCATCACCATCTCTAGTTAATTAGAACACAGATCAAAAGAAACCAGTAGTGAAAACTTTTGTCCATTATCAATAACTGCAAAAAACACATGAAAGGAAGAATGACGACATTAAAAACAGTCCTTCCATTTCTACATCTTTTAAAATCATTGTTATTATCCCAAAGCATCAGGAAAAACTGGCTGAAAATACCTAAAACTTTGTGTTCAAACACATCTTAGTGCTTTCCTGAGTATTGCTACAGGGTAATCAGAGGCAGTAAGAGACTACAGATGTATTTATTCTCCATGCATTCAGTAAATGCAGCAGCAGTGTCAGAGAAAAAAAAAGGCAATTTACTTCTTCCTAAATTGTGTTGTCCACGAAAGGCATTTTCCTCTCCTGACTATTCCTTTTGTAAAAAATCCAAATGGATTAAGGTTGAAGAAAATCAGTAAATACCCAAAGGATTTGCAACTTCAGATTTTCACTGTCACTATAATATACCGAGATCAGTACAGCAGCAGTTTTTATAACAAATTTTCTCTTGGATTAAGTGCTAGAACAATAGGCTTACTGAAATGATTTCTAATCTTTTAGGTTTCCAATTATCTTTCAAAAAAATGCTTCCTTAGAAATAAACCTATAAAAGAACACCTATATAGGCAAAAAAGTGAAAGATTTACCGACCAAAAGAATTAAACTGACATTCGTTTGCTGCCTTGCAACTTTGTTGCTGTTGAGCTGGGAGCTAAAGCCAAAAGCCTGATAAACACATCAAAATAAGAAACAGAAGGCAGCCAGCAAAAAACAGCAACTGGAAATGGAGAATGGGAAGGAAGGAAATCAATTTCACTTTCTAGTTTATTAATTTTATCTTGACAATAAGGTAAAGTGATGAAAAATGACAACAAAAAAGGAACAAGGAGTCAAATATGACCAAGCTGAGCTCAATCCAAGGAATATTTTACAATAGGATAAACACAGGGTAACATGTCCTGCACAGCTGTTGAGACACTCAAGAATGAGCTCTCAGCTTCACAAAAATTCTTCATTCCACATCTCCATTTCTGATTTCCTCCTTGCCATAAAGAGCCAGGGATTCACATCCAGTGTATAACCCCAGTCAGTAAAGGGCCTAACAATTCAGCTGAGATTAAATACCCAGAAATATCTCATTTTGAATCAAAGAAGTCGAGAGGAAAATCTACTGGCTCTGTGTTTTAAGAGTTAAACACCCACTGCTAAAGCACTGTGCTTCATTTTTTTCCTTTGTACTTTTTTACCCAAACATTTCACTACCAGTTCTAAGGCCCTCTTTGTACCTTTGCTTACCTCTGTGACATTGGTAAGGCACTCAAACCACAGCTCAATGACCACTTCCACAAACCAGACTAGCAAGAGGCCTACAGATCTTCAAGCTTCCAAGTGTTATGCTTTTGCCATTAGCTTCTTAAAGATTAAGACACATTGACTTCTGTATTTATAATGTCATAAGAAAATTAAATTCCTAGTCCATATGCCCTTATGGCCTCAGCTAAAGGCCATAAGGATAATAATTTTCTAGCCAGTGATGCACTTGGAGCCCACACTCATGGCTTTTAAGTCATTCCCAGAACCACTACCACCCCTACCATGCAGCTCCCATAGGTGAGATTTCCATTTCCAGGTCTCAGGGTTAAAAAAAAGCACCTTCACAAAGATAATCCACTTACCCAGTATAAGTGTCCTGTCCTTTATCATTTTCCATTTGAAAAAAACCTCTCGGTAATGTAAACATTATCTTGCAAGATTCCTGCAGAGCTCAGCTAAGAAGAGTCAGGTAATTCAGCATAAAATATTAAGTGTGTCAGTTACCATTTAATCCATTTCAACATGCTTTCTACTGAAACTGCTAAACACTAATTAAAAAGTCATGCAATACCCCTCTGAGTACAGAGGCTACTCAACCCTGAACTCTGATACCCAATTCTTCCAAATCAAAGCACATCCCAGATTCTTTTTCTTAATTATACTTGAAATCTGGGGAGCAGATAGGACTCAGGGGGCAGAAAGGTCACATACACAGAATTTAAATACCTGTAAGTTGAGGCAAACAAGCCACAGGCCAGAAGAGGAGCCATTCAGTGCTGTGACCTTCTTTCCAATTTCTCCAGTAAATAAATACCCAGAAGGTTACAGTTTTAATTTGCATGGCTGGTGTCGAAAAGGATTGAAAGTGACAAACCATGTCAGTCTAAATTTGAAACCTTTAAATTCGATCTCTCTCATTGACTGCCAAAGTAAGTGTGCAAGTGAATTAGAAGTCAGCTTTAGTCTAAATGTGCTCATTGGTGAGTGGCTGCAGGCTAGAGTCATGCTTCAGAGCAGATGAGCCCAGGGTGAAGTACATATGATTATCTTCAGCTGCATTTCACAGCAGCCCTGTTAACATGACTGGAATACCTGACAAATCACTTCCCCAGCCTTTCAGAGATGAAGGCTGGAATGCAATCATTAATAAATCCTGTGACTCTCCCAATACAGTTCCACAGCAGTAAAATCGAAAAGCAACCATTACTAAAAAAAAGTGCTAAGTGCTACTGAAAAAGCAGGGCTGAGACATGAGGGACAATGTCCAAAATATCCCTTCTTCAGCTCTTATTACTTTTAATGTTGTTTTAAGAAAACAGCAATAAAACTGAAGTCAGCCTTCCCTGATTTAACAGTGCTACCATCGCAACGCCTCTATTCCTGTTACTGTCACTGAGTTTCTCACTACACTGTGCCTGCCAAATAACCAATCCCCCTGCATATTTTCATAGACTGTTATTTTGAAGCCTGATTACTAGAAAACAGAAGAGTTTCTTTCTAAGTAACCTCTAAGAAAGACAGCTTAGTGACTTGCTGTCTGAAAAAAATCTGTCCTAAGGGCAAATTACAAAAATATTTTATTCAAATTAACGGGCTCCGTCTAACCTTAAAACTGATTTAGATTTCTTCAGTTGTATTTGCTTTACAGAACACCTATGACCTTCATAAAGTGTTTTGCTCACGTCCAAGAGCTGGACAGCTGGAAAAAGTGCTGCTCGTATAATTGAGACTACAATGAGAAACTAAGGAGAGAATGAAGTTACACAGCAACAGAGCACATGAAACACCCTTAGGGACTGGAAACCAGCAGCCTGACAGGTCTGTTCCATGCCATGACACACCTGTCCTCAGAGGAAAGTGGATGATTCAGTAGCAAACTGATTATTTAAAAACCATATGTACGTCACTTCACTAGATAATCAAGTACACCTTTAAGAACTGTAAAAAAATAGATTTTTATTTGAAAAACTAATGAAAATCTTTGCTAAGCACCCAGAAGCTCTTGAATGCCAAGACATTTATTTAAAATCAGTAACAGCTATGGAATCTTGATTTGTAAATGCCTACTTCAAACATTTCTGCAAAACTAACCCTTACCTGCTAAAAGAATCTGATAGTTAATATCCTCTACAATGACAAAAGTCAGTGTACTTTCCCTCACATTCCATTCTCTCCGATATTTGGGGAGGCACTGGTCTGTTTGATTACTGAAATCCTACTCCAAATTCAGCACAAGAACCAGTGAGCATCTACAGATCAGCACTCATCACGTGGCTCAGTAAAGTCATTCAAGATACAGCTAAGCACATACAGCCATCTACTGATAGCAAGGCTTGTTATGCCTGTATTTCATCTTGTTGACAATTTAAAAGAAGCCTCACCAATTTAAGATATTACCTTAAGTCTCAGAGTGGCTAAAATGAGCTTGTAAGGAAGAATTCCACAGGTACAGTCTACACAGAATTTAAAGAGCTGTCTTTTAGCAATAGCACCAGGATGCTTTACCTTCTGGTGGAGGGATTTCAGCTGCCCCAACCTTGATTACAGGGTTCTCCTCACCCACACATTTGACATTAGACAAATCAAACAAGTGCCAGGCAACCATTTTGCTCTCTCCCCTGTCACAAAACATGTCTGCTATCAACATGTTTTATTTCCAGTTAGTTTCTTCTGTCTGCAGTTCAGCACTTTGTACCCAGCATTCACAAAATGTTTTTTCATGAATCAGTACTATGCACAGATGTGAAAAGGTAAAGTTAACTCTGCTCTCACATATCTTTTACTATTTTTACAGCACCACTTAAAGTTATGACAATCAACATTACACTTGCACATTTACCTGCATTTACATACAACCCCAAGTGCAAAGTCAGCCTTAAAAATGAAGCTCTCAAAAAGAAGTGAAGTTGCTGAGTGCCTTGAAATGATAAACACAAAAATCCTCACCTGATTTCAGAACAAACCTCACTTTCACATGCAAAAATGTTTCTCAGATTTTACATAAAAAATGAGCACCAAAGAGTTGTACATAGGAAGAATACAAATGCACATGTACTCAACTCTTGCCATTTCACAGAATCTCATCTTTCAAGGTTCTTCAATTATGGAACGTAAGATAATAATTGGGCATAATAGTCCAGTTCCCACTGCCTGGTGCCAGCTGCAAATTAGTCCTATTAGCATGGTCACCTTACAACACATGCAAAATAAATCCACTTCCAATCTGTAACATATTTAAAGGTTTACAAGTAAAAAATACCACTCTTAGGAAGGCTTAATGTTCAAGTATACAAGTAAATCACCTTAAACAGAGCAAAGGATACAGTCTAGTCTCCTGCAAAAGACTCCTAATGTTCAAAAATTTCAGCAGCTGCTTTCAATGACTGTTTAAAGAAAAATTTAAGCAATAGTCCTCATATTTGTGTCCCAAAGAGACAAGTTGTCAAATACTTGAGCAATTTTCTCAACAAGTAATATCAGCACTTCCATGTACTATGCAGTACAACAAAGGATAGTGATCTTTGATTTAACGCTTTCAAAAATTTTAAAATAAGGTTTTTTTAGGGCAAGAGGAAATGTCATCTCCGAATTTTGAAATCTAAACAAATAATACTGCCCAAGAAAGTGTTTTTTAAACATCTCAGTTATCTCTTTTTCAAAAAGCTACTCTGGAGCTCAGCAAGCACTTAAATCTCCACTTTTTTTTCCCCTGTATAATTTAAAATTATGTAAATTGTGTGTACCCAAATTATAACTTGTAATTATAAGCATAATATGCAAATATGCTCACTTCCATTTGAGAACTGTAATTAACAGATTTTGGAAGTCTAGACACAGGACCTTTCCCTAGAAACCAAATTTCAACATCGCTAGAAATGTGTGAGCAATTTGGTTCTCTTTTCTACACAGCACACACACTTCAGTTCTTTCAGCATCTTAGGATTCGCTAATTCGACCTCTCAATTCTCACAAATGAGTCCTGAGTTTTAAAGAAAGTTGGCTGATCTACAGTATTTAAGTAAATACACCTAGTAAGTGTAGTACCAGTAAGACATCAAAATGCTATTACATAATAAAGCTGGTTATTTTAAGCACTTAAAACCTTTGCTAAGACATTCTTACACATACCTGAAAGAAACCAAACTGTGAAACACATTTCATTCAAAATTGAAAAGCTAAACAAGACTAGTTTAAAAAACATTATACAAACCATTTCATTTGCCTGCTCACTAAACTATCACAGAAAGAGTTCAGTGGTCCTGACACGTAAAGTATATGCCAGAACTATTAGATACACATTTCCACTAATAATTGCCTTCATTTAACCACACAGAGTTATTACAGTTGAAAAGACTGTTACTGATGAAGTTAGCATCATGTCATAATGGTTTAGTAAAACACCTCTTCCTTTAGGCATAGCTGTCCCACATGTATCATACAGTCATTTCATCTTACTTGGTGTTTTTGTGAGTCTACAGCTGCTTAAAATATCTGTTTTACATATATTTTAGAAAATTTTACATTGTTAATGACAGCTAACCAGTTGTTAGTTACAGTCCTTAATGTTATTCTACCTATCTGTAACATGCAAAAGATTCAATGCAAGACTTCGCCTCCAAACAAATAAAAACCCTACAGGCATACTTGAATAAAAACATTGGATCCACATCCATCTACATTTATTTTTTCACTGATGCTATATTTTATAAGTTGAAAATAGTCACACAAATCCAAGTATTACATTGCAAATGAAGGCAGGAACTTGTCTGTCCTCTAATTTCTCATTTCTATGAGAACCTCAGAAAAATATAATAGTCCCAAAAACTCACAATTTTAGTAACAGCCATGCAGTTGTATCAAGTCCCATAAATGCTGTTTGCAAAACAGCAAATTACATACATCTGTAACTTCATAAAACAATCTACATATGCAAAAGACATTCTTCCTTCACTAGCTGGAGGGGAATTCCACTTGTTTTCAGCCTTAAATTCTCAGCCATCAAGCTAACTTTTAACAAGTTTCTTTACAGCAAACAACACAAATACCAATTTGCTAACATAATTCTCCTTCTGCCACTATGAACAGCAGTATTTTTATAAAATATGCAAAATGCCAACTATCCAAGGACATGCAGCTGTAAATTATAGGGCATATGCATTCCAGGGCTGAAACTGTGACAGCTACCCATAACTCCAGAATATTTCAGACAATAATTGACTCTCCTGACTTAGAGATGGGCATTTGCAGTCCATTACATAAAAACTACAACAATGCAACAGAAGATAAACACACTGATCTAGACCTATTCCTGTTACAAGAAGTCAAGTGCACCAACACGGCTTGTAATCACTTTAACTGAAGGTGAAATAATTTTGGCTCTCATTCAGTTTTATTTGAAAAGCAGTTTATAACTTACTTCACTTGACCATCTCAAGCACTGTGTCAAGTGTTTATCTCCAGAACTGTACTCGGAAGTCACACAACAATTATACAATATTTCCAAATTTACGCCAAATCATATTGTAAACCACACAATTATTTTTCTACTTAGCACAGTATCATTGAAACAAAGAGCTAGCACTTTGAAGCATAACTGATATGTCAGATGGAGGAGTAGGGATCGCTTATCATCTACTGTTATATCATTGCAAAACAAAAATAGGCTTTTGTGTTTTTAAACCATTCACCAAGATGGATTGGTGATGCCTTAATATTTTAGTTACAGAGCCAAAAGTTCCTAGGAAAGGACACAGGTTATCGCTTCCTTTTTAAAAAGGCTCACACGTTTATAAACAATAGGCTATTTATTGTTCAGAAAAACAGTGGCAGAATAAAAGGGCAGAACCTTTGGGGGGTTTAATCGACTTTTTAATCTGCTCAAGCAGAGCACAGAAGACCCAAGCTGTTCCACGCAGCAATTCAACTTGGAATAATTTAAGACTCAAGCCGCGAGCGATCATGCCTTCGCTATTCTCAAAAAAACTATGAAAGGTGAAAAATCGGGGAAGGCAGGGCAGTGTTTGTTGCTTTTTGAGAGATGCTCTGCCTGCTGGAGGAGCCGCAGGGCAGCTCCGGGGGAAGGGAGGGCACTGCCCGAGCAGCGGCCGCCGATGCTGGGCAGAAGCCCCCGACTCCTCCCCGCAGCCAAGCAAAGGGAGGGAGAACGGAGCCGGTAAACACTGGCAGGCTTCACACACAAAAAACCCCAACCACTAAGCGGTGCGAAACCACTAAGCGGTGCGAAGAATAAATCCCTCACCGAGCATCCTCGGAGGCCGTCACTAACTCCGGCTCGTCCCCCACCCACCCACCCCCGGCGGGACAAAGCGGTCCCGCTCCGCTCCTGCCGACCCTCACCTTGGTTGACCAGCCGCAGGGCGTGGGTGAAGGACGGGTCCAGGGAATCCTTCTCCGCCATCAGCTCAGGCAGGTACTTCTCGTCCATGGCGGCGGCGGCCCGGAGCGGAGCTGGGGCGCCGGGTGTCCCCGCGGGGAAAGGGGAGGCAGCGACACGGGTCCGAGTCCCAGACGGCTGTAAATCCTCTGAGGCAGCGCTTCCCCCTGGCCGCCTCCCGCCCGGGGCTGCGGGGACGCATCCAGAGGGAAGCGCCGCAAGACACCGGCCGGGAGCGGGGAGGGAAGGGGCGCGGACTGGGGGGACGCCCCCCACAACGGACAAGGGGAGCGGAGAAATCCCTCTGCGGAAGCGTACGGGGCGGGGGGAAAGGGAAGGAGGAACAGATGCACCCCGGGAGCCGCGGACCCAGGCGGGACGGGCTCCCGGCCTCCCGCACACACGCGCGGAGAAGAAAAGGGGAGACCGTGAGGCTGCGGGCGTGCTGCGTTACCCCGCACCAGCACCGGCGCTGCGCCGACTGACCGGGCGAGCCCAGCCGCGCCAGGTTTAAATACCCCTGCCGAGGCCACGCCCCCAAATGGAACAGGCCACGCCCCTTGCATAGCGAGCTCCGCCCCCAGCCGCTGCCCCACCCCAGACCCCTCCCAATGGGCGGTGATCGCGGAGCGCCCTTCAGTGTCTCCCCGCCTACTCCAGTGCCTCATCCTATTGGATGATGTGAGCTGTCAGTCAGGACGGGCCGCAGCTTCCGATTGGTCGCTGCTCTTCTTCCCGCCCCGCCGCCGAATGTGAGGCGCTGAGGTGGCGGTCGTCCCGCGGCTCCTCAAAAGGGGGGTCCGAGGTCCCCTGGGAGCGCGGTGTCTCCTAAAAACTCACAGCGGATCCTCTCCTGGGGTAGAGCCGCCAGCGGGCTCTCTCCTGGGAGAGAAGCCGGTGCTTGTTTCCCTCCGGCAGATCGCCGGCTCCTCAAGGCATGACCGTCCCGTCATATAGCCGGGGGTGTTCGGCTGGCGGGAGTGCCCTGAAGGGGAGCGGTAGCGGGGCGAGGGGCGAAGGGCGAAAGGAGCCTCCCGGGGCGCCCCGCCTCGCCGGCCGCTCTCCCCCGACCGCCCCCTGAGGCAACAGGGGTGTGAGAGGGGCTCAGGGGTGCCCCTGACCCTCCCTCAAAATGTCAAGGGGAGGGGAAGCGAAGAAAGGCGAGATTTGTTTTTGAAGGAATAATACTGCGGTTTTAACTTCTCTCCTCCCCCCCCTCTCAAACGCGGTACTCTATTAATCTAGCGTTTTGTACTTATGCCGCCAGTAATACAAAGCACTTCATAAATACCAGCCAGAAAATCTTATTTCCCCTGAATTACACTGATGGGCCATCGTAAGTGGGTTTGTGATTCAGTAGCAGCATATTTTACAAGAAGGAGAAGCCAAGTTTAATAGGCTCAAGCCTATTTTCCTATTTTTGCAGTGGATACACTTGGTATATTAGGTCATTATTCACTTTGATCTTTAGCTTTGAGGCTTTACATAGCTTCCTCATTAGACCTTAGGTGTTTCATCAATGAATCTTTGGTGGCAAAAGCCCAAAGGAAGAGAGACCAGCTATTTTCTGTAGCAAAGCACCAGGGTAAAACAGAGGAAAATTATTAAATCGCTGAAGCCAAAATCATCATGCTGAAGTAACGCTTTCCTCTCCCTGACTGTTGGTTTTAAACCAGCAAAAGCCAGTAAGAAAATTTAGGTGGTAAGATACAGTTAAAAGAGTACTGAAAATATTCTTATCTCTGTGAATCAAACAATCACACATTTTCTTTGATATTTCACACTAAAAAAAAAAAAAAAAAAAAAAAAGTTATGCAATGTATCTTAGTCATATCCTGGCGAGCTGGATAGAAAAAAGCTTTGAAAAGAAAAAACTAGCATGAGAAATCACTCGCTTAAATCTTGGAAGCAGAGGTGAAGGCTCCCTTCTCAGAATTACATGTGTTTTTTCACCCTTAAAACTGAAAGACTGTATATAAAGGTATCTTATTACTTGTTGTATTTTACAGACTGGAATATCTCATAAACTAATGTCTGATATGTTGCAATATGAAATACACTTCATATACCTTCTCTCTACAGCTATTCCAAATAAATCTTGACTCAGGACTATAAGAAACAAATTTTAAAAGTTATGTTTGAAAAATTCTTCTGCATGACCTCAAGCTTGCTGAATGCAACTAAAACAAACAAGCAACTGGGAGAAGTTGGATTACAATAAATGTTTTATTTCAGTCTTCTATATACATGTTTTATATAAAACTTCTGAAATAGAGCCATCTGTTGTAAAACAGGCAGACACAAGCAACTGCAACTTTGACACAGACCAGTATGTAGGAGTGTAATCTTTATGGAATGACCTGGAGCAAAATAATCCTTGTCTTTGCCAGTAAAGCCAAAAATGTACTAAAAGTTGTTCTGCAGCATACAGGACCTCAGATAGAAAGGTAGTTATATTATTAGAAATGGTGCAAAATCCAATGTACCTTTCTAGGAAAGAGTAATATTGAACTTAGTACCTGATTAAATAAACATTTGGTGTTTCAAGAAACCACAGTATTCCCAAATTATACTAATTCCCTCTGGTTTACAGCAGAGAAAGAATGATTTGATGTCTGAAAACTTGTTTCTCACTAGGTCTGTAATAATGTAGGAATTATAAATTTATCCACATTTTACTCTGCTGTTCAAACTCAAACCTGCACATAACAAGTGCAGTATATTGTTTTATCCAGTGAAATTCACTAGGATGTAATAAAACAAGAGGAGGACAGAAAGGATGGGAAATCATGAGACTCAGGCCATGGAAAGCAGCCTGTGATGTGGTTAACTGGAAAAAGCCCACTTAGATCTAAGCACAGTTCTTTCTGTGCAGAAAAGGCAGGAAACACCAGCTTCATAAGCATTACTTTCTTTTTACTGAAACCTATACAAAGCTTGCAAAACTTCTTGACCAAAGAAGTGCCCAGTAATTATTAGCTTTAGTACTCACAAATGTTTAGAAGTCATGAATCCAATGATGATTTATATGTATTTATCCCTGCTCTGCAACAGAAAACCAAGCAGCTTTTTATACATCAGCTCTGCTGTCTATATGCATGTGGCAGTCTCAGGAGGTTCATTTGGTAGGTGTACATAAATCAAGAACTGGTGTCACTTATTATCCATTCCTTCTCATAAAGCACCTTCTGTCTGACTGGACAGGGTGCCTACAAATTTTTATGCAAAAATGGCAGATGCCAAAACGAATACATCTGCAATAGAAGCATTAGGACACCTCAGTACCTTCCCTCTCAGGAGCCAGATTCACTCACTTATTCCTTGTACCTTTTGATGCAGCCACTGGGATGTCTGAGGACTGTGTGTGAAGGGGATGAAAATGAGCTGTATCCTCCCTCTGGTACGTAGGTTCTGTGCAATTTACTAAAGTCACATTTGCCTTATTTGCTGGGTCAGTATAGTAAGCAGTGTTTTCACCATGAAGCCTTTATACCTAATATTTTAAGTACACAAAGATTTCCAATTTCACCTAAATTACTGTCCACTCATTTATTATTTTTTCCATATGACCAGTGTTATTCCATTCATTGTATGATCATATCAAGCTGCCCCTGACCATGGCAGACCTTATGTGGCTGTGATGTAATTACTGCCTCTGATTTAATGGGTCCTGACTTAAAGCTCAGACCATAACAGACTGTCACAGAATCATTATTTATTTGAGACTTCAGCTTATTAAAATGCACACAGCTGAAGACCTATAGAAGCCGGATCTATTTTGGGAAATAGTTTGTCACAAATACCACATCTAGTGAATACGTCCTTGATGTGACTCACCACAATTCTGATCAGCACGTTGCTAAGAAGGCTTCCTTAGTGTTCCAGTGTATCACTTGCCAATTGCTATTAAGCACATGGAAATTACCATTGCACTCTTTTCTTAAAAATTCCTTCGGCCATTTCCTTTTTTATATAGTTACATGTGGGTTAAAGTATGAGAAAATAGACAAGATTATACTGTCGTATCGCAACATCCACTATGAATCATTTTCAAAAGATCTGGATGCTTACTTCTAAAAATTCATGTCTTCATCTTTCGTACCTTTTAGTCCATAGTTCAAAGCTTAGATTATTTTCAACCCTAATGAAACTTATCAGCTATGTTAAGGTTGTTTCTTTTGTTACAAGTTTGGTTTTTCTTTTGTTTTTTCTTTTGGTACAATGTGTTCCTACTGTGTCAGAAAAAAGTGTCAAAGAACTTATATTCATAAAAGACTTTTTTTTCCTGGTGCAAGGTGCTTTCTTCCTGCAAGCATGCATCCAAGTCTCCCATTTGGTGTATACCTTGTTTTATGGTACTAACTCTCAGAAAAGGGCTGACAGGGGAAGTGGAAAGTCTTGCACCTAGCAGGCAGCAGCACACGCTGGGCACCATCCAGCTGAAAAGCAGCTTGGAAGAAAAGGAGCTGGTGTCCTGGTGTTTGTCCTCTTCCCAGAACAAGACAGACATGGACATACTGGACAGAGTGCACCAAAAGGCAATGGAGATGCTGAAGGGTTTGTGCATCTCTCCTGTGAGGAAAGGCTGAGAAAGCTGGGACTGTTCAGCCTGGAGAAGTCTCAGAGGGGATCTTACTAATTTATATAAGTACCTGAAGAGATTGCCATTAAGCCAGAGCCAGGCTCTTTTCATTGCTGCCCAGTAACAGGACAAGAGGCAATGGGGTACAAACTGAAATGCAGGAGGTTCCCTCTGAACATCAGGATGTACTTTTTAACTGTAAGGATGGCTGAGCACTGGCACAGGTTGGAGTCTCCCTCCTCAGAGATACTCAGAAGACACCTGGACTCAGTCTTGAGAAACTGGCTCTAGGTGTCCTTGAGTAAAGAGAAGATTTGGACAGGATTCTGCTCTGTACAAAGGATATGCAAAAATTTATTCTTTTTTTTTTAACAACTATATGCCTCATTCAAGCTATACATTTGTAGTTTTTATATTGTGTTACAATGTCAGCACTGAAATAGCCAAAGGTTTATCAAGATTTTTGTTGAATGTGAACTGATTATGGTTTGTTTCTAGTAGTCCTTTGTACCCATATGTGTGGTTAAAAAATCCCCACAATAGTAGTGTCTACGTGTAACGACTATTCTGATAAACATAATTTTACATTAATGAAGGTTACTTTTTTCTTCTTGTTATGTATTGGCTTACAGTGTGTTTCCTTGAATGATCTAAGATACTACCATGGAAGCAATAAATGACTAAGTCTTTCATATTATGGAAAACATCATCTGTGAAATACTTTTGACTGTGATCCCAGTACCATTTTCATCCTTTCCTCTTCAATTGCTCTAGTTTTCTGCTAGTCTTAGTCATCATCATCATTATGTTCTTCACCTCTTGTAAGAAGAAAATATTTTTACTTGCTTTAAGCACTAACTCTGGAGAGACAGATGTATCTCTACTCCTAGCCACAGCAAAGTTATTAAGACCAGTTTTCCATCAAGTGTAATTGAATTTTAGATTGCATCTCCTTGTACCTTTGCATGTGACATTAGAATTTTCCCATAATCTTTTTTGTAGTTGTTTCAGCATAGTATCAATTATGGCTAATTCCAAACAGTCCTTCTAGTAAGTCATTATACATTCTTTAAAATTCTCATGTACAACAGTAATGATAAATAGTATTTTCTTGAACTGACATCTTTCAGAGAGCTAGAAGTGGATGTCAACACTCTGCCTGGCCTGGACTACTGGTGTCCATTTGTCAAGGTTTAACACTGGCCCGGCAATTAAACCGAGTAACAGACGCTCTCTATTAATCTCTCTCTCCTCCCTGATAAGAAAGGAGAGAGAATAAGGGAGAGAGACTGATGGGTTGGAAACTAAACTACACAACTTTAATGAAACAGTAATGATAAATGGGAAAAAATTAATAAATATATAAAAATATACAAGAAAAGGGATACCACATTCCTCCCCCCTTCCCCCCAGTAGCTCTCACGTCACCACCGAGGCTGCAGGGCAGCTCTGGGAAAGTCCAGGCTGGACTCCTGGAGTCGGCAGCAGTTGGGAACTGGAGGCAGGAACACACAGATAAGGGCTGGCACGGATCAGGAGCACAGGCAGGCAAACGGATGGGATCCTTCCAGGATGCCGGGGTGAAGGAAAGGGAAGCAGGAAAGGCAGGAAGGGCAGGCAGCTGGAAGCTGGAAATCTGGCTTGGCCCTCGTGATCCCTCAAATTTATACTGAGGATGACGTATATGGGATGGAATACTCTGTTTGGTCAATTCTGGCATCTGTCTTGTCCGTTCCTCCCCAAAGGAGGGATGCAGGTGGGACCTCTTTATGTTTTCTTCAGAGCTGAGCAGTGTCCTTGGCTCTGCACACCAGTCTCTAGCAGTAACTATAAACATCAAGTGTTATCAGTCCTAGAAACACACACTGTCTGAGAAACTTGCTGTTAATTTCAGCAAGTGCAGCTGCTTACAAGAGACTTAGCTGAAAGCAAAAGTACAAGACAGAAAATCACCTTTATCCTGGCCCAAACCAGGACACCATTTGAGAACACTTAGCATGTACTATGAGACCTGCAGAGAAAAAGAATTACATCATCTGTAGCAGATGAATTTTAGCATTCCACCTTATTGTTCTTTTTAGGTCTTAAAAGCTAACACAATGTATCAGAACAGTCTCTCTAGTTTCTAGTGCAGTAATTGGAGTGATACATTGCAATGAGTTCACCACCTTCCTCATTATATTCATGTATGTCATGATCCAGAGGATTTATTTATTCCTTTGAGGAATTATGGCTAATGGCAGTTGTAATGGTGCACATAGTCCTGGAACTGCATACACATATACCTTGATTACATGATATGCCTGTAGGCATCATGAGGAACTTTATTTTCCCTGCTCTGAAGTATTTTGTAAGATTAAAAGTCATTTATTAAATCTCATTCTATGATTTTCTAATTTTGTTTTAAATAAGGTGCAGTGATTTTACATCTCTCTCTCCCAGTACTGGCTTTGTGCATCTATTTATTAAAAATCAAGATATTGACAATGGTTGCTAATACTCACTTTATATAGTTCTAGTGATGCAAAACATATCAATATTGTCATGGTGAAAAGACTTCTTTTGTATATTCCTTTTCTCTGACATCATGCTTGTATGTAAGTTTGTCTCTCTTACTCCTTTCTTGATCCTGTTCTGTAGCTATAAATGAATGTTGTACTACAGGTAAATTCCTCTGCTAGAAGCTTTTGCAAAATTGTGTGCTCCTTATTTTCCTATTTCCCTGTCTTGTATCTTTAGAAGGGTGTTTTTTGTGCACTTTGTGACTGGCTTCTCAAGTGCTGGACAGCTGAGCTGTATTACAGACCCTGATGCATCTGGGCCTCCCACTCACCTCTTTTATTGCTCTGAACGTGGGTGATGCCAAATCCAGAACATGCTTATCTTTGTTATATCTGTCTTCTTCCTGGTGCTTCTTTTAGCACATTGTGTTATGTGCAAATAAAGATTCTCTTTTATTCTTAGGGAATCTTTTTCCAGTGGGAAATTGTTTGTTACTTTTGTCACTACTTTTTTTTTCCTCTTATGTTCAGTCCAATTAAAAGCCTGCTTTTCACACTGTCTTTCCTAACTACCAACACCTCATCAGTTATAACTTAGCAGTTTTCTTAGTAAGACCTTGGTGTGTCTCAAAACGTAAGTCTTTGTATGGTGATGTTATCTTTAAAAATAAACAGAACTCTATTCAGAATCATAATCATAATCTGTTTTCCTTTCTTCTTATATGAGTTTACTGGATATCTGAGCTTTGAAAATACCCCTGCCTTTTTCCTTGTTACCTAGTGGAACAAGTGCCTTTTCAGGATGAAGGATATTATCTGCCCTATCCCTGAAAGAAATCTACTGCATTAATATCTTCTACATACCACTACTTTTCTGCAGTATTTCTTTTCTGATCTACCACGGTCTGAAACCATGACACCATGGCTCATTTCTTTCATTATTCTGGATGAAAACTCTAGGTAGTTTCTTTTCTCCTGACAGGATATCAGAAAATATCATTGTTCAGACAGCTCAGATCCTTAGAGAGCTTGGGTAAACTAAAGTTATTGCATAATAGAGAGCATTTGGTAATGGTAGTTTATTGCATTTGCTTTTAAACATAGGTAACTCAGACACAGTAATCATCAAGCAGTCTCAGAAAAAGCTTCTTTTAAGGGGGAATAGAGGTAACAGGAACATTTCCATTTTAGTTTGGGAAAAAAAATCTTTTTTAAAATACTGGAAGGTGGAGGACTGTAGTTGACCTGTACCAGTTACTTGTAGAAGAATGAGCTAGAACACACCTCATGAAAACTTTCCAGACTATGATGAGACCAAAGTGCACACAGAAGTAATAAAACTTTTAAGTGACCTTCAAGACCACATCTGCAGTGAGATTCTGAAGCAAAGCAGCAGCTGTGGTAGAGACTCCAAGGAACTCTTGGGAAATACTAAAGCCCTGTAACCCATTCATCTTGCTTAGAAACAGGATTGTGCTCCTTCTGCACATTCTGTAGGAAATGGGTGAAAAAGGATGAACAGGTATCTGCCCTACAACCAACAGGTGAAGCAAAGAAAATTGTTCTCAGTACTCTATGTTTTTGGTATCTTTTGTGATGCAGAGAGTCAAGAGAGAGGAACAATCAAACAGTTGACATCAGAGAGTTAATTAAGCAGTGGCCGTTTCAAGCCATCTATCAACACCTCACTGAAGTGTTGGTGTGAGTGTTACATACAGGTCTCATTGCCTGATCTTGTAATAGCACAAAGCAGGCAGCCAGTATGTGCAAAACCCTTGTTTTAAAAAATATTTGAGCTGCATCTATCTTGATAAATATTAGTAATAGAAAAAGGAAGTACCTATGGTGGGAAGGCAAAGTTGTGTCAACTACTATATTTATGAATTTTGTCTTACAAGGAAATCACTCTTTAAATCTGGCAAACTTTTAATCCTTGTGGTTTGGTCTTATATGTGGAAATAAAATAACTCCTTACTTAAACTGAATTTCTGCAAATGCTTACAATAAGCAAGATAAGTATTATCTCTTTAAGTTTAGTTTTTCTTGCTTTGGACAGTAAAAAAACCAGGTTATTTCCATATCAGTAAGGCTGGTTTAATTTTTAGTTTTTTTTTTTTTTTTTATATTAGACATGAACTGAAATTTAAAGTTTCTACTCTGCTATATGACACTTTATTAGAATAGTAATCTTGAATTGTTTGCAATAATTATATGTTTTCTGATTTTTACATTATAGCCACATATTTATTTCTGTATTTAAGATAAAATAGTCTGTAGAGTTATTACAACAATGCCCCATGTTAGATTTACAGTTACAAGATACAGTTACAAGATACAGCTGACTTACAGCTTCCATTTGCACATGGGGTTTCTGGAGTGTATGAAGAGCTTTGATAATTTCAAAATTTCATCTTCGGTGGTGAAAATCAGTTTCACCTGTCCTGTTACAAAAAAAAAAAATCCAGAAGGACAGGTTATAATTACAGAGTGTTTTGGATTTTTTTATGATGTAGAAGAAAAAATAAATCTACAAAAGTACCCAGACCAGTTACATTTTGAAAAAATACCTGAGCTCTAATAAATCCCAGGTGAAAGTGCTCTGGGAATACAGACTGGCAGTTCTGTGTTTGGAAACTGTGTTTTGAGACTTTGAGAGCAATTCTTGCGAATGTCTCACATTTTTGAGTCCTAAATGTGTTGTGGAAACAAGACAGAACATATAGAATAAGGCAAGAGAAGAAGAGTTGAGAGAGCTCTTGCTTTGGGGGATGGTAAAAGAAAATGTGGCTGTGAGAAGAGGAAGAGAACTTCTCTCTGATGTATGCCTGAGAATTCAGTGGATGAGAATGACCTGATCTCAGATTTTTAATTCAGAGCTCAATTAGGAAACAATAGTGCTGACCATATGCTCACAAATATCACAACACTTTTTTCCAAGTATGAAGTTTTAGCAAAAGGAGGGAAAGTAAGAAGCAAGACTCATTCATTATAGATCAGTGCACAAAGTGAAATGCTAAGACAAAAATATGCCTTTGCTTTCCTGCTAAAAGGTTTTATTCAAATGTAGTTTCTCTCCCGCACCTAATCATTTTCCTTCATAATTTAGGACATTGTGTTACTGTTGTTCTGTGACTTAAATTGAGAAGTATATTTTTGTCAAAACTATATTACTAAAAATCAATAGTTAGAGTTTTACTAATGCACTCTCTCATTTTGGCAGTGAGCAACCATGAAAGTGAGCTTGGGTAAGGAATGCTTAGTAAGGCTTTAGCTGTATACAAGAATGAATTTCTGTGAATATAATACATCAATGGGCTAATACCTCAATTCTGGGTCTTACTACCAGGCTTCTGATAGGTTTTTTTTTTTATTTATTTATTTTTTTAAAATTAGTTGAGGATTAGAACATAATATTTCCCAAGGTAACTACTTCTGTTTTCTAAATCAAACTGTTAAGTTTTATTGAATTCCGAAGAGTTTACCTCTTATAGAGTTCAAGTAAAAGAGAGATGCTTGAAAAGTAGGACATGAATGGGTTTTTTAAATTACCCTGAGAAGCTAAGTATATCTTTATACCATTAGTAGTTAGTTACTGAAGCATTCATCCTAAATCTCAACTTTGCTGCTGCAGCAAGTCCTGAAAATTAGCATAAGAACCCTAAAGAACAAATGAGTCCCTAGCTGTAAGTTTCTCACCTACTGATACTTTCATTCATTACTGTGATTTTTTTAATGTTATTTTCCCACAGATCTTTTGTTCATGTGATGCAATATGTAGGTAAAATTTTGCACTTGTTTTTCAATAATAGAATGTATTATGTAAAAGTGCCATATTCTAGGTTATATTATGAAACAAATACAATCTTCTAGATGACACAAATAATTATATTTTTAATTTTCATTCTTGTATCCTTTTTTTAAATTATTTTTCTTCGCAATATCCTGTATTAAAGCTATAAGAATAAACACATGATCTCTTATGTTTTGTATTACATTACTTTTCCGCAGCAGATTAGGAAGCAATCGTAAAAATATCCAATCCTAAGTATACTCATTTCTATTTTGTTTTTTTTAATGTCACATAAATAGCACAGCTATAATTTTATACTAGTAGCAGATCTAATTTGAGTAAAATCACTTCAGGTAGGCTGGGACAAATTAAAGCATAAAAGTGGGAATGTGTGAAAGAAACATATGCTTTCATTTTAAGATTATGGTATTTAGCTATGGCAGTGTTTAGTCTTACTGTTTTTTCACATGGAAGAAAATATAAATATTCAAGTCTCCTTGACACAAAGGGCCAGTGGTCAGCTGCAGCTTTTTAAAAGGTCACTTAGGCAGATGCTTCTATCCTCTATATGCAGGGAAAAAATCAACATTATTTTCCTTGACACTACAGCCTCACAGTGAGCTGCGTGGTAGGAAACTGAAGGCAAACTGAGTGGGACAGATCCCACAAGGTCATCTGAACCAACAGTTTGCCCAAGGAAAGACTCCAGGAGACACCAATATCTGCTGAACTGCCTTGCCAGAGAAGTGGATACAATGAACCTAGTAAGGGCTTTTTTCTCATACCTGCAGAGATCTCCTTTGATGTAAAACATTATGGGATGCAAGTGCATCAGGACAGACCTAACTGTACAGCCTGAGCTTTTGCCCTAAAGCTATAAGACAACATATATAATATTTATCCACTTGCTGAGGTTATGCAGGTTGCTCTTATGCATCCTGCATCTTGTTTGTTGATATCCACTCACCCTAAAGAATGTGAATAAGTACAATTTTTTTTTTTTTTTTATTTTTTTTTACAATCTAGGTCTCTATACAAGTGCCTAGTTTTGATTTCTTATATTAAATATCAGATAAAAATCTAATTTTAGCCACCACTATACTATTATCATTGGTAAGAATTATTTAATTCAGGGCTCATAGAAGGTGCTGAACTGACACCACAGTATCTGTTTAAATGTGGACTGAGTTAATCTGACACGAAAGAATCCATGTGTTTTCCAAAGCATTCAATTAGAAAGTTTCAGTCTTCAACCAATCAAAATAAACTGTCAATACTATCTCCCAATTAACCCCTTTTTAGCTGAAAAAGTTTGATGGCTAGTTGATTTTTTATTTAAAACCTTCTGCAATAAAATTGCTGCAGACTAATGGTCTGCTTTGCCTCCCTGAATATAAAGGCCAGAAGAAGGCATTTGTGAAAGGTTAACATGAAAGCTATGAGCTTTTGAAGAATAAATTCTGAATAAAGTCTTCATAATTAAAATGTTAATGCTTCAGTCATTTTAGTTGGATTGCTATGCATTGCAATATGGGATGGGTAAAGTTCAAAAAACAATATTCAATCTCAAAATTGCTCCAAATGCAATGAGCTCAGAAAATAGATGTGGAGAGTATTATTGCTATCTTAGTGTTAAGACAAAAGTCCTTAATTTAATTAAAAAACTGAAATTAAAAAGAGGTAGGGCTTATCTAGTTTTTTGATATCAGATGAGAAAAGCTAACACTGTAATTTGAGAAACAAGTAAGTTGCTTTCTCCTCAAAGAATAAAATCAAAATCATTTGACTATTTGTGGGCCTAATCTTACAGGATGGTTCACCCATATCAAGGAGATTAAAAGATCTGGACTCATGGCATTTCATTGCTGTGACTGTGTTGATATTAAGGGGGATAATGTTTGTGTCTTTCAGGAGAAGAAAAGTATTCAACTATGTAAGTTATTGGTATTAAGAATAAGAAAATTTAGTCCCCATATTCATTTTAAAGACATAAAACTACATTGAGTATGTAATTTCAAAATAGCATATGAGACACAGGAATAAAAAAGAATAAATTATAAGCTAATGTAGCATTCATAAAATCTTTATTGCAGCTAGCTTTTTCTTGCTTACACTGAGCTCTCAATTTGTTTTCTTTCAGGTTTTTCTTATTTTGTTTTTGGTTTGGTTTTGTTTTGAGGTTGTTTTTTTTCTAAAGAAAAGAAACCCATACATCATTTTACACTGATTACTTTAATCCAGATCTGCTGATACAGCAGGAGCCTTTACTGAAATAATTTCTAACCTGATTTTAAAAGAGGTATCAGCCTCCACCATTAAAAATCACCAAACCCTAAAGCCTCACAAACAGCTAATGATATTTGTAATATGTTTCTCTATCCAGACTGAGAAAGTAGCAGCCCTGGAAATCTGAATCTGTTTCTGATTCTCCAGAGCCCTTGAATCAACCCACCAAAAAGTGGATTGCCTCTCATATTAGAAATTTTTAAACAAATAAAAATTAACATGCACTAGAAATGTGAAAGACCATATTATGTCATATTAACAAATACTTTGTGATTCTTAAGGTTTTGTATGATCCCCAGAACTGAAGCTCTCAAAACCCCTCGATGTTTCCTGTGCGTTATGTAATTTAAAATTTCCTCTCTTGAGGAATTTCTTGGAAAATTTTGTTTCAGTTATAATATTCAACAGTGCACACATGCAGCAGTAGAACAAGATGAGACAAGATAAGATCCCTATAAAAATAATCTGTTGTCTTTGTTTACAATTTTTTTGCAAATTCTGTGTTGAGAAGAACTCTGCTGTACCCACTGTAGTGGCTGATTTGACTGGGTCTTAAAATTCCGTCCCTCATGAAGGTTTGAGAAGGAGGTTTCCTGTTATATGAATCTTGAGAGCTATTGGAAAATAAATGCTTTGCAAAGTAGTGTGTAAAATTTCGCTGCGTTGAAAGAAAATATTTTGTTAATTACCTTATTAACACACTGGGAAGAGGAATGAATAAGCTGGAAGTGTTTGATGAAATTGTAACTTAAAGACAATGTGGCAGTAGCAGGAGTGTAATAAGTGGTCATAACCCAGTTGGTGCTACTTGTGGTTTAGGTTGTCTGGTGATTTTAGAGCCTGCGTTTTGATTTCTTTCCATAAAGAAGACAAATGCTTTTCATGAGCATAATGTAGGGCAGTTGGGTTGGGGTTTTGTTATTTGCTTCAAAATAGGGTCTGAGAGCAACATGTAATAAATCATCTGTTGAAATTTGTTAACACAGGTTTTTTTTGCAGTAGAAGTAGTTGAAATCCCAAGTTTTATTCCCTTATTTCTATATTCAAAGGGGTGATGCAATTTGTGCTTATTGGAAAACAAGACTTACTATTTATTTTGTGAATCAATTATATGTTACATATCTCTTGCCCTTTAGCAAGGCCAAGTGCCAAATTCTGCACCGGGGACGGCACAATCCTGGTAGCAAGTACAGACTGGGGAATAAGTGGCTGGAGAGCAGTGCTGTGAAGAGGGACTTGGGGGTTCTGGTTGATGCCAAACTGAATATGAGCCAGGAATGTGCCCTGGCAGCCAGGAGGGTCAACTGTGTCCTGGTGTGCATCAAGCACAGTGTGACCAAGGTCAAGGGAAGTGACTGTCCCACTCTACTCTGCACTGGTACAGCCTCACCTTGAGTACTGTGAGCAGTTCTGGGCACCATATTGTAGAAAAGACATCAAGCCAGTGGAGAGCATCCAAAGGAGAGCAACAGGGATGGTGAAGGGTCTGGAGGGGCTGATTTATGAGGAGTGACTGAGGTCACTTGGATTGTTCAGTCTGGAGGAGACTGAGGGGTGACCTCAGTGTAGAACACAGCTTCCTCACAAGGGGAAGAGATGGGGCTGGCACTGATTCCTTCACTCCTGTGAGTCAGAATGGGTAGGAAGCTGAATCAAGGGAAGTTTAGGTTAGATATAAGGAAAAGGGTTTTCACCCAGAGGGCAATTGAGCAATGGAACAAGGTCCCCAGGGAAGTGGTCACAGCACCAAGCCTGCCTGAATTCAAGAAACATTTGGATGACACTCAGGCACGTGGTGTGATTCTTGGGGTGCTCAACACAGGGACAAGAGTTGGCTTGATGATCCTGATGGGTCCCTTCCAACTTGGCATATTCTATGATCCTACATTTTTAAAATAGGGTCGCTGGGACTGCGTGACTTTATCTAGAAATTCTCACTGAATTCATTTTGCTATCACTTGGATTTTGAAACCAAACCACTGTTTTCTAATCTTGATTTTGTACAAACTGTGTCTAAACAATATAAGTGTAGCTTCATTTTTTAAATGAAAAAAATTAACTCTTAATGAGATCTTAACTTTCAGAGGTAAAGGAGAGAGAATAGCATTAGAATTGCTGACAACAGTAACTGTAGCCCTGGCTTCTCTGTTTTAATTATTGTTCACCAGCAATGGACATCTGTGACTCAGCACAGGGTGCACACCAAGGACAGTGCTCTCCTTCAGTACAAAGGTGGTAGGTGCAGTGTTTGCTTGGGTTGTCATCAGGTGTCAAATGGATGTGTCTAATGAGTCATGACAAACCTAGAACATCTGGCCCTCCAGCTACTGTTGCAGATGAAAATGGCTCACCTACAGATCTTGTGCTGCAGCATCTCTCCCTGCATAAATAGCACCCTAGGGAGTCTCAAGCAGCAGTAGATGTTTTCATTTAGGCAACTGAATTGAAGTCTTTCCATTCTCAGACAATTTCTTTTCCATAACCTAGCTAGTGGAAATTCACTGGATACATAGTACTGAATGATTGGAATTTCTCAGTTAAGAACACAAGTATATTTACTTCAGACAATATTTATTCTTCAGTAAATGACTGAGGTGCCTCCAATGACAACATTCTGTTTCTTTGACATTGACCCCAATAAAATCTATCATAAGCTGATTTGTTTTCACAGACCATGTCTTCTCTGTAAGGCAAGTGTTTGTAAGAGATGTTTAAAGAATGTAATTTCTTCTTTGTAACTATATAATTTTGTTTGTTTGTTTGGGTTTTGTTTGTTTGGGGGTTTTTTTGCAAGAATTTAAGTTCTTCAAGCTTTCCATGGCCTGATGATATTTAATGACATTATGGTGCTTTGGTAGCCCTTTAAAATATAGAAAACCAGTTAGCATGACAGCAGGTGAAAATAAATACCATCATAACTGGTAATAGCTATGACCCCATTGTGGCAAATGTTGTGCAGGTGTTTAACTTCAAACATATGTTCAGACCTCTTATGATAGCCTCTAATGAGCACATTTATAATGGGGACAGAGAGCCACAGAAATCTTAGCCAAAATGAGCCTTCTGCATTTTCTTTTTCAAGACAGTGTAAGTCTGTGGAGTACTTATCATCTGCTTCAGAGAGCACAGATATTCTCCAAGAACAGCTTCTCTGCTTAGCTGTTTTCTGTGCCAGTACTTAAGTAGGACTTCTTCAGTACTAGCATCTTAGAGTAAAATTCTATCACACCAGCACTAAAGACAGATGGATAAGGAACTTCAGTGGTTTTTTTGCAAGGTTATTTTTTTAGGTGACTGATCCCAAAAAATGGAAGCCAAAGCCTACCATATGCTTCCTCTGCAATGCTGTAGGGAAAATTAGTTCCCTTGGGAAGACAATCCCAAACCCCTCAGATTCACTAGGCCCCTGCTACCACCTCAGCAATTACCAGTGCAGAATTACAAAAATTACAGGAAAAGTCAAATTTTTGTGTCCTCTGCAATTTAGGCAACACAGTTCTGCAAAGGAGATACTGCACAGCCTCCTCGGAGTCCTAAATCAAAAACAGTTCATGAGGGAAGATGCCTTATCTGAAACAATGAAAAAAATGGGCTTAGAACATTGTGATGTACAAAATAACCTGCTGGTTTTAACACTCAACCAGAAATGGTTTTACACTGGTGTCTAATGCTTTGACTTAAGAGTGTGGAGCCTCAGAGTCCCAGGTTCCCTCAAGATGATTTTTTAAAAAAATCTATTACTGCTGCATGCAAAACAGGAACCTGAAGGTACATTAAAAGTGTTCCCCTATGTTGAAAAGGGGGAAAAATTCCTATGGCAGAAAGGATGTGAGAGAGTGAACTGCTACCTGACTGGAGGAGCTTTCTGAGAGGGGATCCTTGCCAAAGCATCTAAGTTCATTCTCAACAGTTGCTGAGTAAATATTGCAACTACTGAGCTATTATAATGATAAATACTGCTGCAGCTGGGGTTTTATAAAGAAAGAAATGCATTTTGGCAGCATTTGTCCTTTTTTTTCTTTTTTTTCTTCTTGTCTTGTGTCAGAAATAGTGTGTCCAACAGGACTAGGGCAGTTTTGTCCCCCTTTACTCATCACTGGTGAGGCTGCACCTCGAGTACTATGTGGAGTTTTCACCCTCCCACTATAAGAAAGATCTTGAGGTGCTGGAATGAGTCCAGAGAAGAGTAACCAAGCTGGTGAAGGGTTTGGAGAAGAAGTCTTTTGAAGAGCATCTTGGGGAACTTGCATTTTTTAGCCTGGAGAAAAGGAGGCTGAGGGGACACCTTGTCACTCTCCACAACCACCTGAAAGAAGATTGTAGCCAGGTGAGGGTTGGTGTCTTCTGAGTAACAAGCAGCAGGATGAGAGGAAATGGTCTAAAGTTGTGCCAGAGGAGGCTGATACTAAATATTAGATGAAATTTCTTCACTGAAAGGTTTATCGAACACTGGAACAGGCTGCCCAGGGAGATGGTTGAATGCCCATCCTTGGAGGTGCTGCTTTAGGACATGGTTTAACACTGGACTTGGTAGAGTTTGGTTGATGGTTGGACTTGACAATTTTAAATGTCTTTCCCAACCAGAACTGTTCTGTGATTATGTGTTCCCTGTGTTCTCAGAAGACATTTTCCAGATTGGCTGTCTTGAAAGTTAGGTGTTGCTCTATGTATTTCTGGATCCTGACAGAGCTTGTGCTTTGGACTGTTAGGAGAAGAAGGAAGAACTGTGTCTGCTTGGAAAAAAAAAAAAAAAAAAAAAAAAAGATAAAATAAAAGGGCATATTTGTGTCTGGAATGGAATTATAAAAATATCCTCAGGTTGCATTTTTATTTATACACACTTTCACTTTTAACTTTGTGTGATTATTCCTAAATCATACAGCTAATTTTATTGTAAAATTAATTTAAGGACCTAGAGAATCTGTTTTCTCACAGTCAATGCTGCAGCAACACAAACCTTCCTGTACTGTTTACTCTGCAGATGGAAAGGTGCAGTGAGACACAAACTTACAACGTATTTTAGCAGTTACAAATTAATACAAATTATATTTTTTGGGGGGAGGGGGAGCTGGGAATAAAATTTTAGGGTTCAGATAAGCATTTGTATTGATAAAACCCACGTAAATAAACAGGAAAAGATTTACAGAGAAGTCCTCAGAGCCCTGGTTATTACAACTGAAATTCCACAGCATGCAAACTGACAGTAAACAATCTGTGTGCATAATTCATTTTATTTGAGGGAAGACTTGAGGAAAAAACAATGTACTGAAAATTACTTTTGTTTTTTGTTAAACAAGAGGAACCCCTTGGGATGCCTTCCCCCATTTATTGATTCCCTCTGAGAAGTAAGCAAAGCTGTATAAGCCTGTGTGCACACACGCACTTCTAGTGTTTCTCAAACAGAATAGCATCACATTAGGGTTTAAGGAAAAACCACATTTCTTCATTGTTCCTGTGTCACCTTTCCCTGGTTTAAAATACTCATCTGCATGATTTATAGTACGTAACTACCTACATGTTCTATTTGTGCATTCTGGTTTTCACCACTGTTTTTGTTTTGCCCTTTTCTGTAAAAAAGCAAATAAATCCAATAACTCTCCAAGGAACAAATTTTAAAACAAATGTCCTCCCATGCTATCTCTTAGCTCTACAGATACTGCATTATCAAAATGGAAGAAATGGACAGCAGCTTCTAGACAGTAAAGGTAAGTGCATATTTTCACATCCTATTTTTATATGGAAAAAAAATCTCTTCCAGTTTCTTGGTAAAAGCAAGCAACGTTTAGGTAGTTTTAAGCTAATTTTTCAGGGAATATGTACCTAGCTTTGTTTTCCCTGGTGCAAATAAGAAACAAAATTTTACTGGGAGTGAAATTAAACTTAGCAGTTAAATAGATCAGAACATATACTCTCATTCATACTTCTAAAGAAAAGTCTACCCAAAATGAGAAGTATAATTGACTATGAAAAACCTTCTAGCAGGTCATGAAATTGTACAGAATATTACTAATTATGATTATTATTCTGTACAGCTGCAAGGGGATTGTAATTCACAACCAGTCAACAGTTATTTAAAGGTTTCCCTTCCCACCAGCTTGTAGAAACAATATTGTTCTTTATGAAAAAAATAAAAATAAAGAACTTAAATAGTCGGTCCTGTATGGAATCGTGTTTCCAATAATGAAGGTTATAGTAATAATGTCTTTCATTTGGTCAAATTCCACATTTCTCTGGAATTGTCTCCCTTGGATGCTTTAATTTCCAGAAAAAACACTGGAAATGTTATCTGCTACATGCTCTCTGTTGAGCTACTGAGTGCCACTGGTTCCAGAATCCTATTTTGGTTGCCTGTAACCTCAGAAGTCAGAGGCTAAATGAACAACTAAGATGTTTAATAAAATCAATGGAACTATTTCCTACCTGCAGGTTACCTTTGACATCCAGGTTGGAAATGGCAACTTTTAAAAATTAACTTTCTCTGCAATACTGTTAACTCTCATTAATACAGGAATGAAAACACATGCCTGTGTCATCACAGGTTCCTGAGTCTTTGAGGGAGCAAGCAATGAGGGGGCAGAGCTGCTTTGTAACCACTGACTGTATTAATCACAAGAACAAAATAGACTATTTCAGTTGGAAGAGCCTAAAACTGTTATCTAGTCCAACTGCCTGACCACTTCAGGGCTAACAAAAAGTTAAAGCATTCTACCAGGGGCATAGTCCAAATGCCTCTTAAGCACTCACAAGCTTGGAGCATCGACCACCTCTCTAGGAAATCAATTCCATCTCAGTAAATAAATGCTTCTTAAAGTGAAGTCTGAATCTCTGCTGGTGCAGCTTTGAACCATTCACAAGCATCCTGTCACTGGATCCCAGGGAGAAAAGTTCAGCAGCTCCACCTTCACTTCCCCTCCTCAGAAGGTATAGAGAGCAATGAGGTCCTCAGCCTAGACAAGCTCAAATTCCTTAGCACTCCTCATAGGACATTTCTTCCAGCCCTTTCACCAGCTTTTTGCCCTCCTCTGGATGCATTCAAGGTACTTTTGTATACTGGAATAACATTGTCTGGCTTCCAGTCAGCATGGACCTCCCCAGACTCCTAAGGCCTTTGGTAGATGATAGAGGTTAAACCATGACGTCCCATGGCTTCTTCAGAACTCAGATGAATCATATTCATCATATTCATTCATTCAAGGGTTGGACTTGATGATCTCTGAGGTCCCTTCCAACCCAGCCAATTCTATGATTCTATGATTGTATGATATCAGGCCCGTGGCCTTGTGAACATTCCATTGATACCTTACAATTCCAGCTGCTTCCTTACAATTTCATTGTCCAAAAATGAAAAATCACTCTTCCCACTCTGACTCAGAGGATGAGGCAGCCCAAGGTCTATCAGTGTTATCAAAGACAGAGGCATAAAAAGCTTTGAATGCCTCAGCTGTTCTTCATCACTATTATTTAGATGACCATCTTCAGCAAGTATCAGTCCAAGGTTTTCTTTAGATCTCTTCTTGCTATTAACATACTTTACAAGGCCCTTCTTATCTGAAGAAGCCTGCCCAGTTTCAGCTTGAATTGATCTTTGGCCTTTCATGTCTTCTCCCTGCATGAATCAGCCACAGCTCTGTACTCTTTTTGGGGAGCCTGACCTCACTTCCATAGAGCATGAAATTTCTTTTTCCTTCTGAGCTCCACAGAGAGTTCCATGTTCAGGCAACCTTCTGTCCCTCTTGCTTGACTTAGGACCCAGTGTAACACCCTGCTCCTGTGCTTCTGAAAGGTGCTTCTTAAAGACTGACTGGCATGCATGGACTTCTAAGCCCCCAAAACAGATGCCCAGAGTACTTTTCTGTATAGCTCTCTGAATAGCCTAAAGTGTGCTCTCCTGAAGGCCAGGGTGGCAACTCCACAGTTTTTCTTTCTCATTACTCTGAAAATTTTAAAAATTCTGTGATCACTGTTGCCAAGACAGCCACCTACCATCACATCCCTGAGTCCTTCTCTGTTCACAAATGGTAAGTCTAGGAGGGCATCTTTTCTCCTTGGCTCTCTTAGTGCCTGTGACAAGAAGGTATCTTGTACAAACCTAATGAATTTCCCATACCTGCTCATCACAACAATCTGATATTCCCATGTGATGTCTGGGAAGTTGAATTCTTGATAAGTGGTCTGAATCCCACATTTAGCTTGACTTTTCACAAATTGTTTTCAATAAAAGTAGCAGTAACCAGTTAGAATATTAGTTGAACTTCACATTTTTTTTTCTTTTTCTCTGGAGTAGGACAAAATGATTGCTCTTTGTTCCCTTTGTCCAGCAATAAAGAAGAAATAAATACATCAAATGATCAGACTTCTTTCCTCTTTCTGAAGCTGCTGGGTATCTCATGCCTGAGGCATGTAAACTCTGCTTGTCCAGCTTATTGTGCTTTTGTAGAAAACAGCTCTTAGGACCCCTCTGAAGTATTCTACATGAGCCTCATTACTACAGTATCAAAGTGCCAAGTGCATGACAGTCATAAATTGATTTATCTTTACAATTAGAGCATTAATCTGTTGCAGATGAAGATCCAAAGCACAGAAAACTGTCCAAAGCTAAGCTATGTCAGAGCACCCTGAAGAGCAACCTGTCTTTCTCTGGTGTCCTCTTGTATCTTCATGATCTGACCTGTGCTAACTCTGCCTATGCTGGAGCATTTGATGTTCCCAGAGATTAACCTATTAGACTTGCTTTAACATTGAAACCTCTACACAAAAAGAGGAGTTTCAATTGTGATGTGTATTACGTTTCTCAGTGTATTCACTGTAGGGAGTTAAATAATTCAAAGTATGGTGAGCCTTAAAATTGTCCACTTTTGGTTCTTTGGAAGTGTTTCTACACTTAGTACTATCAGCAAATCTTTCTGAGTCAATTGTTCTTGGGCAGTCAAGGGAGATGATGACACATTTATCAATAATTAGAGGTGTGTGTTTCTACCTTTAGGTGAAAAAGGGGAAATATCAAGCATATGAAACGTTGTGGATAACAGCAGGAAAGGAAAATGTTGTACATGTGACCAGCTCCAGGTATTAAACTCTCATAGGATGTTATTTGAAATAGCAAGTTTCATATATTATTTTTATGCTAAAGTAACAACAAAATTAAATACAGCTGCAGTTTGCCAAGTTTATGGCAGCTTTAAAAAAATATAATAAATGTGTAAGGCAAGAATACTAAGTGAAGACTCCTCTGTGATACTATATTTTTTATGAAATTCCTTTATAATAGTACAATGCAAGGGGGGCACAAAATACTCTTCAAGATGCAAAAAGGATTGTTAATTACATGAGATAAAACCTTTGATTTAGATGAATCTGAAAGAAAAAGAAGTTGGATTTTCTGGACTTTTCTTCTGATGAGACACTATATAAGAACAAGATGTTTCTTAGGCTTCTGTGGTTTCTGATCTTCATATGTGCCACACATAGCTTTGTTTCTACTTGTGAGGTTATAACCAAAGGAGACTATATAGATGAAAATTAATAAAACACAAATGTAAGAGGTTTTCTTCAACTGAGAGTTGTATTAAACCACTGCTTTCAATCTCCTCTTCTGCGTAGTAACTTGTAGCTTTGAAAGATAAGCATTCTATAGACATTCTCTAACTTCTAATGTACAAAGCAACTCTTCCACAAGCACATAAATTTTTTTGTGATACCACAATCATGATAAACACAGCTGATCCTATACCAAAAAAGACCCAAACCAAAGCACTTCAGTCTCGGGTAATTGGCAAAACTCACATATCACTTTATCTCTAAATCCATTCAATGCTATTCAAGGCAGCACAAATGCATCAGCCTCTAGATATCCATAGGTGCTATATTTTCTGTGCCTTGGTGTTCTTTAGAAGCTGACCTGCATGCCAGGCTGTTACTCGGTGCTGAGGACCTGCGGCAGAAGGAAAGACTTTGATTGTGAACAAGCAAAGTGACGCTACTGCCTCCCGGTGGCATCCTCTGTCATTCATACTTCATGCCTTTGAATTTTAAACCTGTTTTTTTTTTTTTTTTTTTGGCTGAAATAAAACATGTTGTTCCTTTTGTATTTTGAATGCTAAATCCACACAAACGCACTCCTTTTTTTTGTTTTTGTTTTGATTTGGTTTGGGGTTTTTTTGTTGGTTTTTTTTTTTGTATACAATAAGACACTGCTACAGCCATATGTGCATTTGCAGGATTTTTTTCTGACTTTTTCACACAGCTATTCTACTGCAGGTGCAGCAGTTGAGACTCAGGCTGAAAACCTCAATGTCTTGTTTTATTCTTTTTCTGGCTCGGCAAGAATAGGAAGATACAAAAAGTTTTATATTTCTGAAGTCAAACTTGGGTCCTCAGCCATTTCTTTTGCAGCATCCTGAGCAGTGTCCTTGCTAGCATCTTCTCATACTTTGGCAGAATGTCAGCTGTATTAATCATTTAATGAGTCTGTATCCTTCAACTTTATTATATGCATTAGCTTTTTTGTGTTGCTTATGGCTTTCCAAGAACACCCAGGTCTACTTGGCCTGTCTGCACTAAGACTACAGAATCACTCAGACATCAGAGAGATGACAAGAATTTTAAAAGCTGAAAGCCTCTCCTAAGAGAAGATTCAGCCTTTCTAAAGTTTTAGCCACTCACTCTGGCATCTCCCACTGTCACATTTAGAGGTGCCTTCTTTTTTTTAACACCTCATGCACTAACCAGCTGAAAAATCTTAAACCATGATAAAATTCTAGACATCTATGACATATATGTGTGTGTACTATGAGATGAGACTTGTAGCTACAGATATGCACAGGACACAAATAGTGTGTAGGGGAACTTTCTTTGTAACCCCCAGAAAGTGAGATCTTGAATTGAATAGGTATTTCAGATCATTTTCAGACCATTTCTCATTTTCTCAGGGGCTGTCAGCTTTACTTGGAACACAGCTGATGAGAAACTTAACACTTTAATAAGGGTGACATAGAAGTCTCTGCTAGCTATTTCCCTTTACACCAGATGTGGAAAGGAGCTTAAACAACGGAACATGCAGAAATTTGCAAATTCCCTTGGTCTTAATATTTCATTTAAATTTTATTTAAAATATTTCATTTAAAAACAATACACTACAACTTTTTTTTTCAGGCTATAGTAGCTGTTTATGGAGTCATGCTGTATTAATTCAAACAATAGTATAAAATGAGTTGAGATGGGTATGCCCTTTTCCATGCATTTTATTCAATTAGATGTGAATTAAGAAGCCTAATTAAATGTCTGGTTTATTGAATGCAAAGCAATTCCCCTTTTTTAAATGTGACATAAACAAGAAAACTAAATTAACTGTGTGAATTTAATATTATGGCTGTACAGTTAATTTTGAACGTTTATATTAATATTTTAGCTTTCTCTTGAAACCACAGTGTGTTTCAGTTTGGGAGTGTGGTTTTGGGGATTGCTTTGTGGTTTTTTTATTTTCTCACCTTAGAACTCTGCTTATGATCTCATCTGGCCATGTGAGAGCAGCTGCACCAGATGTTTCGGGCCCTGTAAACATTACAGCCTACATTTAAAAAAATATTTACCCATTTTGGGTAATCATTTTAAGCATGGGAGCCTAAAAGTCAAGGCTCTCATGGATTTATACATTCTTGATTAATTCTTCTTTTTCTAGGTAGAAGTCTGTCCAAAAAGAAAAAGGAAAAACAAAACAAAACAGAAAACAAAAAACAAAAAGCAAAAAAACCAAACAAACAAAAAAAAGAGGAATAATAGGAATAAGACTCATGCCTTGTGTTAGCAGTTAGCAGAGATTTACAGGAACAAATGGAGATGTTGCAGGCTGGTTGGCATCTCTCAAGTTCAAAACCTGAAGAGCCCAGAAGTGTTTATATTTATGACTCATGACAATACATCAACTGGTAATTATGAATTTAGACACAGTATTAAAGAAGAGAAGCAAATGTGAGCTAGCATGAGTCTGCATCATGGTGGAAGCAGTCCTGGTGGAAGATGAAAGTTACTGGGATAGAAATGCAGGAGTCCTGAATTGTTTGTGCTGTTTTGCTTCCATCCACAGCTGGTGCAGGTGTCAAGGTGCTGAATCTCTGGGGCAGGAAAGCAGGATACACACTTATTCTGTCCTCTCTGTGCCACTACATGTGAATGCATCTATACCAAGCAATAAATATGTGTTAATATTGCCATGGGAGAGCTATTTTTTGCATTTTTTTTTTCACTGGAGCGATCCCCAGTGATAGCTTTACTGCAGCATTCTCAGAGTTATATAATGATATTTATTTCATGTTCTTAAGTATCTGAGTGCCTGCCACGAGGCCTGATTCTCAGCTGCTTTCTGCATCCAGCTTGCTGTGGGCCAAGTTTGTGCAGTGGTGGTGTAAAACACAACAGTGAGAGAAAAAGAGAAAGGGAGGGATATGTTCACCTTGAGACAGATAATTCAATTAATTTGGTCCCAAGTTCTTATGTTATTATTGAAGCAGCACCATTTACAAAAGAACCCAGAACAAACAAACAAAGCAAACCAAAAACAAAAAACCTACAATGTCTCTTTCTACATCTTTATTTGTGTGATTTTTCTATTGCCTAATTTTCTCTCATAGGACTGCTTTGTTTTCTACTTCATGAGGAGGTTTCCTCTTTTTCAGGTTCCTTAGGAGAGGAGAAGCAGTCCTTGTCATGCAGCAACTTTTTCTTTGTTAGACATTTGGTCTCCCTTCCACATTCAATTCACTAATGCCCTGCAGAAAAGAACAAATTGCTTGACAAGATAGTGCAGTTTAATAAGTGGTTAAATCTTTCTATGTTCCTGATAACTTGGCTTTGAGGCAGGTAGAAGGAGGATATTAAAAGCTTTCAGTTACAGACGTGCTGGAAGGACAATCTTGACACTGTACTTTGGTAGCACATAAAGGTTAAGTGTAAGAGGAATGTTGTCCATTAGTGATTACTCAATCCTGTTTGTGCAAGAAAGCATTCTGTATTTTCTAATAATTTTTTCAGGCATGAGTTTTAGTTTTGGGGGATCTTTTCGTTACGAGCAAGTAACTTTTTTTCAGGTAAATCATCAATTTTCCTCCTTTGTTTGCTTCAGAACATAGAATCACAGACTTCTTTGGGTTGGAAGGGAATTTAAAGATCATCTAGGTCCAATTCTCATGCCATGGACAGGGACACCTCTCACTAGACCACGTTGCTAAAATCCCCATCCTGGCCTTCAGAACTTCCAGAGAGGGGGCATCCACCTCTCCCCTGGGCAACCTGTGCCAGTGCTCTCAGCACACTCACACTGAAGAATTTCTTCCTAATATTTAATCTCTATCTACCTTCCTCCAGTTTAAAACCATCACCCCTCTTCTTATCACTATATACCCATACAAAAAGTCCTTCCCCAGATTTCCTGTAGCCTCTTCAGGTACTGGAAGGCTGCTATAAGGTGTCCCCAGACCCTTCTCTTCTCCAGGCTGGAGACCCCAGACCCTTCTCTTCCCCAACTGTCTCAGCCTCACTTCATAGGGGAGGTGATACAGCCCTCTGATCATCTTCTTGGCCCTCATCTGGACTTGCTTCAATAGGTCCATGGTCCCCTTGTGTTGGGGGTCCAGAACTGTTCACAGGACTCCAGATTGGGTCTCATAAGAGGAGCTTAGAGGGGGAGAATCCCCTCCCTTGACCTGCTGGCCATACATCTTTTGATGAAGCCCGGGCCACAGTTGACTTTCTGGGCTGCAAGCTCACACTGTTGGCTAATGTTGAGCTTTCCATGAGCCCAACCCCCCAACTCCTTCTCCTCTGGACAGTTCTCAATCCATTCTCTGCCCAACCTATATTTGTGTTTGGGCTTGTCCCAGTCCAAGTGCAGGACCTTGCACTTGGTCTCATTCAACATCCTGAGGTTTGCATGGGCCCAGCTCTCAAGCCTGTCAAGGTCCCTCTGGATGGCCTCCCCTCCATCCAGACATTTGAGCCTCCAAGACAGTATTTGGTTGCAATATTTTCCTGGTTCAAAAGCTCTGTAGAATTGCTGTTATCAGTTTTCTGTCCTGTGCCAGTGTAATTGAACAGGAGGGATGCTGCATCCCGGAATCCAGGACCTATAATGGGGTCTGCATGTTCATGATGTTTATGGCACTGTCTGGAGCACAGCAGAATTCTGGCAAGCATCTTGAGTTAAGAAAGAAACAAGCTGTAAGTAAAGCAATATTTTGTTGAAGAGATTCCTGTAAGAATCTCAGCTGCCAAAAGTTTTCCTTTCTAAGCAGTTCCAGATTAATTTATGACACTGAGATGATCTGTGAGTGCTTGCTATGGCTTTCAGGAAGCTGGTTGCTCATGTGATTTAGTCTAGATTTTTTTATTTCATCTGCTGCTCCATGTGTCTCTATTCTTTTTGCAAATGAAAGCTCTGAGATGTGTAAAAATGCCTGGATGCCAAGAAGAAAATCTAGCTGCTGATGGCAAGAGCAGAAATTATACCAGAGCAAGAAAGAGCTATTCTCATGGTGCTGCTCCTGGAGATGTCATTTTCAGAAAAAAAAGATGGAAAGATGTCCCATGCAGGCAGACAAGAAGAAGACAGACAGTGTATACAGAGAATAATGGTGAAGAGGGATTCAGGGAAATGAAGAGTATTTCCAGTGAGAAAGTAACCATTTAACATGGCAACCTAGTAGAGACAAGACAAGTAGACAACAAGAAAGCACAAGAATAGAAGAAGACACAAGTATCAGACTGGGAAGAAGCATATTCAGAGCAGCAGGCAAAGAGGGATGAACAAATGGATTCAGTATCATTTTTACAGAAAACAGGGAAGGAAACTGTAGTATTAAGTTGAAGATATATCTAGGAATGCATTTATAGGCGTAAATATTTTCTTATTAATACGTATACACGTACACATACATAAAATTCACACACATTCTCAATAATGTCTATATTAACAATTACTGCTTGTATGAGATGATTCTCACAGTCTTAGTGCATAGTTTGAAAAAGCTTATGAACCCCTTTCTTATGAGAGATCTGTAGCTCTCAGCAGAGGGAATATTCCATAGTGTTCTGATACTATTGCCTTACTCTAGTTTCTCTGTAATTCAGTGAAGTGGATGTAGAGACCTGGATAATTCAAGTGTAGAGTTAATAAATTACATCTAGAGTATGTCCAGTTACAATAATGGCTCTTGATAATTAAACAAAGCAATCCTAAGCAGGATACTGCTACACCACCTAACCAGAAAGGTGTCATCAGAGTTACTAAAAACTTAACCCATTAACCCATTACCCTTAACCCATTTCACTGTGTACATAGAGTAAAATTATTGGCTGGTTCATGTGTCTAAAGGATTTGAGTATAAATCAAAGGTGCAGAGTGCTTGTAGGAAATCAAGAGGGCATTTAATGATGAGAATTGTGTGGGTTAGGGAGAATATAACTCAGTTGCTGCTAATGATATGTCAGATGAACCACCTTGCCTGGCCAAGACTCAGCTGCCTTGTCTGTAGGGTGGTTGGAGCCCTCTTCCAGGTCATTGCAAGAATTAATGCTTATAGAGCCCTTTCACACTCTTCAAAGAGGACACTACTTCTTAAATCAACATCCAAAGAAAAGATGCTATTGGAAGATAGTGGGGTCCATTCACCATGCTTCAGTCAGGCCTTAAAGTCCTCATGAAAGCTGAAAGAAGTGTTGTCATTACTGGTTCTGCCAACATCTGACAATTTACTTACATGAGTGAAGGATACAAGATCAGTCCTTTTTTAGGACTCTTATAGGAGCTAAATTTGTATTTGATAGCAATGAGGTAGTGATGGGTTGATTGATCCTTTGTGCAGACCTAAGTGAAAATTTAAAAAACAACAGAAGGGTAAAACAAAAGGAAAAATAACATTTTTTGAAAAATATTCTCATCAAATTTTCATTCACATAAAAAAAAAAGCAACAGTGATGTAAGAAAAATTCTTTTCCATGAAAAACTAGAGATACTGTCTGAAAACTGACTATGGGCTATATAGCATATCAACAAAAGACTCTGGGAGAACTTTACTCAAAGGTTTTCTACATTCTGTAGTATTTCAGATGTTTTCACAGCAAGTGGGCCATATATTGTGTTACTTTCTTTGAGAAATTGCAGGAAAGCAGCTGATGAAATACAAGGTGTCATCCAACACTTGTTCCATATACAGTAAAGCAGACATGTAATGCAGGCTTCCACTATTTATTGAGAAAGACCCAAACCACATACTGGAGTTGCCTCTAGACAACTCACTCAGTACTCTTTTAATAGTAATAAATGAGATTTATACAGTGCCTTTCATCCACCAAAGATCCAAAGCATTTTATGAACTCCTTTAAGCATCTTTTTTTGACAAGAAAAACAAGGCCCATGAAGAAAATGTGACCACTGCTTGGTGCACGAAACAATCATCTGTCAAAATATGCAACACCATTATACAACAGCTAAGACAGGAAGAGAAGGGAGAAGGTGTCAAAACAGAATGATATATAGTATATAATTAGATACATTATAAATAAATGCAATTTATCTAAGTACCCTGGTATTGGAATCTAGCCATTGTACTTCAGGACTTCCCTTAGGAGAGGCATTTGTGGGTTTTAAAAAAACTTATAATGTGAAATCAATCTAGCACTGAATGCTGAAACACTTTCCTATGTGTGCAGAGCAATGAGAATGTATTGTTATCACTGGTAGTTACACCATCATAGTATCCAAAATATATCATGTTCAGTTGCTGTAGATACAGTTCTGGTATATATATAAAAAAAAAATAATCACAGGACAAGAAAACAAGAAAGCAAGGGATGTACAAGAAATGATGAGAGGTGATACTGCAGCATACTCTATTGTTCTTTCAGACTTTAGATATGTCTTTATCATCAAGCCTGATTTGCTATTCTCATTTCCTTTATCTCAATCAACAAGAGTAGGATGTGTCTATTACTACAGTCAGGTTGGGTACAAATCTGATTTATCTTGCATTCTGTGTAAATCAGTGAGGCTCCATGAAGTACAGAACAGGACAGCATTTGACCTGCTGCTTTGTTTGGTTGGTTATTTTAAATAAATACTATGAATGTGTTGGAGCAGGCTGTGATTTTTTTTAATTCCTTTCCCTGCCCTTTTTGAGTCTTGAGAATTCCTGGAGGGGATGCCTCTGAGAATCGTTTATTTGCAGACAAGGGAAGAGAGGTTTATTGAGTAGTGAAAATATCATCTTGTTTTGTTGCTGTATTTTCCACTTTTATTCTGCGAGATTAACCTGTACAAGAAAAGCATTTCAATGGAATATAACTGCTCTATGAAGAGGGCCTGAAGAGATATCTATGCAGTATTTTTATGCTCTCTCAATTACCACTGCAAAATAGTTTGATGATTCAGCAAGGAGCCCTGACAGTATCTTCAATAATTCTTTCCCATTTAGGTCTCTGAAGAAGAACCAAATCTATACTATTGCTTGGTCTTTTATTCCCTTTAGGTCACACATTTCAGTACAGAAAGTACAAATTTAATCTTCTGTGAGCTGGAAATGCAGATGTACCAGGCAGCGAGACTGAGAGTCAAGAGTCAAAGCCAAGAGTTTGTAACAATGCAAGCTGCTCTCCATACAATACTTGGAGGTAAACACGCCTGGTTTCAAGTTACATAAAAAAGAAGTGTTGGGGATACACCCCTTACAAGAACACAGACAACAGTCTCAACAGCAATGCTCTGCAGCAGAGGAAATGTTTTACTTCCAATCGTTCCTGTAGTTGCAGTGCAAAGCAAATGTATAAATTTTCATTGTCTCTAAAGGCAAAAGCCCAGGAGTTGAGTGAAAGAAACCAAGAGCTGAAGTTGGAAAGAACTAGTGAGCAGCCCTGTGTGGGAGATGCTGTAAGGAAGAATATTTTTTACTGGTGTCAGAAAGCACATCAAGGGAGTTGGTAGCAAGCATTGGTTGGCCAGGAATACCCAGCAAGCTGTTGTGAAGAATATTGTGACAAGTTATATGGAGCACCAAGGGATACTCCAGACTTTTATCAAGAGTGAGGCAATCATTCCCACTGCCATAAAAGTATCTTGGCAGGCGAAGACTATAAATGTAATAAAAAAGAGGGGTGGGGGGAAATGTTGTCTATGCTCATAAAAGAGGACAGTGATTGTGTAGTTACAGCTCTTCATAAAATCCTTCAAGTTAGCAGGAAGAGAAGAAACTGGGTGAAAAGATGAGTACAAAGCAATCCATTATATTTTTGCTGGGAACTGGTAAGTTGGATGAAGGAAAATATCATTGGTTCTTTAGTCTGATTTTACGCCTTTCTATAAACAAGCTCCTGGCTGCTGTCAGAGACAAGATTTAGCAAGATAGACCTTTTCTCTAGTCCAGTATGTATATTTTTTTCATTTCTGGGTAAAATAATGGATATTAGTAAGACTGAGAGAAGTAAAATAATTTCATTAATTAAGTACATACAGTGTTCTTACATGGTTTTAACAAAGAAGCATTCAAAGAGCAGGGTGCTCTGAATTAGGTGACAGCTCATTTCTGGATTTAGCTGTGGGTTGTTTTTCTTTAACTTTGAAAATCTGTAGCAAAAAAGAATAAGCAACACAGCTGCTTTTCTTGATAGGATTCTGTAATTGTCCAAACTGGTTTTGCATGGAAAACCTAATTACAGGTTTCATTTCTGACCTTAATGTTAACATAGTTAGAAAATGAATAAGTTAGATCACCAACAGTTGTTGGAAAAATCCCAGTTCTGTCAGTTCAGAAGAAATATTTAGTGACAGTCCTTTGCTTTCTCTTCATTTTCTTTGAGACTGAAATATTAAGTTCAATATAACCTGCTTACATCCTAAACACTAACTGAAGCAATGTTGAATGATTTCTGGTTCACCCTAATTTATTCAGGCTTTATTCTGATTCTCTAAGACAAGACATGGCAGTGGGTAAAGATTCAAACTTGAAAATACATGGCTTTGGAACAGCAGATTTCAGTTGTTTAGATATAGCAGTTTATGAGAGATGTGTTAGCTCGTGGGATATACATGAAAGACTACTAATGACTGCTTCATTTATAAGTGATGAAGATATCTCATCATCAAAATCTGTCAAAAAAATACAATAAATTGAGAGCTATGAACTTGCAGAGATCTTGACAATGGTGCACTGTCTCTGTCATTCTATGAGTGAGATTTCACAAATGATCAGCTTTAAATGGTATTATTCTTCATTTCCAAGATCTTCCAGGACATTGATTTCCTTTTCCTCTGTTTTGCCTCTCTGCTTTGCCAAGCCCAGCTTTTTATGGCTGCCATATGTCGACATCTTCTCAGACACATAATTTTCTGCCTCAGAGTTTAGTTTGAATGGAATTAGAAGATTTTGTGCAATTCTGTGCAACTGCAATGTGTTCATTGTCCCTTCAGACACAGGACTCCCAGCCTCCACTCCTTGGATGGTCATTTCCTTTGGGAAATTTCATAATTGTTACATTCAGATTAACCAGACAACACCAGGGTAGCATGTCTTACCCTTGCTGAAACTTTTGTATCGTTCTTAATTTCTTCCTGGAAATACTACATACCCCAGAGGTGAATATTTCAAATGCATATGACCACAACATCTCCCAAAACACCATCTGATCTCTAGGCACATAAATGGCCATATGTGAACATTGTAATAATATCTTTATGTGCTTCTCTCTTTTCAGACTTTCATCTTGGTTTTATGTCAGTGCTTACTGAAATTTGATATAAACATATAATAATGTTTATATGGATAGCTTTAATGGGTAATAATTATTTCCATTTCTTTCTTTTGGGTTATTTTGGGGTTTTTTTTTGTTTGTTTTGTTTCTTTTTTTGTTGTTGTTGTTATTTTGTTGGGGGTTTTTTTGTTTTGTTTTGTTTTTATAAACAAATACTTTATTCTGATTCTCTAAGACAAGACATTATTACCTGTAGCCTGGAACTTGGAGTAAAGGCTAACCAAATCTTACCATAAGAGTTTATCCCAGTTGCTGGGACAGCTGGACATCCTGAGTATAACTATTTTATTTGTAAAGTGCTTTCATAACTTGTGTATAAAATCTGTTCTATAAATAGTTTGACTGTCACCTAGTTCCCTCACCGAGTACCATTAGCAATCATTATAAATAAATCTCTAAGTCTTTGTATGTAGCTCTCTCTTGCCCACATGGGATGAATGGCAAGACTGCCATTAACTCCAGCAATTGACAATCAGATCCATGATTTGAAAGTGAATTCAAATTACAGTGGTCAGCACCAGTGTTTCAGTACTCAGAGAAGCAGATGTTGGTTCATGACCTGAAAAGTATCAAGCACCTGTAACTTTCACTGAAGTCAAATTATAAATGCTTGACACCGAGCATTTGTCCTGCTATTCTGAAATGTAAATCATGACTAGAGGAGGGAAAATGGTAGTTTAGCAGGAATATTTCTCCTGGGTGAAGTAATCAGAAAATTCATCAGCAGCTGAGCTGTGCTAAAATGGATGGAGCAGATCTCTTTCTACCAGAACTAAAATTCTGATGTGCCACACAGGGCTGAAAAGGATTTTGACCATTTTGTTTCTATAAAAATTAATTTAGCTGTGCATAATAATGTTAATCCATTCCAATAACATGAATATTTATATAAAATTGCCATCTGATAATGGTTAGCTTAGCAAGGAGTTATAACTACCACTATTGATTAACTCTTAGATGATGCATATTGATGAGCAATGCTGCAATATATTGTTTTCAAAATCCCCTCTTCCACTTTTACTTACAATTTCTGTATTGCTTTCAGGTCTCCAATCTTTTCCATTGGTTGGTGCACTTGAGATGACACTGACACCACCTATGCCTTGTCCATTAGGAAACAGCTTCATGAGAGCAACAACTACCATTTAATATATATCAAAGAAAATGGAACTCTAGTCTGACTGAATCCTAACAACAGTAAAGTAAATAAGATTCTGGATTAATAATGGTGCAAACATTATCAATAGCAAGAATAAAAATGGTAAATAATGGAGTTCCTAAAGTGTTAAATTATCCCTTGAAATACCTGTTTTCATGAAGTCAGTCACCAATTTGCTTATTGCAGATTTACATAGGGGCTTTTTTTTTTTTTTTTTAATAATAGTTTTCACTTGTATCCCTCTCTTGTGGAATTCCCAAAGTATTTTGCACAGGCTTTCTCCATACTGCTGGCTGTGAGCAATGAGGAAGAAGAAAATTTAACTCAGCCAGAGGGTCATTAGGAAGGTGCAAGAGAGCTCAGGCTCATTGACTGTGGTTTGACATGTGGTTACTGGGCTTTGAGATTTTTTGTACAGGAGCCTATTGACTCTTCTTGAACAAATTCAAGAATTAAATACCTACAAGTGGAGTTCCCTAATGCCTGGGGTTGCCTCCACATCTCAGAGTCCTGACCTTCTATTTGGTTCAAAGGAAGATTTAGGTGGCGAAAGCAAGTTAAGAAAGTGCACTCTGAGGTTTAATGAAAAAGGCTAAACTCAGCCAGAGGTATAGTTTTCTTCCCTCTCCTCTTTTACTGTTCCCTATCTTGTGCTAGAAGAAAACTGCCCTAAACAGAATGAGTGAACAGTATCCTTCTGGGTTAGTGAGGTGCAATATCTCTCATGAATGTCAGCTGCAATGAGGGCTCACAGACCTAAGTAGGCCACTCCTCTGATTATTGTGATCTATTAGATCAATTTATTTATTTCAGAGCTCAGGTTGACCTCTCTCAATGTAGTTTCTTTGATCTCCTAACCATGTCGATGCATTTCCAACCTTCACTGTCTTCCAGAGGTAAGAAATCTCAACAAAGGTCTTCAGAGACATTTACCAGGCTGTTTGAAAGTTTGGGCCCAAAGTCCTCTCTTTAGTTTAGGCATTTGCAATTGTTTTTTCAAAGAACTCATCTGATAATGATTTACTCTTATCTTTTTTAAGAGGATGGAGAAGCAGTGCCATTCAGCACACACAGCAGATACCTGTGGTTAGAAGTGTGACAAAGTGTCAACCTGGTCCAGAGCCTTTCTCTGCCACAGTGGCTTCAAAGAGGCTACACCTATCTGTTCAAGTATCACCCTCACCATTAATTGGGACCAGAATCCTCTTCCCCAGTCAGGTTGATCTGCTGCCTGGGAGAAGTTCACTAAGTGATATGACATGTAGAAAAAGTTGGTAGAGTCATTATGTAGCACTGAAAATAGAGAAATAATCTGGAGCTTCCAGACAGCGGTTGGTATATGGCCCTGAACAGACCATTCAGGCTCATCAAGGTACTGTGGACACACTTTGCCAACTCTTTAAACCTTGTCACAGCCCATGTAGAAAGCACAGGTTAGGGACCTTTCTGATCAATCAGGGCAATGCTGAGCACACACAGCCCATTTAAGGCCAGGAGAAGAACCCTGCTTTGTGTGAGGTGTTTCAGTGGTAGTTATGTTCACCTGAGCCCCATGCTGGGTTTACTCCTTCCACTTCTATTTCACTTGGCAACACTTTCTCCACCTTCTCTACTTTAATCTGGCTTTAATTCCTCTTACACCAGTCATTTATTTAGTGAGCAGTGGCCTCTATGAAGCCATGGCTAATTTTCAGTGGTAAGAACTATTGCTCTTCCTGGTACCATCAGTTGCTTCTGTGTCAAATGGCAATTTAAAAAAAATCCATTAATACAGATTTCTTAAAAGTGATGAAATATAAATTTTAATAATAGAATTTAAATATTTTACTCAGAAAACAAATGTGGTGCAGTTGAGATGAGGAGGAGGTGGCACAGAGATCCCTTTCAAACTCTCAGCCCTCTGAGAGGTGAGTGGTAAGGGGGCAGTGACCCCTGTAGAAGATGTAAAATATTAAAGACACTACTTAAAGACACTGTTCCTTGTAGGAACAGCCTGAGGTTCAACAAGTCGAAGTGCAAGGTCCTGCATCTGGGTTGGGCCAATCCCAGGCACAATTACAAGCTGGGTGTACAGGGGGTTGAGAGTAGCCCTGAAGAGAAGGACATGGGGGTGTTGATCAATGAGAAGTTCAACACGAGCTGACAGGGTGCTCATACTCATACAGATCAGAAGTCCAACCATATCCTTGGATGCATCAAGAGGAGGTGATTCTCCCCTTCTACTCTGCACTTCTGAGACCCCACCTCGAGTACTGAGTCCAGTTCTGGTGTCCCCACCATAAGAAGGACATAGATCTGTTGGAGCAAGTCCAGAGGAGGGCCACAAAATTATCTAGGGGCTGGAGCACCTCTGCTACAAGATAGGCTAAGGGAACTGAGATTGTTCAACTTGAAGAAGACACCACAGGGACCTCAGAGCTGCCATCTGATACCTGAAGGGAACCCTCAGAAAGTTGGGAGAGGGACTTTTCATACAAGTGTCCAGAGACAGGACAAGGGGAAATGGTTTTAAACTGAAGGAGAATAGGTTTAGGCTAGATTTTAGAAAGAAGGTCTTCAGTATGAAGGTGGTGAGACTCTGGAACAGACTGCCCAGAGAAGTTGTGGATGCCCTTTCCCTGGAGGTGTTCAAGGCCAGGTTGGATGAGGCTTTGAGCAGCCTACTCTAGTTGAGACCCATGGCAGGGAGGATGGAATAGGTGATCTCTTAAGTCCCTTCCAACCTCAGCCATTCTATGATTCTACGATTTTACATAAAATTTGATTTATTGGTGCTTAAAGGCTTAAGAATATTCAGTAAATACAACCACAGATGTGGCCATATTTCTGACTTGATAAGCCTGATGCATTATGGGGTACTGGACCTTTTATCCTGCAGCCTGTGATCAAAAGTGAGTGTGGTGTTCTCAGCCCTGCTCTACTGGTCAGGTGTCCACTTAGTGACCCTAATCATTGGCCCCAACTTTCAGGTAACAGGATGACAGCTTACATGCTCTGGAGGCATATTTACAGAATAAATACCTTAATAACATGCTTGTCAATCCATGACAAAGAAATTTGCTTTTTACTTCTTCTGCTTTTCTTATGCTGTGCAGAAGCCAGACAATCCATCACCTTTTGTTAGAAAAACATTCTCCCTTTGAAAGAAAAAAATTCATTTCAGCTTGAGAACTAGAGTTTGTTTTTTTATCATCACCAGGAAAATGTGGCAAAGATATTTTTTCTTCCTTGTTCAACTCTAGTATCTTACTTGTTCACCATACTTCTCACTTTACTGAGAAGTATAGTGGCACAGTCAGGAAGAGAGGATCTTCATAAGTAATGCTCCCTGCTTCCTAAGCCTTATGAAGTCACACTAAGACAACCAATTCTGTCACAAAATACTCCAGAAGGAGGGAGATTATCCTTCATCTCCTTTGTGGCCTTTGACACAGAATACAGAATCATAGAACAGTTAAGTTTGGAAGGAACCTAGGGGTCACCTAGAGCCTAGGACCATGTCCAGGTGGCTTTTGAGTATCCCCAAAGATTGACACTGCACAACTTTTTCAGTACTCAGACACTCTCACAGAACATTGTACCTGCTGCATCCATCTTGTTTGGAACTGTCTTTATTTCCTATAAGCTCTGTATTTATAGGCTGTCTTAATAACATGAGCTGCTGGCTACTACAATGGAAATGTGATTTTTATGATCCATGATGCCTATAAATTTCACCCTTCTGTCAGCATTTTTTTTTTCCTTGACATGTATGTTTCCATACAAAATAATCAAAGACTATTCTTATTCTAGCAGATCAAAATTAACCAATAGTGTCATCTGCCACAGAAGCTCCCCTCAGTTCAAGAAGGACAGGGAAGTGCTTGGAAGAGTCCAGCGCAGAGCTACTAAGATGATTAAGGGAGTGGAACATCTCCCTTATGAGGAAAGGCTGAGGGAGCTGGGTCTCTTTAGTTTGGAGAAAAGGAGACTGAGGGGTGACCTCATCAATGTTTTCAAATATGTAAGGGGTGAGTGTCAGGGAGATGGAGTTAGGCTTTTCTCAATGGTGACCAGTGATAGGACAAGGGGTAATGAGTGTAAATTGGAGCATAGGAGGTTCAAGTTGAATATCCGAAAAAATTTTTTTACTGTAAGGGTGACAGAGCCCTGGAACAGGCTGCCCAGGGGGGTTGTGGAGTCTCCTTCACTGGAGACATTCAAAACCCGCCTGGACATGTTCCTATGTGATGTACTCTAGGGGGCCCTGCTCTGGCAGGGGGTGTTGGACTAGATGATCTTTCAAGGTTCATTCCAACCCCTATGATTCTATGATTCTATGATTCTAATGGCTGGTGTCCGGTCTACTGAAACTTTCTAGCTTCCTAAACCAAGTGGCTACATCCAAACGTCCTCCTGGGAGTGATCACTGTCCTGTGCTTACTTGTATACTATGTTTAAACATTGTTTGGGGTGGAAGTGCTGGTTGGCACAGGATGGAACAGCATCAGGGACCATCTGAATGATTTAGCATTGCAGAGAACTGAACACCTATGTCTGGGAATGTTTCCTGGAACTGTGTAATGGACTCTGTAGATGAGGCCATAAATTCCATGTGAAAGCTACATTAATGTGGCTATTAGGTAAATAGGAGGAAACCTTTGCCCTTAGAAAACACTTCTGTACCACTCCCTTATTGAAAGTGTGGATCTTTCAAGTAGCTGTGAGTGGGTGATTGTAGAAGAGAAGGGCCAGTGCAAACCTTCTACCTAAATTTAAGCTCACAGCTGAGTTAACTGGATTCATATTGAAGTAAGGTAGAATTTCAGATAAATTAAGCAAAGAATCAGAGTGCACAGAGATGCCTTGCCTATTTCATGCCATTTTGTTATCTCCTTTACAAAGCTTCAAGAGGGAAATAAGCCTCTCCTGTATATCAAGCTTTGAAGGGGAGCTGCTGTGTGACAGCTCCCTGCCGTGCTCCCTTGCTGAAATCAACAGTTTGAAAATGTAAGATATACTTTGTTATAATCTGGCTTTTAAGTGGTTGTAGAGGCTAAACACAAACCAAGAAGTTTCTTGAGTTATACCTGAAAAACAAAACAAAACAAAACAAAAAAATCCCAGAAATCTGAGTTGTGTTTCCCAGCTCCTGCATTCACTTTTAGTCTCTCATGTGAGATGATGAGAGCTCTTCATGTCACAGTCAGACCCAGATACCCTCTCTTTCTTCTCTTCATACATGAACTGGGAAGGTGAACAGACCCCAACAGGGCCCAATAGAACTCCTAGACCTAGAACTCCTAGAAGATCATGGGCTAGAAGCAGCTGGATGAGGCCTTGGACATTGGACAGTTATGTCTTGGGGTGCACACAGCAGCCATGCTAGGAGTAAAAAGAGTGAATTCTGTCTTTTATTGCTTACATTGCTTGGCCATATTTCAGTCCTCCAGTCCAGTAATGGTATCAGACTAAGTTTAATGCCTACAGAAAGATAAGAGCAGATGTGTGGTTGCAGGGGCTGATGGTTTTGCAGGTTTTATTCACCTGGTTTTATTCACCTGAATTGATGTCCCACACAGCATGCAAAATGTTTTGGATTTCTTTTCAATGCAGTGCAATTTGTTGTATGTGTTGGCAATACAATTATTAAATTACTCTGAGGAAAAAACTTTTGCTGACTTACAGAATGTATGTAAAACTGATTTGGTATAAATTGTTTCACAGTATTCCTTCCTTGTACTCTCTCAATTGACCAATAACAAAATTAGCTACTATTTATCTTAATTTCCTTTTGGAAGTGGCTGTGAACACATAAGCATTTATCCAATGTCCACTAAAGTCAATAGGATATAGAAGGTCTTTTAGCAGCTAATTATTTTTTTCTGGGGGATTAAACAGCTTTAGGCAAACAGTGAATTAAGTAATGTAAATTGTCATTAGCCTAAAGTATTATTCTAATATTATTTTTACTACAGTCTCCAGGCCAAGGTCTGATCTCAGCATCAGTGGTGTGAATGAGGATAACTGTTGATTTAGAGCTACTGCACTTTTTCTGAAGATTTACTAATAGAAAAGATAAAAATCTGGACCCCTTGTCCTGCTTGGTGGAACTTAAATTTCAGGTTTCACTTGCTGATTTTTCATCTGATATTTCTGGTGTGCTCTACAATAGCAAAACCCACTATTCTGTATCAATTGGCCTTGTTGTCAGATACACTCTTCTTTTTTTTCCTCTTTTTTTCCCATTTTTACCATAGGATGCAGTTGAGCAGTTAATAGCTTTTCACCTTACTACTGATTTAAGTCCTCACTTTCTTTAAGAAATTATAAAAAAATCCTACAACCGAAACCTAAGCTTTTCTCTAGTTTCTATTGATAAGGTACAAGAAGAACATAATTCCTAGCACTCTGGAATGACAATACTTTAATGTCTGCCACCCTAATAAAATCTAGGGAAGGTTTATTTCCCTAGGTAGCCTTATATGTGCATAAATAACAGGGTTTATAAACAAGTGTCCTTATCCATATGGTCACCCATCTGGTGGTGAAGAATCCCAAGAGAGTTACCAATTAGTGGAAGCACAAATATAAAGTTAGGAAAAGCCACTAAGGCTGTTAGTTGTACAGTTTGCAAATAAGCAATCCCAGTATCACAATGAAAAATAATGTGTTTCTAAAGTGTCTTTGATCTTTAATAGCACTGATGATCCTTTCCAAGGAAGAATTTTTAGAGATATTTGATGAATCTTTGATATATAAGGGAATTAAAAATAAACAAGCTTTCTGGGGAAAGTGCAGAGATGAAGGGATGAGTACTTATGTGATCCCTGCCATTAAAGACCTTCCTGCCTCTGTTTAAATTCAGTTTTCCCTTAGGTAGGTTTTCCTAATTATATTCCTAATGCAAGAGAAAGGAGAAACTAAACATGGGAATAGTGACCACAGGAATTGTGCCTCTGTGCAAGTGGGTGCATCACATCAGAGCAGCCCATTCTGGGCCCCCCTTTTTGATTATTTCTTACCCAATCACCCTTCTAACTTCCATTTGACAACAGATGAGGGACTTGAGATCAGCATGAACACTCTCTGCAAACATACACATGCACCTTTATCCCATATTCTTGGGTATGGGAAGGCTTGAATTTGTTGTTTGAAGTATTTCTGTGCTAATTGTCTGTGTCCTCTGGGACAATGAGTGTAGAGTGAGAGCCCTTCTGTAAACCTGTCTGCTCTTATACTGGGATTATATCTAGATTCTTTAAAAAAAAAATACTAGATTGTGTAGGAAGAGCAGAGGTGGTTTTAAAATATTTTTAAGCTGTGTCTGGAGTTATCCAGTCATGTTATTTTAATTGACAACACCTATTTGGCTGTAGTCTGAGCATAAATACTCTTTTCAGCTTTCTGCTCAGCACAGAAGCTCTCCCATGTCTCATTTTGGGGTATGTTGTTCTTTATGTCTCATACCCAGAGTCCAGATGCTCAGCAAGAGTTCTGGACTCTGTCTAGAGGAATTCCGACCTCTAAAGGTCACTTGGTAGCTTAGGAGTTTCTCACTGGATCTAGAATTGGAAGTAAAAAGTATACTTGGGGAGTGAGTGTCTTTGTGAGGAAGTATTCATGTAGTTTCCAATAACAAATGTAGGGTACTGCCACTAATAATTTCTGCCAGTTTTCATTACTCAGACATTATTCAAATGTGATTTCAGGAAATTAACTGACTAAAAGACCCTCAACTGAATATTTTGCAATACAGAATGATGAATCTTCCAGCGAGATCTGAAAGAAATTCTGTTGTAAGGAGTGTTTCAATTGGTAGTCAGGGGAAAGATTTTGAAAGGTCAAGACAGAAGAGGAGTGAAGAATTTATCCAGGGAAAGACTGGAGTTTGCTACACAAGCAATTTAAATTTACATCAGATCTGAGGAGAGGTTAACATTAATTAAATTCTCAATGCTGAAAAACAAATCACTGTAAAATACACTCTTCTACCACAGTGGTGCACTACACATGCAATAAAGATTAGGGGGCTCAAGCTATTATTGCAGATGTGTATGGTTATTGCACAGCTTTGGATCAAAATTTCAGTTTTCGTAAGATTTTCCAGGTACAATTAGCTTGTATCATCCAGATGTCTGCATCTGAAGAAGTTACAGAAGATCACTTTTTTTCCTCTGAATAGTGACTATGAAAGCTGTAACATATCATTCCAAACATAGTGTTTCAGAGCCTTTGAGTCAAATGTTATCATTTTATCAGCAAAAAGAGATCTACGAATTTCTTTTTCTTTTTGTTAGCTGTCAGAGCTGGCAAGTCAGTTCGGAATGTGGCAGTCAAAGTGTTCTTTTCTCTGCTGACACTTCACTATCAGCAATTTCAACAATTCCATGATGCCTCCATAACCCTCTGGCCATTTGCTTGTCTCCAGAGCTTGTCCCCCTTATACCATGACAAAACTGCACTGCAGAAGATGTTTTTGTAGGAATGGACAGTAGCATCATGTGGACACAGTGGGGCATAACCTCAAGATAGTACTGATAAAAATGTGACACCACCTTTTTTTGCCAGTAGTGATATAGAAGTGAAATAGTGATATAGCAATACAAAAGGAAAAAGCTTTTGAGCTGAGACACCAGAGCAGGTTTTTGAGGAGTTGACTGCAAGAGAGAGAAACTCTGGAGGCATAAGCACACCCAACAGTGGTTGTGATGTGCTCCTGAAACAGATTCTCCCAAGCCTTGGTGGGGACATCCATGAGGGATGTACTGTGGAAAAAACCCCAGTTCTTGTTGTCACAGTGTGTGCACAGTGCTTGACTTTGTGGAGCTGGAAGCAGTGAACATAAAACACCCTAAATTTTGAAACAAACTGACTTGATATGAGAATCCCTGACATTCAATGCTTGTGGAGCTCCACAGTCACTCTGAAGAGCAGAAGCATAGTGTACATTGTTATCACAGAGAACTTACTCAGATTACCTGCAGCAGAAAAAGGTATAAGGAGGCACTGAGCAAAAAAGAAATCTGTGCTTGCATTTTTAGAATGGATGACAGGTATGGATTTGTGAATAACATGTTATTACTTATCAACCTGAAAAACCTCTAGAGAAAGCTCAGCTGACACCCGTATTTCATATTGCACTTCATATGAATTCTCATATATAAATCTCTCATCGATCTGTCTTACTGGTCATGCTAGTACAGTTTCATTTGAGTTTTTAATTCTGAAGATTTAAGTATTACTACTTCATATTTATTTCTAATAAGTGGATGAAGAGGAAGGCTTACGAGAAATCTGTGTAGGGAAGGAGGAACTTATGGAGCTGGGTGCTTCTAGGCTGTTACATGTGTTGATTTTTGAGATATTTGTGACAAAGAGGAATAAAGAAGACATTATTGTAATCCAGTATGGAAAAGCAAAAGAATCATGTCATATCTGAGCAGCAAGTGAGTAACCTTGACCAGCAGGCTGTACTACTGGGATAAGAGACTCCTCTCCATAACAACTAGAAACAAACAATTTTCTGCTCGTGTGGCCAAGCCATCCATGTGATTCTTTATAACATTGATTTTCCCCTGGAAGCTGAGACAGTGAGGAGGATATTAGCTGATGCAGTGCTAAGGACCTCAGGTTACTTGAGCGTTGACACTGGCAGCTGAGCTGAAGGAGTCCAACATAGGGTCTATTTATGACCAAAGATGAGAGACACAGGAGAGCACTTGAACTGCAATTTCCTGAAGAGAAACAGAGCACTGCATCCAAAATGCAGTTTCTAAGCCTGAACTGTGAGAAGGGATGCAAGAGGGAGCAGTGGTCAGTTCACTCATCAGCTCTTAGGATTATGGTAAGGATTATGGTCACTCCTAATGCCTAGGAAGGAAGCAGGAAAGTGTCTGCTGAATTACTGGAGTAATCAAATACTTTCTCACATTTTGAGGGGATAGTCATTGTTTCTATCTGTCCAATTTTCCCAAAAAATGTTTTTAAGAATTACTGCCTCAGGGATCCAAGGAAATCCCACCACTGACTCCTGAAAATTGTGACTTTCTACCAGTTCAGTCCAAAACCATAGATTACTCTCTTGGCAACTTGGTTTCTCTAAGAATGCCATGGAATCTTATCAAACAATTTTTTAAAATTCCAACTATATAATGTATTCTCCACTTACCACCATGCTTGCTGAATCCTCATAAAACTGTGACTGTATTAGTGAGACAAGATTTCTGTTGAGATAAACCCTAGCAACCTTTATCCAACACACTGTTTAACCATGAACAAAATGATCTTACTCTTTGTTACAGCTTCCGCCACCCTACAGGACATGGAAACAAGACTTACTGGTGTGTATTTCCCAAGACAAATGGCTTAAAGGGTCTGGTATTGCTTCTACACTTGCTTTTCTACATACAATTTTCTGATACAAATTGGTGTCACAATCTCCCTGTTTGGAGATAAAAATGTCAAGAGGCTCACTGTGGAGTGTCATCAATTATTATTTGACATCCTTATGTGGAGAATACTGTGGGTATATAGTAGATTGTTGATATGGACAGATCTTCCACTTCCAGAATTAAAAAAGGGTATATTCACATTCTGCTGGAAAAGTAACAAAAATAGTATTTCTTGAAATCCCCTTTGCTACTCTTGCACTTTGATTGAATATTACATTTCTCAAATATGGGATGCTCCAGTCATAACAAAGTGTGACAAGCATATACCCTTTCAAAAATTAATGAAAATTTCATTTTTTAAATTAACTTTGCTTGCACAGAATCTTCTGTTCTGGATCTTGCCATAGATCACCCATTGAAGAATCTTGCTTTAATACTGTCTGATGTAGTTTCATTAATCTGAAAAGTTATATTTATTTAACAGTCCAAATACACAGCCTATGCATGAGATGGATGCATTAAGAAAAATCCTTAGCAGCATAAATCAAAGTGACTTCTTTGAAATCTGTGGAGGTATATTAGGATGTCAGAAACTGATACAACCATTATATATTATCTTTGCATATATATGTAAGACCTAACTTGGTCACATGCAAAATCTCACTTAAGGCCTCATTTCACTGAGGTATTTTAATAGTTGTCAAATTTAAGCATGTCATTTGGCTGATTGCATAAGGATTCATCGTGTGTTTAAGCACCCTGCTGAATCATGATAAGGAAAATAAGTGAGAGATATAAAGCATAATTTTAAAAACTGGGTTATGCCTACCAGCATATCAGAATGCTCTGAAATGTATATGCTCCCTTTCCCCAAAAAACAAAGAGAAAAGTAAAAAAAGTGTCACTTCTCTGCGGGGTCCCTAGTGTAGGATTTGTAGAGTCAGCAAATTCCTTTTCTGTTTGCTTTGCAGTGCAGTACATTCACTTTTCTGCTGCTTTCCCTGTAACACAAACCTGTTCTTTGTTGCTTGACCTCCTGTTTCTCCCTTTAAAAACTGTTCTTTTTAAAAAGCCATTCTGCTCAAACGATTATCAGGTGCTGTGGTTTCTATTTTCAACTTGCAGCTAAAAGCTCTTTGTTCTTTTCACCATCCTCCCTTTTACACTATACAAAGGCCATATAAATTCTATCACAAGAATCCTGCCAAAAACCACTCATCAAATTAAACCAACTGGATGTAAGGATACATCCCCTCATGTCTTAGATTGCATTTGGTGTGATGTGCTTGTGGAGCTGAAAAGGAAAAATATACAAAAGGTGCTCAAAAAAGGGAGCACAGGGAAAGTTTTGCATGAAAATGTAATATTGTCTTTCCACATTTGTTGTGGCACAGTCCAATTTTCTGACTAACGAGCACCAAAGGAAGATTTCAGTGTGATCCAGTGACATTATCTGTAACTAAACTTGGATTTACTGTGGGAAAGAGAGCTGTACCAGACCAAGACACCTGTGGAAATATGGACAGAGATACAGATGAATACATGTCAAGTACAACTTTTCATGAGTTTACTCACATGCACAAACAGGTGAGCCAAGCCCTGAATGCATAAGATTAGTCTGTAATTTTTTATTTCTGTTTTAAAATGACTGACAGATTATTTATAGTTTTTGCACAGAAGAAAACAAAACAGTTGCACTTGACCTCTGTGCCCAGAAACTTCACCAGGAACAAGTGAAATTTGCTCATCCACTTCAATCACCCATTTGGGCTTAACTCAGTATCACAGAATGCAATTGACAAAAATACATTTTATCAAAACTTTAGACTCTGGATATTTCACAGTTTCTGTTATTAAAGAACTACACTAGTTATATATCTCATTCAAATTATATTTAAATGTTTTCTCTTTCCAATAATGCACTTCAACAAACAGGAGACAGAGTTACAAACTGTTTCCCATGATTCCTTTTCCTTTCAAGTTGCTCTTTGGAGCACACAGTATGCAAAGATTCACGAAAATCTCTTTTTCTAACACAGTTTTGTATTATAGAAGACGGTGCGAGGCAGTAACTGTTACATGGATGACATTATGGAAGCTCTTGATCCAGTTATAGCCTCTTCACAAGAATCTATCAGAAACCTTTAAGGTTTTTAATTTATTTCCACCTAAACTCCACCTCAAAGATGTGCAATGATTAACCCTTTCGTCTCTTCTTGTGCTATGCTTTCTGTTGTTCTTGCTCTATTTTCCAGAAAACCTATAGACCAGCTTGAATAATGAACTTCAGTCTTCATTGCCTCACTCACAAGATGATGCTGATACTGTGTTATTAGTTGCTTTTTATATAATGAGGAAAATATGTAGGAAAAAGCAGCATAATTTATCCCTTGCATCCCAACCACACCGTGCTTTCGGCAGATCTGCTTTTTATGTTATTCTCTCCCCTTCTGACTCCCGTTTTTATCTCCTGACATTTATGGGATGTCAGCACTTCAGCCTCAAAGTAAGGAAAAATATTTGCTCTGTTTGCTACATCATTTTGCTTCCATCTCTCCAGCAGATGTGTTTGCCTCTCTTTTCAATTCAGAGGTGTGCAAGAGCAGATTCCTGTTAGGCTAAAGGCTACACTCAGCTCTCTGCTGAGCAAATTGCTCTGCTTGCTGACAATGGTAGCTGCTTGTGAATGCATGTAAGAATAAAATTGGTGCTAAGTTTACAAGATTTATGGGGCAGTGAGGATGTCTTTTTCTTCTGCTAGAACATGTGTCTGAATCAAGCAGTCCCATCCACTCACAGAGTCATAATAAGAGCAGCAAGGAAGCTCACTGAGTACTTAGTTCCAGGGTGTGGTGATGGGATGATGATCAGTTTGTTCTTCTTTTCTTGTTATTGCAAAGTAGGTAGAAGCAGTTTTTCTGAAATTGTATCAATCGGAAAAAAATAAAAAATAAAAAGGAAAATAAAATGGGAGTAAAATATTGAGGATCTGAATTTTTGAAAAACGTCTGCTTTGTAAATTGGGTTTGAAATATTCTGTTTAATTATTTTGTGAGGTTTGGGTCAATATTTTAATATTAATTTAAATTAAATGAGAATAAAATAATTTACAACAAGCAGTGTTGTAGTTGGCTATGCTGTTTTCCTGGGGTGGCCATGGGGTTGCAGGGAGTGTTTGAAATCTTCAGTGGTCCCACGACTTCTGTCTCACTAAAATACAGAATTGGTGTTTCCTGTTACAATGCAACCAATACCTCGTAAGTTGAAGTTACTGTGATTCATGGTATAAACCTACAGCAAAATGTAGACATTTCTATGAAACAAACACTTGGATTTTAGACTTGAAGCAAAACTCATGGAGTAAACTGTAGTCCATAGATGTGTTCCTTGACTGAACCTTACTGCTTCAACCTGCTAAAGGTGGGACATTGGAACTCAGTGGGTATTTTGGAAGCCAATGAACTGCCTCATATGGGACTTCAGAATTAGAAGGGATGTTTCTGGAGATTTGTGTCTGCTGGAGGAGTATTATTGCCCTATTTAGAAAGAGTTATAAACTTAGCAAAATAAGATATTCTGGCAGTTCACCCTCTTGACAAAAGAGTCTGGAAGTGATTGAGGGCTAGAAGTCTGGCACAAACAAAGGGTCTGTAAATTCCTCTGGTGTCTGTACATCCAGATTAAATCCTCAGTGCTCTTCCTACAGTCTGGACACTGGCAGAAACAGCAAACAGACTGATACAAACAAAATTTTCTTAACTAAATTAAATACATGGCAATGCTGAGAGATCTGAGTTAAGAGTTAAAAAAATATAAAGAAGAGGAAAAAAAAAAGTATTGTTTCCTGGGGGGAGAGAAGACAAGTCTTAAATAGAGCCATCAGGAGAGAAAAAAATATTTTAAATATATTGGGTATATCCACTGAACATTTCATATTTTTAACACATAATCTGGATTTGCTGTTGCTTGGAGGGTGGGCAGTGGTAAGTCTGAGAAGGATCTGTGTGAGATGAAAATAGAAAGCTTTCAAAGATTTAACCATGCAGCAAAGGGGAGGAAACACTCTTCTTCTTTTTTTTTTTTTTTTGGCAACACAAGTCTGAGAAACAGAGAGGCAGAGAAGCACCTGGAATGGAAATGCACAGTAATTACCAAAGCTTTGAGGTTCCACGAAATTTTTTTTCAGGGCCAAGTTCTCTGGCTTCCACGTTGTGAATGAAAGTGAACTGTATCCCTAAATATTAGTGAATTTAACATGGCACCCACTATCATCTCTGATTCCCTCATGACACTGCCCTTTAACCAGAGAGAGAAAATACCCTTGATACTGCTTTGGCTTGTTCTGATCTGGCAGAAACTCCTAAGGAAGGGGTAATAAATTTTTTCCACTGATCATAGTATTTCTAACAGCCTCACAAACTCTTTTTTTTCCCCCTTCTTTTTTTTTTTTTTTTTTTTCTTTTCACTAAGTGTATCCTCCACCCTATAGAGTGGAAGGAGCAGTTGTCTCTGCTCTGGCCCCAGCTCCCTCAGCACCTCTGCAGAACGATTCACACTCAGGTTTGTCTTTGGCCTTCAGGATTTCTAATTTCTCCCTCTGTCCCTCTGGCAGTCCCACAGCTGGAATTACTCTGTCTCCTACAGGACTTTTCCCAGTCACAGAAAGATGCCATAGCAAAGCAACAGAAAATCTGCTGCATTGGTACAATTCTCCATTTTCCCCAGGGCTGGAGGCTGATGGCTCCTTTACATAACTTATTCCATCTCTTCCTCCCTGCTTTGTTTCCCTTTTTCAACCCATCAGCCTTGACTTGACATGAGAGCAGATTTTGCCATAGACTTGAACCATGGGAAAGCAGAAAAGTCAGCAGCAGAAACCTGGAAATCTGTTCCTCCACCTGAATGTAAAAGCTGTGGGCTCTTCCAGGCTGCTGCCCCTGGAGCCTGGCCAATTTTCAGCCTGGCTGTATCAAATGTATTTGTGAAATCATTCACATCTAGCTTGTTTGGAAGAGTATTTTGACATGTAGCTCTTCTCCCAATTTCACAAAGTGGTGAAATGGAAAAAGATGAGATCTATATTTAATGAATTAAAATTTTACCCAGGGTAAGCAATTCTTTGTCTAATGCAGCCAGCTCTTGCCAAGTTTTCAATAAAACAGCTGCTTTCACCTGACATTTATTTCTTGAATAAGCCATGCTTGAGATCAGTATGTTTTCATGCTGAAATTGTTAGCAAACTGAAAATAGACAGAAAAGTTTCCATCAGGACAGCAATCCAGAATTTATTAACAGAAGCAAAGCAGGACAAAAAGAAATAGTACGTGTATTCCTTTAAATTAAGGGGATTACTGTAATGGGACAGCTGGTACTTTAAAGTGCAGATTGCAAAGCCAGTGTGCTGTATCCTTTTAATCCCCATAAGTAAATGCTCCCTTCCAGCTCCCTTTCCTGTATTAGTTATTTTCCTGCCTGCTGTCCTTGTATATGGGAAGAACAAATCCAAGGACAAAATGCTGAGAATCAATTTGATTTTGTAGACACTTTGTCAGGCTCCATCCTCAGAATCCTGTGGATGTGGGAGAGAACGAGGCTATGCTGTATGGCTAAATCACATGCTTTAACATCTCAGCTTCAGTTCAACATGACATGACTTCAGGCAGACCCAGAATTTCATTATGGGAACAGTTAAATAACAGAAAACATCTAAAGCAGAGCAGAACAAAATCAGGCAGCGAGGGGTAAATGCCTACAGGCAGGCCAAATCTACAGAAGACAGAAAATTGTAAAGTTGCATATTCTGCAGAACAAAAGAAATGTATTTGGGATGAAGGCTGCCTAAACTCATACCAGTTTTGCATAGAAGATAACAATTATTGCCATTGTAATCCTGGATAATAGCTCAGTGTAATTATCAGGCTCACCAGAGTTTATTGCACATGTGGTGGCTGGAGATTTGTGAAGTCTGTGTAGTTGCTTGCCTCTGGATCAGCACAGCATTCTGCCCTTTGTTTGTTTGTTTTAATCTGCTATTTCAAAAAGCAGATTATTTCTTTTTTTAATTTTAAAGAGGACTCTTCAGAACAGATAAATAATCTTATGCTGGGCTGATAGTCCATAGCTATGTTTAAAAAAAAAAAAAGTGGTTTTGAGTTTTACTGTAAAAAAGACAGATTTTTAATACTGATTACTGTATTATTTCTATTTTTTTTTCCTGCTAAACATACATTTGCTGCATAAGAGAACAACCATCTGTGAATTTCTGAATTTCATTAAACAGATTATAAGTGTTTAGTGATAATGATTTCATTAAACAAATGCCAGTATTTTGTTTTCCATGGGATTAAAACATTTCATACACAATAATTATCATACACCAGTATAGACCTAAAACAATTTGTAAACTGGAAACAGTCCCAGAAGTATATAAGTTGTTTAGTTGATTCAAATTAATTAAATAAAACAGGTTATAAATCTTAATTACCAATAAAACTTCCACTGGAGTTAAAAAAGATACAAACATAGGGTTTTTGTAACTTTTGCAATTTATTTTGGAAATGGCTAGCTTCGCTTTCTACAATATTTTGTGTGACTGATTTTTTTTGGTAAACACTACTGTTCTCTCACAAGTATTTAAATGAAAGACTTCTTTATGTATTTCACCAAAAAAAGAATTCAGCAAGAAGGCTTTGGAGGAGTCCGCAAGTCATTATGATGCATGGAGTTGAAAAGGGAACAGGTGTTTTGCCTTAACTTGTCTCCTTATCATAGTTGTTCAGGTAGCAGAGATGGTCTGAGCCATCAAATCAGAGATATTCATTCACCAAGTGAGCAAAACAAAGATGGGCACTGACTGCTGGAAGTGCTGCAGTGAAATCCTGGAACAGAGCAAATGCTGACAAAGAGCATCCCCCAGCCACAGGAAGAGGGAACCCTGGAGGCTTGTATAGTTTTCTACTGATTTCTGTTGCCCACGTTTGTAGAATCCATTTCTCTTATCTACCATGATGCAGCTGCTGAGAGCAGCAATGACACTTTGAGATGACCTTTGTTCCTTCCTCTGACTTTCAGCTCTTCTCTCATTTGCAAAGTCTGAGTAGGAAATACCTGCATGGCTTCCTACACCTCCTAGTACTGCCCGCCAGAGAGAACTTCTCTGAGAGGAAATTATTAGTAAAAGGGGTGATAAAAATGTTTATATTTACATATTCTCAGTATTTTCATTTGGTTTAATCTTTATTCCCAGTTTATAGTACTCATTTTTCTTATTAGTCAGTGCTATATGGCCCTGCATTCACTGAATCACAGCATCATTGAATTGTCATTGTTGGAAAAGACTGCTAAGATCACTGAGTCCAATCATCAACATCCCCCCCCAGTAACACAAAATAAAAATATATTCATTAATATCTGTATCACCATGCCCACTGGAGCATGTCCTGAATGCCTCATTTACATGTTTTTTAAATACTCCCAGTGATGGAGATTCCGCCACCCCCCTGGGCAGCCTGTACCAACATCTCACTACTTTCTCAGTAACTAAATTCTTCCTAAAATCTAGTTGAGACCTCCTCTGGTAGAGCTTCAGGCTATTTCCTTTAGTCCTGTTATTTGTACTATTGTTCACTTGAGAGAAGAGTTCAGCACCCACCCCCCTACAGCCTCCTTTCAGGTAACTGGAGAGAGCAATAATGTCTCCTTCAGTACAAATGAGCGTCACCCCATTTCTAGTATGGCAAGACCCAGACAAACCACCTCTGGATCCACACAGTCCTCATCTGTGCTTATCCCAGCTTTGGGTCAATGGGAATTTCAGTAGTCTTTATACAGTGTTCAGTAATAAAAATACTGAGAATGGTTCTGAAAAGGAACTTTGGAGAACTTCCCTCATGCCATCTCTTCAGCCCGACACCTCCCTCCTGGAGTGCACTTGGTTATTAGCTCCTCTCAGCTAAATTTCTTCCCACCTTACAGATGTTACCCTGTTTTTCCATTTTTCTACCTCACTAGTTTCTTTTTCCCTGTGGCACCATGTCTAATACCCTAGTTAAATTCAGACAGATTTCATCTACTGCATTTCCTTTGTCTGGATAATCAGTTATGCTATCAAAGAGAGATATCTGATTATTTGAGCTCTCTCTATCCTCAGGAAGCTATTTAACATTTTATCTCATTTTCTGTTTACCTCATGTAACTAACGTTCCTCAAACTTTTTTTTAACATGTCATAATATTGAAGCTGAAGCATTGGACTATAGCTGATTTGTTTCCCTTGCCCCTCACTTGAAGGTGAACTTTTCTCCAGATGCACTGAAATAAACACTTCCTTTATTTTAAACAAGCACACTATTTTACAATTTAGTACAAAACGGGTCACTTTTCCTTCCTGGAGAGGTATGAGACTGAGTTAAAAAACCAAACAAACCAAAATAGAATAGATTTGAAAATGTCAAGCTATTGTAATAAATAAAACATTCAAATTACTCAGCTGTTAACATTCAGTATTTGCTGTAACTCATATGCAATGCACATGCCCAGACAATACACCCTGGACCTTCTGTTTAGTTGGTTTTTCCCATCCACATCTTCATCTGACTGACCTCCTGCAACCTGGGGAAGGGGTTGGTCCAGTCTGCCCCCTTGGCTTTTTCCACCTCAGAGATGGAGCTTTCCTTTTCCATAACATTTCCCATCCCTTTGCCCTATGGTCAGGGCCATCTTCACAATAGAAAATGAAGACACTGTGTTCACAGGGGGCCTTGAACAGCCTGGAGAAATGCTTTATCTGGTACCCACTGGGAGTGGGAGTTGTTCTCTACATCTCTCTCTGTAGCTGTAGAGAAGCACTGTGCTCTTTTTCTTTGTATAAAAAGGCTCTTTACATCCAAAGTAATTGCAAACAACATTTTGACTGTAGAAGCACAGAGGACTTCCCAGGCTTAGATGAAAGTAGTTTGTTGAGGTTTATATAATTTTTCTTTGAATTCATTATACATGTGTGGATGCATGAATCTTGCAAGAACTTTCCTAACTCTATATTTTGGTGCCTAAGGAATATCATTCTGCAGAGATAAAAGCCCAAATCCAGCAGACCCTTGTATCAGAAATTCTTATCTCATTTTCAACATTTATAGGAAGATAATTACCTTCCTCCTCTCCCCCCCAACTGCTTTAACTTCACCTTCTTGAAGAGGATGTAGCAAAATTTTTAAGACCCAGTTAATACTGTCTGGCAATCCCAGTTCCTTCATTGGCTCATCTCAGGGGGCCAGTCAGGTCATTTCCATCTGCATTTTCAAGGGTCTTTGACAGGCTACTTGCCTTCACTTCTTATTTCTGAGTGTACAATGCAAGAAACTAAGAACTTGGCTTCAGAGGTCCAAAACTGTGTTGCTGTGAGGCCAGAGAGAAGGAGCCAAGACAGTGACAGGCTCCTGGCTGCAGCTGATGCCCACAGTGGTTTGTGCTGTTCAGAAACCCTTTGTGTACACATGCACTAAATAGCTGTGGTAATAGAAGTGATGTGTTACACTGTTAGCTGGAGCAGTACAATTTGCCATACTTTCATGGATCAGATGAATGAAGGAAAGATGGGAAATTATTCCTCTGCAGGAGTCTGAATCAATCTCCCCCCTATTTTCCAGCAAACCTGGGACCATTTGCAAATAAACTTTAATCAGACAGGTCAGGCTATAAAGTCAAAAAGCTCCTTCTGTGAATAAGGACTACTCAGCAGGCTAAACATTTGCTGGACTGATAGTTTTAAGTCTTAAAATGCTCAGAGAAAAAACAAAGCGCTTTCTATAAATTCCTGTTGCTGTACTTCACATTTTACTACAAAGTGAAATTTTATTGCTAGTTGTCATTTATTAGGAAAAAAAAAAAAGAAAGGAGAAAAATATGATCAGGACCCAGATGGCATTGTGCTTTTTACATAATTGCAAAATACTTATGTTACAGGCTATTTCCATTATGTACTAATCAAACTTGTGTAATCCTGTCACTGCATTGTCAGTACAATTATCACATCTGTTTAACAAAAAATTTGAATAACAATCATAAAGAAAAAGAGGCAAATTAATGGTTTTTTCAACAGAGACACCAAAGCCAAAAAGGTCCTTCTGCAGATGTAGTTCTCAGCATGCAAGAGGTCAGGATGAATTGTAGCATCCGTGTGAAATACTCCAGAGAAGAGCAAGTGCTGTGCCAACAATCAGAGATCACAGGAGCAGTTAAGCCTGATAGCAAAGATTTTAGGATGTCTCTCATGAACATCTAAAACTAACACTCAGAACCTGCTGTGTGTCCTTTCTTGGCCATGCTGAGAACAATAATACCTCAGAGTATCTTTGTTCCATGTGGCTTGGCAGTGGAGAATTTCTGGGACATGAAGAATGAATCAAAACATAACAGGATCAGTAAGAGACAGAGTTCATACAGCATCCCAGAAAAAGATCACAAATTTAGCATCATGGACTATGCAGGAAGGAAAGGGGCCTCACAACTCAACTTTTGTGACAGCTCAACAAACAGGCACTGAAACTGCAAAGTGCTGCTCTAGGGCTGGTGTGCCACAGGATGGGGACAGCATCGGTGGCTGCAGAAATAGTAGCTATGATCACCACCCAAACCCCCTCAAATAATGAAAAACAGTTATGAAAGCAGCCTGTAAAAGTCTGCATGAGGATCTTGTTCATGGACTGTCTGCAGACCACAGTGGCCATTGCTGAAATCTGACTTTTGATAACTGCTTGCAAAGAGGAATGATGACTTGTCCCTTTGCTTACCCAATGGGGCTTTGGAACAACTGGTTGGAACAGTTTCCAGCTTCAAACTTTCAGTTTTCAGCCAATCTGCCACAAAGCCCTGGAGTGACCTCCCTGGGGAGGGGGACAGTCTATGTTCCTGACATCTTGTGTCTCCTGGAAGCTGGGGAAGAGCAGAACCCCAGAGCTCTGTGAAGATAGAGCAATGCCAGGCAGCTCTGATGCCCTGACAGAGTTGCAGAATCAAAGAAAAAGCCTCTCCAGTTTCAGCCTGACACTGCCAGGGTGACTGCCTCCTCTGGGGTAGTAATTCTGATTGGAACCAATGTCAGTCTCCTCACTCCTTTCCAGACTGCTGTCTTTCAAACCTACTCCATCTAAACCATGTCAGCCTTAGAAACAAAACACTGAGGCCCAGGTGGTCTTAAAACACCAGCCCATTTTATTAAGCATTCAGGACCACAATCATTTTCCATCTAATCCCCAAGGCATCTAATTTCTGGCTGTTGCCTTTTACATGCTGCTCAGGTCCTTAGCTGTAGAGAAAGACCTGAAGTAGGATTTTCAAAGCCTTTTTCTTCTGAGCACAACTGAGATCTCAGAGAAGAAACACCTGGAGCCCAGCCAGCATCTACTTCCTAGTGTGGTCACGGCACTGATTTATGATGCAGGAGGTGTGGATTCAGTCTTTTATTCTACAGAGATCTTTGAACCCACACTCCAGGCAAGGAGTCAACCACAAGGCTACTGGATACTTTGGTGCTACTTTCATATCTTTAGTCTTGGTGTCATTCCAAACTTTTAGGAAATAGTATTTTTACCATGCAGCTAAGTAGTCTGGTTATTTCTGCCTGTGTCTGGACTGTCCTTTTTTCTCAACCAAGAAAGTTTTGTTAATTTGGTCAGTAAAAAAAGATGCAGAAAAATGGATGGATGTTCTCTGGAGTGCTTTGATAACTCCCTGTCAAGGATTCTAATAAGCTGATTTTTGGGGGGAGAGATTGGACAGGCCTGTGCTTCATAATTCATATACTTTTAAAAGACAGAATGCAACAGCATGAAGATCTGTGCTAAACACAATGATTATTTTATAAAAATCTGAGGTTTTGTTCACTATAGAAAGTTCTGAAAATCTCTTATGTGAGTATTCACCATGATGCCTGAACTTAAAATCTGGGTACAGAAGGAAACTTTGTCAAGACAGACATTAAATTTCCAACCTGGGAAAAAATCTACCGACTATGAATTCTACATAAAGCACTTCTAAGTAAAGTCACAAAAGAATACCATGGCAACAAAGAAAGAAAAAAGATCAAATCATAAAAACCCAAATCATATGCTATCTATATTGCAAGCTTCATAGTCTTTCTTTCTGCTCTCTCTTACAGCATCATAATACAAAATCTTGGTTAAAGCACTGTGGAACTGTTATTTTCCCTCTGATGTAAAAGCCATTGACTTGCTGAAAAAAATCACTGAGAAAAAATATTTATATGTAAACAAAATAAAATATTGCTTTTTAAAACAAGGGATGTGGCATAAAAACAAGCAACTAAAAAGCATTTAATCCATAGCCAATCATAAAAATGAAAATATGAAGCTAGGCATGAAAGTCTCAAAGCACAGAAAAACAAGCAGAGGTCAAGAGCATGCAAAACATTTGAAGAATATTTGCAATTTACTAGTGTCTTCCCCTAAACTTGCTGCTTACAGTTTCTCACCTGTCTCTTGTCTTACTGCCATGTTGGTTCTCATATATAGGTTATCTCTAGTTTAATCCTTTTCACCCAGAGCAACACAAACTTAGAAGCTCCTTCACACACATAGAAGTGATTATTATTAAAATCTTCTCTTGTGGAAACTCTTTACTCTCCCTAGAAGTGCTCTCTCCTCACCTAACCAGTCCTATTGAGTTTTCTACACCAGGTTACACAATGTGATCCAGAAGTGAGCTGCACTCTAGCTAATTAGGATTTCTGGCTACAAAGACCTCGGATTTCCTGTCTGATCTCTGTTTGAAATTCCATAGGGATCTGTGCCTACCAAGAGTTCTGTCCCATATCTATTACCTGAGTGAGATGCCTGGGATGGACTCACACATCTCAAAGTGCTGTTGTCACCTTTGTTTTGGTAGCAGAATCCCATCCCTATGATGAGATCCACTTCATACAAGTTCAGCTGCCAATGATTAAGCTTCCCAATGAAGCTTCTTGCCTCTTTAGTGGAGATCCAGTTGACAGCCAATGGTATTTAGAGCATGATTCACTTGACCAAACATCAGCATCAATTTTAAGAAGCAATGAACCATGACCAGCCTTTGACTAGTATGAGAACTTGCACATGCAAGTGTGGTAACTTGCACATATGAACATATCTTGGTAAATTCTGTGAACCCCCCTCTGTCCCTATATGAGGCAATCTATTGTCATATGCTTTAAAGGTAATTGGTCCTTTTTACTTTTTTTTTTAACATAGTCTTGCAAAATATCCAGAAGGGGAATGGTCTCCAGCACAGACACATGAAGACTTTTGAAAAAAAAAACTTTAAAGAGGGACTTAAAAGAGGCACGGACTTTAGAGATTGTTCCTGAATTGTAGGGAAGACATGAAGAGTCTTTTTCAAAAGTGTATAAAGAGTTCTGTAGGAAGGCAGCGTAAACAGGAGAGACCTGGGAAGAAGGAGGTCATGAAAACGTACAAGGGCAAGAGCAACTATTTTTGTGGATATAAAGGTGCAGAGATAACCTCCATGTGATGTCAGGAATTGTGGAGGGACTCAAAAGAACAGATGTAGTGCCTATAAAAAGCTAAGGGCATATCAGAGATCAGATTTAAGAGCAGGGTAGCAATCAGGAGGTCAGGGGTGAAATCTGGACTGACATTCTTTGTGCAGTGCTCATGGACAGGGTGGCTTGGGTGAGAGGCAAGAGAAATCCACTTTTCTTCAGCTACATTTGCTTCCTAGCAAGGGGAGAAGAATTGCAAATGAAGGTTGGTGGAAGAAACGTGCTGAGGATTGAAATGTATGCTTGTGGGCACCGGTCAGAAGTGGCTGAGTCAAATCATGGCCAGTGTAGAGGTTTAGCTCCTGAGGACTCCATAGATGTGAGAAACTTGAAAAGTAAAATATTACTAATAGTCTGAAAAATTGAATGAATAAAAGCATGAACAGAAAAGAGGAAGGAGGAAACTGGAGTTACCAGCTACCTACCTACAGAGAGCCAGAAAAAGCCGGATTTTAAGAGAGAATGTGTCTGACTGTGTGAAATGTCTGAGGGGTCAAGGAAGATGAGAATAAAATAGACACTTGAGTTTTATTATGGCTAAGGGCTCTCTGAAGACCTTGAACAGCAAAGCAGAACGAAGGAGCCACAGACAACCAGCAATGGTCCAGAATCCAAAAGGAGCTCAACATCTCCTGTAAATACAAATAGATCTGCCCACCACAAATTTTATTTATCCCGTGGAGTCTTAGAGGAGCAGGAGCAGTATTGTAAAAATAGCATTTGATGGCTGAGAAAAGCATCACAGTGGGTTCTTGCCTGAGAACACAGCCAGACTCCCTGACATCTGGAGGAGATATCTCAAGGTCATTTATATCAACTGAGCACTTTCAGTCTCTCCCTTTTGACTTCATCTCTTGTTATGGTGACATCCTGTGGGTGTGGGTAATGGTAAGTGGCAGGCTGGCCAGGAGCTCCTGCTTCCCCCCATGCTGGGGACTCCCTGTGCTCTGCCCAAGTACCCACTGGGGGCTGCTACCTTGTCCCTTGAAGTGAGCAGAGATCAGAAGTCAATTGTCCCTTCTCATCAGATTTAGCCAGAATATATCCTACTTGAAGTTTCAAGTGACTAGAATTAGCTTACACACAGTAAACATTTCAGGTCTAATCTGATCATTTTAAGTGAAAACTACTGAGCTTTAACTATGGGAAAGAATAAGCATCTCTATAATCAATAAATAAGGAATGATCTGGGGAAGGGGACCAGCATGACTGATTCATCATCCAACAGCTGATCAGCTGATCAGATTTATGAGATAATTAATTACACGCTTCCAAAAAATTGGGGCTTATATTACACAAACCTGAACCACAGCCTTTGCTGTGGTAATTTGATTTGTGAAGATTTCCTCTGAGACAACGAGAGCTGTTTACAGCTGAAACACATACAAATAATAAGCATTCTTTTTTAACAGCTATTGTATTGATGTCTTCCTCAGCACTTTTACTTGAAATGACTTTCTCTTGTGACTTGCCTGTTCATAGCTTACCCATGAATGAGAAGATGTAATGTGGCCTCCTCATTGAAATTTAATTTCTCAACATCAATCATGTTCTCAACACAATAATGAAATCAAGTTTTGTTTCCAAATTGATTTGACTTTTTTCTTTCCTTGGCTACTACAGTGACTCCTTGGATGCAGTTTTTGGGAGCACTTTTACAGACATGTTGATATTTTTTGTTCCATTAAATATCAGTTTTCATGGCATGAACCTGTACTTTCTACCCTTGTTATAATGGTTCTCTCAGTGAAGGGAAAAAGAAGAAAGAGAATGCCCTTTTCTGTTACTGTTTTTAAAACCCTGAATTAGGGACACACTGCTAAACATTTTCTAGATTTGTTGTTGTTGGATACAGATGGTATTTCTATATGGACTCATCTCATATTTCACTTCCCAAAAGAAGGCCAGTGCTGTACCCTGCTGAAGGGTGCAGACCAGCAATTCAAGTCAAATTTGCCTAGATAATATGCATTTGGCAAAGGGAATGTTTCAGCAAACCCAAATATAACTTTTCCATAAACCCAAATACAATTCATAAGAGGAATCATGTAGCAAAAAATGTGATCTGCTGGAGGCAGAGTGGATCTTTGTGTTCAAGTTTGGATAAGAAGAAACTTTTTTTCTTAAATAAACAATGTAAGTTAATGAGGCAGAGAGAAGGAAGAGGAAAAGAAACAGATTAATTTTTTTGCTTATCTATAAACACATCCAGTTCTCTGAGTTTGCCCATGCCAGCCATTTTGGCTTGCAGTTGGTATATATTTTTCTGTGTTATCTAGACAGGATGGAAGTGAACAGACCCTTTCCTCCTGAATGCCCTTTAACAAAATTAAAAATAAACTGATAAACCAACAAAACAGTTAGGAAGCCTTTCAGGCACTGCAGCATTCATGGTAGACAGCATCCACTTGAATGCCAGTGTTTTGCTTCTGATGGGACATCCATTTTATGAAGAAAGGGATGCATTATCCTGTTGTGGTCCTGGTACTTCACCTGTACCAGCAGCTTCTTTGCAAAGTTCATGAAATACATGGGGATACAGTTCAGTTCTCAAAGTGGCTCTTTCCTATTATATCTGCTTAGTATATCCTGCTTTTTCACAAACTTCTTTAGTTTTGTCAATATCTCTTTAAAGATATTATTTAGTGCTGCAGCTTAAGTCTCAATAAACTCATACTAAGTGAAAAATAAGCATTCTCTGCCAAAAAGGAGTATCTCCTTACAACAACAAAATACTGATGAACAAATTATTATTATTTTTATATTCCTCTCTGGTTCTCTTTTTGAGTTTTCCCCTCTCTGTTGCATCAGACATATTTTCCTACTCCATTTTCAAGGTCCTTCACAGTCCAGAACTTGCCCACTCTCTATCAAGATAGCATCTCCCTCCTATCCATATAAAATGCAAGCTGGTCCAGCCCTCTTTTCAATTAGGAGTGTCTCCCTCTAAAAATCTCAAAGCTATTTCATTTTTCTTCTTCAAATCCCACCTTGAGTTCCTCTGGTGTGTATGACAACCTTAGAGCTGCTGGGATGCAGCTGTGCTGAGACCAGGACGAACCACAGACTGGTACTGATGCACCAGCTCCTGCTCTCCCATCTGTCTGCATCTCTTCCCTTCCCCTGGGAGCTCTTTAAGCACAGACAGTGTGGTTATGCTGGGTAAAGCACCCAGAAAAAGAGAGCCATGGTTCACCAGAGGGACACCTCTTCCTAAAGCAGTACAAATATTAAATCAGTGCCATGACACCAGCAATTAATTTGGTCAGTAACACCCGAACCAAAAACAATGAATCACTGCCACCGAGACCTAACCCAAGCCAAACACAGTGAAAATCCTGCTGAACATTTTTAATATATTGCATTTCCATGAGTTCAGCTTGGTGCAGGCTTGGCCTTTTTGTGACAGCATTGCAGTATTGGCTTGTGTTTTGCAGCACATCCTTCCTAACCTTCAAATACTCCAGTGCAGTATGGCTGTCGCCATCACTCATTTGAGGGATGATCTATTTGACTGCTGAATATTCTAAATAATAAGAGAGCTTGTGGAAACAGAAGCCTGGCCAAAAGATTTCTCTTCTGAAGGCATCCTCTGCCAATAAGCATCATTGAAAGCTGTCCTGACAGGGCAGATACATGCATATTTTACTCTGACTCAAATAAAGCTGAGGGTCAGTTTGATGGCAGTGATGTCACAGTGCATAGGACCTGTCATTCCCCCATGAGCTTTTTCCCCCAGTCAGGCATAGAAAATCAGTGACATTAATTTAGTGAGTTAGTTTTCAGGATATTAGTCTCACCATGAGCTGTATTATTCTGAACATATGGAGACCCAGTCTGGCTATGAAGAATGTAAAAGGATGGTAGAGATTTGGGAAGGCAGACTTTTGGGGCTGAGTGAATCTTCTGTCAAAGATTTTAACTCTTCATATCCCTGTTGGGACTTGTTTGTTCTTGTTTGGTCTGGTTTTGTTTGGTTTTTTTCTTTGGTTTTTGTTTTTTTACTTATGACAATCCCACTCACTGTAGTTAACTCCAATTTAGGTCTCTAACAGGGCTCAAAGGAGACCATGGTGTGTATATTTATGGAAAGCATGATTTGTATGGAAAACAATAAAATATGGCAGCAGACAAATCACGGAACAAATGTAGGCTAACTCCGAACTTTAGTAATTTCTTTTAGCTGTACAGGAAATCCTCAGGCACAAAAGACATGGGGTATCTCTTTGTGTGTGGTGGAGATCAGGGCCCATTGAACTCAAATTTCAGGGATAAAAATCTCAGAGGCATCTGAGTGAGTGAGAAGCTTGAAATAACGCTGGTTTTTGCTATTTTATTTTCTTCTTTTACAGCCTGATCCATGAAAGGAGTTAAATGTCTAACTGCTGCATAATTACCATCATAGAATTTAAGGTAAGCAGCTCCTCAGTTGTTAGCCAAATTCCAAAAGACCTGAAAAACCTCTTTTTTTTGGTAGTAACTTTGTCCAGGATCAGACATCATTTCCCTGTTGTAAATAACCACTGACTATTTCATCATTGTTCTTTGTTTAAATTCTCAAAGGAGACATTATTATACCACCAACACCCTTACCTGTGATACCCACCTTTAAAGGCATTTTAGGGGGTGAGTAGATTTGTTGCACAGAACATTTTCACTCAAAAGATTTGAGCAAACACCAGACTTGGGATGCTCATCACAATCTCTGCCCACCACCTATGAGATCTCCAGCTCTTGGGAAAGAACCTGAACCACACCTGGAAAAAAGTGCATATGGAAAGCCTTTACAATCTCCATCTCTTTTGGAGTTAGAGAGGAGTTAGATCTCCTTCCATTTTAAGGGGTAGTCGAGTAATAGTTTAGTAGTAGTAGTAGCAGTAGTAGTTGTTTTTAATTGCTGCAAGCACTTCAGTTTCTTTCTCTTCCTGATGAGTGACTCACCCTCTGCATTTATGGAATCATCCTCATGTGATTTATCTCTTGGTGGTCCAAAAAATATTTAGGGGATCTGTTCAAAGTGAAACATCTTAAATCCGACAACATTAGAGCCTCTTTCTCCAGGCTCCAGAGCTTCCCTTCAGATCTTCTGTCACTTACTAGGCCATGGAGTCTTATGGTAAAGATGGTAATGAATGTCCTGAGATGGAAAAGGAATATGAGGCTGATATAGAATCATAGAATCATAGAATCATAGAATCATAGAATCATAGAATCATAGAATCATAGAATCGGTTGGGTTGGAAGGGACCTCAGAGATCATCAAGTCTAACCCTTGATCCGCTACCACTGTCATTACCAGCCCATGGCACTGAGTGCCACATCCAGGCTCTTTTTAAATATCTCCAGGGATGGAGAATCCACTACTTCCCTGGGCAGCCCATTCCAATGTCTGATCACCCTCTCAGTAAAGAAATTCTTTCTAATGTCCAACCTAAACCTCCCCTGGCACAACTTGAGACCGTGCCCTCTTGTCTTGCTGAGGGTTGCCTGGGAAAAGAGACCAACCCCCCCCTGGCTCCAACCTCCTTTCAGGGAGTTGTAGAGAGTGATGAGGTCTCCCCTGAGCCTCCTCTTCTTCAGGCTGAACAGCCCCAGCTCCCTCAGCCTCTCTTCATAGGATCTGTGCTCGAGTCCCTTCACCAGCCTGGTTGCCCTCCTTTGGACCTGCTCCAGGACCTTGATATCCTTCCTGAACTGAGGGCCCCAGAACTGGACACAGGACTCAAGCTGTGGCCTCACCAGCGCTGAGTACAGGGGCAGAATCCCTTCCCTGGACCTGCTGGCCACACTGTTCCTGATCCAGGCCAGGATGCCATTGGCCTTCTTGAACACCTGGGCACACTGTTGGCTCATGTTCAGTTTCCTGTCAATCCAGACTCCCAGGTCCCTTTCTGCCTGGCTGCTCTCAGCCACTCTGTGCCCAGCCTGGAGCTCCCCATGGGGTTGTTGTGGCCAAAGTGCAGGACCCGGCACTTGGCCTTGTTGAACCTCATCCCATTGGAATCAGCCCAACTCTCCAGTCTGTCCAGGTCCCTCTGCAGAGCCCTCCTGCCTTCCAGCTCATCCACACTTCCCCCCAGCTTAGTGTCATCTGCAAATTTGCTAATGATGAACGCAGTCCCCTCATCTAAATCATCAATGAAGATATTAAACAGAACTGGTCCCAACACTGATCCCTGGGGGACACCACTAGTGACCGGCCACCAACTGGATGCAACCTCGTTCAGCACCACTCTCTGGGCCCGGCCCTCCAGCCAGTTCCTAACCCAGCACAGGGTGCCCCTGTCCAAGCTGTGGGCTGACAGCTTTTTCAGGAGAATGCTGATATGCAAGGCTGGTGACTGTTTAACCATTGGGAAGAAGGAAGTGACAGCAGAATTTCTCAGGACAATCTGGGTTAGGTGTGCAGTTCCCTAAAGCCTGGAGTTAGTTCTATGCTTAGTCCCAGTGAGCATGGCTCATCCCAATCCTTTGCTTAAGATTTTTGGTCAACTACAAGGGGTGGGGGGGACCACATCTCAATACAACCCTTGGGATCATCTGAAACAACTGGTTCCTTGACTGGTAAAAGTAATTTCAGCACCAAATGCTGTGTTAAAGCTGTCTCACTTTGGACACATTTTCTGAAGCTTCACACACAACAAGTTTTTGATTAATTTTGCCTCTGTGTCAAATGGTTCACAGTCACTGAAGTCATACATGTATGGGTGCTTTCATGAAGCATTACATTTCTCAGTCTTACAAATAGATGCAATTCCAGGTACTTCAAGGGGCCACACTTATTTTTTTTTGACAAAGAATTTGTCCCTTCAGTCTTAAAAAGAGCTTAGGTATCATGTAGATGTGACACAAGACATATAGCTGATATTATTGGGTTTTTATCTTCCAGTTTACTTGATGCCTTTAAAATAAAATGAATGATTCTTAAACTGCAAAAATCTAGAGGATTGGTCCAAGAGCTAAGGTGGGACAAGATAAAAACCTTTCCATAGTCTCCTCTAGCTTCTTGTTCCCTGAATTTACGGAAAACTGATGTAACTTAAAGTCTTATAACCATAATGTCAAATCAAAAGGGCCATTTAGTATCTTTTATTAAACACAAGGCCAGCCATTTCAAAAGAGAGGATAAGTCTTCCGCACACTCACCACAGGCTCCCATTGCAAGGTATTAACCAATTACCTTTATTTCAGCATAGATGATAATTAATCAGAGCTATTGTTCAGGTGTGCTGAAACCAGGCCGTTTTCAGGGGTTTCACAAGACCTGAAAAAGGTTGTCGCTGCACAACCTGATATCTTTTCAGTGCCTACCAGCAAAAGTCCCTGATACCTCACTGAGGAAGCTGTCAGCCCTCTCTCTGCTGTTTTGTCAGGATAATTCAATTGATGTTCCACCTAGAACCCTGCAGGACCACAGCTGCTGCAGTGGAAAGACCTTCGTTAAGCCTTAAGTTACTGATTTAACAAGCTGTGCTAATGAAACGGAGCTTTAATGAGGTGCTTTGAGTCAGGCTCAATGTATTTTCCTCTTCATCTCAGCCCTACATTTCCTGAACTTTTTGACAATGTAGTTTAGCAAATCCCTTCATTTTTCAACCAAAATGACCCTTGATATCTCATTTAATAGATGAACTTATAATATTCAGCTACCCCAATTAACTTCAACTGAAAGCTGGGGCTTTTCTCCAAGCAGCAACTACTCACCAAGATAAGAGCCATGATACTGGTCTTGAGGGCCTGTAGCTTGATTCAGTGGTGGTTCACATGTCCTCTGCTCACAAATTAAGTTTAAAGTAATGCCTTTGATAAGAGATATGTCTCATCTTCCACAGTGCCATGCTGTAGCATTTAGGAAGTGGTGTCACTTTTAAAATGACAAATATTAAAATCATGTTCTCTGTCAGTAGTTTGCCAGAAATCAACATGTTTATTTATCAGCTCCTCAGTTTGATCCAGATTCACATAGTCATTAGCGGAGATAATGACAAATTGCCCCATGTGACTGAGATGTGAGCTGAAACCTCAAATATGAGTGAAGTAATACACAGATCACCCAGCATAACCACCTTACTTGAAAGCTACTCTAATTTTCTAAAGCAAGTTGTCAAATTGATGTCTTTGCTGTGAAACAAAAATGTATCTTTAAAGGAATGCCTCAAAAATCCATAGAGGAAACATAAGTGCAGGATGACATTTGTTTGATTTCGTTCCTTAGGTGATGCTGTAAAAATTGATCAGACCACATTTAATGGAGAAATCATTAGAAGTCTAATTCAACCTACTCCAGAAATATTTATGAAGAGCAGTTAAAAACCAATGATATGATACAGGAGGATACTTGTAGTATTATCAGTAGCTAGGAAGACAGAGCTTCAACATATGATTTCTACAGCAACCCTGTGATGCATTTCCAGCAGCCTTTGTACAATGAATTGTTATTAAAACAGCACAATCTTCAAAATTGCTGTTGGCTAAAGCTGGGCTTTTTATGACTTGATATTTATCCATTTTGACCTTTAATGCTTTCTACAGTAATTGTTGATCCAGTAAAAATCTACTTTATCTGTCCTGCCCCAATAGCAATATGACTGCAAGATTTCACTGCCCTATGGCAGTCTTTTAATTAATGCCATGTTTTTATTTAACTCATTCTTCCCCATATGCTGATCCTCTCTGGTCGGTTTTGAACTGCACTGAAAAATTTGACTGTAAATGTCCACTGATAACTTGCTGATAACTGTGACTGCCATTCTGTAATCCTATAGGTCTATGAGAAATCTTCTCACTTGGGAAGGAAGAACTTTCTAGTCTGTACAGGGGATTCTGAGCAGGGCAATGGTATCTTGAGCTTTTGAAAGGTTTTGGTGCTCCTCATTGTGTGTTTCAATTACTCTTTTCCTCTGTTAACTTCACCGAAAACTTTAGACATCCTTAAAAAAATTCTAAACAAGTGAAAATGGATTTTTCTCTGAGGGACTGTCAACCTAGAGACCTCCTGCCAGGGCTGTGGTTCAGCAAAACATCTCCCCTGTTGATGGGAACTGGCTGCTGTTTGAGCTGGGCTGCACCTCCTGTACTATAAACTGGACAAACACAATGCCCAAGCTTTCTTCACAGCTGTGCCAGCCTGTAGAGCAGGACAGGATGGTTCTGTGGGGTGGAGTTATGATTATTTCATGCTTTTTCATACCTAACCAGTGCCATCCAGATGCTCATAGTAGAGATGAATCTAAAATATGTTTATGCACGTTGAAGGGTATATATGTGCACACACAAACACACACACACAAAGTAAAAAGAAGTGAAAAGTTAGATTCCTGGATTCTTTCATGGGCCTTCATGCTCTTCTTATCAGACTCAGCAGAGCAAATTGCTAATGGGGATCACTGAGATGGAATCATCTCCATTTTCTCCCGATGGAGAAGACTGAGAAGACCCATGGCTGCTTCCCCATGATGCAGATGGTATATTTTGCATAGGGTGGTGAAAACAGGCAATGGCTCTTTCCTTCCCTCACCTCGTAAATCCCTTAGTCCTGGATTTAATCCCAGGGCTGGCAGATCATGGATTTATTAACTCCTTCCAATCTTTTTCATTAACCCTGAAGGAAAAACAGTATGCATGGCTTCCCTTACCAGAATAACACTGGTGATTTTGACACAAATATTTCCTAAAACAAACAACAGTATGGGAAAATCTTCCTAAAATGCACTGGAAAACTTGTCTTTCATCCTCTCCCCCTTTCATTATCCCATATCAAGTGAAACAAGTCATTCATGTCCACTGCCTCTGCAGAGCACCAGGGTGACAGAGAGGCAGATGTGTCCCTAAACAGGATGCTGGGACTGTGGACTCTGGGATAGCCCAATCCCCAGAATCATGTTGGGAAGTGAGAGTGCAATGAGCGGAAAAGATGTGGAGGTTGCACTGAGGCTGTGAGGGAGAAGGAATTCCCTTTCCAAGGGATATCCAGAGAGCTGAAGTCAATTCAAAAAATGGGGGAGATAAATTCTGAGAGAAGAACTGTGAGGAGAGTAGAGAACAGAAACAGAACATAAAAAAGCTGAGTGAAGACAAAGTGGGAGCAAGTCACTGCCATGTGTGACAGGGAGAAGTAGTTTTTCTTGTCCTTTGTATACAGTTGCTGTTATTTGGCCTTAGTTACTAAACCCCCAAATCACTCCCTGCTATCCTCACTCACTAAAAATAAAAATTCTCCTTGTCTTAGTTGGAAGTGTATCCATGTAAAGGGAATCAGGAATCAGCAAATGCAGGTGGGCTGGTGGTTTTTGGTGGGTTTTTTTTTTTTTTTTGGCCATGTGTCATGGTGAGGGCTCCAAGAAACCATTTCTGAAGTTTACAGTGAACCCTCATGAGGGCCACATGTCAGTGTGGCACTTTCTATCACCAAGATCTCTCACTCTTGTATGAAATATGCATATAGAAGACATTTATTTGGTTGGGCTAATTTGAAGGAAATTGCTGATCCACAAAGGTAGATCGGGCAGGATTTATCCACCTAGTGGTGAGTGATTGTTATCAGTGTAACCGGATAACTTTGAGTCTTTGGCAGGAGCTTCTCAGCATCTTTTTAATGCTGAAAATCATATTAATGTGTGAAGGGCTCAGCAGACATAAATTCCTGTTGCTTGCACAGGAACATGTGAGAACAAGAGTCTCTTTGCACCTCTCCAATATGAAGGATATTGAGAACAAACCTCTCCTGGGAATCTTGATGTAGTCACCTTCTAACTGATCATGCTGTAAAGATTAGAGACATCTGCAAGTTTTTCTGTAGAACTGAGGAACAGTTAGGGGTGGATTAATGGACTGAATTAAATGTTGTCATCACTTATAAAGTCAGTTTGCTTAGGCTGTAATTATAATCTGCCTGGAACCATAAGAACTGCAGTGTGATTTCCCTATGTGGGAAATCATCTAGGACAGGAGAGAGGGGGAGGGAAGCTGGGATCCTGATGATGCCCATGGCCATGGTGCCACTGCACAGAGAGGGAATTCTCCTTGAGAATAGCCAGGAAAATTCCTCTGAATTCTCCTGCAAAGCATAAGGATTTACAGCTTTTCAGGTTGTAATGCTCATGAATGCTTAGAACAGAACCATGAATTTGCTGACAAATACTGGAAAATCGAAGTTTAGGTGTGGGGGGAGGTAAAATAATTCATAAAACCTTGTTGAATTTTTGTTTGGTTGGGGTTGCTTTGGGTTTTTTTTGGTTATGTTTTTACATGTGTGTTACATTGTAAAATGCAATTTTATTTTCCATTCATACTTTTTCTAGCAATAATGATTTAAGGAGATAACCAGTAACATTCCATAAGGAAGAAATCTTTTGTTAGACCAACTATTAAATCTGGAAAAAAACATTTCAGAGCATATAGGAAGTGGTATATATTCTAAAAGTTTTAGATTAAAAGAAAATTATTTTAGATATAATTTTTGTTTTGCCAGGACCCAGGATGATCACATTTCTTTTTCATCTTGACAAAAACTATTTTTTACAGTTACGAAATCCAATGTCAAACTAGAAATAAATGTACTAATAAATAAATGTAAATAATAATAAATAAATAAATAATAAATAATAATAAATAAATAAATAAATAAATAATAAATAAATAAATAAATAAATAATAAATAAATGTATCTAGTGTTTAAGTGCTCTGTTATTAATTCATAAATCACTGAAAAAAGAATCTTAAGAATACTTATTAGTAAACTTGTTGGGACGTTTGTTAACAGTTTTAGCCAAAAAAAGGTGTAGAATTGAAAAAGCTCAACAAATATGTTAAAATAGCACTTTCATCTTTTTGTAAAAAAAACCCCAAAACATACCAGGGTAAGACTAAATATTTATTTCATGCATAAATTTCATAAGTAAACTAAAAAAAAATTATTTCTTCCACAAGTGACAAGTCTTCCCCACAGCCAGTTTTTCCAAACCAGATTAGTAAATCTTTTTATTGCCTACAGACTAATGTTACTACTTTTGCTCATCACTATCTGTTCTAAAGTCCCTTAGATCTGTGTAGCTCCGTGCTGAGCATGTTATGCAGTTCCATTTCACATTTCAGCAGGAATTTTCAGAAGTATTCAATTTTTTTCTTAATTCTAAAGTTTTCAAAAATGTTTCAAGATACTTTTTCCAATGAAACCTAGTAACTCTGGATGAAACCTTCAGGAAGTTTCTTGAGCTTCTTTGTTACTTTTTTTTTTTTTTTTCTTGTTATTTTTTGTTATTTTTGAAAGGCATCAAACCAGGAAGTTTTATTCTGGCAGCACAAATTCACTGTTTCCTTCCAGACAGACAGGCTGAATCACTTCCACATTGTTTGTGAACTGAGAAAACTGATGATATGGCTAAGTCAAATAACAAAATCCTTAATCAACTGTATGTTGATTGTATGTTCTCTAATGGGTTTATATTTAAAGTTACAAGATCCATAATTTAGAAATTTATTAATGCTACTAAAATTAGGATGTATCTCTTATGACAGTTCTTGCTACCTGTAGCATTTCCCTCTCCTTTCCTGCAGCTCTGTGTGTTTGGAACATCCTGCCCTGTGCAACACCTGAAAAGGAAGCTGGACCTGCTACAAGTAATGGGTGACAACTGAAGTCAAGGCACTGAAGTCTGAACTCCAAACCTTTGGCAAAGCAAAGGAAAAACATCTGCTGAATACACAAACAACAGGTCCCAGATCAGTAAAAGTGTAATAATGATATTGATTAATAGTAACAACAACAATAATACCAATACTACTACTACTACTACTACCAATAATACAATAATAATAATAATATAATAATAATAGTAATAATAATAATAATAATAATAATAATAATAATAATAATAATAATAATGATGATGTCAATTTTACTAAAATAGAGACCAATTATGAACTAAAGCCATGTAATCAGACACCAGTTTTATGGGTCAGTTGTTGGCAGAGACAGGCACTCAATACACGACACTTACAGTATTTCTTAACAATGAGTCAGGAATTCAGCTTCTGATAATTTTTATGTGTTTACTATCCTGGAGCCCTGCACCTGCAACTACACAAACTCTTGATTGTTCACTGCAGGGATACCAAGGCCTGGAAGCAATGATTTGTCAAATAAGCATTCCCAAAGCGTTTGTCTAAAAGAACATTACAACAATTCTTCAGGCATTTAGCAATGTAGACACAAAGTATGATGGAGAGAATATCACACTGTCCCGTTGCTCTGTGATCACTGTTACAGCCTCCAACCCTTAGGCTCTATGTCCTCAGTTTCCTTAGTTTTCTAATAGATTAAGGGATTAATGCTTCTTATCTATCTTAGACAAAATATTGGTAACAACTGATGGATGATTCAGATGATTCATTGGTAACTGGGAGTAAGAGTGAGACTGCTGTTAGTGGGAGAAAAGGAGACTGCAGCCCGTGACTTGTGTAGGAAAAGAGAATGACAGGAAAGTAGGAGGATTTGGGGAAAGCTGAAAAAATATGCAGATGGGGCAATCAAGTAGTTTAGTGAGGGTAGAGAGTGCATCTGAACTGTTGCAAGGTCTAAGCTGAGTCTGCAGGCTCAAAGGAGCCCCAGACTAGGGTTAAGTCAGCAGCTGACCAGCTGAGGGGATGACTTCACGTGGGAAGATGCTGAACATGAAGTTTTACCTGAAGTAACATCTCTACAACTCTGAAATTGTGGCAAAAGAGCACTCAGAGATGCAATCTGGAGAAGAGGGAGAACAAATATCAAGAATGGTTGGTAACACACATGGAGTCCGAACCTTACTGATCTGGCCAATGACATTTAGTGTTTTCTTCATCTTGTGCACTTCAGATTTCTATCTGGGGGAAACATTTATCACATGCCCAATCTATGAAGGCTGTTTCATTAGAAATACCTAGTGTGCTTAAAGAATAAAGGAGAATTTCAGGAAAGAAGTCACCATATCTCCAAGAGCTTTCTTCTGCAAAGCAGTTATTCCAGGTAAATCTCTCCATATTTATCAACCTGTGAAAGAGTAATCTCAACCCATTACTTGGAGCCAGAACCACTGGTGCACCATGTACAATACAAACTCTTCTTCTGAATGAAGGTGTCTGTACCAGGGCCTTATTTTTATTTACAGAAACACGCAGGCTTCCATGAATATTGGTTTTTGGATGCTTAGTGCTGAGGTTTAACATGTGGCAAAAATATAGTCTAATAGTTCCTTCATCTTCACTCTGCATCATGACATGGTAAGGCTTTTGAAGAGTAAATAGGCTATCCAAAACAAAAGCAGATAATTATATTCAGCATCCTTAATACTTGGTGTTTTCCAGTTTCTGTAACTTTCATGACATCTCACTGGAGATATTTATGTCCATGGAGAGTTAAAAAAAGATCACATACAGAGAACAGAGTGATAACTTTATGCAAAGTGGAGAAAAGTGTTATCTCAAGAAGTATTTACTTCATAGTTTTTGCCTTGAGGATTTTGTTTTGCTATATCTTTAAGGACAGCAGGGCTATATTTGCATCAGGTTTTAAATTCTTACAAATATTAAGAACAGGTTTGATCTGTAACATTTATACAAACAAGTACATCAAATATTGTGTAGAAAGAAACACCTTTACTTGCCTGTTCTTCAACTTAGACTTAAACATTGGAAACAAAAGATAGCTCAAGGAAGTTAAAGTTATTGAAAAGAAGCAGAGAAATGCTGCACTGTCTTCTTTGGTATTTTCTTTGCTTTCACATGGAATTTAATTATTTTATTAAGGGCCTGAATTGGTACAGCAAAATTGCAGTATAGAGTGCAAAGGAGAAATGTCTGTATCTGCAGCAACAATAGGTTGGTGGTGTGTGAGCAGCTATTGTCTTTAGATGAATCCCTCCACTTACATTTAAAATAATTCTTTGCAAAGGAGCTTTTCCAGAAATGGTCGAGGACATCAAATAATTTCTATTAAAAAAAAATAATTACATGTTAAAAACAATCCTGCCTCCAAGGAAAATTAATGCATGTGTCAATGCATGTATCATTTTTACAGTGGAAATGGTTTGGTCTCGTGTATCAACCCACTTTGCTCTTCAGGAAAGTGTTTTGAAGGGAACTCACAGGGAAAGGCTGACCTGAAGTGAAGGACTCTGCCCCAGTCCTCCTCACAACCGTCTGGATGCCAAAATCTTGAGCTGATTGCTAACAGTGGGAGTGTTGGTAGGTGTCAGAGCAGAACAATTTTATTTTTATAGCCCAGATCATCTGCATCCAGGCGTAATTTAACAAGAAGCAGCCAAAACAATTCCAAAAATACTAGTTGTCTAAACCTTTTTTGTTGTTGTTGCTGGTATGGAGCTGTTGGGTTGTTTTTATTTTCAGGAGTTTTCTTTTCCTTATATGTCCCTCTGTACAGCTTCTATTTCTGTCAGATGAATGAATCATGCATGATTCCTCTGGTTTTTGAAACGGGAGCACAATTCTCTTTGGAGACCAGTTTTCCCAATGACTTTTTTATTACAAGTCACTGAAGGTTGGGCACTGCCTCTTAAGGGGTCATTTCTGTAGGTGTCTTCATAGAAGAAGATACCAAGATGTAACCTGCACCCATAAAAGATGTCTCAAGAGTAATAAATATGAATTAACTTGGATTTTCTCTTGACCCAGGGCTTCTTCAGTCCTCCTTCTAATATGCACTTTTCTCTCAAAACAAATTATTGTATTCTAGCAGAAACAAGGTTCTTCCTCCTGCTGCTCACTCTCCTAATGGAATAAAAATCAGAGACCTTACCTGTATTTTTTCTGTCAGGTGTTTCTCTATGTTTTGTTTTTCAAAACCTATAAGGAACTCCCAGATCTTCCTTGGCTGGCTGTGCAGGTGCATGACTGAAAAATAACCACCAACACAAACTACAGGACTTTTCTTATGATTCAATCTGCTTAAAAATTCCCCAGGATTTCAACCCCAACCTCAAAAGAAGTTGTTACTCCAGCTCCCTTCCTGTACAGAAACTGTCAAATCACAGAATCAGAATCACAGAATTGTGGTTGTACAGGACCTCTGAGATCACCGAGCCCAACCCTTCACACGTGCAATGAGCCAAAAAACCAAAACCCCTACAATCTTGACCACTAGAGCATGCCCTGAACTGCAACCCCTACATGTTTCTTAAATACCTCTGGGGATGGGGACTCAACCACCTCCCTGGGCAGGCTGATCCATTGCCTGACCACTCTTTCCATAAAATTCTTCCTGATACCTAACCTAAACCTCCCCTGCTGCAACTACAGACCATTTCCTCTGGTCCTGTCATTATTTACTTGAGAGAAGAGGTCAGCACCCAGACCCTTTCAGCCTTCTTTCAGATAGTTCCAGAGAGCAATGTGATCTCCCCTCAACCTTCTCTTCTCCAAACTAAGCATTCCCAGTTCCCTCAGCTGCTCCACATATGATTTGTTCTCTAGGCTCCTCACCAGCTTGGTACCTCTCGTCTGGACACATTCCAGTCCCTCAATGTCTTTTTTGTAGTGAGGGGCCCAGAACTGAACGCAGTATTCAAGGTGTGGCCTCGAATTGGCTTTCTTGGCCACCTAATCCCACTGCTGGCTCATGTTAAGTTGTTTGTCCACCAGCACCCTCAGGTCCTTTTCTGCTGCGGATCTTTCCAGCCACTCTTCCCCAAGCATTGCTGGGGTTGCTGTGACTGAAATGCAGGACCAAGCACTGGGCCTTATTGAACCTCATACAATTGGCTTTGGACCATAAATCCATCCTGCCCAGGTCCCTCTGTAGAGCCTTCCTACCCTCAAGCAAATCAACACTTCCACCCAATTTAGTGCCTATGACCAATTTATGATCATAGAAAGAGATCAGGTTGGTTAAGCAAGATCTCCCTTTCATTAACCCATGGAGGCTGGCCCTGATCCCTGCCCTGTACTTGCTGTGAGAGCTCACTCAGGATGATCCTCTCCATGACCTTTCCTGGTACTGAGGTAGTTCCCCAGAACCTCCTTCCAGCCCTTCTTGTAGATGGGCATCATACTGTCACAGCTGTCACACAGCACTGCTGGGATTCAGTTTAGTGGATGTCTCTCCTTTTTTTGGGTGGTGAAGCCATGGAGGAAGGGGTATCTTTGACTGTACTTGGTTTACTTTGTATAATATGAAAGGATGATGCAAATATTATAATTTTTTTTCTCATTCCTAAACTAAGATTGTAATGAGGGAGCTGTCCTCAAGTAAATTAGCTGGCAGTTACCCCTCTAAGGAATTGTACCCTTCCTGGGTGTACTTTGTCCTTGCACCTTTCCTATCCTGATGTTGCTCAGCCTTAGAGAGCAGAGTAATGTTTCACCCTTTTTCAGCTCATGGTGACTGCTGAGCTCAAGCCTGGATCTACATTTTCCTAACAGTAAACAGAAAGGACGAGAATTTTTTCTCTAGCCTAGTTTGTTCTGAATGTTGTGCTTTCTGTTCACTGCTCAACTGAGTCACTGGAAATGATTTCATTTTTAATTCTTTAATTTTTTTAAGTAATAAACATTCCTCCTCTCAATTTTTTTATCCTGCATATACATTTGTAACCTCTATTATAGTTTTTATTAAAGTTTCGCCTCTCGGGAGAAGAAATAATACATACTGGGTTTTGTTTTGGGTTTCAGAAACTTGGAGATGGAATAATGCCCTCACCCTGATTTACATTAGTACCTTTTTAAATGCTAAGCCTTTAAGGGGAAAGATCAGCAGCACTCCTAATGCAGATGCAGACCTCTAGGAAGCACATCAATGAGAGCCACTGCTCTCAGGGCTTGCAGATTTGAACCCTGTCAGAGTTTATCTGCTGCCAGCTTCACGCTGTGGTTTGACACTTCTGGTCAAGAGGGGTGGCCTTGTGGGTCCCGAGAGGGGATGAGTCTGAAAAGACAGAGAGGAGCATATTGTCCCCCTGCAGCAGTACACTGCCAACATCCACAGCAGAGGTACCTGTTACCAGCAAGACATTGCTTTGAGGAAGCTCATCACAGCGTGATCTTACTTGTGCCTCGAGTAGCAAGCTGTCAAAGCACAGCAAGAGAGAGCTGGCAGGAAGCATCAAAGAGGAACTGCTAAAAACTGAATAGGGAAGAAAATAAAAGCTGCAGCCAGTGTAACTCCCAAAAGGAAGGGAGCAGAAGTGTAATGTAAGGAGTGGCCACGGGAGACCTCAGGGCCATTCATTCCTCCTGTAACCCAGCTGTTACAATAGGCTCAGAAATCGAGTGAGAAAATCATTAGAAAATTGCTGTGATGCACGAAAGATGCTTTTAAAACACTGCAGTGCCACCTCTCCAAGGTGCTGAGGGGCTGAGATACTACATTGCATTTTTTCTTGCTTTAACAAATGAGCTGTGGAGCTCAAAGTCTTTAGCACTGCAAAATCCACATTGGCTTTCACAGATAACAGGATGATGACTGTGCATGCAGCCAAGCCTATTAGGCCAGGCACATGGATCTGAAAGGGGGAAGCAGACTGCTGGCAGCCATAATCCACGTTTTTCACCATCAAGTTAGATTGCCTTCCCTGTCTGGAAAGGGAATCACAGAATTAGCCAGCTTGGAAAGAACCTCTGAGATCATCAAGTCCAACACTGGATCCACTACCACTGTTGTTACCAGCCCATGGCACTGAGTGCCATATTCAGTCTCTTCTTAAAAACCTCCAGGGATGGAGAATCCACCACCTCCCTGGGCAGCCCATTCCGATGCCTGATCACCCTCTCTTTAAAGAATTTCTTCCTAATATCCAACCTAAACCTCCCCTGGCAGAGCTCAAGTCCATGCCCTCTTGTCTTACTGGGAGCTACTTGGGAGCAAAGCCCCAACCCCCCTGCTCCAACCTCCTTCCAGGGAGTTGTAGAGAGTGATGAGGTCTCCCCTGAGCCTCCTCTTTTCCAGACTGAACACCCCCAGCTCCTTCAGCCCTTCCTCTCAGGACTTATGCTGGATCCCTTCACAGCCTCCTTGCTCTTCTCTGGACCTGCTCCAGCACCTCAATCTCCTTCCTGAACTGAGGGGCTCAGAACTGGACACAGGACTTGAGGTGTGGCCTCACCAGGGCTGAGTACAGGGGCAGAATCCCTTCCCTGGACCTGCTGGCCACACTGTTCCTGTTACAGGCCAGGATGCCATTGGCCTTCTTGGACACCTGGACCATTTCCCAGTGGTGTAAGAATGAAACTGCTTCTCTTCCTGGGTTATAGGAATTCTTTCCCAGGAGTAAGTTCCATAGTATATTCAGTCCACCCAAGATGCAAGCTTGAATACTTAGTTCTAACTCTTCATCCAGTCAAGGACTCCTGTGCCAGTTACATCAGCCTTGAAGCTGCACATCCCTGTGACAGGGAATGAACTTCATTGGAGTCATGCAGATGATCAGTGGAACTAAATGTGCTTAGCTACACAAATAGAGGGCAGTCACTGGTCAAAGTGTACCCAATGAGTGAGTCTCACAAAGCTTTTATGTTGTAAGTGCCATACCACAGATGATCACCCCTTTGATTTAATTGAAACTTACCTGGAATTTGAACAAATCAGATCACTTATCTTCTTCTGACTCTCAGCTAAAGCTTTGATACCAGAAAACGCCTCAAAATTTCAAAGAGACTTTGCTATTGATATTTGGTTTATTCAAGAAACTGTCAAAATTTGTGATGACAATACTGATAGGCAGATTGAAGATGTTTATGCAGGGTTATAAACCGTGATATATGTATAAAAAACTCCCATAAAAATAGACTAAAGGAAAGAGATGGGTATGGGCATTTCAGAAGCAGAGGAAAACAAAGAATCGTTGAGATACTACAGGAAAAATGAGGAGCAAACAGGAATGGTTAGAAAACTTAGGAAACAGCTGAGAGTCCCTGAGTTAGTCAGAAAATGGATATAAATCCATTCAGATAAGAAACCAGGAATCTCCCACGAAGGAATAAAGAGAAGTACACAGTTATTCTTTCACTTTTGCAACCCTGACATTTTGTGTAGCTGTCATAAAAATATGCCTGAGGTTTCCTATTGAAAGCATTTGAGCACTAGTTCTGCAAGATACTACATATTTATTGAATGTATTGCAAAAATAATTCACTTGGTCTAGTGCTTGAGGTTTTAGAACTTTTCCTTTGCCCTGAAGTTACAGAGTGTTAAACAGGACCTTGATGGATTTGGCACTGTTTACAAATATGACTGTAAGCATGGCTGCCCATGTTAGTGTGGGACCCATTTAGACTTTGCTCCTGGCTGTTGCCATGTGTTGTGGTTTAACCCCTCTTGGCCAAGATCTACTGCAGTTTTAACATCACTCTGTAATTCATTGATGATGGGATCACTGAGATTACATTCAAACTCAGAAATTTCTAATTGAGTGAAAGTTGTAACTGCTTTCCTGATCTCAAGACAACTGTGTTACCAGGCGTGAATATACCCTCATAGAAATGGTGAGGGTTGCAAGGGACTGTAAAAGATGATTAAGATCCAATGACCCTGCATGGACAGGGACACCAACCATTAGACCAGGCAGCACAAGGCCTTAACCAACCCAGCCTTGTACCTTTCCAGGGATGAGGCATCCACAAGCTCTCTAGGAAATCTATTCCAGTATCTTACTACCCTCATGGTGAAGAATTTCTTCCTGATATCTAACCTAAATCTAGCCTCTTTCAGTTTAAAAACATTACCCCTTGTCCTGTTACTATCCTCTCTGGTTAAAAGCCCCATCCCAGCTTTCCTGTAGTCCCCCTTCATGTACTAGAAAGCTGCTATGAGGTCTCCCCAGAGCCTTCTCTTCCCCAGGCTGAATAACCCCAGCTCCCAGCCTCTCTTTGTATCAGAGGTGCTCCAGCCCTTGAATCATCTTTGTGACCCTCCTTTGGACCCTCTCCAACAGGTCTATATTTTTCCCATGCTGGGGGCTCCAGAGCTGTAGGCAACATTTCAGGTGGGGTCTCACAGAGCAGAGGGGCAGAACCAACCCTATCACAGCCCTCTGAGCTGTGAGCACACACTGGCAGCTTATGTTGAGCTTCTCACCTACTGCCACCCCCAAGTCCTTTTCCTCAGGGCTGTTCTCTGTCCATTCTTCACCCAGCCTCTATTTGTGCCTCACCCAGGTGCAGGCCAGGTGCACTTGGCCATGTTGAGTTCCATTAGGTTGCCATGGGCCCACCTCTCCAGCCTGCCAAGCTCTCTCTGGATGTCCTGCCTTCCCTCTAAGGTGTCAGCCACACCAGACAGCTTGGTATCAGCAGCAGCCTTGCTGAGGATACACTCTCCATGTCTCAAAAAAAGATGTTAAACAGCACTGGTCCCAATACTGACCCCTGAGGAACCACACTTGTCACTTGCCTCCACTTGGATGCTGAACCATTGACCACAACACCCTGGGTGAGGCCACCCAGCCAATTACTTATCCAGAGGTTATTACTTATCCAATTACTTATTACAGTGGTCCATCTGCCAAATCCGTGTCTTGTCAATTTGGGGACCAGGATGTCATGTGGAACAGTGTCAAATGCCTTGCACAAATCCAGGTAGATGATGTCAGTTGCTCTGCCTCTATTCACCATCCTGCTCTTCCCATATCAAGAGGTATGGATTCCATAGCAGGAATAAGCTATTGAGACAGCTCATGGAGCATTTAAATCATACACATTTGGTGCTTATTAGCAATAAAAATGTATTCTTGAGTTTAATGAAGCTGTATTCAGGATGAGCTGGCTCTCTTAATTATCTTATACCCCTAATTCAAACCTGAATGCTTGCTGTGGAGTCCCATACAAACATGCTATATATAAATGTACATTTAAACTCTATTATAATCAATGGAGTTTAAGCTCATGCTTAATTTAAGCACACATCTAGGTGCTTCCTTGAATAAGGGCAAATTCCCCTCTATTTCAGGAGTGAATACAGCTTACCTCATGGCAGGAGGTGCTATTCTGACCCTTCTTAAAGAGAATCTGCAGAAATGTTTACTATATAAATATGTTTATTTGTAGGCTAGCGTTTTAAAGTAAACCAGCAGCAGTCTTAGGCTATGAACTCTGACAGTCAAGCAGCTTGGGATGGCTATTTAACTGCACCCCAAGAAGGAAGCTACCTCAGGGATAAATGTGTGCATGGAATGTGGTGGTGAGGATGACAAGAACCACAGCCAGCTATACAAACCTGTCTCAGACTCCCTAAATTATCCTTTTCCTGGTGTCTGTCTTGAATCAGAACTGTGAGTTCTACACTTCTGCATTTATTGAGCCTGAATATTAACTCAAAATGCACAGTCACTTGTAAAAGAAAACTCTGGTCTTGTTAGCTACCATCAATCTTTTCAAACTGTCTTTCTATTCAGATCTCTTTGCTCTGATGTGCAAAAGTCAGATGTAGAAAAATGTGGATGAAAAACTGCCTCCCAAGTGCTTTTGTCACTTTGAAATTATAGTTTATTTTTCCACCGTATTCTCCCACTTTGTGATAATCATTATTATCTCTTTTTCCTACATCTTTATAACAGAATGACACCATAATAGTCGAGCAAGTTTTCTGCTACCTATTATTCCTCTGCACTTTGTAAGGAGCAACATTCATTTAAAAATTCAAAGTGGCAACCTCCATCTGTGGCTCCGTGGGGCTCAGGGCTATAAACATGGAAGTTCTACTTTGGTTTTTGTTTTTAAGCATGATGAAATGCAGCCTATTTAGGTCATTGCAACTCGTTTATAGTTCTACTTTCTTGTGAGGGATACAGATTCAAAACAAAACTGTTTGTCACTAACTTCAGTATTTCATGCTGCATTGTATATGACTGACAAGCTGAGTATCAAGGTTTTTCTAAGGTTAGCTCTCGCCCTGTGAATTGAGTATCTTCCACATGATCCAATAACCTTGTAGGGGTTAATCTAGGTCACTCTACCTGGCATGAGAAAAGCTGTTGTCTTACAGCAGGTTAACATAACAGTGAGAAACAAAAAGAAACAGTAATATAGGCTTTTGATTGCTTTGGCAGGATACTCTGTAAGGATTTTTCCTTGAGGTGCTACTATTAGTTAAAAAGCAAGGGCCCTTGTCTAAACAACTTTTTAAACTGGATTTAATCAAGTATAATGAGAAGTCCATATTTATTTTCTCACTTATGTGTAACAGGTAGATGTACCCCACCTACTCCAGCTTTGTGATAAGGAGCAAATCTGGAGGTTATTGAGAATTTCTTTATTTGCTTCACAAGCAAGTAATAAGCCCAAGTCAGATCACACATTTGAGGGAGTTGCCAGGAGAGCAAAGTCAAACTTCACCAGCTTGCGTTTTGCTTGGAAAGAGACTCAAATGATGTTGGCCCATTCCACAGCCTCCAATGCAACTCTTGGAGCCTATGAGCCTCCCTCCTGCTCAGTCAATCCACTGATGTGAGCAGACTGCATCATAAAACTCCAGGTGTTCACAGGAAAAGCAGGAACAGACTCTGTTCAGTAGAGAACAAATCCCAGCCCACAGTCTCATGCCAAATGAGGAAGACAAAAGGAGCCAGGTAAGTGTGGTCATTAAAAGGCAAAGCCCTGAGGACCCATACAAGGATATATTTAAAGCAAGGGGGAAAATGTGGTCACTCTGTACTGTTCAGGTGGCAAATCAGCTGCATTGCTCACCAGCCTTTGAGCCTGCAAGGCACAGAGCTCCATTCCAAAGCCTTCAGGTTCAAAGCTTTATGGTGAGACCTGTTTTCCTTTGCTCCCTTCCCTCCTTGTCTTCACTGAGATGTTGTTTGTCATAAAAAACCCTGCTGTACTTCTGCATTACCTTTATACTGCCAAGGATTTTTGCATTGATATATGTTGGAGCTAGTCTTTAAAGTAATAATAGCAAGACTTGGCAACAGCAAGTGTCTAAGCAGGAACTGGATCTGTCTTGGCCCACCTCTAGTTTAAAAGATACCTCACTGCAATTAATTAGCTGGAATCTGAGAGCTTCCAGAAGGAAAGTTTTGTGAGTTACCTCTTTCCTCTGGGAAGATGTCATTCAAGCCAAATCATTGTTAACTGACATACTCACTCTTGAATTCTTTCAACTCAGCATTCACCCAGACTGTTTTCTCTCTTCAGAGGAGAAATGCCTGTGGAAAGTTATGCACTTTTATCCACTTCTTTCTGGTTCTTGTTATTTATTTATTTATTTATATATTTACTGCGGGAAAAAAAAAAAAAAAAAGAGAGAGAGAGAGAGAAAAAAGTACATTTAATGTTGATGTCACTGTTTTTGACACCTAAGTTTTCACTCTGCAGAACAGATGGAGAGTTATAATGCCAGCAGGGCAAACTTCCCTCATCGCACAGTGCATCTTCTTTCTCTCATTAAATCCAGCAGAGTCTCCTGAGTAGCAGATGCATAAATGGTTGTGCTGGCACCAAAAGCATTTCCCCACTGACCCTTCTCAGTGGGAAACAGCACCCACTCTGCTACCCACACATGATAGTCCTCTCTTCAGTAGTATCAGCAGTAAAGGAGTCTCCGGTCATTAGAACTGGTGCTGACCTCCAGCCAGTACGTCTGTCAGGAAGGATGTCTCAGCCAGCACCCTTTCTCTAGTCCTCCTCCAGTGACTCTTCTGGTTGGTAGGAAACTTGGAGCAGGTCCTGAGATGACAGCTGAGTCTCCAAGCCTATTAATCCACCTCTTTGCCCATCCGAAAAGAGATGAACAGCCTGTAAGCTTCCCTCAGCCTTATGACAACTCTGCTAGGAGCCCATGTGAACACAGATGAACACCACCACTATTGGAAGGGCTTCAACCAGGTCCTCTTCTCCAGAAAGTGTCATTGTGCTGCCTGCTCCTCTGGGTGCTAATGTTTAGATAGTTGGAGGGGAAGCTGAGAGAAACCTTTTTGCTTTCTTCTGCTGTTGCTCCTGCCCTAATGTATTATAACAGGCACAAGCTTTACCATTATGGACTTAGCATTGGTTCCGTATTTTTCTCCTGACACAGGGAAGCAACAGCTCGTGTAACTTGTGTGAAAATTCAACATTCCCTTTTTCCTTCAAGGATCATGTAGGGCTCATTATGTTTGAGTCATGCAAACCAGAGCTGCTGGAAGATTCATGGCTTGATAAACAGCCATTCTCCTCAGAATGATTAATAATAGGATTGAGACTGCCAATGGTTCTGTTTCATAATGTGCACTGGCAATTGTGTTACCATTTTGCTTTGGGTATAGGATGCCTCTTTATCAAGCCACACTTTTTTCTTCTGAACCAAGGGAATATAAGATACCATTGCACCATAAATTTTTAAATGTACCCTGTTTGAAAGCAGACTTATTTCCTGTCTGACTTGCTCATCTATTACCTAGAGAAGATGAAAGTGAAGTTCTGTCTTGTTATGTAACCTTACCCTGATCTTATTATTATGCATGAAACCACACTGCAAGCAGTTCAGTGTGAAAATCTTAAGAAACTGTTATGGTAAACAAGGAGAAACTAAATGTATGGATTGGTTTCCATTAGGAAATTTTAGCTCTAAAAGCCACAACACGTGGTCCAAAATGTCACACAATTAATTATAGTTTAATTTATGCAGGAATTTATTATGGGTGTGAGCAGGGATGAGCAAACTGAACAGAATTAAGCAATTCCCTTGGTTATAGACTGTATTATCAAAGAATTTTGGACATGAACCACAGCTCCATAATTAAGCTGGGTTTTAAATTTCCTGGTGCAGCAGAGAAATGACATTTTTAATTTTTGGGTTTTTACTATTTTGGCTTGAGTAGCTAGAAAACTAGGAAAGATCAGCAGGGAGAGAAAACATTTTCAAGCTGAAAAGTAATGATTTAATATGCTAAACATCAAGAGAGACCTCTTTTTTTCAATGCCTTAGTCAGCATCCAGACATTATTTACCCCCAGGGCTAATGAGTAAAAGCATTACCAGATGAGAGCTGGTGCAGCTCATGCTCTCTTTGAATCATATTGTAAAAAGAGAAGAAAAGGCAAGCATACCCTTTACTCAGCAAAAGCAGGTGTTCAAGTCTTCTCAGGTTGGCTCTAGTTCCTAGCAGAAAAAAAAGGGCAGGAAATGGACTAATTAACTTTTCTCACAGCAGTTTATATGTCCTGGCTTCCATTACTTTGCAGGAACATCTCAAATTAAGACTCCGGACACACTCTGTTTTTGAGTATTTGATTTTAAAGAATGTAAATGTAAGCTCATATCACCCCAGTCTCTATGCTATAGGTCTGCAAAGCACTCTAGAAAATGTGTTCTGAGCCAGGGGTTTGTGTATCTGTAAACAGAACAGAAGTGATTCAATGTCCTTTAAAGTAAAGAGGAAACTTCATTCACTGAAATGAGGGCTGCCTTAGGAGTACACATTACGTAAACCAGGTTAAAACACCTTCCAGCTGATTTTACAGCAAAGGTATAGATTATATTTTCATTTTTTGATGCCCTCAGCTCAGAAATCCACTGCCTACATGTAGATACCTTAAATTCAAGTTAAGGCTTGTCCATGAATTGGTAACAGTTGTTATCCAGAATTAATAAAACATTTTAACCATCAACCAACTAACTGATAACACAGACCTGCACCTGCAAAGAACAAACAACAGCAGTTAGGGCATGAAAAAATTCCCAGCAATATGCCTATTCCTTCACTACAGTCTGTCAGGTCTTGGGTTTCTTTTACTTTGTCCTTAAAGAGTATGGTACTGACAATTTAAGCATCAACTGATTGATTTTAGAGGTTATATTTTTAGTATTTAAATGGTGTGGAAAATATATCTGAAACTTGAATGACTTTATTCTGGTATAAAATTATTTTTGTGGGCGTGTGGATTTTGAGAGGGGAAACTTCCCTCCACACATCAGTGAGCATGCACTGTCTTTAAAGGTACTTGTACCAGATTTAAAGATATTATTGTTACTGTAAGAATTTTAGAAACATTACCCAAACAAATGTGCCAAATCTGGGAAGTTTAGAAATAGTACAAAATTGAAAAGAAAACTAAGCAGGGTAAAAAAGAGATGAAAATGATTGTATAGTTATAATGATAGTATCTTTAGTTCTTGTTCAGATTAAATTGATTCCCAAATGTACTCTGTGGCTTTCACTACTAGATAGACATAACCAGTATAATAAGATTGATAAATCACGTTATGGCTGTTCATTAGCTTAATTTAAAAGTTACTAAAACTTGACTGTGAGCAACAATAAGCAGATTTTCAGATAAATCAACTTCCAATTTAGAAAGAGTTACATTTGTGGATCATTGAAATTAAAAGTTTCTATTCCTTTTCCAATAGTTCTTCAACTGCAAATTACTTTTTATGAAGAAATGGGGATTATAAAACTCTAGCCAAATCAGTTAGCTCTGCTTGCAGTGGCTTTGCCAATGTGTACTTAGGAATCATCACTTAGCAACAAAGCAAATTGTTCCATCATACGCTTTTTTAATGTGCTAATATCAACAAAACAAAAATGCAGATTGGCAGTAACACTTCCATTTCACACAAAGCTAATACGAAATCAACAGGATGGAAATGTCTGAAAAAAAAAGCATCTGGTAGACTGTGTAGATTGCATCACATTTATTTCTGGTGATCTCTCAAGCAGTTTGGTTTTCCCGTGGAAGTTCAGTTTCTTATTCATGCTTTTTGTATTTTTATGAGATGAATTTAAGGATGAATTAGCAGATCATTATGCTATGTAATCTATATTGAGTTTTACCAGTTGTGCTCTTTAAGCGAGAGAGAAGACTAAGTTAAATTCAGTTATTCTGAATTTTAGAAGAGGTTTGGAAGAGCTTAAACCCAGATTTCTCTGTGGGCTGCTGATGAGCATGTGGCCACAGTTGAGGTCGGATGAGTGCAGAAGAGATGACAGCCAGCAGATAAGGGATCAGTAGGAGTCACTGACACCACAAAGCATAATTTAGCATTTTTTCACTGGTCTGTCTTCACTAGCCTTTGAAGTCACCCTCTAGATTAAGCCTTCTGTGCCCTTTGACAGTAAGGCTGAAACTTTGGACTGGAAGGTGCCTCTGGAGATGAGAAAAACCTCTGCATGCAACAAGGCTTTCAGCCAAGCCTGAAAGTTGACTTCCCAGACAGTGGAGTAGCTGAGAGTGAAGGGCTGTCTAAGACACTCCTGTGTGTAGCCACATGGTTACAGCAATACAACCAAGTCACTGGTGACTGAGCAATGTGCCAATAGGCCAGTGCTAATTAGATTTAGGTTATGTGGGTAAAGCCGAGTTAAAATGCATCTTTATTTCTTTTCCCTGACATTTTCTGCTCTATCTTGAACATGAGTTGGGTGAGATCTTCTCACTGGTGCATAAACTGGTACACAAGTCCCTCTGAGTCAGCTCTGCGTTTGTCTGGGAACAAGGTCAAGGATTCATCTGTGAGTGGAAGCTTTGAAGATCATGCTAGATAGAACCAATAAGAAAATCTCTATAGGCCTTCAGGGAAGCTGTAAGATATCCTGGGAAGAGCACTACTTTAATAATTTAACTAGATACCCTCGGATTTGGGGAAGGTTTCAAATGTGAAGTTTGGGATTTTTTGATGTGTCTGAATCACTAGGTTGAGACTTGAGGAAGGAAAGTACAACTCTCAATCTGTCATAAAATTACTCCATTATTTAGGAATAGTAATTCAGTCTCTGTGGCCCAAATCCTTGGCCATAAACCAGAAATAACTGTATTTTTGTCATTGTGTAATCTAATTGTCAGTGTCATGAGACTGGGACTAGCTGTAACTAACATTTTTACAGCTCATTGCAGACCAAATACACAGCACATTCATTCCCACATAGCCTTAGTATTTCCTGTGATGTATAAATAGCTGGTAAACAGAGAGAGGAAGGAGTTTTGGCACCTCCTGAAATTCAGGATTCAGCTGTTCAGCTGACACTTTGGAACCAAAGCCTTTAGCATGTTTTCAGGACTACTCTGCACTTGCTGTGTTTTTATTTTTAATTCAGGCTCTTTCATCCAGGCACTGACTGATGCGAGGATATGTAGAATTTAAGCACACCTGGTTAACAGCTATCAGCATTGAGAGACAGAGATAACACACGAAGATAAGAGGAAGATAAAATAATAAATTAAACACATTGATATACAAGCCCTAAAGAAAACAAGAGATAACAGACAACAGCAAAGATCTGAGCTTTTGGGTCACTGGATGGGGGGAACTAAACAAATTATTAAAATTTTTTATGGGGTTCAGCCAGAAATTTTGGGGGGAGAGGGGAGAAAACTCTCCCACATGTCCCACAGGAGAGAGTAGACTGATAATGGGCTATCTGAGGGGTCTTATGGAATGTTTTGAGGGAGTTCTGGGAATGCATGAAAAATTTTATGAGACACTTTGGGGGAGGGCCAAATGAAAGAAAGGAAAGGGTAGAAGCAGCATGGGAACATGGAGAACTGTAGTCTGCAGTTTTTATTAAACCATCTGCCCATTTTCCGTGTGACCTTGCTCTGTATGTCATTCATGTAGGAACTTCAAACTGGACTAGCCAGCCAGCACCTGGACTCAAACTTACAGCTGGTGGCTGAATAAGGAACCCAGGATTTGTGCTTAGTTACTACTCAGTTAGATGTATGTGTGTCCCTTAGTGAACCTCACTCGTGATAGTCTGTGCTCTACTGTGAGTGCTGTTGGGTTTATGTGGCTGCTGCTAAAAGTCCTGGTCTCTGTGCTGGCTGGCATGCCCAGCCGTATATCTGTTCTCTGTGGGTTTGGATCGTTGATACCCACTCATCCTTGTGGTGAATGATCCAGTAGATCATGGTGGCAGATGTAGTCTCACCTATGGATGGTCTATATGAAAATCCCTGGATTCCTTGGTCCAGCAGCTTTGTCATTCCCTGAAGTGAAATCTAGAATGCAAAGCTTGCCATTACCCTAATATTAGGTTATATTTGCCTTAGTTGGGCGTTTGGAGGAGCTTGTGTTTGGAAACCTGAATCTGACCCTGAAAAGGTCAGGGATGGCCCCCCAGGACTTCCTCAGTCAAAACATGGAGACTGCCTTGAGCACACAGGCAGAAGGTGCAGTGCCATTCCACATGCAGCCTCCTTTGAAATACACGTTTTTAAACAGATACAGATTTTTGCTCTAAGAGATATTATTCAACAATTTCACATAAACTGCCGTACATGATGTCTCTGCCCAGGGACTGCCAGGGCTGTGTGAGGAGAGGCCGGGGCTGCCCCATGACCGACACCGCCAGTCCCATCCGGCTCCAATGGCCCCACCGCAGGACACAGCTGAGCCCCTCAACCAAGCTGGGGGCGCCGGGGGAAGGAAGGGGGGAAAGAGGTTTCCGAAAGGGCCAAAGGCGGCAGAGGCAGAGGAGGAGGAAGCCAAGGAGGGAGCAGCAGCAGCAGAGGGAGCCCGAGGGAGGGGGGAGGGAGGAGGAGGAGGCCAGGAGGTGCTGCCGTCCCGAAGCAGGGATCCCCTGCTGCTCTGGAGAGCCCCCGCTGGAGCAGAGACCCACCCTGCAGCCCGGGGAGGGCCCCAGGCCGCAGCAGGGGGATATTTCCTGCAGGAGCTGCGGCCGTGGAGAGCCCAGGCGGGAGCAGGTTGTCCCTGAAGGACTGCAGCCCGGGGAAGGGCCGGCGCTGGAGCAGGGAGAGGTGTGAGGAGGGAGGAGCGGCCGAGAGGGGCTGGGATGGACTGAGCGCAACCCCCAACCCAGCCCTGCGGCCCTGGGGGAGAGGAGCCGGGAGGGAAGGGGTCAGGGTGGGGATGGAAAAAAGTATGGGAGGAAGGTGTTGGTTTAATTTTGGGGGGGATTTTTTTGTTTGTTTGTTTGAGGAGTGGCCGAGAGGGGCTGGGATAGGCTGAGCTTTTCCGTCCTGTTTTTCCCACCAGTCCTATTGAAGAGGGGGAGTTACAGAGCAGCTGGGCAGGCATCTGGTTGCTGGCTATGGTCAACCCACTACAATTATGTTATAGTTTAGTAATGCATTACAGAGCTCTGGCTAAAGAATAGTGGCTTGCACAGGATTCGGTAATTGTGTAATTTCCTGCCCACAGACATACATTTCTGCATCTAGAAGATATCTTGGTGGATCTGAACTAATTTAGGTCGTGTTTGAAGATCTGCTTCTGGAAACTGCTCTATAAAAATGGCATACTAATAATATTAGCATTTTAACAGGTATGGTTTTGGTTCTGTCTCATCTCAGAATGACAAGAGACACCTGAATAAATGAAGAGGTGTTGTTTTGAACTTTCATGGTTTTGAGAGCTGAATTCAGGCCCTCAGTTTAGATCAAGGACTGTTTTATATGAATGTCACACGCCCTTGTCCAATGAAACGAGTTAAACCCAAGGAAACTAATTGTGCGTGAGTAATTACACCTCAGTAGGGCTCAAGGTCATACATCCCAACATGAGTGAAGTGGCTTTCATAGCCAGTGAAATGAGAGTCACCTCTAAGGTCATCTTGGTGGTTTAGAGGAGTGCATGATTAGTGGCAGTATTTGAGTCTATATACAGTGTCTTTCTTCATGAATAGTGGGAATAATAATGCAGGGCTGAAAGGATGGCAGACTGTCCAGCAAAAGAGAGCTGCAGTATCTTTTAATAAAAGAGAAGAAAACCATAAAACGTATTCTCTTACCACCAGGTATTATAGAAAGTTTGGCAAAAAAATCGTCTTCCTTGGTACTATGTTTAACACTAGAGAACTAGAATTATGAGTTTTGTTAATGCCCTAAACATCATGCTGATCATTTTCAGTTTGTTATATTAATCAGCTGAAAGCATTAAAAAGGTTGTTTGTGCTTTTTTATTATCACTGTTTTCCCCCTCCAGCTAATTGCAGTATCTTGTTTGTCTCCTCATACTTTCAAGCTCCAGCTCCTTGATAACAATTATGTTTTTTTAGATCAAACATAGTGTTCTTTTCTGTGCACAGGTGAGGCTTTTTCATTTGAGATGACCTTTTTCTCTTTTCCCATTAGTTTCATGCATCGAATTAGGAAACACTACATGGAGTGGGATGAACTAATGGTCTGGTGCAATGAAATAAATCTTACAGACCTTTTCTAGTTATAATTTGTCTTTTGGAAGAACATACATTCTCATAGTAAATAGCAAAGTCAGATTGCTCTGCTGCAAACATGTTCAGTCAGCTTGCACTCATTGCATTTCTCTCTTCCTGCTCTTTAGACAGTAAAATGGTGACAGCACTGCAGTGTCTTCTTATAGACAAGACATGAACTAGAATCTTTGTGACAATTTAAATACAGTTGGATTACACAGTCATTATTACAGAAATAGCCTGGACACTTTCTGCACAGAAAAGTTGTTAAGCCTGTAGTTATAATGAAACAAGACCCTGGACTTGGGAGTATGGACAGTAGATAGCACACTCTAATGACAAGAATATTACAGAGAAAAGAAGCACTTGACCAAAAAAAGGGGGAAAAAAGGAGGAATTTTAGGTAAAGCACAATCTATTTCCTTATTTCTTTTGTGTCTCTTAGGTGGATTACCCTATGTTTAATAACCCAGAAACTTTAATGCTTTTCTTGCAGCTTAATGAAGATGGCAAAGTTGGATTTTCACAGGTTTCTCCTTTTTCCATCAAGAGGGACACAAGGAAGGAGGATCTGGGGATCTACATGCCTGTAAGCCTGACTCAGTGCCTGGTAAGGTTATGGAGTAGAGCATCCTGAGTGCCATCAAGCAGCATGTGGAAGACAACCAGGGGATCAGGCCCAGCCAAGATGGGTTTAGGAAAGGAAGGTCCTGCCTGACCAGTCTCATCTCTTTCTATGGCTGAGAGGATGAGAGGAAGGCTGTGGATGTGGTCTGCTTTTACTTCAGCCAAGCCTTTGACACGGTCTCCCACAGCATCCTCCTAAAAAAGCTGTCAGTCCATGGATTGGAAAGGCACGCTCTGTGCTGGGTTAAAAACTGTCTGGATGGCCAGGACCAGAAAGTGGTGGTGAATAGTGCTGCATCCAGTTGGCATCTGGTGACCAGTGGTCTCCTCCAGGGATCAGTACTGGGCCCAGTCCAATTCAACATATTTGTTAATGATCTGGATGAGTGGATGGAATCTACCCTTAGTAAAATTGTGGATAACACCAAACTTGGGGGCAATGTCAATCTGCTGGAGGGTAGGAAGATACTGCACAGGGACCTGGACAGGCTGGGTCAATGGGCCAAGGCCAGTGGTGTGATGTGAGGTTCAACAAGAACAAGTGCAGGGTCCTACACTTTGGCCACAATAACCCCATGCAGTGCCACAGACTGGGGGAAGAGTGTCTGGAGAGCAGCCTGGCAGAGAGGGACCTGGGAGTACTGGTTGACAACCAGTTGAACAAGAGCCAAGAGTGTGCCCAAGTGGCCTGGAAAGCCAGTGGCATCGTGGCTTGTATCAGGAATAGTGTGGTCAGCAGGGTTAGGGATGTAATTCTCCCCTTGTTCTCAGCACTGGTGAGGCCTCACCTCTGTACACACTGTATCCTCACACTGCAGTGTCTGCAGTTCTTCTCACTTCAAGAAGAATATTGAGGTGCTGGAGTGGGTCCTGAGGAGAGCAACAAGGCTGTGAAGGGACTAGGGGGAAAGTCATATCAGGAGAAGCTGAGGGGCCTGGTATTATTTAGCCTGGAGAAAAGGAAACTCAGGGGATACCTTATCAGTATATACAACTACCTGAAGGGAGGTTGTAGTCAGGTGGGGGTCAGGCTCTCCTTCCAGGCAACTCATGACAGGATGAGAGGGCATGGTCTGAAGCTCCACCAGGGAAGTTTTAGGTTGGATATCAGGAAGTGCTTTCTTCCATAAAGGGTGATCAGACATTGGAATGAACTGCCCAGAGAAGTGGTGGAGTCACCATCCCTGGAGGTGATGAAAGAAAGGCTGGATGTGGCACCTAGTGCCATGGTCTAGCTGATGTGGTGGTGTTAGGACATAGGACTTGAGGATCTCAGCGGTCTTTTCCAGACTTAATAATTCTGTCATTCTGTGTAGTGTGAAATTTTTAGAGTAAGGTCATAATTAGAGTATAATTTCATTTCTATTTACAGAAAAGCCATGCAGGAGCAGTCTGGGAAGTGTTCAGTCAATCAGCTGTAGTTACGAGTCCCTTAACAGCCTAGCTGTCTTGCCATTACTACTCAGCAGGTCCAAATCACCATAGTACATGATACAAAATAAAAATAGAAAGAAAAGAAAAGATTTTTGGTAGGAGAACTGTTGTTTGGGATGCAGTAGCTGATGAAGGATGATGATGATGAAGCAGGAGGAAATGGATGCTGGGTTTTGTGGGTTTCGTCACGTTATGATCAAATAGAAACACAAAAAGTTGGGCCTTTGAAGTGCTAAGAACTGTTAGAATGTGAATAAAGCATAGCAGACGGTGAGAAGGAATGAATATGTTAGGTCTTTGTCATCTGGAAAGGGAAAATGGATCATTTTTTTTTCTTGTTGCTGTGGACTTTGCATCAATTAAAAAAGGGGCAAAAGAAAAACAGAAGAAAACCCAGCAGCCTAGCAGAGCAAATGGTCTGAAAAAAGAAAGGTGCCAAAAGCATTTCTATCGAAAAGCTCCTATTAGACCCAACAGAAATCACAATCCAGCTCCACAAGGAAAAGAAAAATTCACCTAGGAAATAAGAGAAAGATCATTAGATTCCACACCACTTATTGAACAGGATCCTGTTGGCATTTTACAACCTCAAGAACTAACCAGGCTGCATATTTTTGTATGGTAATTTCATTTTATTTCACCATGGAAAAGTAAATCTGATACTAACCAGTTTCCAAATCCTGTTAGAGGGGAAATACATAGCTTAGCTTATGTAAAGAACTCAAAGTATATGTTGTGGATACAGCTCCTGTGCATGAGCATTTGGATGATTTGATTATTTTTTTTTAAATTGTCTCTAATGCAATTCCTTTTCATTTTTCCTTTATGCCTCATGCATGAAGCTTCACTCTTGTACACAGCTATCTTGATTTTCAGAGCAGTTATTATTCTGTATACTTTGGCCAGCTGAAACTTAATGGCAATGGAGATGGATTCTGTGAGGTAATATCTTGCCTTCTTACAAAGGCTACAGCAGCACCTTGTAGTTCCAGAAAAGAGCTGAGACGTTAGAGAACAACTAGAAATAGGTTAGGACTTACCTGCTCCAAAAGCAGATAGTCCTTAACTTCTTGGTTAGAAGTCAATCCATTGGACTAACGACCCCTGGCTGAATTTTTGCTTTCAGCTTTTGCATCCAAACTGAACAGTCCAAATATCTGCCTGTCAGCATCATCAATGTGAACTGGAAGATGAGAACAGGCCAGTGACCAGCAGTCCTGGTGTTATGTATGACTCAGTTAACAAAACCAGGTAAGCAAATGTGATGGGGTTCATCCCACTAAAGTCTGAACATCTACAGGGTGGGTCTCTACACTGGAGCTGAGTACTCACCTTTTGAATTACCTATACACAAAGTAGGTATGGACTTTAGAATGAAATTAATCATACCCTTAATAAATATAATTTTATTATACTTATTCAAATGAAAAATTCTATCTTTTATTTGATTAATACTACTGAAAATAGCTAGGCAGTATATAAATTTCCCATTGCAGTATCAATACTTTCCTAGGAAGTACCTGAGAAATACCATGGCATTTTAAAGGAGAGAACTGGTTAGTCTTTGGTGGAAAATCGCTGCACTTAACAGCACAGCAAACATCTGTGACAGCTCCAGATAATTCTCTTCTGCTGTGGGAGGAAAAATATCTCCACACTGAATCCATGCTCTTGTTTTGTAAGTTTATGAAAATTCCACATCCAAGGATTGGCCAGGCAAGACATAAGGGAAAATTATCAAGAATGCTTAGCTCAAATGAGGTAACAGCAAGTATGTGAGAAGCTTTTCAGGATTTAAGATATGAGGATGAAGAGAGGACAGGGGAGGTGAAATACAATGAAGAAAATGAATGGTGGAGTGATTACTTATTCTGAGCCATCTAGGGTGATAATTCCATCTCTGCCCCTGATGAGAGAGTTAAGCAGGATGTTAACTTTGGATCACAAACCTTTGGCTTCTGTCAGGAAAGCTCAACTGGGCTATGTTACAACCATTTCTGCCCCTGTTTGCACTGATTTTAGTTCATTGCTAGCCTGGCTTTAAATTTAGTCCTTCTATTCAGACTCTGCTCAGTTGGAAGCAAGAGAATATCTTGATTAATTGTGGCCAAAGACTAGCTTTCAAGCTCTTCTGATTGGTGTTAGCACTGGGAAATTTATGCTTCTTAGTCCTAGTTGGCTTTGTCCATAGTGTGGCTAATGACACTGACCATGACAGAATCAAATGGAAAATTTTATGTGAGGCCTATGTGGTCTGATAACTATTTCGCTCCTGCAACCTGATGGGATTGATTTGGTTCTGGCATAATCTGGAAAAAAATAATGCAAGAAATTATGAACCACCTCAAATTCTGGATCTGTTAGAACTGCCTCCCCAAAAAATCCCCAAAGAGTGGTTATTTTTCAACAAAACTTTTTTTATTATTATTTTTTCCCCCCGGAGATTTTTTTTTTCTTGTTAGTTTTGGTTAGAAGTGTGCACATCAGCTTGGAGGAGTATGTAAGGCCTTCCCTTGATGCTAGAAATCTGCCAGAGGTTGAGTAAAATGTTAAGTGTGGCTTCAGGGTGTCTGGTACATAAAATGGAAACTACCTGATGCTTTATATGGTGTAAAGGAACAAAGCCCCACAGAGACCTATCAAAACACCTGACTGCCAGCTAGATAGAGAAGGACCCTGTCCTTGCTGCACTTTGGGGGCAGAGGAGCAGTCAGTACCTCATGTCATTGGAAATTTCCCAGCACCATCAGCATAGATAACCTCCCCAGTTACTGGGAACATGACTTCCCTGATGTTGCTCTCCAAGTGGCTGTTGGACAGTGGTGGTTCTGTTGTCACAGGACAGGTGTTTGTGTTTGAGTGATGCACGTGTTCCTGTGCTGTACCCATCAGGTGGGATGCTGTTCATGAGTAACAAGCACTCATAATAAGACTGGCAAAAGTAGTCAGAACATTGTTTTAGGTAATAAAGGGTTGTCTAACTCAATAAATGTTCCTTGTGTTTGTCATCATCTAATTCAACCATCAGTCTCTGTGGAAATTGAACCCTCATTCCCAGAGACATCTATAACAACAATCAGTAGGCATTATGGGATGCAGTTTCTGGTTAGAGATTGACTCAGGCCAACGGACAGAGAGTAAAAAACTCCCTTAGAGCAGACTTGAGTTTGTTTCGAATCAGGGCCATCTATCCAGAGGAAGATGTTATGTTCTCCAGAACACATAATTAGCCCCCTTGTGATCCTGCTTTAACATTTCATATTTGTATGATGTGAGACAAGTCTAACCAGGAGACTGACAGACACCATAACTTCAGATGAACTCTCATCTGGAACAGCAAATACAAGTTGTGAAGAGAAGGCACTTAAACCCATATTCTTGCTGTGTATTCTTAAAAACACCTGTTGGGGACATTTAATTCTGATAGTGTCCTCCAGACTTGGACACCAGCTAGGATAATTCTCTTGGTACACATTTTTACCAATAAAGTCTGAAAAGCCTTCTTTATGAGAAGAAAGACAAATCTCAAAAGTTGTTAATTTTAATGAAGTTGAGTTCTTGCTTTCCAGCTAGCCTTAGCTATGAGGCTACCAATAAACCAATTTAACACAGCATCTCAACTTACTTAAGCTCCCCTGATGGTATGAACAGCCCCCCAAAAAGCAAGGGTGTTCATTCTCATCAACAGTTTCTGGCTAAAAGGGCAAACTAAACTTTTCTCCTGAAATTCACCCCTAGCAAAACTGTCAAAATGTTTCGTTAAAAGTGCTGCTTTATCTTCTGGGAGTTTTGACTGTAATAATTTTCCTCAGTGGTTTGTATTTCCACTGCCATTTCCTTGTCTTAGTCAATTACAGACACCTGGTTTGACAAATGCCTTGGCTGTTTATCACAGTACTGTAATCCTGTAATTATTTTGCTTGTTTACTGGGGGTTTTAGTTTTTCTGTGCTACCACCTCAGCAGATGGACAGAGAGGAGGGGTAGGGATCATGCAGCACACACTTCACCCCTCATGCTATATTCACATTGAAGCAAAATGCTCATAAACACATTTTGTATTTTTATACAGTATATAACTTGTTAATGATGCATTTTAATATCTTAAGGTATTGCCTTGTCAATATAGAAGTGAATACAAGGATAAAATTTCCCTCATTCTCTTTTGTTATTTGGGTTAAGTAGAGTCCACCTGGGGAATATATGAACAAGGATTCCCAAGCATTTTTCTAAGGCTTAAGTTCTCATGTATCTTACATATTGTCAGGAATAAATAAATATCCTGGGAGGTGTCAGGCAAGCATATTTCCTTTTGATTATGGAATTCTTTTCCTTTGTTAGGTATTTAGAATACTTTCTCATTTTCTGAATCTAGTCACAAAATATCCCCATTGTGCTTATTTGGCAAATAGTGCAAAGTTAAATGTCTTGGCTACTTTAAAACTAGACACAGCTCCAGGTATTCTTCAGCTGCTTGGGACATTTCACATTATTGACATTTTGCCTCAGGGTCATACCAAAAAAGCCCTTGGAGTGAGTGGGAAATTCCACCAAGGTTAAAGACTCCTCCCTCAAGACTCCATTGCTGACTTTCACCACCTTGTGCAAAACAAGCTGAGGAGGTGGAAGGAGAGATGATCAGAGCATCTGTTTGGGAAGGGGAAGAATTGATTGGACAAGGAGAAAATACCATTGCTTAACAGGCCAGGTTGCAGCTTTCCTTTCTTAGGAGGGTTAGAAATCTCTTGAAACAAGGATGAGGCAGAAAGCTGAAGAGTGATTCTGTCTGAGGCCATTTGATTTTAGTTTTCTCTTAGAGCCCTCAGACTCCTTGCCGCAGGCTCCTTCTCTGGGTAATGGATATAATCTTCAGCTACCATGTAAAGGGCTTGTGAGGATTTAAACATTAGATTTTCAAGTTTATAGTGGCTGAGGAGCTGATGCGTTGAGTATCAAATCAACAGTGGCTGGGCTAATAAGCCTCTGAGCATGCCCACAGTGAAAGGGTTATTTCCAAAACCTACAGTCTCACCAGGGATGATGTATTCTGTGCTCTCCCTGCTGACTCCTGGGTGCATGATGCAGGCAAGAACGAGCAGCCTTGGATTATTTATACTCTGATTTCAGACTTCTGTCTTCAGACATTATTTCCCAGAAAATAGATATTAAATGAACCCTTTGCTTACTTTTTTTCAGGAGGCAGAGGTATCACCCCCTGTTCTAAGTAGCTTTTCTCAACACAAGGGAACAGCACTACTGGGGTATTTATGCTGACAGATTTGGCAGCCTTCATGTGTTTACATGGTCTGTAAGATATGTTTCTAACTCCAGGCTCTGTTCTTTACTAGATAAAAATTAAACTGTGATCCGAAGAGGCACTACTCACATACCAAACTCTGGCTTAGTATAGTCATAGCATAAGCACTGGAACTTCTGATGATGGTCTCCAATGTATATGACAGCAGCATGCAGCCTGCACTCTCCATATCCTAGTGAAAAACTGGCTGGGATAATTCACATCTTTTCCACTTTTCAGATGAACAATGTGACAGGAAGAATGTGAAACCCAAGGACACCACTGCAGACACATCCATGCCTGGCTGCCACACCTAACCAGCTAACAGCAAACAAGTGCAGTGTCCTCCTGACTGCTTTGAAGGGGGCAATGCTTAAAGTGTGAAACACCAAATATGTCTCTGGCATAATGAAAGGAGCTGACAGGATTTATTTTGCAAGTAATTCAAGAATGGTAAAAAACTTCTGTTCATGAAACAAAAGTCTTTCTTGGGGATTAAGCCCTATTTGCAAATGGATTCCCAGAGCAAATAGGGACCATGAAAAACAGCAAATATCTTCAATTTCAAGTGAAAACAATTTGTTTAATGTGCCCGGAATGGCTTCAGACACATCCCCAAATTCTTCAGTACATCCACTGAGGTGACCAAAAGCTCAGTAGTTCCAGAAGCCATTCAGCCTGCATGTGGCAGTCTGACCAGAGACCTTGCCCTGCTGAGAGGCTTTGTCTTGACAAAGAAGCAGCATACTGACTTGGGTAGAGTGTGATACCATCACAGCTATACTGCTCCAAGACTGCTGCTTGCCCTCTGGCTAGCTTGAGGCCAAAATGATAGGATAGGAGAAAGGAGTAATGCTCCTATTAATCATAGAATCACAGAATAGTTTGAGTTGGAAAGGACCTTTCAAGGTCACCTAGTTGAACCCCCTGCAGTGAGTACAGACACCTCTAACTAGACCAGGTTGCTCAGAGACTCATCCAGCCTGACCTTGAGTGTTTCCAGGGATGCCACTTCTACCACCTCTCCAGGCAGCCTGGTCCAGTGTTTCACCATCTTCATTGTAAAAATTTTTTCTTTATACATCTAGCCTGAATCTCCTCTTTTAGCTTAAAACCATTAGCCCTTGTCCTATTCCCACAGGCCCTACTAAAAAGTCTGACTCCATTTTTCTTATAAGCCCCCTTTAATACTGAAAGGCTACATATGGTCTCCCCAGAGCCTTCTCCAGGCTGAACAACTCCAACTCTCTCAGCCTGGCTGCACCTCAGAGGGAGGTGCTCCAACCCTCTGATCATTTTTGTGGCATTCCACTGGACCTGCTCCAAGAACTCCATGGCTTTCCTGTGCTGAGGAGTCCAGAACTGGACACAGCACTGGAGGTGGGATCTGGTGAGAGCAGAGTTGAGGGGGAGAATCACCTTCCTTGACCAGTTGGCCACACTTCTTTTGATGCAGCCCAGGATACACTTGGCTTTCTGGGCTGTGAGCACATATTGCTGGGTCATGTAGAGCTTTTTATCCACCCGTATCTCCAAGTCCTTTTCCACAGGGCTGATCTCAGCCCTGTCATCCCCTGGCCTGTATTAATACAAGGGATTGCCTTGACCCAGGTGCCAGGCCTTGCAGAGCCTCATGAGGTCCAAATGGACCCATTTCTTGATCTTGTCCAGGCTCTCTGGATGATATCCCATCCTTCAGGTATTTCAGCTGCACCACTCAGCTTGGTGGTGTTGGCAAACTTGCTGAGGGTGCACTTGATCCCAGTGTCTGTGTCATTGTTGAAGACATTAGAGAGTCCTGGTCTCAGTAAAGACCCCTCAGGGTCCTTTATCAAAGGGTATTCTTTTAGCTTGCATCTGAATGATCTGTGCAAAACTGCCTGATTTTGGTGCACCTGTAAACCAGAAGTAAACCCATAAATGGCATAGGGCCCAGATCTCTGCTACATTGTGTCTTGTAGATAATCATCTGCCTCCCTACAATGTACATGACGAATTGTCCCAAAGCAGGGCTGTAACACCTAACACTCTTTTTTTTTTTTTTTTTTTTTTCCAGGTATAAATCATCATGCAAAATTCAATGCAGTGGAGATACAAGCCCTGTGGAGTTGTTGAGGTGTAAAATTTGTTCAACAGAGGTTTGACTCAAGCCATATGGATTTAAATTAGAAGGAAAGGGTTATGAACACTAAAGAACTCAGCAAATGAATGGTTCAGAAAATCTCACCTTCCATAAGGTTTAGTCATCTTTTATCCTTAGGGAACAGATTTCATTATTCCTGATAATAATCCCTCTATAGAGGGAGATGGGGAGTTATACAGGGAAATGGAATTTAAAAGGCGAAGAAGGAGATAATTGTTTTCATGTTCTCTTGCCTGAAGAAAAGTCTTTCATTTTGCTTTTCTACTACAGACAATTGGAGGGCTGGAAAGGCTGGTGTGTTGTTTGTGGGTTTTTTTCTACACCTTACCCTATAATTGGAGAAAAGTTAAATTAGCTGCTTTTCATTAATGAGATCTATAGCTGCATTTTAATAGGTTGCCTAAATTGTTTTTCATGAAAGGAATATTAAATTCACTGACAAGAAAACAAAACAACTTTGTTCTCAGATACTTGTGTGTTCAAAGCTCATTGATTTTTAACTGTATTTCCTTCGTGTGGTGCCTTCAGAGACAGATAACACGGGAGTTGAGGGTGGAGGCAGGAGCCAAATGTTCTTGTCAACTTTATAAAATTTGAGTATAGTTTTTGTTTTACTGAAGGTGACTTGTTTCTTCTTGAACTAAGCAGTTTAGTTCTCTGAATACCCCTCAGATGGCTGTGGATCTTAGTTGCAACTACAGGCAATGTCTGCTCTTGTATCTTTTAAATGGTAGAATCACAGAATCTTTCAGGTTGGAAAAGACCCTTGGGATCATCAACTCCAACCATCATCCCTGCTCTACCAAGTTTTCCCCTAAACACCACGTCTAAATGACCCTCTAACACATCTAGGGATGGTGACTCAACCACCTCCCTGGACAGCCTATCCCAGTATCTGACCACTCTTTCTGTGAAAATTTTTTTCCTCAGGTCCAGTCTAAACCCACCCTGTTGCAGCTTGAATTAATTCCCTCTTGTTCTATCTCTAGTTACCTGTGAGTAGAGACCAGCACCAACCTCTCTACCGTGTCCTTTCTGGTATTTATAGAAAGTGATAAGGTGTCCTCTCATCCTCTTCTTCCTCAAACTGAACAGTCCCAGCTCCCGCAATCATTCTTCATAAAGGTTTCCTAAGTTTGGGGATGGAATGATAGCATTTGGGTCATCTAACTTTCTGGTAAAGAAAGATCTTTGCTAGTAAGAAGAAACTTCTATCAAGATAAGGAAATATTTTGCTGGCTCTTTTTCTAGCACCTTACTCTTTGGTTAATCAGAGATTGCAATGAGTCAAGTTTCCTTTTATTCAGAGATTACAGCCAATGGCACTGAACAGTTATTCTGAATAAATAACTTCCTGTGGGATTGAAGCATCCAGTAGCCAAGAGTCTACACATAAAATAGTGCTTGTCTCCTCTTTGGCATCACTAGATATTCCTTTGTAACAGAGATGTTGCTGTTGTATATTTCATTTGCACTCTTATAATGCATATACTTGCACTTGTGCCCATCCTTCTTAAAGTCTACACCAGACAAATTCCAAGATTTTGGCTCCTCCAGTTAGTTGTGTCTCAGTATTATCTGTGTCAAAATTGTCACTATTTTGATTTACACACAATGAGAATATAATCAGCTGTTTAACTTCTCCAGTTCAAGGATTCTTATGACCTAATAATGAGTTAACTTGAGTGTTCTTCCTGCACCAGCCAACCCAGGGCTCTTCTGCACAAAGCTGCTAAAAGAGACCAGACTAGTAAAGCAGAGATCAGGGGCTGTTGATGTCCTTTGTTGTATGTATCTCATTCTATAAAATAACTGCCCTTGAAGGACACCACTGAACTTCTCCTATAGTTAGAAGCCATATTTGGTGAGATGATGGGTGATTTAGGCCCTGCTAGCATACCTTGAAGTGCAAACACTGATAAGACACCATATCTCAAGGAGATTTCTGTAGGAAAAGTGTAAGGATCCCTCCAAGGGCAGCTCAACAATAAGACCATTAAATCTGAAATATTACAACTAGGTCATGGGGAGTAAGGTCAGAGATGCAAGGCTTTTGTATTCTACAATGAATGTGAATGAGACCTGAGCTGCTGAAGATAGTAGTAATAAAATGCATGTTATCAGAACTAGTTTGTTACACAAACTAGCTGACACATCTCAGGGGTCAGCATGGGTATTTCAAGCATGAAAAGTTGCTGAATGGGCAGTACACTGATGATAAAGGGTATGATTGCAAATGATGCTTAATGATGGTTGAATAGAGTGTGTTCTATTTATACATGGTTGAAGTTGTCAGTATGGAAGAAGTATGGAAGATCTACAGAGGGACATACTCACATCATAGTCACAGAGGAAAAAAAAATTAAAAAATCCCAGCAACCAAACCTTTCTGCTCTCATTATCAGCCACAAAATGCAATGGTAGCAATGTATTTTCTCTGCAAGCCAGGGGCCTTCTTTCAAAGCAGGATGGAGGCAGATAACCAGATCATGTTCTTGTTAGTTTAATGATTTATGTCTAGGTTTGTTTGTCTTTGCTGGGATTAATTGCTTCCAATTATCTGCTACCACGAAGTCTGCTGTATGTAGAAAAGATGCATCCTTGGTGGGTGGGATCTCTTATCTTTGAAGGAATCAACCCTGAAAATGTCCCAGTGATCTGGTGTCTGGCATAAGTTTTCTTGTATGGGACACGGACTATTAGAAATTAAATCACAGGAAGCAATTTAGGGGAGAGAGAGACAAAAGAGCCCAGGCTTTTGTTTGTTTGTTTGTCTTTTCTTTTTTTAAGTTTTCAGAATCTTCTAATTTTGAAGGTGTTCCTAATTCTTGTGCACCTCTTGTCCTCACCCCTTCTTTTAAATATTGCACATGTCGAAAGCACAACTGTTCTGTATTCAGTGACCAGATTAAAAACTTGGGAAAGGGAAGAGGCTGACTGTATTGAGTCAACTGGAGCTTGGTCTTGAACACAAGTGATGCTATTCCCTTCCTTACCTAACTTATCTGAACTTGAGGACCAGTTATTGCTGAACTCTGGAGTCTACAAGACAATAATCAAGACTGGGAAATCAGGTGAGTAAGATGCCATCCTTCTATGAGTATTCTCAGAGAAGGTGTTTCTACTTACACAGTGAGATGTCTTGCTTGGTTTTGTTCTTAGGTAGGAGGAATTAATGGTGATGTTCCCAAGTTGGGGTTTGTTTCAGAAACTTGTGACCCAGTACATAGAAAGGGTTGGGCTGATAAAACAGCTCCTGTATTTCTCACACACTCTTGAAGGAGGGGAAATGGTCTGATGTAGCTGCCCTGTTTTCTGGTTTTTGCATCTGATTTGACTGAGTTCTGAGATGTGATGAGCTGTGTTGTATGTGACTTTGTCTGGTTTGTTCTGAAATTTTCTTAGTATTTTACTGTTGCTCCTGGCTTTTCTGCTGACCTACATTTATCTTTGCTTTTGCCCTTCTGCTAGGCACATAGCAGTGCTTCCCTGGATGCCTTGTCTCCCTCACCAATTCAACCTTGCCTCAAGGCTCTGTTCATTCACTTGTATTTTATCAGATAATATTAACCATATAGCTTCACCATGAATGAGGATTTTTCATTTCCTTTATATCAGGGAGGTGCATCATTTGTGTAACAGGATTGTATGCCAGGTCTGATAAGGAGACCAGAACTTCCCCTAAATGCATTATAGAGCCCATTCTGATTCTGGCAGGAGACAGCTGAATATAACTCAGGGTAAAATTTAGCCTGTAGTATAACCTTTATTTCACAGTCAACAATTTACTATCTATCTAGTTTGTGGATGGCATGAAATTAAGCAGAACTACTATCCTAAACTGTAATAAAATCTATTGACATCCAAACTATGTATTATGCATATGTAGTCTATTATCCTGAGGCAAAAATGCACAGACATTTGACAGAAACCTAATGAAGGAATGCAAAAGAAGGAGGATTTAAATAAAAATCTCTAAAAAGGACAGAAAAGGTACCTGTTAGCCAGAGGGCTGGTTCTTTTAAAGATCTGTTTCAAGAAAGTGCAAATCTTGGGGCAGGAAGAGGAGTTATGGGGGCATCATGAGGCAGATTGAGGGGAAATGAACAGGGGTGACTGTGGAGGGTGAAGGTTTTTGTCAGGAAATGAGTGTCAGGTCTGCAGGACACGATGAGGAAGCAGTTGGAGCACAAAATGAGGCTGTGTGATGATGCATTAGTGTGAGGAGAAGGAAGAAACCAATGATCTTCTAAAGTGAGGCTCAAAATTAGGTGTCTGAGGGGGATCAGTGTTCCTGATGAATAGGACAGGGCTACAGTATTGGTTAAGGAAATTCTGTTTGGGAATCTTACCAGTTCTGATCAGCTGGAACCAGTGCAGCAGTTTGTCCTTTGCCACCCAGTGGGCTTCATGGCTGGGCTGTCATGAGCTGACACAAAGACTGCGTTAAAGAGTACAAACAGCAAGACAGACAATGAGAGGCAGACTGGCTTCCACAGGAATGGAGGCTGCAACAAAAACCCTCATCTTGTGGATCTCTAGGAAAATCAATTTTCAGTCTGCAGCCCAATATCAAAAAAAAAAAAAGAAAAAAGAAAAAAAAAAAAAGGATCTCATAATAGCACGAAGGAAAAGGTGTGAGATCCTATCCTGGAAAAAAAAAAAGGCTAACTGTCTCAAAGACTGTTTTTCTTCTGGTTTGTTCTTTTTTGGTTGTTTTTGGTTTGGTTTGGTTTGGTTTATTTTTTTTCTTTCTTTGAATCAGTTCTTGCTAATCACTTTTTTCTGTCTAACTTATTTATTTAAAAGTTAACAGTCATCAACATTACCATCCTTAATCTAAAATGTATTAACATGCTGAATCCCACTGGGATTTTACAATATATTTTTAATGTGTAAATTGTCTATAAGAATTAAGGGTACTATGATGCATATTCTTGTCATCACTGGAGAAATAGAACTAAATAATAAATTAAAGCTTTTCTACAAAAACATTAATTCTTTGCATATATTTGTTCTTACATCTTGTTTGTGAGCAGTGATGAAAAATATTCTGCACACTTTTTTTTTTTTTTTATAGTGAGATGAGAAAAGTATGACAGGAAAGTAAAATTAAATTATATTTCATTACTGATGACAACCTGAATAAAACATGGAGAGAGCATTATCAGGCTTCAAGAACTTCTGGCACCTTGACAACAAACAGAACAAATCTATATCCACTTAAAAGCTCCCACACATTAAAGCACCCCAAAATAATAATCTCTCTTTTTTCCAGCTACAAACTATAAGAACTGACAGTGAACAAAAGGGAAGCATTTCCTCTTGAATTTTTCATAAGAAATGTTTCAAAAGAAGAATATCAGATACTCTTCATTACTTCATTTCATACCAGGGCACACCCCAATTCTAAACCTCAGAAAAGTCTGGGAAAAAACCTCCCTGGGCACACAATTTCAGTCTCACACAGACTTCATCAAACCTGATCTCAATCAGGAGTAAACAAGATTTGAGGACATGACCTTCTTACTGATACACAATCTGTTTGCTCTGAAAACAACCATGTGATGAAATGCAGCACAGTGCCAGGAGTAGGATAGCACTCCTTTCACCATCCAGGCAGCTCCACAGCTCCAAGCTTTGATGTGGCCTTCACTGTGCTCCAAATGAAGTTTTCTAATTAGTTTGGTTTGGTTTGGTTTGGTTTGGTTTGGTTTGGTTTGGTTTGGTTTGGTTTTTTTCTTGCCTTTTCTTTTGTAATTACAGAGAAGTAATCCTACAAAAATTTAGAGGATGCTGCAGGATCCGTCTGCTCTGCTCAGAACTTGTTCTACACCTTGGGAGTGCTGTGTCCAGTGCTGAACTTCCCAGGACAAGAGAGATTTTGATGTGCAGGAGCAAGACCAGTGAAAGGCCACAAAGGTGGTTGAGGTACTGAAGCATCTGACATACAGGAAAAGATTGTAAGAGAAGGGACTGTTCAGCTGGAGAGGGGAAACCTCAAGGGGAATCTTATCCCTGTGTGTAAATACCTGGTTGAGGTGAAAGGAGTTTGTAAAGAAGAGGGAGCCAGACTCTTCTCAGAGGTACCTACTGAAAGGACAAGAGGCAATGGGTAAAAACTGAAACACAGAAGTCCTGTTAAACAACAAAAAAAAAAACATTCTCACTGTGAGCATGACCAAGAATTGGGGACATTGTGTCCAGACAGGCTGTAGAGTCTCGGTCCTTGGAGATATTCGAAACCCAGCTGGACAACAGCTGTGAGCAACCATTTGAAGCTGACCCTGTTTTGAGCAGGGTGGGTGGGCACCTGGTCTCCAGAGGTCCCTTCTAACCTCAGCACTTGCATAACATGAACATGGCAAAGACTGGAGCAGCTGTTTTCCTGTGTTTTGTGTCTCCTTAGCCGCAGAAGCTGTTCGGGGAGTGCAGCAACTCTGGAAAATACGCCTTAGCCAAAGAGAGCTGCTGGGCTCAGTACAGTGATAGTGGGGAGCTTTCTGCTGTTTTCCATCATTTTCCAAGGTAGTGCAGTAAGAATGCAAAATCCTGAGTCGTGTTGTTTGTGCCACCTGTTGTTCAGGGTCATCTAAGTACACACTGTGCTGCAATAAATAATGGATGGACAGTTGAGAGCCATGGAATGAGCAAGAATCACAGAGTAAATCTGGAACCTGCAATGTCCTTGCCTGGGTCTCTATTAGGACAAAAGCAAAGCAGCTCCAGCAGAGGTCAGTTAAGGAAAACTTTTGCTTTTTTGAAATATTTGCTTTGTTTTAGACTATGTCTTTGAAAGAAAAATACCAGACTTTTTGTTGTGTTTAGGATGTTACAATATAAGCATTTCTTAAAAAGAAATGAAAACATATAACTTCAAAACATTAGCTGTTATTTTTCAATTCCTTAAAAAAGTTCTTAATACTGTAAAAGTGAACAGGAAAGGTTATTTTTATTCCATGTTAGCTTTCCTAATCTGGATTTATGTGAAAGCTAGAGAGGTTCCAATTTACTTTAAACAGTCCTAGAGGGTTTTTTTCAGACTATGAGAGCTTTCCTCTTCCACTTTCTTCTACTTCCTGGGAAGATTACAATGATGTAACTCTTCCCTAAAGTGCTTCTCTTAACATCATTCCCCAGGTTAAGGTCTTGTAGGATTTAGAGTTGTTTTCCATGCTGTGTTTTTGATCCCATCAGAGGGGCCATCACAGCACAAAAATGACTGCTTCATCCTAAGAACAGAATATTCCTGTGGAGATTCTGAAATAGTGCACAGCCAACCTTATAATCATAACTGATCAACCTTTAAGCCCTTAAGCAGTAAACTGTAAAAAATCTCAGCTGTCTCGTAAAATTCCAGCTGAGGATGTGAAATCAGAAATACCTCTAAATAGCAGAATATATAAGCCACAGTCATCATTCTTCACTGCTAACTTCTCTTTCCCTGTTAGAGCATTAATCTTCCTTGGTTTTATTTATTTATTTATTTATTATGAACTTACAGTACATCTCCTTTAAGGTAAGGCCTTTCTTTATTTTCTGTTTACAAAACTCTGTGCAACAGAATCTTGACAAAGCAGTAAATAAGCTGTGAACATCAGAGAAAATGGGAAAATGGATCAAAATTACATGAATTAAGAGATTTGGAAAACATGGATAAGAAAAAACAGGAGATGCAAATTAGCAAAATCAATAAGCATTACATGAAAGAATAACAACTTGGAAAGTACAGTTCTAAGAAAAATTACAAGAAACTGTACAGGAGCCTGCCATGAGATGTGGGAAAAAAAAATAGGCCAATGCTTAAGTTAACGTTGTTGTCCATAATTCTGGGATATAAATTCACATTTAAATGTGAAAAAAATTATAAATCATCAAAAGCATTACCCAAAAGCATATGTTAAAAACAGTCAGAAAAATTTAAAAAACAAAACAAAACAAACTTAAATTCTGCAGCTCAGCTAAATAATTTGTGTAGAGAGGAATAAGAAAAAGGAATATGCGGATGATTTAGAATACCATTTAAGAGTTTAAGTAATAGGGTGCAATTAAGCTCGAGTTACTATAAAATGAGGGTTATTGAAACAAATCCTGGTGAACTGATGTTTAGGAGAACCATCTTCATATAGGACTGGTGAAAGCATGTTAAAATCTACAGAATAGAAATAAATGTACAACAGTTTATTTCTGTACTGATGGAGAGAGAAATGTATTTATTCATTTATCCATCTATTTATTAAAGTGCTTTGGCTGAAGAAACAAGGCAAACCTTTCTTTCCTCAGGTACTACTGTAATCAGCATTAGACATTCAGTAGCAGATTAGCACTTGAGACATGAAGCCCAAAAGCAGGAATGAAATGATGGATCTAGGAACTGACTGATTTTTGAACCAACATGTGCTGGAGAACCTGTTAGGAATAATATAAGCAGATATGTGGTCATGACCAGTGGCAGGAGAAGGAGCTGTAAATAACAAATTGAGCTCCCAGGATCAAGCAATAAAGGTGCTAAACAGCCTGGCAGGCTTTACCAGGGCAATACATCACAGTGAGAGTTTAAGAAGAGTTTTTGGGGTTGACAATTCTGCATTTTACTTCTTTCTTTTGCTTGAGAATATAACATACAAGTCCAAGATATTTATTCCAGAGAAACCTCTGCTTAAATTTCAAAGCATTAATTTAGCATTTTCTCTGACAAAAAAAGCATAAAGGACTGAAAGACAAAGTGACTGTCAAGTACCTGTTCCCATACCACCATTTCCAATTTTGTCACATTTATAATGTTGCAATCAGAAGGAACATTTAGCACTGGCCATGGAACCCCTTGGCATTCTGATACCCTCTTTCCATCATCCATACCTCTACACAAGTTCTCTCAGGTGGCTATCAACAGATTGCCACTGACTTAATTTGTGTTAGAACCCGCATGAAAGAATTTGTTTTGTGCTGAAATAGATAGATCTGAGTTTTGGCACTGGATTGCTCCCTGGTCTGGATTCCTTCCAGGAATGCTCCTGTTCTCCAGATTTCCATTCAGTGGATTTGCTAATGATCCAATTTCTTCCACTGTTGGCTTATAGAAGAGAATAGGCAACACTGGCTGCTGCTGTAATTTGTTTAATCAGTGAAAGAGGTTGTGGCTTGGAAGAGATTTGTAGTTGGTGAGGGCTTGTGTGCTGTCCTTCATTTAGGATTTCTCTGCTAGGAGGCTACAGAAGTTAAAAGTCACTGGCATACAATAAAGAACAGTAACACACAGGAGTGGGAAAGCCAGTTTTTATCTGGAACTAGTGTTTCAGTTTCCATATGGCCATGATTGACCTCCAGGTCCTATGAAGCAGAGAAATCAGGTCCTAAGCTCTGAGCCCCATTATGGTCAAAAGTTCCTTTTAATGCCAAGCTGGATCCATCGAAGTGTTTTCATAGGACAGCACACGATTGATGGCCGAGACAGAGATGATCATTCAATAATGTGTACCCAAATAAGTTTCTTTAATTCAGCTTTTTATGTAAGATGCTTCTTTATGAGGCATTTAAGACCCTTAGGAACTTTAATACTTAGTAAACGATGGTAGTACATGCTAGAGAGGGGGTCACTCATCAATAAGAAAATGAAATAAAATAAAGGCATCAAATTCTACTCCTCTCTAAGGCTTGTTAGGAACCCAAGACTAGTGAGTGACCCACTTCCAGTATCAAAGTATAAACCACACAAGTGTCAGTGAAAGTCCCCATGCTACCAGCCAAAGCACTGGGAGAAAAGATGAATTTTAACTCTTTTTTCATCCTTACATGGCCAAGGTGCAGACTTATTGACAGGCATGTGTGAAAAAGCTTCTGTTGCTGCAGCTTGCTACACCTGATTTTTTAAGAAGGAGCTTCAATCTCAAGGGCTGTCAGTTTGGCACCTATAATGAGCATGTTATTCATTTCCAAAAGAAATATGCTGAAAAAAAAAAATATGACAGGCTAAACTTCGCATCTCTATAAGCAGAACTGTTGATCTCCCAAGATAGTGTTCCCAGCCCACACACCCCTCACACTACCATGTGCTGTTGCTTCTTTTCCTTTTTTTTTTTTTTTTCCCCCCCAAATCTTCCATATTACATTTCCTTGGCAGAAATTCCACTGTGGATGCTAGCAATAGACTTGCCTTGATGCTGCTCATCACAATCCCCTGTGACAGCTTAATACCTCATTATCAACATTAATAATAAACGTGTGTTTCTCTGAATATGAAATGTGAGAATCAAATATACTTATATGGGAGTTCACACTGCAATTATCTGAATGTGTAATGTCTGGTAGAAATGCAGGCTCAAAGTGCTGGGAGTGAAGGACACAATTGGCATGCAGATTCAGGCTTGTTTGAGAGCTGTGACACAGACTTCTTGTGTGCCTGAGGGTAAGTTGCTTGACCTCATGCATACTCTTTTTCCTTGTTTTTTAAATCCCTCTTGCACTTTTAGTGAATGATTTAAGTTTGGTGTGCTACATATTGCAATGTTTATATATACACTCCAACAGATACTGGCATCTTAGCCTTTACATGACTGTTGAGTAGCTGCAGCTCCAAGCTGATTAATACAGAATTAAAAAATCTGAGAATATGTATTTAAAAATAGTTAATGGATTATTTTTCCCTTACATGCTGCCTAGTGCTAAATATGAATTTCCAAAGAAAGCAGACTTTTATTTTATATTCTAACACAATTTTTTTAAAGTTACTATTTTTGACTGAATGGCAATGTGGTAGTATAAATTCAAGTACCAATAGCTGACATGCTACCAAACCCAGTTTCACAGATGAAATAAAAAAGATGGAACATTCTTGTCATAAAATAAAAAAAGGGCAAGGAAGTGGGCCTTTAAAAACCTAATTTCTGTTTTTAATTTCTCATAATATTATTGTCTGTATTTCAATTTCCAGCAGCCAGAGTTGTAAAGGTTTTAGAACTGCCTATAAAAAATAGTGGTCAAAAGGACCACTCCTACTGTGATAGAAGACATGCTGGTGAAAGTAAATGTATATTCATAGTAGGGGGTTCTGGAACTTCTCAGTAAGAGTACTGAGGAAATTCTTTCATCCCTGCCCAAGGTAAATTACAGCCCAAGGACAAGACACAGGGTTAGAAAACCCATATGTACCTGGGTGAGTAGCCAGCAATGTGCTTACACTTCAAGCTGAATTTCACAAGAACAAATAAAATTAGCAAAACTTGCAGAAGGTCGGAATATCTGAAAATAATTCCATTTCTTTTCTAATACAGGTTAATAGTAGATACATTGGCAACTGTATTCTGACCTCAGTCTATCCTGGCTGTCAAATGTTATGCAGAAAACATAAGTGCAAAAAAGGAATTCTAAACTCGAGGAGAGTATCTAGAAAACAATAGAACTAAGATAAGAAAATGTCACTCTGACAGCTGGATGTATCCCTAAGCAATTGCCAAGGGAATTTCTCATATGAAACAGCTCTTGCATAAAGTTCAAAAATCAAACCAATGGAGTCTTCTGTCTAGAAAAGGGTCTAATCTAGAAAGAAAGGTCTATTTGTGCTTCGAACAGTATGAAACATCAAAATGGAGTGGTACATTTTCAAAACAGAGGGAATATGTGAAAGAAATGCCAGCATCAAGTATTTTATCCTGTCCTATGGGAAAATAAAAATCAAGAAGTGGCTCAAAGTACAGTAGAAACTTTTTTTCAAGGATGTATGCAGTACTGTTTAGCCTTCACTGAAATATAAACTCAGTAGCTCCAGTTTCATTTGAAATATGACAAAAGCAAAAGAAGGTTTTCAGTTTACTTAGTTAAAAAGTCAGGAAGGCAGAACTCCTCAGCCCAGATCCCTTCTTCACCCCTCCAACACCCTTTTAAATTCACTCTAAATATGAAGCTATCATTGTTCTTTGAAACTGAGTCTGAGAGACATGAAAGCTAAACAAGCACAAGTGAATCTCATGAAAAAAGGACTGAGTATAAAAAACACGTTGTTTTGAAGTTGTTGTTTTTCTTATTGAAGAACATTTCTCCCCTAAACTGTAACTCAAATCTAAAACTGTTTTCAGAACAGAAATTAACTTCAGAAATATGCCACAATGAGAATATGCCACCTCTAAGATTAGACCTCTGAGACACATAAATTTGTCAGGAAGCATCAACATAGTCAAGCAGCTGTAATTAGAAAGATGTCTCATGCAGAAATACCTTAAAAATCCATGTTTTAGGGGCCATGAGCTTGATGGGCTTTGAAGAGGTCTTCAAGCAATGGGATCAGAGAAAAAGGAACAAAGATTGTTGGCTTGGAATTGCTCCTCAGTGACCTTCACGAGTTGATGTTTCCCTTTATTTTAGTTCCTAAATAATAAAACAAATTATACTCCTTACATGCCCAATTTGTGTGGAATTTCCCCTCTTATGGGATATTTGAAGCAGTTTTAGCAGTTAAAACTAACTTGGCATTCCAGTCATCAGTACATCCAGGGCTGAGATTCAGCTACCCAACACAGATACTTGATGTCCTACAGAACAGAACTATTCTCCTCTGGCACATAACCAACTCCCACAATGTGCCACCTTCTCCCCTCTCCTGGTTTAGAGAAATATTTCCTAGGTACTCCTTCCCTTCTGCTCCTTTCTAAGATCTTCAGAAGACTAATTTCAAACTTCCTGTCTGTGGCCCCCTACCAATGTCAAAATCAAGCTAATTTGTGTGATTATTTGTCTCATCCTCACACCTGGAGAACTTCAAATCAAAACTGAAAGTGGCTGAAAGCTGAGCACTTGATTTCATTTTCATTTCTTGCTTTAAACTTTCTTTAAATCACAGAATTTTTGGAGACTTGTTTAGACAGTAGAATCTTAACTGCAGAGCTCAAACTTGCTGAAAAAAAGACTAAGCTGAAAAAACTGCTGCAGTATAAACTCAGTTAGAGTCTGAGTATCACTGTGTTATGAATATTAAATAACAAAGATAATAACCCTGGTTTTACCAATTTCTTTTCTGCTTCATTCAGGCCATGAGAGTGCATTGAGATCCCCATCCATCTACAAAGCCCTGTAATGTGTTGCTGGTTGGTATTATTATTAAAAATTAAAGGCATCAGGAAGTGCAAAATTTTGCTACAGAATTTTTATTAAAAATAAAACTAATGTAAAATGTTGACTTGCTTGCCTCAGATCACAGTTTCTCCATCTCTCTGTCTGTCCAGCTGTCTGTGTTATGGTTCCCTCTCTAATTCTAGCAATAACTTCAGAATAATAGAATCACAGAATGGTTTGGGTTGGAAGAGACCTTAAAGATGATTGAGATCCAATGCCCCTGCCATGGGTAGGGAGGTCACGTTGCTCCAAGCCTCATCCAGCCTGGCCTTAAATGCTTTCAGGGGTGAGGCATCAGCAACTTCCCTGGGCAACCTGTGCCAGTGTCTCAGTACCCTCATAGTGAAGAATTCTTTCCTTATATCTAAGCCAAATCTACTCTCTTCCAGTTTAAAACCATTACTCCTTGTCCTTTCACTACATCCCCTTGCCCTAGTAAAAAGTCCCTTCCCAGATTTCTTGTAGGCCTCCTTCAGGTACTTTAATCTACTCTCCAATTCCAACCTTTCTTGTCAAAGGAGACAGGTTACAAAAATATTTCAGTTTTTTCACAGTCAGCCATTCTTTTTGAAGATATGCACATCTGTAAGAGAGGAGGCTCAGTTAGAACCACACTGAGGGAGAAGAGTCAGGGCAAGCTAATAGCTCTCTTTTCTGTTTGATCTGTCTTGATTTCTTTGTGTGCAAGGTAGCCAATCCACACATGTGTTATTAGGAGCCTTCTTCAGCATATGCTGAATTTCCTGCCCAGAGAGCAGTAGGTGAGTGCTCAAGGGATCTGACAAAGCTTTGAAGAGGTAACAACAACATCAAAGATATGTAAAGGTTGGGGAACCCAATGTGTTTTATATAAGTCCATAGAGACCAGGCTGGGTGAAGGGCAGCTTAACAACAAATTGAGTTATGTTTAAAATACCACAGGTTGTACAATATAGACACAGGTTTTGTGTCTATATGTGCTATTGATAGGAATCATTTTATTACAATGGCTGTATATTGGGTTGAAAGACATATAATAAAGACTCAGGGAAAGATAAAATATAGCCCACTCTTTTCCCTTATGGAAATTAGTAGGCAGAGCACTATGAATTTTAGGTCTGTATTATCTACTTTATTCTCACCATCTTTATGAATTAAATCAAATCTTCCTTTGGCATTGTGAGGAAGTTTGCCATGCGTAAAAGGTGCCAACTCATATACTTGTAGCAAATCACATGAAATGCAGATAACTATAAAGAGGATTTAGAAGTTTCTTTGTGAATGCACTGCCTGGCCTATACTTTAGAAGACACTCACACAACTTTTAAACATAGAGCCTTAAGTTCCTCTTAAAATACACCTGGGAGTTTTATGTGGACGTGCAGTGGGGTCAGGATCATTGTGTGGACTTACTCGTTGGGCTGTGATGATGCTAGGAAGAGGTAGCTGTTCCTTTCAATGCAGAAGGCTGATCTGCTCCTATTTTCCCATTCAGATTCTGTGCCTATGGCCCATCTATCCTGATGCTGACAAGTCAAATATTCTGTGCCATTGGAGAATCTGATATGCAGGCTATAGCAAGACTTTTATCAGACAGGGCACTGGTCCTACCAGTCAAAATGGCAAGGATGCCTCGCTCTCCAGTGGACAAAGGCAGAAAAGTAGGAAATACAAATAGTGCCATTTTAGCATGGTGTTGGGACAGTAAAAAAAAGAAAATTATGAAAAATTAGGCTAGAGTGGAATCCAAGCAGACATGTTTCCCAGAAAGACTGTCAAAAAAATGAAAATCAGAACCCATCCAAGACATTTCAATAGAAGACAAATTTCATTTCATCTTGAAAATATCATCTGAAATATTAGAGGAAGCTATTTCTGGTTTGGACTGTCACCCCAAGCAGCTGTATTTTCTTAATGATGGTTACAGAGCAAACACACTCAGCAGGACTTTCTCTGCTGACTTGGCACTTCTTGGATCCCCCTGGATCTGTAAGTGCAGTTTTTATTCATCAGTCCTGCACAGAAACAGTTGCATGCAGCAGAGCTCAGCCTGCACAGAAAACAATAAATGCTTTTGAAATGGTGTCACTCTGGTCTGAATGATTGTAAGAGAAGTCTAGTGTGGAGCCAAGGGACACTTAACGATAGCCTCAGGTAAGGCTGATGTTCTCTTTTAGCTGTACAAAGTAAATCTTAAGGTTTGTGCAAGGCCCTAGGTAAACTGCTGTGGAAACTGAGGTCTTCATTCTCTTCCCAGAGGTCTGTTGAGACAGCAGAGCAAACATCCTTACAGTACCCTCTTCTGCAGTGAAAGGTTTCTGTCTGTTTCTCCTGCTTTCTGTGGCCCAGTTAATCCAAGCATTCCTTTGGCAGAAGAAACACTTATTATGACTTAAGTTGAACTTACAAACTTTGGCTGAAAAGTTCTGTATTCATCAGGAAATAGTGACTTCTGGCCACTACCTCAACATCCTGGATCTACAGTGTCCTAGACAGAAAGTTCTGGAAAGGACACTGCTTCTAATTCATACCTAACACATCTAACAAAAGCTAATCTGCTCACAAACATCAGGTTAAGGCTTGTTCCTTCCTTTCAACAGATTTACAGCTTATGGAACATGGAAGTGGTTAGTTGTTTGTCACCCTCTGTGTGACACAGCTCTAGTTGGAATATCACAGTTATCAATCTCACCCATTCTGAGTGACGTGTTATTAATTGATCCCTCTGGACTTTGCCTCTGAGTCTACTTCAGGCATTGATTTGTTCAGTGCCCTCATCTACATTATTTCAACACTGAGTACTTTGTTCCAGCTAATAAAGTGGTTACAGGTTTTAAAGTCAATTATAGTCCTGCATATGGAATAGTGATATCAACACAAAACCCCTAGATAATTTAAAGGGTAGGTCTCAACATAATTTACAATATACCTTACATATTTAGATTGACTGCATCTTGGGATGCTTACATTTGAAACATGGTCAGGTGATTTGAAAATTACTCAAGGATATCTGGAATGTAGCTCACAAAAATTGAAGGAGTAGCTGCTAGATTGAAAAGTGAAAAAAGACATGGCTGTTGATTAGACAGAAGAGTAAATGAGACTACAATACATGTTTGGTTCCATAGACTAGAAAGAATAGTTTTCTGGGTTATGAATGTGGTATTCACTATTATACATACTTAGGAAGAGAGAGACAGATTCTGACAGGCAGTTCTTAGTTGCAGACAGTGCCAATATAGAAACAGGAAAGGTACCTTATAAATAAACATGACTAAATGTATGAAGACTCCAGGAATTTCAAATGATGGTTAAAGTGGCACCTTGTGGTTCATCATACTTGATCCCACTGTGTCAATGTCACAGTGGCAGCTGGTATCAAGAATCATCAGTGGGGAAGAGGATAATAAGCTGCTCCCCTCATCCTTGCCATCTTTACTAACCAAGTTATTCATATTTATGGGAGGTGGAAACTGGGACAGCAGTTTTGAAAAGTAGAAAAAAGAAGGGATGTTGAGGTTCACCATACTCGGATATGCCCTCAAATAAAAAAAGTTAAGATGTCTCAGCAGCAGGTAGGAAGGAAAACAATAACATTTATCCCTTCATAGGAATGCCATTCTTCTCTCAAGTTCTGGTTTCCTGTCCAGCTGTGTACTAAAGTCACCCTGCTTTGTGGTGTACATACGATTAATTTACCTGTGTAGGTGATTACATTGCAAAATGGAGAATGTCACTCTGAACTCCTTCAGGCAAAATCTCCTTTTAGCTTGATTGTTACCCCAGCCATTGAGTTACTGGGTGAAGAAAGTGGGCAGTAATGCCTTCTCCCTCTCCCTTTTAGGGACCTCAGTCTCCCAAGGCAATGTGTGGTGCTCCTCATGTATTTCAACTGGGTGCTGAACGTTCTCCTGGCTGGCCAGACCCCTGACAGTCAGGTGCTGCAATTCATTGCATCAAGAAATTTGACCTTCTTTCCCCTTTCAAAGTTACACCTTTAGAGGTGGCATTCAGAATTCAGTAGCTCTGGGATTTCTACAGTACTTCTAACATGGAACTCCCCACCAGTACAGATGTATCCTTTTGGCCAGCTCCACTACATGAGTCAAAAATTGCTTTCTTTACTGCTAAACTTCTATTTTGTTTAAGAAGAGCTCCATGTCCTACTTGTTCAGTCTGCACACTAGATCATACTTTTCTCTGCACCCTACAGTGAAATGCCTGTGAAAGATTGTTGTGAACTCAGCTTAATGTTCATCATTAGATTTTCAAAGCCTTTCAGAGTGGTGCACATGACTTTCAGGAGCCAAGAAATACTGATGACCCAGGATGTTATGGAGTTTTCTAAAAACTTTCTGTGGATCAGCAATATCCACTTAAAATGGAAATAGCTTGAAAGAACACTGCTTTCCAGCAATGCCTGGGGCCCAGCACATCTAGCTGTATGTTATCTCCAGCACTTTGCAGAACCATCAGCACAGGGCATAAGTCTGTGCATGGTGAAAAATACTTCTGTCCCTAAATATGGCACCTCTAACATTTGCACCTTGAAACCCTCAGCACTGACATCCTCAGTACCCACAACTATGACATGTCTTTTCTCATTAGGACTGTATGCAAATTAAAAGTTGGACTGCGACTGTTGGAAGTGTGTAAGTTAACTTTTCATCTTCTCCAAAGAATTCATTTCATTGTAATATATATATGTGGCATTTGCACATTTATCAGTATTTGAAATCTGCTCTTTAAATTGTCCTATATATGCACATATATTTATAAGTTAATAAAAACATACCCTTCCTACAGTTTTTTTTCTACAATGGAATAGCCTGCAAGCAAATTACATTTTCTTTTTATTGTTTACTCAGCACAGTGAAAGAATATATTGACTGCTAAGTTTCTATGACTTTTTCCTCTACAGCTTAAGAAAATGGACTCCCACTCTTATTGATTTCAAATATTTTCCTTGTTGTCCCATAAATTGTCACTGCAGCTCTGACCTCTCTGCAAATTTACAGATAAAAATAATTAAGACACCTACTTATTTACAGCCATGTGCATCCACATGTTCCTCACAAGAGTCTTCTGTACTGTGGGTATTTCAGTCATAAAAACATACAGCTGCCATATAAAATCAAATCCATTTTAAGAGCTGAATTTCTTAATTTTATGTCAGGAGCCATTTTAATGGCCTGTGATCTAGATCTTGCTTCTCTTAGTATTTTTGGAACTATTCTTTAGTTCCATGCCACTGTATTCATCAAAATTGTAAATATGGGAAAGGATACCATGGCACATTTTTTGCTCCCATTTTATTTTTCCAATTTTCCACTGCTGGCATGTGAAAGACCCTGCACACTCTGTCCTTTGTTAATGAGTGAATGGCACAGATCTGGTCTGCAGCCCAGTCCACCCTGTGCTCTGCAATCTCAGATCCTAATTTAGGCCCAGGGACACTCAAGATCAATCAGATGCAGCTCACTGGAGGAATGAAGATAGCCAGGCCTGTTAAGAAAGACTAAACTGGATCCTCCAAAGCTTACACTGCTACATAGATCATATGTGCTGAAAAACTCAAGAACCCAATGGGAAAAATTATTTAATTGCACAGGTATTTGTAAAAAGCAACCACTACTATGTAAGCAGAGGAAATCATATCAGCACTATGAGCTTCACACCTTTTTTCCTGTAGGAGGTGACTTCATAAAACTTGCATCTTCTTTTTCCATGGCACAAACTGTTCTAAATCTCACTTAAAGGTTTGAATTCAGCCCTGATGAAACTGCAGTGATTTAGTAGGAGTCATAGAAACATCTTGGTTAAGTCAGACCATTGCAAAATTTTCTAATTTTTCCCACCTTCTATAGCTCAGCTTTATCAGAATACTTTACCCTCTGAAATACGAGAAAGGAAAACTTGTCTTGATTGTCACTAAACATAAAGATGTCATTTATACAGATTAATGAAACAGAATAGATGTAAAATATTTTAAAGAGCTTCATTGCTGGAACAAAGGTAAAGAGCAACAACTACGAAAAGTAACAAATGAAAATTAAGCAAGAGCATTACTCTCATACAGCATGGCAGAGAACAATCATCTGTTGCTATGAAAAATTAAAAAGGAAAATAAATGGGCTAGGGATAATTCAGGTTCCACACAAGAGACACTTAACACTTGCATGGTAGCCAGAGCCACCATCAAGGCATAAGATAGAAGCAGATGGCCCCAACCAACATGAATTGAAATTGATGCCAATCAGTGCAGGAAGGATGGGCAGCACATCAGCCTCTGCCTCACAAATGGCAAAGTGCTCAGGATGGGCTGTGCCCCTACAGCCTGGAGCACGGGTACTGTGAAAACCTGACCAGTTTAACCCAGTCCCCAATGACAATACCAGGGCTACTCTCCTCTTTCTACACTGATACCTTACCAAACCAAATCACTCTTGGGTTTTGAGCACTGATTCCAGTTGATTTAATCTCTACTGTCATGCTGACTCAGGGCTCAGGTACATGCCCAGACTCACTGTTTTTGACATTTGCCAGGATGTTGGCTGGTGGCACAAAGAATGGCAACTGGCTTCTAAGGATAGGCACATGACTGGGGGCACTGCGTCAGGTTCCACTGGACCAGGAAAAATGAGCACAAGCAGTACCAAAGACAGCCCAGAAGTACTTCAAGTACTTCAAGAAGTTCAAGGGTTGGACTTGATGATCTCTGAGGTCCCTTCCAACCCAGCCAGTTCTATGATTCTAGGATTCTACTTGGAGAGTTACAAGGGATTAGTTTCACTGATCTTGAGGGAGGATGGATCATCACAAACCTCACCAGCTTGTGCTAGGGCTTCCATGTCCATGCCTTGGCTAACATAAAGACACAGAACACTTATACTGAAACCAAAGAAGGGCTTCTCAAAAGAGGCATTTCACTCACTGGGGGAAATCACTGCATGAAAGAGCAAACTGTGAAAGAAAGGATCTGGTCAGATCACCTCCTGTGTTACTGGGGGGTTGTGGTAAGGAATCAGCATCAGGTAAGTAGAAGATGGGCTGGGGACAGGATGTATTACTGCAGTATGCACTGTATTGCTCTCAAGTGCATCAACTGCACATCAGAGTATTTCAAAATGTCAGCAGAAGTAGCAAACGTATTTTTGGTTAACACTATGAAGTATTTCAACATGATTAAAAGGTGATAAAAGATTAGGATAAGGACAATGCTTAATTTATAAATGCCTAAATTGTTTCAGATGGGAAGATACTCAGGCTTCTAGTACAGCCTAGAAAACAGTAAAAAAACATCTTTTTTTTTTAATGGCCTCATTCTTGAATCTATTCTGACACTAACCCAAAGTTGGTTTTGGGTAAATTGCTCATTCTAGAGATTTCTGACTTCCTGGCAATTAAGCGAGAAAATAAAAATTATTGTTACTCTTAACAGTTACTGCTACTGTTAATAATTATCATAGTGCTCTACCAGAGAAAATTATTCTGATTTAGGCAGAAGCATGGAATTGTCAACAAGGCAAAATTTCCGGAAATTAAATGAATGTAGAGAAAAATATTAAATTTGCCTGCAATAGAATAAAATGGGTGAAGTGAGTATGCCAAACTGATGATTATGCTATAAAAAGACTATACAATAACTAATTCATATGTAATAGAATGTATTTATTTATAAGTCACAAAGCCTGAAGAGTTCCTAGTGTTACAGACCAGATACTTGAGAGTGAACATAAGGCTGTCTGATCACAGCATCCTTTTAGTAACTTATGATTAAATCATTTGCTACAGATAGAAAATAAAGCTTTTATTACTGGAAAATTATTTCATCTAGCATATAAAATTGCTGGAAGCATCCTTTCTTAATTACAAATTTTACTCTGTTCTTTGGTACTTTCATGCAAATGTTTTCTTAGAAGAACAAGCACTGACAAACTAAATTAGAAAAGAAGTCACGGGTTTAAGAGCTTAAAAATGGTTAAAACAGTTCTAGAAATGTATTCTAAGCATAGATAGGCTAGGAAAAAAAAGTGCAAAATCACAATCAAAAATGAGATAATTATCATTTCCTTGAGTGTGAAATGATCCTGTGGTTGAAAAGTGAATTGGGCCACATTCCGTAAAAGCTGATCTATGGGTCTTGTGGTAAATCATAAACCACCAGCCTGCCTCACTGCAAATGCTACCCTCCTCTAAAGGAAAGCTGTAAGATACTTTTCTGCTTTGGTTAAATACAAATATTACATCAATTTAGAGTAGCTTGAAATGGGAAAAAATACAGGCATTAAAGTAGCTATAGTTTTTACAACAGATACAAACCTAGGCAAGTTGCAGCTTCTCTGTTACATAGCTGAACTTACTCTCTTAAATTTGTTTAATCTGTTCTAAACAAGTGGAAGTAAGTTAATGAAATAATGACAATAATTGAAAAAATCCTTCTTGCCATCCTGTAATGTTTTGGGGAACAAATGAGAAGAATAACAGGGGTAGTTCTAACAAGGTCCTTATATACAGCAGTGGCTTCATGGAAAGTTCCCCATTTCATTATTCCTTGATTTCTTGTGGTTGCCATCTAGAGTTTCACAGAGGGCTGCAGGAGACAATAATGACTTGTGCCCAGTTTTGTCATCTCCCCTTTAATCTGGTTCTATTACACTTTTAGTTTCTCAGATCTTTAGAAATGATCCTTCTGTCCACACCTTTTTTGACAAAACCTTCCCCAAGGTTCCCTATGAATAAAAATAAGCCCAGCTGACCTCAAGCCATAATTTGCATAAGCTAGTTTTGCTAAATTTTGGAGGATTTGCTTGGGACGTGTTCCAACATATGAGGAGCTGAGAGAAAGCATCTCAAGGTCAGTGTAGAGAAGGAGGGTGTAAGCAAGAGAGGTGTAACCAGACCCATCATCAGTATGTCTCATGCTGTAACTGAAGTGCAAAGCTCTACCCCTTGCACAACTCTTGTATAACACAGAATTTAGGTGGTCTGTACAGTAAACGTGTGACTGACTCCTGTCCTCACATCTCCAGCTGTTTACAGTCGCTGCTTTGGGTATTTCAGTCTGTGCTGGGCATCATGAGAGGCATTCTGGAATGTTTCCCTGCATGATATGTTATAGCTGACAGGCTGGTCACAGATGTGCTGCCACTTTTGATGCTCAGGATCTCCTTACAAGATCATTCCTATCCTTCATGTGTGTCAAGAAGGTTTTTCAGGTGTCTGTGTCATGCTAAGCATCTAAATGAAATGTTTTTACTGCATTTGAAGACCTCTAAGACAACAGTATTCCACTGAACATGATATGTCTGGGAGCTCAATGACCTCAATGAAATAACCTACCAAGAAAGAAATTATTGTTATCTTAAATGTGCTTTATTTCTTGTCTTCTTTCATCTGTGCATAGGGCACTGTATCCTGTCATTGTGGTAACCTGAAAGCATTCCCTCATTGCATTTCTGAGAAATGGATCATATCGTGTTCAAATAAGATGCACAGAGACAATTACCTTGAATTACATTCCCCCAGTAGCAATTCTGCTACCTCACCCTGGAGGTGCAAGCACCATTGTCGGGACATCCATGACGCAGTGAGGTACCTAACATGGCCTTGTCTTCATTCTCTGCCTCCTAGCTTTGAGTTAGGTCTACTTAGATTTTCCCACCAAAAATAATTCCAAGAAAATCACCACCTCATTTCTGGTTATATAGAAACAGATTGGCTTCTTGTTTGGTTCTGGGTTGCCTTCCTTTAGCTTGAGATTCATGAAGTGTCTCCAGGCTGGTGAAACGTTTGCAGTCACATCTGCTTCAGCGTGTAAGGAGCATTTCTGATACATTTGTGAACTCTTGGGCCAGGGCTCTCAAGTAAATTGTCTCATCTGATTCATCATCAAAACTCGAACTCCAAAAGCTTCTCCACACAGAGATTGGAGTGTTTGTCCAGTTATGGTCCAAGCAGTAAATTTGGTCAAACAGCAGTGAGTGGAGACATAAAGAACAGCTTCATTTTCTAAAAAGCACTGCAGCTCTCTCTGAATAGCAGGTTCAGGTATTTTGAACAACACTGCTTTGGTTTTGGGGTTTTGCCTTCTTTTTTAATCTGGTCTCTTTCAGATTAGCAACATACACAATAAATTGATTCTTTGATGTACTTCATACTAGAGCTGGGGGCAGGAAGGCAGCAGCTGTGTGATAATGGGACTCCTTAAGCAAAGAACAGGGTGATTTTTAAGAAACAGGTAAGTTTTCCAAATTCCTGTTTCATTTTACTAATTACTTCCATACTGTCCTCATTCAGACAACTCCTATGTACTGTAGCCTTTATCATGGAATTCTGAATAGCAAAAGGGACTTGAGGGACAATTTGCGGGAGCAAGAGTGGAAAAAAAAGTGAAAGTTATGGAATTTACTGAGATAAGGTAGAAAAGCACTTCAGTAAGTTGCTTGATGATGGTGAACAAAGTTAAAAGAGGAATGCCCTTCCTTGAGATTTCTTTCTTTGTCCAAGTAGTTAATATATTATTGGCCTCAAAAAAAGGATTAGACAACCTTGTCTCTTACTCAGAGCTATAATGTTAATAATGCTAATAGTTATCTTGCCTTGGAAAAAGCTAACACTATATTTCTCTAGTGCTTTTCACCACAGAAGTACATAGTTGGCAGGCCTTAGTGCAACCAATAGGAAGAGAAAAAAATCATCCTTCACCTCTGAAGGGTAAATATTTTGGCTGGGACACAGCAGTTAATTAATATTTTTCTTGTTCACAGTACTGCAGTGTCCCAGCCAAGGTCAGAGCTGCATTGTGCTGAGCACTCTATGGATCTGTGAAAGGAGCATGTTGAGGCTCAAAGCTCAACAGAAAGGAATGGTACAAATTGGAGGGCAGAATGGAAGCACATTCAAACCAAATGCAAAAGATAGCACTTCTCACATGAGCTTTAACCTAGGATTTTGCCCAACTTTTGGTGCTGCCTCATAGCACAAAAACCCATTATGTAACAGGAAAGTCAGTGATTTTCTATTACCTTCTAAAGGGGAGAGGTGCAATGGCAACTTAATTATCCTCCTGAAACAATGGATGATAGTCAGAAATCAGTTGGAGTTTATCAGTGGTCAAAGTGAACATTATGGCCTTTGCTAAACTGAATGTAGCATCTTTTTATTCACAGCAGAACAGTCTCAGCTGCATGCTCAGGAATTACATGGTTTCTTCAGACTCAACATTCTTGTGCTGAAACCTTGGCCTGAATCAAAATGAGCTTTGCAAGCAATATTGAAATGGAGATTCTTATATAATGTATATCTCTGGGAATCTGGGTATACATGAGTAATGAATGTAATACAACTTTAATGAGAATTTCATTTTATGACCCAGGATACAAGAAGACATAACTTCTCCTAATATAATTACCTTTGATTAATCTGTGGGAGTTATTAATTTCAGACAAAAGTTTTGCTTTTTTGAATGTCCAGATTAATGATATTACTTTTACTAGTTTGAAGGTAGATGATGACACAGATATAATAGGCACTGGAGCAGAGATGTATTGGACAGCTTACTGGAAACTGAAATTACAGCAAATGGATATTGCACAGTGACCCATGAGCACAGTGGCCACTTGTTCAACAAGAATTCTGTTATCTCCCCTCTGTTAGCACTCCTAACATACATACAACACAATCTGCTTTAAGCTAGGACCAAGCACCTCTCTGAAACACAAAGCAGGAATGAGAAGGAAGGACGTTTAAAGGAACAAAAGTATTCTGCCCAAGCATCTTAGCATTATAATTTACATTCTGGTAGTGGCCAAGGGGGTGAAAGAAAATTGAGCTCCATTATGTTACAGGTTGTTCAGACTCCTGAGAAAATAAAGTCAAAGCTCAGAAGAATTCACAATGTTATTTCCAGTGAGCCAAACAAATGAATACAAGAAGCAGTACCAAGGAATTCAAGTAAGTGTGATGAGGGAGGCAGTATTAAGGAAGGATGTTGTGATGGATTTTACAACTGTTTAATCTCTTTACTTGCAGCCTGCCCTGGTTTACTCTGTGTTCCACTCTGTTGAAAAGGGTTGCAGAAAGGAAAGCTGCTTGCCTACCTTAACTTACAGATATTCCCTACATGATGTGGTATGCTCTGGATTCAGGGGAATTTAGAATCATAGAATCATAGAATTGGCTGGGTTGGAAGGAACCTCAGAGATCACCAAGTCCAACCCTTGACCCACTGCTGCGGTTGCTAGACCATGGCACTGAGTGCCACATCCAGTCTCTTTTTAAATATCTCCAGGGATGGAGAGTCCACCACTTCACTGGGCAGCCCATTCCAATGCTTGATCACCCTCTCTGTAAAGAAATTCTTTCTAATGTCTAACCTGAACTTCCCCTGGCACAACCTAAGACCATGCCCTCTTGTCTTGCTGAGAGTTGCCTGGGAAAAGAGACCAAACCCCCCCTGGCTGCAACCTCCTTTCAGGGAATTGTAGAGAGTGATGAGGTCTCCCCTGAGCCTCCTCTTCTTCAGGCTGAACAGCCCCAGCTCTCTCAGCCTCTCTTCATAGGATCTGTGCTCGAGTCCTTTCACCAGCCTGGTTGCCCTCCTTTGGGCCTGCTCCAGGACCTCAATCTCCTTCCTGAACTGAGGGGCCCAGAACTGGACACAGGACTCGAGGTGAGGCCTCACCAGGGCTGAGTACAGGGGCAGAATCCCTTCCCTGGACCTGCTGGCCACGCTGTTCCTGATCCAGGCCAGGATGCCATTGGCCTTCTTGGACACCTGGGCACACTGCTGGCTCATGTTCAGCTTCCTGTCAATCCAAACTCCCAGGTCCCTTTCTGCCTGGCTGCTCTCAGCCACTCTGTGCCCAGCCTGGAGCTCCCCATGGGGTTGTTGTGGCCAAAGTGCAGGACCCGGCACTTGGCCGTGTTGAGCCTCATCCCGTTGGAATCAGCCCAACTCTCCAGTCTGTCCAGGTCCCTCTGCAGAGCTCTCCTGCCTTCCAGCTCATCCACACTCCCCCCCAGCTTAGTGTCATCTGCAAATTTGCTGATTTGTGCCTTTCCTGAGAGCAACTTGAGTGCAGGAGCCAGAGCACAGAGCAGGAGTAGGGAAGCGTCACACCTGTAGTACAGAGATCAGTAAATTTCTACAGAATGAGTAAAGAGACTTTTCCATGAACTAATAGCATCCTACTCAGTGTTTGGTCTGGTAAGGTACTAAAAAACACTGGACTGAGCCTAATACCATAAGAAAGAAACAGACCTGCAAAAGACCCTTCTTTGATTTTGCAAATTTGATTGCAAATTTGATTTCTATTGTATTTTACCCAGCAGATCTTTCATTTGAAAGCTCATTTCAAAGTTCCACTTTCAGAGCTACTTCTGTCTAGTGTTTCCATAAGTGCATCTGTGAGGATGGAGATCCTGTTTGGTGTTCGTGTTGTGCTCTCAAGTCTATCTCAGAGCTATGACTTACTTCAGGTCCTGTCATACCCATGCATATAATTAAATCATCTATAAGGCAAAAGTTAGGGGTGATAATAATGAAATACAGAATTTCAGAATGTTTAAACCATGCTCACACATAATGCATGGAAAAATCCAATTAATTTGACATATTTCATATGTAGGGGAGCAAAGTATCTGATTAGAGGATGAAAGCCCAAATGACCATGTTATTTAATGTATTTGTCTTTAAATTAAGCTAAATTCTGAAGTCCTCACACAAAGCTTGCACTAAGTTTTAACAAGGTTGCCTATAAGGGGCTGGGAGAGAATCAAATATTATTAGATTGGATTTAGCAGTGGATTAATATTTCTCATTCTGTCACAATAAGACTCTTTACTTGCAAAGAGGTACTAAAATAAAGTACTATGGAAGATAAATGCTTATATCTAAATGGCAAGTAGTTTCACTACATATTCTTACTTTGGGGCACAAAGATTACAAATGCCTCTTCTCTTATAAACATTATCTTTCCTCCAACATTTTTACTATTATCTTCCCATATTTATCATTGCTATCCACCTCCAGTTGCATCTGTATTCTTGGATGTTTATTTGCAATGTATTAGGTGAAGGCAATATGTAAGTCATGAACTTGATTTTTTTCCTGTATTTTATACTGGGAGCCTAATTTTGGGGTCTGCTACCAAAGATGTTTTTTGGTAGATCTACCACCATAAGATGGTTTTTTATTAGTTTCTCCTTCTAGTTGTACATTACTTATTTTTAAGTTACCTAACTTCCAGGTACTTACGTAGGTGTTTATAAGTCAACTAACTTATTCCTTACACTTGCTGGGAAGGGAGCCAAAGTTTATTTTTACTGAGTTGATGAGTGCTATATCTTGCCCACCTTATATATCAGAGCTAAGCTTTGGAAGAAGCCATCTCATTTTCAGCTCAGGAGCCTGGCAAACAGTAGAGACAGGACAGCAACTGCATTGGAGCTCCTCTGACCTGGCTTTAATTCCCAGATGCTCCCCTAGACTTCTTTTATGGTAGTTTTTTGGGGGGATAATTTAAATGAGTGTGGGCCCCAGGTCCCTTCTACAAAATGGGAACTTTGCCACAGCTTCTGTGCCAGTCTTTTAACTTCATTTTCTCTCAGCAGCCAGAATGTTCTTCCGAGCAGAGATCCCTTACCTGAATGAGAGCACTTCCCTTTAGAAGGGTTCTGTCCATTTAATGTAAAACAAATAATTAACAAAAATAGAAGCAAAATAGAAGCAAGGACTATTGGTTAGGTTTGTGCTGTTGTGAGTTTGCTATAGGCCTTTATGATAAATGATGAAAATACCCATCCTACTTGAAAAAAGATCTTTCACTTCTACCACTTCTCTAATAAACATCTCACTGGCACTCTCCCTCCTAACTTTTAATCATGGCCCTTGTTAAGTTCATAAGCTTTAAACAAATATAATTTCCTTACTTAGGCAAGTCTATTACAAGTGATTCACATGTACCTCACAACTTTGTGATAAAGGCAATTGTGCATTTTCCTTGTCAGCCTAGAAATAAGCATTGTATAGAACAATCCTACTCCGTTTTCCAAATTACAGTGTAATAATTGGCTCCTAGTTCCTAGTCACGACTGAACTTCTGTATCTCCTACATTGTTTTCCTCTCTTTCATTTCCATATCTACATGTTCTTTTTAAGTTGAGCTGGAGAATCATTTCAGCAATATAAACCAACAATTTATCTTCCTCATATAACTTTCTTTGCAATTTTAACATGTTATTAAAGATGCTGGAAAGTGTGTGCAATGTGTGTGACAGAAAGCCAAATCTTAAATCTACTTTGCAGAATTTATGGCTGCTTTTCTGCCTCAGAAGACAAAAGAATGGCAACACTTGATGCCTGAAAATAGATGGTGACAAGCTGACAAGTGGACTTAGCTGCAAGCCATGTAGATAGTAGAATGGAGAAAAGTGCTAGAAAAGATTCTACCTTTAAGGTATCACATTGATAATGGTGGGCCAAAAGCTACATAAAGATGATCCCCAATTAGAAAAAAACCACTGCTCTGTATAATTAGCCTTAATGAGCAATGAAATTAGACAGTGAAGCTCAAAAGAAAATGATTATATATGTGCAAAAATCTCATTACTCAAGTGGTATGGAACATTCAACATAGAAACAGATCTGAAAGTGAGTAATAATTTAACTTTTAAGTTTTCCCTTCAAATTAAAACTTTGTCACATGCCAATTTTTGAAGACATCCTGAACTGCATAACAGGCACCATGCCACCAAATGTGTAACAGCACTTGTAAGAAAAGGTAGGTTATTTTGTGTCCCACTGAGTCTCTCAGAATCATAAAATTAGCCAAGGATTATGTGTTTCAAAGCAAAGGACAAAGCTTCAGCATATCAGAACCATCTGCTGAACAAATCAGACAGAAACTGCCACAATCACCAGACCACCAGACACTGCCAGCTCTACCTACAAGGAAACACAACATATCATCCTTGTCTGACATTCCCTATTGCAAAGATACTTGCATTCTGATCCAGCAAGTATCTGAGCAGCTCCAAGCACAGAAACAGTTTCCACTAATTTTGTCAGCTGGACTGAAATAAAAGAAAAGGCAAAGGATCCAGGATCAAAGTGTTCCAGCTCCAGATTGTGGAGCTACTGTTCTCAGTGAAGGCCATTCATTTTGCATGCCCTGATTCAGACAAAACCTCAAAGATGAGAATCTGAAATAAGTGACAAATTTATCACCTTCCAAAAAAAAAAAAAAACTTTAAAAAATTTATACTATTCTGTCAAGACATAGTCACCAAAGAGGCTCTGAAATTAAAGCACCACACTTGAAAGAGATTGTGTGGCTACACAGTGACAGGTTTATGGTACTGGCTCTTTCAGTTTTGTCTATATTAGGGACTATACATGGCCAAGACATGGAAATAAAGCTCGTCCATGCTTATCCACAGTTTTTAATGTCTTAATATTACTGTCCCAAACTGCACTTTTTCCTGACTTGTTTTGGGAATAACACCTCTCTGGGCAACCTAATCCAATGTTTTACCAATCTCATTGTGAAAAATTTCTTCTTTATATCTAATCTAAATCTCCCCTCTTTTAGCTTAAAACCATTAGCCCGGGTCCCATCACAACAGGCCCTACTAAAAAGTTTGTCCTCGTCTTTCTTATAGCCCCCTTTAAGTATGGAAAGGCCACAATATGGTCTCTCCAGAACCTTCTCTGTTCCAGGCTGAACAACTCCAACTCTCTCAGCCTGTCTTCATGGCAGAGCTACTCCAGCCCTCTGATAATTTTTGTGGCACTCCCCTGAACCTGCCTCAGGAGCTCCATGTTATTCCTTAGATATGCTAAGGACTCCAGAACTGGACACAGTACTCAAGGTGGGGTCTCATAAGAGCAGAATAGAGGGGGAGATCACCCCCCTCAACCTGCTGGCCAGGATTCCTTTGATGGACCCCAGAATACATTTGTCTTTCTGGGCTGTTTGCACAGATGGCTCTTGTCCAGCTTTTCATCCACCAGTGCCCCCAAGTCCTTTTCTTCAGGGCTGCTCCCAGTCCTTTTATCCTCCAGCCTGTACTGATACTGGGGTTTGCCCTGCCCCAGGTGCAGGACTTTGCAATTGGCCTTGCTCAGCCTCATGAGATTCAAATGGACCCACTTCTTGATCTTGTCCAGGTATCTCTGGATGACATCCTGTCCCTCAGGTGTCAGCTGCACCCTTCAGCTTGGTGCCACCTGCAAACTTGCTGATGGTGCACTTTGATCTCACTGTTCATCTCATTGATGAAGTTATTAAACAGTAGTGGTCTCAGTAAAGACTTCTGAGGGACACCACTTGTCACTCATCTGCATCTGAAGATTGAGCCATTGACCACTACTCTCTGGATGCAACCATCCAACAAATTCCTCATCTACCAAACAGTGTACTCATCACAGCCATATCTCTGCTATAGAGAGAAAGATGTGGAGGGACTCTGTCAAATGCCTTAAATGTGTAGAAACAGAGTATCTTTTAATTTAGGAAATAATTTGCACCCAGAGTTTACAAGTTAGAGAAAACACAAAATCCTTACATTTCAGGAAGAAAATATTTGATGCAAATCAGTAAAGAACAAGAGAATTTTTCATTTTTAGTGCATTGCTCCAGTGAAATTGCTCTGGAAAGCAGTGACAAAGTGAATGATCACTTGAAAAAGGGCTTTGCCAGAGTATTGTTTTTTGTCAACAACACAAGAGTTAGACAACTGGGGCCTAATGTAATGCTGAACTATGCCATCTATCCTGTGAGCAACTGATGGTGAGATTCCCATCTTAATTTTCCAAGCATAGTGTCTTTTTCTCATTTTTGTCCTGCTGTGATGCACCCCTGTGGAAAGAAACAAACAAAAATCCAACAACAAAGAAACCCCACAAAGCAAAAACAAACAGAAAAAAGAAAAGCAGCGCCCTTAAGGGACACAAAGCAATGGGATACAGAACCCTCCAAGCCAGGAGACTACTGAATTTCAGATATGTATTTGTAGCTCTCAATGGGCCTCTCTTGTAATTTTAGAACTCCTTGAGATCACATCATGAATCTTGTTTTCCTTTCTGACATTGAGACTTCTTTTCTGCAGTTATTCCTCTCATCATGTCAGTGAAATAAAAACATGGAGATATTGCCATATGCTGCATGCTGCCAGCACTCTCCTCACTCTCTGGGCCTTCAGCTCCTGTCCTTCTCCATGTCTCTGGACTATGAATTCTTTAGTGCAAAGACCAACTACCATTGTGTGTTTGTAGAATGTCTGACAAAAGAAAACCATAGCATTTATTGGCTGTTAGACATGACTGCAATAAAAACAGTAAATAATAATAACATTTATAGCAGTCCACCAATTACCAGAGATCAGAGTAAAACCCTGCAGGAAATGGGAATGATGCCTGCCCTGGGATTCTTTCTCTGCCATTCTTAGAACAAATTAAGACCAAAAAGAAAATTGTTCCTAATGAGCTCTAGATGAAAGTCTTTGCAGGGAGGGAAGAGCTATACCAGAAACTTGGGGGAGGGGTCCTTCTGGCCTCATCTTGGCTACACACAAACGGTCGTGGCCTAATTGCAATTTTGTCTTCTACAATTTGACAGTAATTGCAGCACAAAAGCAGTCTAAGTGGGCTATTGTTAATACTACACTCTTCCCCCATTTGCCTGATTTGTTTGAAACAGGGTTGTCTTTTTCTTCCCCTTTGTGTTTTCCCATTCTCTCCATCTCCCCAAACAGCTCTCCTGGTGTTCTTTCCTCCTTCCTACACACTCTGCTTCTTCCTCACTTCAGTCTCTCACTCTGCACCCCAAAATCATCACTCACACCCCCACACGACACGCAGCCCTCCTCCCCTCTGCTTTTTCTCACAAAAGCTGAGGTATGTCTGCTCTGTGTGTGGTGTTCCCAGGTGGTGATTAATGAGAGCTGGAGCTAAAAGCTGTGATGAGTCTCTATCTAACACCAAACATTGGTGCGGGCGAGGGAGGCAGAAGCACTCATCTCTTCCCCAGGCTGCCAACACACTTACTATCTCATAGCCACTGATTTAAAATATGGAGGTTGTGAGCCCCATTTCAGCCAGAGCTACCTAAAAGTCCAGGAAAAACTTCAGGAGAAGATCCAGGCCCGTATCACATTGCCAGGGCAGAATCTGCATCTCCCCAGCTTATTGATCATCTGCCACATCAAAGAGATTTTCCTACTGTCTACAAGCCAGAAAAAATAAAAATAAAAAAAAAGCAGGAAAGGTTTCTGCCTCTGATGGTTTTGTGGTTTAACCCTAGCCAGAAACTCAACCCCACAGAGCTGTTTGCTCACTCCCCTTTGCTAGGCTGGGGGAGAGAATCAGCAGAGTGAAAAAAAGAAATATCATGGGTTTAGAACAGTTTCATAGGTAAAGCTAAAGCCACACATGCAAGCAAAACATGATAGTGAATTCACCACTACTCCCCATCAGCAGGCAGGTGTCCAGCCATATCCAGGAAAGAAGGGCTCCATCACATACCACTTGGGAAATCAAACATCATCACTCTTAATACCCTCCTAATTTCTTCCCCCAGCTTTATATGCTGAGCATGACATCATATGGCATGGAATATCCCTTTTGGGGATATCAGTTGGGGTCAGCTGTCCCAGCTGTGTTATCAGCACTGTTGTGGTCACAAATCCAAAACACAGCCCCACACTACCTACTCTGAAGAAATTTAACTCTACACCAGTCGAAACCAGCAGAGATGGTAACAGGGTGAGTGGGACATCCCTTTTTCCATAAGATGATGTGTGAGGCTGTGTCTCAGGGGTGTACTGAGGTCTCTGCCACAGCAGGAGCCACGAGCTCGTTTGGACTGCCACAAACACCCTCGTGTCATCTCCCCTAGTGATCTCATTCAGAGGACATGCTTGTGTTTCAGGCAGAACCCGTTTAGGTCCTATCATGATGGGCTTTGAGGAAAATGGAGAAGTGTGAAAAAGAACAAGTGACATTTAATCTCTACTCCTGTACACTTAACTGAGAAGCCTGACAAAAAATACAGAGTGACTGGATAATGGCTTAGGGAGAGCTATTGGAGGGGCAAAGTGCAAGGAAAGATGGCAAAAGAATAAGAAAAAAAAAACCAGCCAAACAACTGTGATCCAGACTAGTTATTCATTAGGGATAATTTTATACAGAGCTGTGAAGGAAAATGTTAGACTTGTCATCTACAAAGGAGCAGCTGAGCTCCTCTATGATGAAGAAAAGTTTTCTTGTAGTTGGACTTACAAAAATTATTTCCATTACTTCATGATGAGAAAAGAAATTCCTTGATAAATTTTGTAGAATTTCCCAGGACAAAATCACACAAAATCCAGACAAGGTATTTTATGATCCAGCTTGTGTATTTTACATTTACATGCTACACACATCTGTACCTGCCACCAAAACCAGGTCTAGGCTACCCTAAAGCATTTCCAGTGTGCAGTACACAGTACTTAATGAACATCCAGACTGCACTTCCTGATGTTGCATCCAGCTCCTACCCAAATAAAGACAGGATGTGATTTAGGGCACCATCCATTGTTCTGGATTACATTAATTTGAGTATATTAGATCCTCTCACATAATTTCTAATCTTGTTTTCCTTTGTCTAAATTTGTGATAAGTGTTATAGGCCCCTGCTATCTTCTTGGTTTGGTCTCTTTTAGCTGACCCTTATGCCTCCTCCTTTTCTTTCCTGACTTGCACTCATCACTGACTTTGGAGTATTGATTTGAAATAAATAAATCTGTTTCCATACCGTACAGAAATTTGAAATTTCTGAAGAAAGACCAAAGATCAGAATCTATTGTGCTCATTAAAGAAACTTTCTGGCTGCTTTGCTCTTCAAGTAAATAGTGTAGAACAAGTACTCTGCTAAGAGAAAAGAAAACAACAACTGGGGTAACAGAAGACTGTGTGCTCTTGTAGAACAGTCAGGAAGATCATGAGTCACTGTTTTAGTCTCATAAGAAGGGACATGTAGTTTAGGCTGAGTCCTTATGTCACAAATCACATATGCTCGTGGCTCTACCCAGTCTGATCCTTAAAGTAGAGGAAGAGGCAAATTATATCCTTGAGTCCTTCAGAAAGGGTGTGATGAGGTCACTGGAGGGACTTGGCACTATTATCCTAAGTGCCATATAATTTATTATCTTTCATGAATATACCAGGATCTGTTCTTACTGCATTTTGGCTTTCTGCTCCTAATAATCCCATTAGAAGAATCCCACATAGAAGAAAACCTAAGCATTTGAGGCTCAGACTTTCCTCTCTATACACACACTGGATGCTTTTCCTGTGGGGTCCCAGGGCTGTTGTAGGATTTCTTTGCTTTCTGCTATTGAGCTGAGTGTCATGCTGCTCCTTAAAACCAGACCTTTTCTATGTCCCACTCTTCAGCCTTTTATCAGAGATGCTGAGAATCCATAAAGAGAGCAAAATAGGCTAAGCAGTGCCAGAATAAAAAATGCTGTAGTCTCTCTAAGGAAAATATGGCCTTGCTTGAGTCTGAAGTGAAGAGGAGAAAGGAAAATTTGGTAACATCAGGGCATAGCTGAAGAACTGTGCAGAATCTTCTTTTCAAAGACCACTTACATAGGCCAAAATGTATTGAGAACTGAGTCAACACCCCAGCTAAAATGCTTTATTCACAATTATTCTACTGTACAATTGTTCATCCAATTCAGGGAGAAGAATTGCTATCCAGTTCTGAGAAGCGTAGCCTATACTGAGTAATTCCCATGCCAAGAGCTATGTTGGACAAAAGATTTTCTCTCTACAGTATCTGACAGATATTTTAGTGGCCAAAAACATATTTCTGCAACTTTTATTTAGAAAAATCTCAATTTAAAATCTGAATCTGATGGAAACATTGTCTCCTTGCAGGTATGTCCAAAACTGAACTTCAGCCCAGATGGAACATTTAGTTTTTCCTCACTGAATTATATGATCTTTTTAATAGAAATGTCATCTCCACCTTAATTATTGCAGTACTAGGAGAAGATGTTATAATATTCATGACAGCAAGTAAAAAATACCTAGATGTAATACACTACATGTAATAATCTATTTTTTAAGATTATTGATCTCTGTGGTAAAGGTTCTTGGCAACATCCACTTCTGGAATTTTTAACAGTTAATTTCAAAGAAAAATAAACAGAGCGGCAAAGCCTTAGTTAAGCATCTGGTTTGTGAGAATTCAATCAAAGTGTCTTAGTATTTCTCAGCATTGGGCTCTAAAACTCTGAAATTCTTTTCCCTGTGGCTTGAAATCTATTTTTATAAGTTCCTCTTTTGATTCCACTTATCTCCATAGAGAAGAGAGATCTACTTGTGCCCACTTCAGAGCCTAAATCCTGTCTATTTTTGTTTGTTTCCCCTGCTTTCCATAAAGCCAGTCACAGATAATGTTACTGAACATTTGTCAAATTAAAATAGAATCTTATTATTTATGCATTTTTCTTTATATTTTAATAATAAATTTTTATTTTATAATGATCCTGTATCATTTGTACATTGCTGATCTTTTTCCTTATGTCTGACATGCTTTTTTACTTCCAGCACTTCAAGTCCACTATTTCCAAATCCATTCTTTCTTTTTCCAGATTTTAACATTATTATGCTTCCCCTCACTCCTGTATAGACAAAAAGTATCAGATCACTTAGACCCTCCTCATGGACCATTCTTTCCAGATCATTGTATAATATGACTTCAGAATAGTTTTAGTCTCCCACCACCTGAAGAACCAGCCAGCAGCAGCAATATTATTGCCCTTTAATGAAATTTCCCTGTGAAATTGCTCTAAAATAAGCTCCATGGCTGTGGAAGAATTCAAGTCTTACAAGTATTTTCGATTAATTTTATTTTTAATTCAAGCATTTTAAATAAATTATGAAAGAGAAAGTAGTGTATGGAAAGACAAGTGGAAGATTCCACACTAACAGAGTCATCCAACCGCAGCAAAAGAAAATATGTTCCTACTTTTTTTGTGCAGCTTTATTAATCAGAAAAAATTGAATAAGCTATATCAGGAGCAGCATATTGAATCTTTTATTAAAAAGGTATCCGAGAGAAGCACATTACCTTAAATGACAGAAGATTTTCACAGATAAGTATTAAAATTCAATGGAGATTAAAATACTTTTTTATGTATGTATGCTTATAATGTATGTACATGCTTATGTATCTCCACTGCAGTATACAGGCACTCCAAACAGGGCTCAATATCTAAGTTTTGACTAGACATGATCTATATGATTAGTTTACAATTTACCCTTTCGCTTTTCCTAATCAGGAATTTTTCAGACTTCTTCCATTTCAGGAAAGCTATGCTTCCCACTGGAAAAAAATGGATCCTTGGGAGTGACACCTAGGAAGTCATAGGTTGACTTCTCGTAGTCATATTTCATTTTTTTTTTAGGACCAACCCAACTACCTAAGTAGTTGAAACTAAGGCATCAACTAACTAGTTGAAACTAAGGCATCAGAATTTATGAGAAAGTCAGGAATGTTTTTATGACTTTTTTTTTTTTTTTTTTTTTTTTTTTTAGCTGTTTTCAACCTACTGTTCTTACGTGCATCACCTAGAATCTGACCTTACACAAGGAGACAAGAAAGTAAAATATTCTGTGTTATCTGTTTGCTTTGTGCTTTTAGCAACGCTTCACTGTGTGTTTGCACTGTGAGGGCTTCTTGGGTCACCAATCTATCACCTTGTGTACTGAACAAAAAAGGAAAAAAATTAAACCCTACTTGGATTTAGCACAGGTACAACATGAAGTGCACCAGGTCCATAGTCTGGAAAGACAAAGCAAGCAACAGGAGAGATAGCAGAATTTAATAATGGTGAATACTCAGTAACCTGCACTGTCTGCTGGCAATTTGATTTCCTCTTGTCTGTGCATATCTTCCAGCACTGATTACAAAAACCTGCAGAAGTTGACTGCATATTTTATTGAAGACCTCTTAAAGCTTAAAATACCCAGACAGAGCATGTCATATACATAAATATGAATATAAAAGAGCTTGTATACCTTCACACATGATCCACAGGGCATCCTATGCCCATGTGCACAGCACTGCTATACCAGTGTATATTTTGCAGAGGAAGTAATACAACAGATAAAGAAAGTTCTCAAAGAGAGGAAATGCTTCAGTAGCCTCTTTCTCTGCAGCCCCAATTTATCCTACAATACAGTCAGTCAAGTCTGTACATCCAGCTCTGTGTTATCATGCACTATTTTTGCATTTTATTTGTGAGTAACAGACATGCTCTTTTGGTTGGGCTTACACCCTCTGAACTGGAATATCTGACCTGCATGTTTCTGCTTCAAACACTGATAAATCAAATCATAATGAACCACCCTCAGGAATTTCATTGCCTGAATCTTGACAACTGCTGATGACTTGAGCAAGAGGTGTTCAAATGGCTTTAAATCTCTAGCTCTCCCTCCTAATCACTTGAAATATAAATGGTCAGCTGAACTTTACTGCAGAGATAATCGATAGGAATCAAATAGAAGGGAGGAGGCCATGGCAGAGTGGATGAATACTTCAAAAGAGGCAATGTCAATAAGTTTATCTTTTCCTCATAACACAACAAGACCAATCTGCCTCACCACCGTCAGAGTACTCTCCATCATGAACTGGTGTCTCTTACAGTGTGGCTCTTCACCTTTTTGCCTGGGGAATAGGGTTTGCAGTCATTCCCTTTTAGCCTTTGGAGGTAAGGAGGTGTGTACGTGCTTTGTAACATGCAGAGTTCCTGAAAATATTCAGATGAAGTTTCAGAAACTCTCACTGCAAATAGAAACCTCCAAAACTGTGGATGGTTTTGAAGAGTGTGGACTGCATGAAATCACAGAATCACAGAAGCATTAAGGCTGGAAAAGACAACTAAGATCTTCTACCAGATGAACTGGTCTTGCTCTTCAGTTGTCAAAGTGGCTTAGCTCCTGGGTGTAAAATTTCTCCTTTTATTTCTGGATGTTTATTTCTACCCTTCAAGATCACTTTCCCATTGTACAAGAAATTAATCTGTTAGAACTATTAAGACAAAGCCTTTTTTTTCATGATCAGTTATGACTTTGATTGAAAATGAGGAATATTTGCCATAGGTACAGAAGAAATAATACCCTTCAGTGGATTCCCCATGCCAAATTTGTTCCTGCACTGAAGGCATTAGCCAAAGCAGCTCAACTGTACATTAGGATGTACAAAAAGATGTAGCCTGGAATAAAAATTGCAGAGATTTGCCATGCCCAGAATGACAGATCCTCTTTTCTCATCTGCTGCCTGTTCAGGCAGAATATTTTTATTGACAATTCATTCCTGTTGCTATGGGAGCAGACTACAGGTACTCTTAGTCTTCCAAATGCTTATGAAATATCAGTTATGCTTACACTTCTCCATGGCCTTCAGTACTTTCAAGTTTAAATTTCAGTAGAGATGAAATACATTTAAATAGGACCCAAATTCCAACCTGAATATATCTAGATATTAATTATGTTGAGTTTTTTTCTAGTATCACACTGGTATGGAGACAAGAAGCATTCCTTAACTTATCCTACAGTTGAATGTACTTAAGACTAAATCTGCTCGACTGTACTATTTTGTTTTTTCTTGGAATTCAGATATGTACTACTATTCATGGGGATAGATAATACAGGGCAGCAGAATAACCCACAAAAAAAAGGCTCATATATCCCACCAGAACCATGTACCTAGTACTAGTTGATAGGTTATAAATGTTAGAGGGGCAGGGGGAAGAATGGTGTCAACATGGCTTCCAGTATGGTCATCTAGGGCTTTTTTGTCATGCTGTGGATATATCCTTGGCTGAGCCAGTACTGAAGGTCATGAAATTGCCAATGTAAACATAAACTCTCTTCCTATCCTCGTAAGACCTCATTCTTATTGCTCTTCAACGACTTCCTCCTCCAGGAGCAAAATCTCTCCTGTCTACTTCTTTTACCCTCTGACAGTGAATTATTCAAAGTATCCAAATTACTCTCCCTCTTATTTATTTATTTATTTATTTGTATTAATTTTAAATTTTTTTTAGGTGGAAATTTTTAATTTTTTTTTTCATTATTTCTTCCTGAATGAAGGGGTCTTTTGAAAAATACCCAAGCCCTCCTACTTGTCATATTGTCACACTTTTTCCCTGTGACATCTAGGTAACTAGATAAAGAAATGAATAAGTAATGTCTCTCTGGGCATCCTGCACTCCTTCCAGAGCTCAGCCTGTTCATTAGGAGGACTTCCCACCAGCAAGAGAGGAGGTTCTGCTCCTGCAAGGAGCTCCACATGTGTATTGAGCACTATGAGATCTGGGGTTGATTTTGGTCTTCACTTTTAAGAGTGAAGATAACATGAAAGTGTAGTAACAGCTCCAGCAGGTCAGACTACAGGTCTGCCTGGTCGAATATTCTCTATCCAACAGTGGCCAAGAGACACAGGGACAGGGTATCAGTGTTCCCCAGGACACCATTGCAATTTCTACCTCTTTGAAGTCCCATGGTCTGAGACTGCCTCAGCCAGCATCCTTATATTCCCCAGTCCTTGATTTTTGTCTCCTGTTAATTTGTCCCGCTGTTTGCTGAAGCAACATTAACTTCTAACATCCACACTACAGTGAGTGAGAAGCTCCCATGCTATGGGAATAAGCAGCTTACTTCAGTTTCATTCTTTAATCTGCTGCTTTCATTTGATGCCTCCTACAGCACAGACTTGAAGAAACACTGATGAGTAATTCCCTGTTTGTTTTGTTCTGTCACTCATGACTTTATGGAGCTTTTTCTTTAACTCACCCACCTTTCAGCCTGAAGAGCTGCCACAAGCTCCTCTCTATAAGAGACATCACTTTGCAGAGAAATGCCGTGCCCTGCTATATGGGAAGGAACTCTTTGCGTTCCTATACAACCACTTTGGGGTGGTTATTTGTCAAGACAGTCAGAAATCGGGGAGAGGCAGTGACAGCTGGTAGTGCAGCCTTATATCCAGGCTAGGATTTTAGGTTTTTTCCATTTATGTTGCTTACATTATAGAGTTTAGACCCAAGGCAGCCTCACTGTGTATTTTTGGGGATGAGAGATGTCTTTAGACAAATTACTGTAGTCTCACAGATGTTGTGGCCCACTAGTGGCTGGGAAGCTGCAGGGTTCATTCTTGGAGCCCATCGCTTCAGTCTGGCACTGAGTAAAGGCATTCCCGAGGGATGGGGCACCTTCCCTGTGGCTGGTAGGGTCTGTCCCCCCGCCCTCAGGCAGGGTTCAAGGCAGGCCCAGGGATCAGGAACCTCCCTGGGGACGGGACGGGGCTGAGGATGGGGCAGGTGTCAACACATGGGTTGGATCTGGGGAGTGTCCATGACCACTTGATGGCTGCAGGGGCTGCGTTTCCAGTCGGTTCCAACATCCCCACCGCAGGACACAGCTGAGCCCCTCAGCCAAGCTGGGGGCGCCGGGGGAAGGAAGGGGGGGAAAGAGGTTTCCGAAAGGGCCAAAGGCGGCAGAGGCAGAGGAGGAGGAAGCCCAGGAGGGAGCAGCAGCAGCAGAGGGAGCCCGAGGGAGGGAGGGAGGAGGAGGAGGCCAGGAAGTGCTGCAGTCCCGGAGCAGGGATCCCCTGCAGCCCTGGAGAGCCCCCGCTGGAGCAGAGACCCACCCTGCAGCCCGGGGAGGGCCCCAGGCCGCAGCAGGGGGATATTTCCTGCAGGAGCTGCGGCCGTGGAGAGCCCAGGCGGGAGCAGGTTGTCCCTGAAGGACTGCAGCCCGGGGAAGGGCCGGCGCTGGAGCAGGGAGAGGTGTGAGGAGGGAGGAGCGGCCGAGGGGGGCTGGGATGGACTGAGCGCAACCCCCAGCCCAGCCCTGCGGCCCTGGGGGAGAGGAGCCGGGAGGGAAGGGGACAGGGTCAAGCTTCAGGTCAAGCTTCATTACTACAGGGGGTCAGGATCAGGCCTTGTGAGGGCAGATCGGATCAGACGCAGCCTGAGATGACCGGGCAGGACCGTGGGACACAGAATGACAGCCTCAGGCTGGACTGAGATGGGTCCTGTGCACCCACGGGCAGGGATGTGAGATGCTGAGGCAGGTTCAGGATCATCCTGTCCTGTGAGTGCCCTCAGGGCCGGGTCACACATACTGCGATTTAGTTTCACTTGGAAAGAATACAATTTGTGCCCTCTGAGCAATGCAAAGTGAAGTGCACTAAGTGGAAAAACGAGGAGACTTCCTCTAAGAGCACTCTCCTTGCACTCCAAGCTGTCTGGATCTGACATTCATCCATCCCTCCATCCTTCTTTGTATGGCAACAGCATCTCCCAGCTGGTCTGAACAGAGCTGTGAAGTTTTCTAATGCCCCTTCAACCAAGGCTGGGTCTATCAAGCATCACCGTGCTCCAGAGCAGTTCACATCTGAGCATGTTCTCCTGATCTCACCTTCCTTAACAAAAGTGCAACAGCATATTTCTTCAAAATAAATAAAACAAGCCAGCAGCGACAGAATCAAATATCAGAACTAAATGAAAACAGCACAACAAAAAAAACCCACCACAAAATAAAGCATTCTACCAGACTTTACCCAGAGAAGGATAAGCAAATAATAATAATAATAAAAACATGAAAAATATTACTTTATGTTTCTTAGTGCACTTCTGGGATATACTCATGCAACAGGGGGAATGGTGTGGATGCTGTGGCTAACATGCTTGCTCTCATCAGGGGAAAGCTGAGATGGTAATAATCCTACTGATGTATAGTCAAGGGACATGAGCTGACAAACAGGAGTACCATTTGTGATCTTTATGTTAAAAGGGAATGACAAATGATTGATAATATATTTCCACATTGCTTCTGACAGGTGGCTTGTGGAATGAGACACCAATCCCAGCTTGTGAAATGTGGAAAGATCTCAGCACAAGGTAAGATGGCAGTAGCTTACATATAAACTGTACTCCACAGGGCCTGAGATCTTCCAAGCAGCAGCTCTGCTTCCCTTTGGGCATTTTTGGCAGTAAACATTCTATTTCCCAAACCATTCAACATACTCTGCTTTTCCCCAGTGCTTGTGTGTGTACAGGGTATTGAATATGATAGCAGAATGGACCTTCAGTAGGCCATACATCTTTTAGCAGGGATTTTCAATAATTCACAGGATCAGGCCCTAAATATGCACAATATTAGATGAGAAATTTTCCAGTCTCTTTACTCGGTATTTTCAAATGCAAAGAGCTTCTGGTTTCCAAGTAGTAGCAGTGTTTCAATCTCCCAGCCTTATAAAATGTCTGGCTAATTGGACTGGTAGAGGAAAGGGGGATTTTTGTGTTTGATGAATTAATCAGTGAGCACTGCTGTACATTTCCCACTAAAATCCTTAATTAGACATAAAATGCCAAAGAATGGGATTCTTTATTTTTAGCCAGAAGTTTAGTTTTTAATTGAAGGGATGACTTTTGATCCTCCATTAGTGAGGCAAGAAGAAAGCCTTTCAAAAGGAAGCGGCACCCCAGCTGTTGCTCAGTGTCTGATGGGTTCAGCACTGCACTTCCACAAATCCCAGGAGCCTATTGATACTTAGCATAAACACACTAAAAGGATCAAATTGACATTCACACAAACCAGAGCCCACGAAATCACAAAAGCTTTTAATCCAAGCCTCCATGTAAAAGGATAGCTTCTAATTAGCAGTCTAGACTAATCATCAATGTTTAGCTTATAAAAATGAAGCTATCAATAAAGAAAGCAAAATCTGAAATGTTGGTACAGGCATAAGATGGAAGATCATTTAGTCATTTGCTGTCCGTTTCTTTCTTGATGTTTTTCTGAGTTTCCAGAGCTTTTGTAACCAATGAAGACAGCAAAATCTTTGAGGCTTCATTGGTTATGGATTTCACAGACAAAAAAAAGGCAAACAGAGTAACAACCAGGGCAAATGAGGATATCTTCTAAGAATTCTCTGTGGGTCTTTACTCCTGCCATGTACTTCTCAGATTGAGCTAACACTTAGCTGGACCCTTAGGCAATGTTATAGGGCAGCTGCAAGTCAAGGTGAAATGCCACTTATATTCTTTCATTAGCCCTCCTGGGCCTGTCATTAAATATGGCAGGCTTAGCATTTTTCACTTCAGATGAAAAAGCACTGCTAATCTCAAGAGGCAGAATTTTTTCAGTGCCTACATTGATGAACAAGACAGGGTCAGCAATTTTCAGCTTATTGACAGAACTCTATTTACCTTTAGAAGTATTGAAATGGTATTTCAGATGCCCTGGAGCAGAACTGTGACCAAAAGGAAAAGGTAGAGGTTTATGAGAACCATTGCCATTATGGTACCTGAAGTATTGTGAGTGGCTTTTGTTTAACTTGCTAAAGCAGAAGGAGATAATTTTGTGATTAGGAAATATTTTCATATGAAAAGAACTTTAATAAATGTGACAGCACACGATAGATGGAGACAAACACAGAGAAGCAGAACAATACAGAAAGAGCAGAAATTACAGGCAACCATCCATTTAAAGTTAAATATAGGTTTTGATGCAAAAAAGTGTGTGGGCTTTCTGCTTGCTTTGAGGTTTGTTTGTTTGCTTAGGAATGATTATCACTAACAAGCTAACAGATCAAGATTTCAGTGAGAGAAATGGAGCTAGCTGACCATTTTAAATCTGTCCATCATCACAGCAATTCACTAGTGACAGCTACTGAAAGCCATAGCTCCACTTTTGTTTATACCTCAGTTAATTCATAATAAATAATAATAACCAATAACCCTATATTACTGGTGGGACCCAGGACACAGTTCACAAGAATTGGATTTTCTCCTTTAACCATTGCTGGAATGGGTTTGCCCTAAAAGGCACCACCTTCAGACAGAAAGATAGTATGAGTTTTGGTTGGGTTTTTTTGGGCTTGTTTGTTGTTTTTGTTTAAAAACATGATTATTATTTAAAAATAGGGGGGAAAAAAACAAAACCAAACCAAACCAAACCAAAAAAAAAAGAAAAAAAAAAGCCCCAAGAAGGCAGTAAATGTTGCTAGCAAAGACAAGCAAGTCTAATTAAAATCTGGAGCCTACTGGATTTAATTCAGCTCACTTAAACAGCAGCAGATAAACTGCTACCTGCCTTGTGTTCACTGCAAGGGAACTAATTTCTGCTATCTAGTGTGAGTAAGGAACACACCTTTTTCTCCAAGGAAGATGTAGTTTAAGGAAACATGCCACCTTTTCTTTATCATGTTTATAGTTTGCTTTGGAAAAATTGAGCTGGGATCCTACAATATTAATTAGCTAAATCCTTTGAGTAAATTTTTATTTTTGGTGGGGTTTGTCCTTCAGTCACCCTGTCTTTCCCAATTGAGGTGGTCTGGTTACTAGGCCCTTAAAGCAGGCAGCAGCTCTCCCTGTTGGTTAAATCCCAATATTCTGGAAAAGAAAACTCTCTTGGGTGCCATCAAAGAAAGCAACACAGGAACTTTGGGAGAAGATACCTGGCTTTGACTCTTGTCAAAGTTGGAGTGTGCTTCCAGGGCTGCTCTTCCATGTCTCACTATGGATCAACGACCTTAACTAGCAGTACTTTTTTCCTGGTTGACCAAGAACATGAATGATACAAACTGAATTTCTTGGTGATCTTTCCAAGTAAAACTCTTGTAGTGCATCAAGACTAAATTTGTGTTTTTTAAAAATGGTCAGCTCTTGTAAGGGGTTCAGTTACTGATTTGTGTGCTGTAAGCATGGAGTAGCTAGGAATTTATTGATAATCTCAGGATTTCCTAACGAGAGCTTTCTTTGTGTCAATGATTCATGTGAATCTTAACTAAATTCTCATTCCAGTTACCCAAGAGTACATCTGTGGGCTTAGCAAGTCCATGTTTTTTTCATGATATTTTTTCACATATGTATTTACCAGCCTGGTCTCATCTGGCTGCAAATTTAAGCTGGCACTGCAACTCTTAGGCACCATGAGGTGCTCTCTTAGACATCAGCAAATGTGGCCAGGATCTCTCCTACTTCCTTAGTCCTCTCTGCATACCACATCAAGATAGATTCCCTGTTCTCACTACCAGCCCTCTATATATGAAATACAGGTGGTTGCTGCAGTGACATCTTTAGTCACAACTTTCATGCACAGGGAACAAGGTGAAAGATGCCAAGATGTTACCCATCAGATACATTGACATACTCAAACCATCAGCACCCAAATCCTTATCTTCCTTATCTTCCACACAGTCACTAGCACCTTCACCCCAGCTTCCAGACGTCTTACCCACCTCACCTTCAGGCATCCCAAGGTGGCTCTATGCTTTTCTATGCAAATTTTCATCCTATGCAAATTTCTTATGGTATGCAAATCAATGCATTAAATAACTAGCATAAAATGACACATATGGAGATGTGCATAACTTGGCAGCTATATATCTGGAATCATTCCACTGACGTCAATGGTTTCATTTCAGATAGGCTCCAGTATAGAAGGTGTTGAAATCTGGCCCTGTGATATTTTCAGTCAGCTTCTAAACACAAGCTTAGGAATGAATGATTTCAGAGGTGAAATTATTCCTAATGCCTTGTGGATGTTGTTATTTCTCTGGTTCTGTACATCTAAACATACATACAGAGGTGGATTGCAGAACTTGCTTCATTTCAACTAAGCTGACACTGATGATAAATGGAGAACTTGGGATTTACCAGGCCTCCAGGTAGCATGAACCTCATCCACTTTGGCTCTAATCATATAATAGTATCTCTTTTAAAATAGCCAGGGCAAATAATGCAGGATTTATGCCAAGAAGCCTTCAGAGGCAGATGTATTCCATAAAATATTTCAAATCATTTTAGAATTGGGAATGAGTATAGATCAAGTTCAGTGATACACACCATGTATTTCTGATCCAGGACTGGGTGCCTAGAAGCACATGTACTGTCTTGTGTAACCACCCCCTGACAAGGATCTGCTGTTATTGTCTGCAAGAAAAGCAGAACATGGGAAAGGTTAATGCTGCACATGGCAGAATCACAATGCTGAGCAGGGGCCCTGCTTGCTGACTTCTTCAAGTGCTGTGCAGTTATTTACACATTTGCAAATGTCATTTTCACATGGCAGAATTTCCACCCACTTTTGCCTTAATGTAAATGACTTCAGGAGATGCCAGGCATTAAGTATTCTCACAACTGCCCCCAACATCCCACCGCTCAAAAAGAGTTTTCAAAACACTCCCAGAAAACCCTCTGAGACTTTGAGAATTTATTCCTTTCTGTTTCTGAACCTTCTTGGTCACTAGTGGGGCTAAGCTCAGATTTACCAGGATACTGAACTACAAGATGTGAATAAATGACAAGCAGATTCAGCAAAGCCTGCTAACGAGAGACTGGAAGAGTCAGGCTCTGCTCCTGCTGTCTGTTTGATCTGTTCAACTCACCTTAAATTCTGTTACATTTTGCATGAGTAAAAATCTACAGGAGGTTTGTATGGTATGAAGAAGCTTCCAGATTTCTGATTAGTTAACTGAACTAGAATCAGAGATTATATATATCAATATATAAAGAATCTAAACTCTGGAAATGTCAGCATCTATCTGTACATATGATGTAAAATTTATCAGGGGTGTATAATATTTATATCAGTATTTCCATGTGGGGGGGGTTTTGTTGGGTTTTGGGGTTTATTTTAGCATTGTAACAATTACATCTTTATGTTGGTGTTGCTATTACTAACTTCTACTTCAACTGACAAAATTAGACCCTTTTATTCTACCTTCCACTTTGGCAATGTTTTTGACTTTGTTTAGGTTTTTCTTTTTTAATCATAACAGTCTCCCTGCAGACCTGAACTGACATCAATTTACTACTGTCTTGACATCTTAAAGTTGTTTCTTATGAAATTTGCATTGATGTCATTTTGTTTCAAGCTGATACTATGACAATGTCTCCCTGGATTTATACTGACAATTTGATTTCATTTTGACATCATGTCATCCCCACAGCCCTTCACTAGCATCTATCCTAAGTCTGTGGATTTAAATGAAAAGTGGTTTCATTCTGTAAATTACTGTAACTATCTGAGCTTTCTCAGTAGGTCCTTTCCTGACCTCAATATCTAGCTATTGATTGCACATAGGTTTTTATAGAAAAGTCTAAAGTTCCTGCCCAGTGCTTTTGGCAACTCTTCTATAAGTATCAAATAAGGAAATTAAACAAAAGCTTCCCTTGACAATAAAAAATAATTGCCAATAAGAGAAGGGGGGGAGCACATGTTTGTAACAACAGCATCAAACAATCAACTGGGCAGTGCTGGTGACATCTCTTTGACCTACTGGGAGCTTCTGATCCTTTTGTGCTGAAGTGGTAGAGACACCTTTTTCAGGCTGAATGTTCTGGCTGTTTCCAGGCATTTCCTTGGCAAGCACAAAATCCTCAATATCTCTATATGTGATATGCTGCTCTATTGTATTTTAATACTAAAAACGACAATCGGCGAACTCTGGTGGGAGCCAGGGTCAGGAGACATTTCAGGAAGACTCCTGTGTGGCAGGTGTACCTTTGAACTTGGTTTATTTTTTTCAGCTCTTTCATTTTTAGACTGAAAGAGGCAATCAGGTTAGTGAGTAATACCACAAAGGCCCCGTGACCCTTCTTGAAGTACACTCATTGTGTGGCATAGCTAGAATCCCCAATGGTACATTTGCAAATTATAAAGCAAATTCCTGACTGCAATTATAGAATATTCCTAGGATTATCCATGATTCTGACACAGTGGCTTATGTCTGTGATTTTGCAAAAGCTATGGCTCATCAGAATACAAGCATGGCTTAATGAAGTATTTGAAGCAGCAACATCATTTATATGTTCTGGTATAGAAGGTTCATCTCCTGTACAACTGCATCAGGTAAATCATAGTCCAGGTACAGAGAAAAGGAGTCTTCGACAGCAAAATGTGTTCATTTTTAATGGATCAGCTCATCAGTACTGAGTAAGGGCCATGGTGACTTGGATTGTCTCACCAGCAGTGCCTGGGCAGAACCTGTACCCCTCAGGGTTTGATGAAAATTAAGGACTCAGTATTTTCATGCAATGTGCTCGTGCAGCCCAGAAAGCCAACTGTGTCCTGAGCTGCATCAAAAGAAGCACAGACAGCAGGGAAAGGGAGGTGAAGGTGAAGAACCCCACCTGAGTCCTTTTGTCCAGTTCTGGAGCTCCTAACACAAGAAGATACAGAGCTGTAGGACTGAGTTAGGAGGAGAGTCACAGAGAATGGCAGAGAGCTGGAGAATCTCCCCTGTGAAAACAGGGTGAGAGAGCTGGGGTTTTTCAGACTGCAGAAGTGAATACTCTGGGGAGACCTTATAGCAGCTTTCCAGTGCCTTGAAGAGGCTACAGGAAAGCTGAAGAGGGACTTTTTATAAGAGCATGTAGTGACAGGGCAAGGGGGAATGGAAAAGAGGGGAGAGTAAATATTAGGAGGAAGTTTTTTATTCTGAGGGTGGTGAGACACTGGCACAGGTTGCCCACAGAAGCTGTGGATGCCCCATCCCTGGAAGTGTTCAAGCCCAGGCTGGATGGGGCTTTGAGCAACCTGGTCTAGTGGGAGGTGTCCCCATCCGTGGCAGGGGGGTTGGAATTGGATGATCTTTAAAGTCCCTTTCCAACCCAAACCTTTCTGTGATTCTATGATAGATTCTTTTTTCTGCCCTGCTTACACAGAGTGCAATCTGACTGCCTAAACAGGACAGTGAGATGTCACTTAAGTGAACTGCTAAGTCAGGCTCCCAAAGCACCTGGGTCTCCCAGAGGGCCTGTGTCAGACCTGTCAGGTTCAAGTGGATGTTTCCATACTGCAGCAGTGGATCTCTGTCTTCAGGCAATGAAATCAAGCCCTGAGAATGACAAGATCAGGACAAGAGACATTTCAACAACAGTGCAAGTAAAGAGAGATCTGGGAAGATGGTACATGAAGCCGGTGAGAAAAGTTTACCTTAAATCTCTTCCAAAGAAAAATGATGACTTTAATATAAGTTTAATTGATACTTTGAAATTTATCCTAGAATTAATTTTCAACTTTATCCCCAAAATTCAAAGGGAAACCTGAGGCTCGAAACCACATAGGCAGAAACTGAACACAAGTTGTACAAAATGTGTATAAAATATTAGGTATCTATAAAAGCAGTGTCAATTCCCATAAATGATTTAGAGAAGGAGAAAACATAGCATATAGGCCGACCAGTGAAGTGCCCTCTAAATCATTAACTGCCTATTGGGCACTCTTTTTTCTCCTTCCCTTCCAATATTGAAATATGCTACTGCTGCTGCTGTTGGAATTAACTCAGTATATTTTTGTTATCTGTATAAACAGTCAGTCTTCCTTTGACTTCAGCAGAGCTTCATAGTCTAATTAAATGTTGTCTGTCACACTGGAATGTCTCTGTCAGTAATTCTTGTCTAAAACAGAAACACCACAACTGGAAATAGCACTCTGTGTTGCAACAAGCATGGCAATGAGCACACATTTCAGTCTTGTATTTTAACTCTTCCAAGCATTTCTTACCTGATCTTAAAGTTGATCTTATTGCATAGATGCTCTGAAACTTCTGCCTTGTTGTGCCTATCATTGTATCCCTATTTTTCATATATGTCACTCACCCACTGGTGGTGCTGGCTCGAAAAGCAGTTTGGAGATGTCAGCATCTTTCAGTGTGTCCAAAAATGTATGGAATTTTTGTAAATGTGACTTTACTCTGTTGGTTTTGAGCTTTCTGTCTGTGGACCACTGTTATTAAAACTAATTTTCTTCCTAAGGAGACATTTCAATAGTCTGCATCTTGCTACATCCTGTATCCATCATCAGAAAAGCTAAGAAACTTCTGCTAGCAAAATCAGAGATAACAAAGATTGGAAAGCAATAATACGAGTTGCTCAGGAACTTGGTTGTTCAAATCACTGAGCAGATATCATAACCAGCCTCTCCCTACAACCAAGAAAGTTCTGTGGACTCAAATTATTGTCATGGGACCACAAAATGTGAATGTCCCCAGTCCTGGCTCTTAGGCCTGTGTAGCTACATACAGGTGGGGGCTGCTCTTGTTATCTTCTCACAGAGGTTTTTCCAGTTTAGGTTTTATTGTCCTCAAAACATAGAGCTGAAGAGATTGCAGTTAGCTATTAATTAACTGCATTCCAATTCACTCTTACTGGAAGGAAAGAACTGACTGAAAGGGTTTGTGTCTCCTCTCTGTATCCCTTTATAGAAATTCTGTTTTGTCCTGTGAAGTGCTCAGAGTTTTGCTTGGGCAAGTTTAACTTCAGATTTCTGCTTCACTAGGCATGAAGGATCAGTCAGCTACTAAAACAGGGGCTGTAATACCACAAGCTGTGGAGAGCTTCTTGATGACTGTTTTATAAAGCTTGTATCAGAACTGAGATATTGCTGTTCTCTCCAGCATGAAGAATCCAGACATATCCAAATGCAAGCATGTGTATGTACACTGTACTTGTGAGGGTCACATGGCAAAAAGAGAAATCAGCTGCAAAAGAAAAAGAAATAAGATGAGTTCATTTGGAAATGCAGGCTGTTCTGTGAAGGATATATTTATATCTTGCATTTAAATTTCAAGATGCAATGGCAACAAATGAAAGTGTGTGAGGAACCTTTGAAGATCTGATGTCTCTTGACTACTATTTAAAAGTCAGCCATAGAATTCAACCATTACTTAACACATTTTTAATCTGCATTGGTGTTTGCAGCATATTCCATCTTTCAGTGGTGGCTGAATCCAATCAGCACTTACATTACTTAAAAACTCTGCTTCAATTAAGAGTTGAGAAAATAAAAATTGTCCCGGACAAAAAGAATAAGATCAGCAGCAATTTATTGCTTCAATATTTCTCACAGACATTCCCTATCCATAGGAAATTATTTTCCATTTATACTACAAGAAAAGATACGGGAGGTGGAAGAGGAGAAAATTAAATTGGCTGATGTAATTCTGTATTTTGGTTCCTGAATTATTATCCTTTGTATAGTGACTGGGAATGATATCTGGATTCAAAAGTCAACCTGAAATTTGAGGCTCTATGAAATTGATACTGTTCTGGGAATGAAGATGTTGCAATCATCCTGCCATTTGCCACAGCCAGTAGAAGTGAAGAATCAGATGAAATCCCTGGCCCTCTTTCTGAGATACATGAGATACATAGCTGTCATCATCTCCCACTCCTGTATTGTAATGATCAGATACACTTGCCAAGACAGTCACATCTCCAATTGCTTGAGTTTTGATGGAGGGGCCCTTAAAAAAAAAAAAAAAAAAAAAAAAAAAAAATTGGAGTATGCCTGGAGACAAAGTGAACCACAGTTTCTTTGAGCAGAACTTGCATTTGGTCTTATAGTGAAAACTGTCCAGAGACATGCCAGAGTCTCATACCTTCAGACAGAGTCTCACCTTATATCAACCACAGCAAGTGGGAGTTTCTGTATACACAGTGCCACAGACATTCTGAAGTCTTTTTCCACCCAGAGATGGAATTGGGAAAGAGATGGCTTAGGGTTCCTATCTGCATCCCACTCCAAAGAAGTTTCCTTAGGAAGTGCATTCTCCCAGTGATGAGTAGCCTTGACACAGCTGGTGCTGAGCATCCCAATGGGTGCTCTCTGCTGACTTTAGGCTGGGACAGCTCAAATTCCTGAAGAGGAACATGGCTTCAGTTTTAGAATCTAAGAATTTGTCTACAGATTTTAAATGTTCCACCACTATGACTGCCAGAAGTTTCCTACTGTGAATTTAATGCAAACTGAGTAAGCTTTCTTTTCCTGAATCTAAAGAGAGCCTAAACTCCTACCTGAATTGATTTCAGTTCCATTTATTATAACTGCCAGAGTTTGAAGGATAAATCTAAAGGGACTTGTATGCTAGAGATTGGTATGTCTCCTTCTGACACTGTGATTTGAAAAAACATCTTTAGATCCATTATTTCTATTTCTCTGTTCTTTTTATGGGACATTATGGGGAAGTATTGTTTAGTGAAAAGCATTCTAATTTACATCCTTGTATGTTATTTGACCTTCCTCCAAAGCACTGGGACACCCCCAAGCACACCTCTTGGGTTTGAATACAGGCACTTGTGAGCCCATTCTTACACCTCAGTAAAATGATGATTTTACCTTGGAAAATCACCTAATGGCTTGATACACTTTCTCTGCAGTCTCCTGTAGGAGAAAAACAGGATAATGAGAGATGAAATTTATGGGTATGAAGTGGAGGAGCTGAAACAGAGAAACTCATACAGAGTATTTACAGGGTATCTCTTGTACGTGAGATCTACACAGCAGAATTTAAAAGCATGTGTGGAACAGAGTGGTCTTGGAAGACATCCCAGATAGATGGAGGCACCTGTCTGACAAGGATGTTCCCTCTGTAAAAACTGGTGGAAGGAAATGAAGACATTTACCTACTCAAAATATTGACCTGGAACTTTGACTTTTGTTAGAAGGTATAAAATGCTTGATGTATAAGACACCAAAATGTCCTAAACTGAGTATATTGGTTGTTCACATGTCTATCCTTTCTTGTCTGGCTAAAGATCTTACTTTTCCTGCAGAGCTCAGAAAGGCTAATAGTACTTCTCACAGAAACATAGTCTCAAAAAGACCCAAAAAAAAAGGAAAAAACCTCACAATCTTTGTAATTTAGTATATGCACATCTGCCAAGCTTTTTGCCTCTCTTGGTACTTAGACCCTCTTGAGACCCTGCATAAAATACTTTGAAGCAAGTAAACCATTTGGAAAGAACTGATATTCCACAATGTTTGGAGCTGTCCTTTCTCCTTTTTGAATATTGTACTTTGTAGTAGAAGGACAAGATGCTAACTGGCCTACATTGATTAATGGTGTAAGAGAATGACTAGAAAGCAGTTTAATACAGTATGAGAGGGTTTATTTGCTTTTAATTTTTATGCTGAGGTTCGTGATCTCAAAGGCATTTTTTCATTGAAAATTATTAATTTTGGTGGCTCTCATTCTTTAACTTCATAATTAAAACATCTGTTCCAAATAATGGTATATTTCTGTCATTCATTTTTCAATATGCAGATGTGACAGATACTGCTTATCTGCACACTCTGGATGTCCTTGATGTAACTTCAAAGTACATCTTAAGTGTAACAGCACAGTATAAAGTACTCCAATAAGCAATTTCAATCTCAAATCTCCCATGTGCTCAAAAAACTCCCCACTCTTGTAATTACAATTCCTGTCCCCATTTTCAAATTCATAAGAGACAAATGAACTTTTGGTAAGTGCCCTAAATCATCACTTATTTGCCTGAAGGTGTTAATGATAGGTCATATTCTTTTCACAGATGGAGTAGAGTATTATTTCTCGAATTCTCCTATTGATTTCAGCACTGGCAATACACAAAGATTGTCACAGAAAATTTGTCACTAATCATAGAATTTCCAACTCTCTCTCCATTGTTCCAAAAATAATCTCTTGCAGTAGCACTCATATCACTGTCAGGTTATCAAAGAACAACCTCCAGTTGAAAAGCCATGAGATGTTATTAACCTATCTTGTACACAAAAGTTAAAAGTAATGTGTCATCTGAAGAACAGAATACATTACATTCCAACAGTGTCATCAAGAAGGGTTACGAAAATCCACAAAACAAAATAGTGCAGTCAACAGGCTTGTTCAGCCAATTTCTAAGTATCATCAGTATCTTTTATTATTGTCATTATTATAGCACACTGGGTATTTTTTTTTCTTCCATTTGACAAAAAAATGTAATAATGACTTTCTTTTTATTGGCTTGAGACTATCTAGGAGTAACACAGAGGATTTTTTATAATGAAAAAATGCTAAGAGGCACAGCCACTTTTGGCATCTTTAAATTATGGAAGCAATTCTACCAAACAAAATTCATGAGTCACGAACAAGCTGCCACTACAAACAAAAGAAAACAAAAAAAATTAAAAAAAAAAAAAAGTCAGATGAAACAAATCACAGCCTCCTATTCCCCAATATACAACATACATAATTGTAAAGATTTAGAGATTCAGCTGCTTGTTGTAGGCAGACTTCAGGACCCGCTGAGTTAACTGCTTCTCTGCCATTATTCACACCTAACCCCAAACTCAGATTACTCCCTTGAGATGTTTTGGAAAAAGAAAGGTAACACAGTTTTCCTCTGGTTTTAGCTGAAATGACTGTATCCTTTGTAGGGAGGGAAGAGGTAAGTTAAGAAGAAAGCAGATTTTGTATTTAAAGTTGATGTTGATACAAAGTTGGTTTGGAAAACTTAGAGGTGTTAAAGAGACAAATCTATGACCTCTGTCACATGTTCCAGTGCTTTTAAGGTGGGACTTGTGTATTTTTAAGGTATTTCAGCAGTCTTCTTTCACCAGAGTGAGTCAGTCTCTGTAAAAAACACTAATTTTTATCAATGGATACCTTTAGGAGCACAGTTGGTCAGTCAGTGAACTTGGCTGAGAGGTTTTCACTATGCAATAGAAATGAGATTTTTTTTTTTTATTATTGTATGTGCCTTTCACATGTTCTTCACACTGTGTTTAAAGCTACCCTTTTCATCCAGTCCAACTAGGTCAAAATACCATAAAATCTGTTCTCTAGGTTTCCCAGTTACAAAAGCAGACCTCTGGACCCCTCCAGCTGAAAACCAAGGCAGGAAGCTATAGTTTTTTGTGCTTTTTTTTTTCTTGACTGTAGATAAAGACAGATATCCTCTTCTGCTTCACAATATGTAAATAGGCAGTGTTACATTGAACAAAACAGAAAGAAATTACTCATCAAGAAATTCCTCAGCAAGCATGTAATTAGAAATGGATTCCAAATCAAAACGCAGCCAGAAACTTCAGAAATCCACATCTAGGAATAACAGCTTACAACTGCTTTAGGATAAATATTCTGCTACGCCACAGGAATTTTAAAAAAAGTAAAAGAGAAAAAAGGATGAGAAATACCATTCCTGGTACCTGTGGTTACATAGACAGTAACTAACCTGATTTTAAGAGACTCAAAGAATCTGTTTGTGTCTACAGATTCATGCTTGACAGAGGAACTGATCTTCACTGATGCCAGCTGGTGAAGCTCTGGCCTCTGATTTCATCACTAACCCTTTCCAGCAGGCAACTGAGAGTCAGAAGAAAAGCTTGCTATGAGAGCTGCCAAATTCACTGGGATCCCAGTTCATCCTGTCTAATGTTGGGAGTTTGACTACAGCCCCTATACTAGGAGCACAGTCCCTCTACACTCCCCAGAGTACCTGCAGAAAGTTGTGGGCTTGGGCCAGGCACCTGACAAAACTCCTGCTCCCAGAATACAAAAGTTGCCTCTGATTGGCAATAAAAATGGATGATCTTAAATAAATTCCAAAATTTTCTTGAACAAGGCCAAAGGCTCTAACCAAGAGGCTCTAACTCTTGGTTAGAGCCTCCATTTAGTTCTGAGTAGGAATGAAGATTCTGCTGAGTATTTAACACTGCACAGCAGCATTTGCTATCAATATATCCTCTCACTCAATTTTCTTACCTGATCACAGGTTTCATGAAGAAGACATAGACAGACTCTGGTGGCTGCTAAAGCTTATGCTACAACTAAATCTTTTAAGTCTATAAATGAACCCAAATGGCATCTTCAGTGTATTGAATTGAGCACAATGGGAGGATGCTGCTGCTCTGTTGAACAGAGAGCACACGTTTGCAATGGCTTTTCAGACAATCTGAAATCATCCATCACTGTCTTTCTTTAAGCTCTGTCCACTGATTTACTGAGAAACTCTTGACATGTTACAAGGTTCTCCATCTCAAATTTGTGAGTCTCACCTATCTACTTCCTGATTTGTGCAAGACAACGATGAGCAACTAATGTCACTCCAAACTTATGCTTCAACTAGAGAGACATAATTTCCCATCTTCTATCAAACATATTACAATCCATTGAACACTGAAGGAACTTATCATGGATTTATTGGCTGTAGTTGGAAAAAGTACAGACTAAAACCTGCTGTTTGAATGCCCATGGAGAACTCACAGAAGGGACACTTTAAGCCTTTCTAAGTAGAAAAGCAGAAGTAGAAACGAAGACACAATGTTGTCTGCATGTAGGCAAAGGCAAGGAATTGCATAAACCATGTTAATGATACTACCTTATGAAATTCTTCTGTCAACAGATAAAAGATTTTATTAAAGGCCTCCCAAATCCCTTGGCAATATCTGCTATGGTCAAGCATAAAATACAGTTCCTCACCTGAGAAGCATAGGCAGGATTCAGAGTAATGTATTAAAGTGGCCTGAAATCTTCCTCAGATTTCAGATGAGAGAGAAACTGCATTTCAATTTCTGGGCTACTTACCTACAGTATTCCACTAATACCAACTTTTATTTATCTCTAATCAGCAGACAGGTGAAATAGACTCGCTGCAACAACTTTAGACTTATATGGAAAAGACAAACTTTCCTCTTTTTTAGCTGCTGGATCTTACCACCATTAACAAAATGGTACATTGTGGTTTTTTCCCTCAGTATGTTTTACATGACATATTTTAAGTGACAGTTGAAATGCCCCTCTTCTTTCATTCCTTTACAAGGGAGAAAAGAAGTAGTAACGTTTTGGGGTTTTATTTTTAGGTTTTTTAGTATCTTGCTTTAACTTGGTGTCAGATATAACAGGGAATACTGAAAACTCCCAGAGCTGGAATAGAAGAGTTACCAGAACTGGGATGGGGTCTGTCTGGAAAAGATGAGATGGCCATGTTCCAAGCAGCTCAAAGCAAATGGCAATAAGATTTAAAGTCTGACAACTCCACCAGCAGTGATGGGTCAGTAGAGTGCCCTAGAGACACTGGTTCCTGCCCCCTCATCTTGACCAAGGCCCTCCTGGGGCTGTTGCTATTGGCACATGCATTGCACTTTCAGTGGCTTTTGTGGAAGTCATCACAAGGTGAGAATCTTTTCTCTCTTGCTTCACCTCTTTTTTAAGGGGCTTTTATGTCCAACCACCAGGCACACAACCATCATCACAATGAAAGAGGAACTAGGCTCTTACTTATTTTTCTCCTTAATTAAGTCTTAGTTTAAATCTTTGCCTTGCCCCCACCCTCTTTTCATGGACTTCTAACACCCATCTGCACATACCTGCAAAGCATTAACATGGGCCTGAACTTACCTAATTTAAAGGAGTAATTTTGAGCAGGCCATTGCACCTCTAACATAAGATTTTCAGGTTTGCCATGAAATCTCCACTATTACATAGATACATTCAAAAGGCTGTTAGACATAAATTTTTAAGAATGAGCTTAAGAATTAAATTAAAGGTTAGGGGGGCTGGTATCCATGAAATACCTATCACATATGTTGAGGAGCTGGGGCAGCAATGGAGTTCCAAGTGTATTTTGGATAGGGGAGATGAAGTCATTGGTAAATGCTGCCTTTAGCAGCTGGTTTGCTTCCCCCTGTACACCAGGAATCTTGCTTATCCAGAATCTTTGCTGGTCAGGTGATAAAACATTTGTGCCTGTAAGCTTTTCATGCTTCAGGCTGCAACGTGCTGCCCACATAAGGCTCCTTCCAGGTCAGTTTTCAATACTAATACACTTACATTAACTAAGCAAGGAAGGAATTAGAGAAAAATATTAAGACAATAGTCCAGTTCCAGGGAGAAAATTATATCCTTTAAATAACAATTTCAGTCAGAAGTTTGATTTTTTTTCTTTGTTCCTTAGGATATTAGTAGACCACAAATAACAGTTACATGAAAGAAGTAAAAAAGTTTTAGTGGTCTTCCAGATGTTATACTCTCCCTCTCTATATTCAACACTGTTTTACTTTATTACTCACATTGCACATGGAGTAGGATTTTCTTTACTGAGGGTTTGTCCAATGCAGGGGGCTAAGGCTAAGTTTACATCTTCTATAGTAAGAGGGCCATTAAGTTCTGATAATGTGAGATATAAATTTAACAGGAATTCTAGCAAAATCATAATTAGGTGCAGAGTCATTACATGAATTTAATGATTGAGATTTAATTTCAGTTTTCAGGATTATAAATTGAGAATCCGTATCTGACTCATCTTTTTTTCTTAATTAATTGGAAATTTATTTCCATGCAATTAAGGCAGAGGTTCTTTTCAATCCCTAAGTGTTTGTGAGCTATATACTGATGTTCTTTGCCTCACTTTCAAACCCATTAATTTCTGTTAATTTCTTTGAGCATTTTCTGATAACATGGTGATGCCTGTGTGTGTTTTTATGTACAAAAAACAATCTGCAGTTAAGGTATTCTTTAGGAAATCAAGTTTCTCAGGACATAAAACTGCATCATTTCATAAATGCTGATAGATTATAAACATAGTCCCCCCCAAAACAATACAGAATGAACAAAATTAAGAAGTAGCATCATTCTGCAGTGTCTGAAATGATGGTTTGCTGCCTGCTGGGGTGTTTTGTGGGTGCTGAGTAACACAACCTCAGCACTTAAAATCGTCCCTCTCCTAAGCACTGGGGCTGTGCCTCATTTCATTTGACTCCAGCCACATCCAAGTTATGTGTCCATCCTAAGCCAGTTATCTTCACCTCATGTGAAGAGTGGCATCTCCAGGCAAGGGTAGTTGATTCCTTTTGAAGCATTTGGCTCTTCACATTTCCCATCTTGCTGCCAGAGGAATTATTTCACATGCTGAACCTTTATGCTACCTGAGTGCTACCTGGTGCTCTCCAACTCTCCTGTCTCACTTCTTCATCCCACACCACTGAAACATTTCCCTTTCCAGATGTTCTTGCTTTCTAACACCATATCTTCTGGAAAATATATCCTGGGACCCCAAGTCACAAGCAACCCTTTGGCCAAGAAATCCAGAGATAACCTGAATCTTCTTGGTTCTGAGACAGAGAGGCTGGGAATGAACAAAGAAAAGCATTTTGTTTGATTTATTTTTCTCTCACCCCTGTCACTCCACAATTGCTCAGGACAGGTCCGGGACTTTAAAGAGTACTGAATATGAGGAAAAAACAAACCCCTTCAAATTCAAGGTACTAAAGTTCACCTACATTGTCCTTGTTTATCAAACCAGTTTAAGTCTCTGCCCTCTTCATCCTCTTCTACTTATTTGCAGTCCTCACTGCAGTTCAATACTGTTGCTGTCTCATTTGTACTGACAAGCATGGAAGAGGGCTTGAACCAAAAAAAAAAAACAAAACCCAAAATAACAAAACACTGCAGAAGTTCATGGATTTTTTTTAGGTTGCTTGAAAAAAAAAACAAAAAACAAAACAAAAAAAAAAAAAAAAAACAAACAAACAAAACAAAAAAAAAAAACCAAAAAAAAAAAAACCAAAAAAAAACCAAAAAGAAAAAAAAGAAAATTCTGCTTTGCTGCTTTCATTTTCTTCTCAGTACAGGTAAAGAGGCAGTGTTGCTTCTTGGTAGAAACATGCAGCAAGGGATAAGAAGTTCTTAGGGTAATTTGCAGCCAAATAAATGTCAGTGCAATTATACCCCAATAAATAGTATTTTCAGAATTCAGAACTGAGCTGGTATCCCCTTGGTGTTTGGGATTTATGAAAACTACAAAAGAGGAAGTTAAGAAAAATTATGAGGTTTTAAATTAATAGCTTCAAACATGGTACAGCAAAAGAAAAGGAAAACGAAATTCTGTTTAACAGCAATTAATTGAGTGATTTAAAGGATTAGTGGAAGGAAATATACTTCATATCTAAGTGAGCAGTTCCACTTGGAAAAGAGGAGGTGACCTGCAGTGGATGAGTTACATCTACAGCTTCTCTGGCCAACATTTCAATCAGTGTGAGTAAAAAAGAAAAAAATTCTTCTGAAGTTTTTCAAAGGAAAAAAAAAGAACATTCAGTGAAATGTTCATGGAAGTGTCTCCAGTAGAAGCTGAGACTAAACCTGTTTTGGATTTTCTGCTTCAGATGACACATATCAGGTTTGGTGTGTCATTGACTCATGGTTTCTGTATCTCAGATCCCCTTCTTTATAAACTGTGATTCCTGGATGAACCAGGAATGCACCAAAGTGACATTTCAGAGTCAAAATACTTTTGAATGTTCATCAAAATATAAAAACGTGCCATGAGAAAATCTGATTATGTCTTAAAATAGATTTATTGCTTTTTCTTGAGTGAAAGAGCCTTTTTTTTTCCAGGCAGATGAAGAGTGTCAGTTGAAAAGCCAGACATGGAGCAGGTTGTGGGACCTGGATCTCCTTGTAGAGGTGGCTGTTTGAGTGTTCACCTGGTCCCAAAGTGAAGAAGTTAACCTTGATTGCATTGTGAGAAGAATTTGAATAAAAAGATTCAGTGTCAAGGTAATGACCTATCTGCCTGGAAAATCATAGTAAAATTTTGGAGTTAATACTCCAAAGTATTATCTAGTGTCTATCTGCTATCTGCTAGTGTCTTTTCAAGCATCACAATAGCTAGCTGTGGGTTTAGTACATGATGTCTGCCATTCTTTACTGCATTTCCAAGGATAAGAGAACAAGTGATAAGCAAACACAATGGTTGTGTGCTCTCAGGCTCCACTTCAATGTGCTCATGTGGGGTACACCTTACTTCTTGTGCTTTATTCCTGCCTTCAGCTCAGTTAGATCCAGCTTCTTTGTGCAAACATGCATTCTGCCCAGAACTGCCTTTTAAACAGGAAGCTTTCTCACTATTTCTCTTTAAGAATCTTCTGAGAATCTGCTGTGTATTGATACCAGCTTCTTATGCTTCTGTGACAATTACTTTTATAGACACAGAATTTAGTTGTTTATCATCACATCTATTTTTAAAGCACCTTGGACTCAGACCTGATATCTCCATTCCAAGGTAGAAATGAGACTGGTCTCAGGTGCCCTCAGATGCTTACATGCTGGCACCCACTTGTGTGGTTCATCCCATCAGCAGTCACCAGAGTCTAGAGGTGAACTGAGGTGACCAGCCAAGACACTTTAGGGTGAGCTAATGGGATCTTTAGCTCTGCTTTTGTTGGGTGGTGCCAATATTCAGACACTCTCAGGTGGGTATGTTGGCATTTGAGCTAACACAGGCATATGGACCTGGCAGATACAACACAGGACCTCTGAGATAGCCAGGCTCTTCTGGCCCATCAGCTGGAAACTAGGCAAGATGCCCCACTGCATCTCAGATGGTGAGAGATGCCCATGTTCAGATGGCTGAACAGTGTCTGTGAATCACCATTAATTACAATAAGAACCCAGTGGACATTAAGAAGGAAACCTCTCAATGAAGTTGTCTTCAATTGGGTTCTAACACCACCCACTATGTTTGAAAACAAGATTAATATTGGAAATATCATATAAGACATGTTAAGTAAAAGAGAACTCTGCTCTTACCCAATGTGTTCTCCATCTAGAGCAATAACAGCCAAAGCCTTTCTATTCTATAAGACCATTTATGGTTGGCTGACCCCAGTCAGCAGCCAGATATTGGTGTTTCACTCACTCTTCTCACCAAAAGGTGGGAAGAAATAAAGTCAAAGGGAGGCAAAAGGACTTGTGGAATGAAATAATGGCAGTTTAATAGGAAAAATAAAAGCTGTGTGTGCAAACACAGCAAAAATAGGAGTTAATTCACTTGTTCTCATCAGCAGGCAGATTTCCAACCATTTCCTGAGAAGGGCTTCAGCATCCATAGCAGCTGCTTGGGAAGACAAATGCCATAACTCTGAAATTTCTGCTTCTTCCTTCTTTCACTGGGTTTTATTGCTGAGTATAATGCCATGTGGTATGGAATAACTCTTTGGTCAGTTTATGTCAATATCCTGGATACCATCCCTCTCAAAGTTTTTTTCCACTCCCACCCGACTTGCTTGGGATGGCAGCCCTCTGTGCTAGCTTGGCTGACCAGTCTCCAGTGCTAAATATCTCTTTGATCCACTATCAACAAGGCTGGTGCTTTGTTTAAAAATGCTTTATCTGGGAATTAGGAATTTCTGATTACAATATACATTTGATATACATCCTTTGCAGTTTTCATAACCTAAATGGAAAATATTTATGAGCATCAATACCGAGCATCACTATTGCTTTTGTAGATCCAAAGCAGTCTCCAGGCTTACTTTAGCCAATCATAGTTTCATATAATAGAATTTCTCACAAAAATTTAGATTGCAGTCCTAGACCAGTACTGCCAAGAACCAATTTGTTACTGAATGATGTGAGTGCATTGTGAGACAGCAAGCATCCTGTCTAGATGATAAAACCACAATAAACTTGGGCATACCTAAAGAGACTTAACTAGAGACTGTAATGAGATCAGACACTGGAGCTTTTTTCTACATCAACAACTTCCTTTAAGCTTGTGAGAAAAGCATATTTCACTGGGGATTTAGAAATCATACTCATCTTTGTCCACTTGTCAGTTAAATCAGGCAAATTATTTCTTCTTGTAAGATTAAAGGGGCAGTTTAAATTTCCTTGATAATGCAAAGCCAGCTACTGGGTTAAATGTTGTTGATTGACCTAGTATCATATGACACATTAAAAACTGGGGAAATTAAAACTGGATTACCCACTACACTCTTTTGACTTGAGCTTTTCTGGCACATTATTCCTGTTAATATTTCACTTCTAATATGTCTTCTGTGCCAGGGGTGCTAAAAAGAGAAAGACAGAAAAAAAAGGGAAAAAAGAACAGAAAATACGTTTATATTGCTTTTGGGTAACTCACTACCAAACCACAGCTTAAATAATACATTGTTCAGCACTGAACACTGTACTGAGGTGTTTAGAACATTTCTATACACTGAGAAAAATCTCCTGCCTCTTTCTCAGTCTCCCTATCTGTCTAGAGTAAAGATGTAGAGGCTGAAACCATATAATGTAAAAACAAAACCAACAGCAATGAAGAACACTTTAGTGGAGTAGAAGTGGTGAGAAAAACAAAGTTCCCTGGGTACTGTATGTCTGTCTAATTGTCAGAGAATGATTAAGGTATCAATGTGAAACCAAAAGATTTGGGAGACAGGACCTGCTGAGTTCATAGCTGCTTTCAGAAAAATCTCCTGAAAGGGAATGTTAATATTTAAATATCCTGTGATACTGCCCATTGATCCCTTCAGATGGAGGGGGGGCAGAATAAATAAATCCAGCATTGCCTCCTTCTCCCACATACTCCTTTAGTGTTGCTAAACTGCCTGATTTAATAGCAAAATCTTAGCAGTGTTCTAAGCCCCAATTCAGCCTTCCAGTAACTGCTGGCTTGGCCATGTTGGGCAAAGGGGTTGCTAGCTGACATCCCAAGATGGGCAGATGTTGGAGGAGAGATGGAGAAGTGACTTGCCAGACAGACACAGGGCTCCACACAGTTCTTTGCCAACTTTCCCTGAAAGATCTTGTCTGCTAAGCTCATTAAAGTTCACAGCAGAGTTTGGACTGTAAACTGAGTAATACTGGTAGCACAAAAGTATATTCATTTACTGTGAAAACTCTATTAAGTGTAGGAATGGTACCCAAGTTTATTAATTGTGACATGAATGTGTAGGAACTACAGCAATTTAGTAATCTGGAAAGAAGCAAGCCAAAATAATCATATAATTAAGGTAAACAACATACACTAATTCTTTTTTGTCTCATGAATTAATCACAAATGATCAAAGAACTCGACATCCATGAGAAACCAGCAAGCATGTATCAGTAATATATAATATAAATGCAACATGAAAACAGAAAAAGAGCAGTAACAATACTACTGCTACTACTCTGGCTAATTAAAAAACCTAGTTCCTACCCTCCATCTAAAATTCAGCCCTCCTACCAAGAAAGAAAATAAGAAAAATAAGACATCTGGCTCATCCCCAATAGATATTGACAAACCAGCCATGCAAATACTTTCCCCAAACAGCTTTCAACCTGGACAGACTCACATTGCTCACCTGTATGTATCAAATGCCAGTATCAGAAGAAAAAATGCTCTCAAAAAAGTATTTATTTGGTAAAGCAGTGTCAGTGTACTCCTTGCTAGAGGTTTATCTTGTAATGAAAATTTGGGTACATAATTTAACATTTTACATCGATTCTATTCCAAGACTGGCATTTGAAGAGGAAAAAAATAAAATAAAATTCTTAAGAACATAACAATAAGTTGACATTGACATTTAAATGGATGTAGAAGTTCTGATGGTAATAATCTGTCTTGTACTATCTTCTTCCTTCTGATTTTGCTTGTGAAAAGACAGAAATGGAAGATTTAATTTGTCAAGTTTGAAGGCATTCAGAAATAATTTACACACTGAAGGTGTCTATTAAGAAAACGTCTATTATATTTCCTGCAATAAATGAATTCTGATAAGACTGCAGTATGCAGCACTCCTGTGAAAGCAAGGTAAAGCAAGTGTCAAAGCCAGATAACAGAGTCTAAACAAACTTTGATTACTAGTGAAAACCTAAAAAAGTGGTAAGGGTACAATTAAATTCTAGCTAGCAGATTTTTCATGCAGATAATAATAAGAAAGTTAATTTATTCAGAATGGTAGCACATAAATGACATTCTGACTAGTTATAAATGTGATTGAATTTTAGCAATTAGTCCTAATGATAATTACTCAATATTTATAATATGGGTAATGGAGTAAGTAGAAATATTATTGCTGTTTGTACTTTCAGAGTTAAAAGTTTTACACCTAAGGATATGACTGTGAGAACATGACTGTTGTGTAGAAATAAAGTATATTATATCATTGGCAAAATATATGCCATGTAGAGATCATGATGATTCCCTATTTAAATGCTCATGCAACATCCAGAAAAGTATTTCCAGGTGTCTGTTGTGTGGGCTGCAGATGGCTGAGGCCCTGTTTCATGGGGATTGAAAGAGATAAGGCAAAAATTACATGCTCTTAAGCAGATTTTCCTCAAGAAAAAAAACAAACAAATGAAACAAACAAACAAAACCAAAACCAAAGAAAAACAAACAAAAAAACCCAAACAAAACAAAACAAAAATCCCACCCCAAAATAAAAAATTCTGATTGCAACTCATGTTGACAGAATTCCCCTGCCCATGACAGAACAGATTTCAAGGACTGCCAAACTCACACTCGGAAAAGACTGAGATGCAGTCTGTCTGCTATTTTTCTTCTGAAACCACAGTGAATGGAAGTTACTGAAAGTGAGATGTGTGCACACTTTTCAGTCAAAAATGGTTGAAAGACAAAGAAATGATACAAACTGGTGACTGTTTCCTCATGAGGGTCTCATCCCATCTGCAGCGCTGCTGCTCGCGGCTTCACAAGAAGAGTTCTCTGGAGATCCTTATATCAATGGAAAGAAATACAATAAGGAATGAATTTCAGAAATAATGAAAGGTGTAAAAGACTGGAATTGTTTATTTTGGCAAGGGAGACAACAGCAAATAGTTTGGAAACAGGAGAGGTAAAATTGGAGGAAATAATGCATCTCTTATTGGACTATGAAACTCTGCCATATAATGCTATTGAAGCAAGAGTATAATCAGTGTTCAGAAAACAAAAGGATATTTTAATGGTCATCAAAATAGCCATATGGCTAATTATTAACACGATGAGTATTTTATCTTTGCTGGAAGTGAACAAGATAATTGGTAAACATATATTCTCAGTAAAGACTTCAGAATTACCTCCAAGTGTTCCATGGAAATAAATCTAAACTCCCCTTAGGAAAGATGGTGGCAATTATGACTGAGAGAGCACCTGTGTAATATTGTTCCTCCTGAGCAATGTACAGGATTAAAATTTTACTGAGTTGGGGAAGGTGTAAGGAAACATTTTGCTGACTAGGTAGCCAATATGATAAACTGAGATATTTTCCAATTATCCTGAAGTGAATACAAGCTACAGATCCTTCCTAAGCCACACTTGAAGGCTGCACTGAGTATTTCTGATGATCAGGTGATTTTTAAATTTAGTAGAAGGCAAGTTTTTATTTAGTAGAAGGCAGTCTCTTATTGTGTTCAAGGATACATGACACTAAGAAAATAGAGGGGCAATCACTGGCAAACAAAACCACAATTAGCTTCCAGAAAGGCTAGTGTTTTATTTTTCTTTATTATTCCCTTAGGAAAAAGGGATCATTTTAAAAAATAAATAAATAAAAAGACACAAAACTCCACATGTGACTGTGTTTCAAATTTTGGCTAAGTCAAACACAAAGAAGAAAAATGTTTAATGGACAGAGTGTGGGTAATATGTCCGGAGGGGTTAGCAGAGTTATTTGTTCAATAAGTAAGGTCAAATTATGTGTGAGGCAGAGACATTTAGCATAAAAACAGTGTTAATAATTCATCTGGCAAGCTGAGTGGTGGAATGATAAGATAGAGTGATGAGGAAAAAAAACCACAACACAAAACCCAACCACTAGACAGGCACAATGGAAGAAAGAGCTCATACAAAACAAAAAGTCAACAGGATAAAGAGGAAAAAAATATCAATAATTTTTTTTCTTAGAAATGCCCACACAGTTTCAGCCTCACAATATGACAGTGATGTTGGCTTCTGTTATTTGCTTGTTGTTTATTTCAAGCCTAAGTGACTGAGTTCAGACCCTCACATTGTGTCTCACCAGTCAGCTCTACACTTCACTGCAGAATATAAAGAGAAACAAAGCTCTCTGGATAAGTAAACACTTTACATCAGTAAGAGAATGGACATGGTACTCCAGGTCTAAAAAAAAAAGAAGATTTTTTTTATTCTGGCCTTAAATTACCGAAGAGTTTTTTGGTTTTTTTTCTGAAACTTTCTCAAAAGCCTGAAGTCTCCTGTGGAATGTAAGTCTTGAAAGAGCTGAATGAGCTGGTGCCTAATGAATGCTCCGTATCTGTCGACAATCCAGAAACTGCACCTCTTCTCAGCTTATGATCCCTAAGAAGCATTAGAAATATTCTGAGTATTCTTGAAACCAAAGTCCTCATAAAATATGTTTGCTTCCAGCTGACACTTTCTGGCACAGCTCTGTGCAGACACACAAGTTATTGTTTCAAAACAGCACACGTTAGAAGAGCAAAGTGATGAGAAGGAGCCCACCTAAGGCAGTTGGGAGGTGAAAGCGCTGACTGAGGATGACAGGCTTGCCATAAACTTCATTTTCTGCTCCTCAGGTTTCAATATCAATATACTCTTTCTCACTCAGTGGATTAGTGCTTTAAGTTAAGGGCAGGGATAAAAGGAAAGCAGAGATGAGCACCAGCCCCACAGTACAGTATTTCTGACCTCCATACACCTTTTATGGCTTTCTGAGAACAGCAAGAACTTCCTGCAGTACCCATTCCAGAGGAACCACACTCTATGACCTGCTGAGGCTCCATCATTTTATTAGAGCTTTCTCATAGAACCATAGAAAAGATTGGGTGCATGGAAACTTTAAAGGTCGTGTAGTCAAAGCTCTTCCATCTTTCTTGTAAGCCCCCTTCAGGTTCTGGAGCCTTCTACCACTATAAGGTATCCCTAGAGCCTTCTCTACTCCAGGCTGAACAATCCCAACTCTTTCAGTCTGTCCTCATAGGAGAAATGCTCTAACCCTCTGATCATGCTCTTAGCTCTCCTCTGGACTTGCTTCAACAGCTCCATGTCCTTCTTCTGTTGGGAACACAATACTCCAGGTAAGGTCTCACCAGAAAAGAGTAGAGGGACAGAATTACCTCCCTTGACCTGCTGGCCACAGTTTCTTCTTTTTATGCAGCTCAGGATACAGTTGGCTTTCTGGGTTGAGAGTGTACATTTCTGGGTCATATTGAGCTTTGCATCCACCAGTACCCCCAAGTTCTTCTCCTCAGGGCTGCTATCAATCTCTTCATCTCACAACCTCTCTAGATACCAGGGGCTGCCTCGAACCAAGTGCACTTGGCTTAGTGGAACCTCATGATGTTCACATGATCTGACTTCTCAAGCCGTTTCAGGTCCTTCCGAATGGCATCCCATCCCTCAGGTGTGTCAAATAAATCCCGCACCTTGGTGTCATCTGCAAGCTTCCTGGAGGTGCACTTGATCCCACTGTCTGTGCCGTTGATGAAGGCACTAAACAACAGCACTCCCAATGTGGACCCTTGAGTGACACCACTCATCACTGATCTCCATCCAGGCATTGAGCCTGTGAGCACTAATATCTGGCTGCAACCATACAACTAATTGGTCATCCACTGAACAGTCAAACCATCAAATCCATATCTTCCTGATTTAGGGAGAAAGATGTTGTGGGAGACCCTATCAAAGACCTTTACAGAAGTACAGATAGATGACATCTATAGCTCTTGTCCACTGATGTAGTCACTCCACCACAGAAGGCCACCAGGTTGGTCAGGCAGGACTTGCACTTTGTGAAGCCACGCTGGCCACCTCGAGTCAGCTCCCTGTCCTCCTTAGCACAAGCCTTAGCTTAGCTTTGGGAAGATCTGTTCAATGTTCATTACTTAAAGGGAGCTTATAGGAAAGATAGGGACAGATTTTCTAGCAGGGCCTGTGGGGACAGAACAAGGGGTAATGATTTCAAACTATAAGAGGCCAGATTCAGACTAGATGTAAGGAAGAAACCTTTTATAATGATGGTCGTGAAACACTGGAAAGGGTCACCCAGAGAAGTGGTAGATGCCCCATCTCTGGAAACATTCAAGGTCAGGTTGGGCAGTGCTCTGAGCAACCTAATATAGTTGAAGATGTTCCTGCTTATTGCTGGACTAGGTAGCCCTTCCAACCAAAACTATTCTGTGATTCTGCAATCTTCCCAGGCACAGAGGTGAGGCTGACAGGTCAGTAGTTCCCAGGGTTCCCCTTTCTACCCTTTTTAAAAATGGGTGCAATGTTTCCCTTTTTCCAGTCACCAGGGTCTTCATCTGACTGACATGACTTTTCAAATATAATGGAAATTGGCAATTACATCAGACAATTCTCTCAGGATGCATCTTGTTAGGTCCCACAGGTCCATCTTCCAGCTGAGCAGAGCTTTTGGAACTTTTCAGTGGGAATATTGCTAAGAAAGGAGAGTCCTTTTTTCTGCCTCACAAAATTTTTTAAATCCTAGTCTAATATAGAGTGGGAAGAGATCTCTGAAGGTCATGTATTCAACCCCTCTGTCAAAGCAAGACTGACTTCAAAGTTATCTTCAGCTGTCTGTAAGGTGAGGTCCTTGTCCAGATGAGCTGTGACAGTCCTCAGGGATAGAGAGTTCACTCTCTGTGGGTAACCTGTGAAGAATTGTCTGTGTGTGTGAATAATTTTTCTTTGTAACTAACTGGAATTTCTCTTGTCTTTAACGGTGACTGTTGCCTCTTTTTCCTTGCTGTGCACCACTGAGAAAAGTCTCCTTGAGTGTTCTTTACCCTTCAGGTAGTTGAACACAGCAAACAGGTCTCCCCTTGGCCTTCTCTTCTCCAGGCTAAGGAAAGTGGCTGTTTCCTAAGCTGCTCTTTATCTTGTGATCCAGTATCACAGCCATGTTGGTGACCCTCCACTGGACTTTCAGTTCATCCTTATCTCTCCTGTGCTGGCAGACCCCAGACTAGACACAGTTCTACAGATGCAGTCCTGCAGCTGCTGAGCAGAAGAGAATAATTACTTCTCCTGATCTATAGGCTATGGACTAAGTAAATCAGCCCAGCATACATTTCAGCCTGTTGTCCAGAGGCACCCCAAGGACATTTTATGCTGAGCTGTTTAATAGGCAAACATTCTCGGGTCTGTACTGTTGCACAGAGTTATTCCTTTTCAGGGCTTTCATTTAAGTTTTTTTGAGTTTCATGAGTTTCCTATTAGCCTGTCACTCCAGCCCAATGGATCACTATTTGGCTGGACTAACTCTTAGCTTAAATCTGGCTCTGTTTTGGTCTCAAAACTGGGAGCTAGATCTTCCCAAGACAAATCTGATCCAGACAAAGCTTGTACATTGCATCAAATAATTTCCCAATTTGGTGTCAGCTGCAAATTTGATAAGGGTTTGCTCACACCGCACAGGTCATTTGAAGATGACAACTTACCAACACCCAGTGTCAGTCAGCAAGGGGTACCAGGTTCCAGGTAAGCTCTGAGCTGTTGATCACCTTTGTGCCTGACAATCCAGTTAAATTTAACACCCTCCATGTAGTGTAACCATTCAGTGCCCATATCCTCATGACTGCAAGGATGCTAAAGAAGCTGTGTTAAAAACCTTCCTCAATTCAATGTAAATTATTTAACCCCAACTCTCCACACCCACAGAAACTGCCATTCCATCATGGGATGCAATCAGGCTCGTCAAGAACAATTTACCCTGATTTATCACCCATGATTTACCCAGACTGTGTTTCCAATCACCTTGTCCCTCATGTGCCTGGGAATGTCTTCTGTGTATAATAACTTTACATCAAGAAGCCCTGGAAAGCAGCTAGTGAGTCAAGCTCTGGGATGCAGCTCTCAGCTATGTGCCCCAGATCAAGAAGATTTCACATTCTTTGCCACAGCAGAGATAAGGATTCCATGTCAAATGGAATACTTTTTAAGAAGAGGCAAGCTGCACTTTGACTCAAAGTTTTTCAAGGACTTTTGTGTTCCACAGCTCAGCACCTACAATAAAAAAGGTATAATTTAAGATACATTCTTGGCTTGATCATTGATTTTTGTGAATCCTGGCTTTAGATACTGAACTCACTGTGCACTGGCATTGTCACTAGGATGCCTCTAACAAACCTGGTTACTATAGTGCCTAAATTTCTTGCTTTAATCCTTAGTTTAACCTAATCTGTGTACCATATCCATACTTCATTACTGCACTGTGTGTTTCAATGGTACTCACACACTTCAGGAGACTGAACTGAAGGTGATGTCAACATTTTTTTTAATGATGACAGGAGCTGAGGTTTAGGCTGGAGTCAGGAAGATCTGACACATGTGTGCCTAAGTAAATTTGCAGCCTAGAGTTAGACCCTCAGACTTCCCACACATTGTTAGAGCAGAGAATACATCTTGAAAGCAGTAAACAGTGACAGGCAATATTTCAGAAGAGCAAATAGGAAATTCAGAGAAAGTAGCAAGTATTAGATCTCATGTACAGCTGAGATGGCAAGGTGACTCAATACAGGAAGATGAATCTCAGTTACTGTGATTTATCTAAGAGAATGGTAGGGACAAATTTTTTATCCTGAAGTCTTACCAAACTCCTGAATTTGTTTTTAAAGTTACCATGTTCTGCTGATGGTCTAGACCTATATCTTCACAATTACAGAGTTTTACCTCTACAGAGCACCAGACTGTGCATTTTAGACAGCCTTTTGTTTGTGAGCATATTTAGAGTATATAAAAGTAATAAGACCATTTAGAGCTACTTTCTAGCTAGTGTGAAATCCTGGGCAGCAGTCAGAGCAGAGCTGTGTAGAGGAAGATGTTTCTTGTTTTCCGTGGTCTGGGCTTATTTAGATTAAATAAGAAAGAAAAATAAGAAAAAATGTTTTGTCCTTTTCCTCTGCATTTTTTTTTTTTTTTTTTTGTGAGTGATAAAACTTGATATGTGTATTGCCAAAATAATCACAGCTTAAAAAGCTGCTTTAAGGGATGGAGATTATCTCAATTATCACATCTCTTCCAAAGGTATGAGAATAGAGGACATCAGTCTGATAAGACAAAAATCCTTGTATTTGTATTTCCCGTATCTATAAATTCTATAATACACCCAGAGGCACCAAATCCAGTCCCACTCATGTTGTTCCTTACTCATGCAAGTAAGAGATCAGGATTATTTGGTGTCATGGAGCCAAAGAATTGTGATACCTACTGCCAGGCAATGAATTACCTGGTCCCATGTTTAGAGGTAAGCAAAGGGCAAATTCTGCTGCAGAAAAATGGACACCTTGCCCTGCCTGAATCCCAGAAATTGTAGTCTTTTTAACTTCTGTGAGCTCCAGGCTGGCAAAGCTTGAAAGATGTGACAGTCAAATTAAGTTCCTGAACAAGCAGAGATGGGCAGAAGCAGAATCATTCCACTCAACATGAAAGTTCCAATTAAGTATCCAATTAAATTACTGTAATAATGGGAAATGACATAATTGGTTGATTTGGTTTCTGGAGACATAACACATGTTGCTTTTGACCCTAACAGACTCACAGAGCAAGCAGAAAGAGGAAATAGCAGCAAGAGACTAAATCCTGTATTAGACTGATGTCTGGGCAAAGTTGTTAAAAAGGTGAAGAGGAGAGAAACATCCTCTATGGCCTCAAAATATGTATACTTGAATTATTCTGACATCATGGGCAAGTCCTTTGTGTTCAGGTTCCTCAATAACACAAATAAAATAGTAGAATAATTAGTAATGTAGAATAATTTCCTAGCACTGCTTCTGTTCAGCACCCAGGCTGTCCCTGGGTCGATGGTGTGATCCTGTTCTCAGATGTAACTATTCCAATGCTGCTGTGTCTTCTGAGGAACATAATGTTATCATGAACATTATAAAAGAAAAAGACACAGCTTGATTTGGAAAAGAGAAGGTAAAATGGGCCGAAGATTGAAAATTATAAAGCTGGGAAAACTGATGAAGACAACTCTCTTCTCAATAAAGCAATTTGCAGCAAAACTATAGGAAATAGGTAGGTTTTTCCTCTCTAGTGCGGTAATTTTGAAAAAGCATTCATGCTTGAGTAAGGGCATCAAACAAGTGTGTTTGCTGCCCTAGCAGGACACCTGGTTGGGTAAGTTGGGTACAGGCTGAGGGACTGGGTGGGAGCAACTGCTTAAAGCATCAACATTGCTTCCTTCACTTTCTCAACCAATTCCTTTCTTTCCATCCATTTGTGAGGAAGGGGACAGGCAGAGGAGGGAAAAGAAAGAAACTAAGTCTACATCATTAAAAATACAATAAGGTGAAGGAAAGAGCACTTGAAAGTCAGGATCTGGCAGACAGGCCAAACTCCTGAAGCACTGGAAAGCATTAGTGAGAGGTGATATCAATAATGAATGTGAATAGTAGGTAAGAAACTGAGAGGAGGATGCAGGAGCAGGTTTGCACTTAAAGAAGAGGTATGGAGCATTTTTGGACTAATGAGGCAGTGGCTGCTACACTAAGGGCAGGAGGTTTCTTGCTCTACTTCTCTTTTGGCTTTGTGAATGCAGGAAGGAAGTGGAAAGACTCTGTGATCTTTTCTTTCTAGTACTGCTGCTAAAGAAATCTCTCCTCTTCTCTGACTTGCACTGTGGCCAAGTTATTCAACAACTGTCAGCTCTTTTAGAGGACAAGCAGTGATAAAATCTGCAAGTACAGAAGGTGGAAGAGCAGAGTCAAAGTGTCTGGAGAAGCAGTCCCAGCACTAGCTTTGCAAGGAAGGGACTTCATATTCAGCTGGGGAGTGTAAAATGGTTCTTGGTAGGTGTCCCCATCCTAACCATTGAGTGAAAAAGACTGCAAATATGTATGTCTGCTCTTCTGCAAGATTAGGTCCACAATACACATTTCATTTTAACCAGAAGACAGCATTTGGATGTTTGCTTCAAGCAAAGCAGCCACAAACTACTTCTCTCTTTTCCTTTCGTCTTTGGGCTAAGTAAATCCTAGTACATCTCAAGTTACTGATCATGGGAGGGTAAGAGAAGATTATTCTTCTCACTACTATCCAATCAAGACTCACCATGACTAATGAGAATTTTTTTCTTGTCAGCTAGGGCTTGATCCTGCTGCTATTGACTTTCGAAGACCTGGAGAATGAGTGCCTGTAGTTACCCTCACTTGTCTTAATCACAGTGCAGTTCAGTAAGTATTATATGTATTTTAGGAAAATCTTTGAAATCCTTGAATTTCCCAAAGATAGAAAAATTCTCTGGAAATTGCATGGTATTTTCTCAAAGGATTTCAGAAGCTTTTAACTTCCTCTCAGGATGGAAAGGTAACAAGTAGATTGCTGTTCTTATCTTCTTTTCCTGTATCTAAACAGGAATGTGAAAATGAAATTACATATTGGCTGATGTCTCCTTCAGAACTTCACAAAAAAAAGGTTAAAAAACGCAGAGTATTGGTATTTTGGGAGAAATAGTTCTAATTCCTTAGTGAATCACCTCTATTTGCCTAACTGATTCTTTTTCCTGTTTATTTCCAAGGAATGCTGACTCTTCTCCTCCACTCACCTGGTTAATACTGAAGATATGAATCTTAAAGCTAGATTGAATGCACCCATCAGAGTCTAAGACAATCTTTGATAATTAAAGATGAGGATAAAAACAAAATGTTCTCCTCTGTATAAGTGCAAATCAAGAAAGCGGGATTTGAAAATCTAATCAGTCTTTTGAAGGACTGAAACAATTAAATGTGAGAGAAATATGTAAAGAAATGGGCTTCCAGCATCTGTTTAAACAGATATGCTTCTTCAAACATTTTAAAATCACTTATTTTAAGCAGCTGTTTAATTTATCATATATACCTTGAGATTTTCATCTTTCCTGTTTTCTTCATGTTTAGTTCCAGGTTGGAAAAATTTGATGTATGTTCTCAGCCAAGGATATTTTTTCCTGTTAACATAGTACTTGCACTGGGATATCCTTTAAGGAAGTTTTTCTAGGGTGTAATTTCCATGAAGCTAAGGAGAAAGGGAATTATTTCTTACCTCAAGCTAAACTGAATTTATCTCTTACTAAAATCTGTTGTTTCTTAGTGTTGCCTCTAGGTGTTGGAGTCCTCTCTCCTACTTGCGAGAGCTCATTTTTACCCTTGAGAACTTCAGCTAAATTTCCCCAGAGAAGAATTAGGCCATATAGATTTTAAAGTAAGATTTAAATCCTAGAACCTAGTTTAAAGGTCAGTAAAAACCCATGATATCATCTAGTCTGGGCACCAGCGAGTGCAGTGTTGTGCCTTTTTGACACAATCGAGTGCACGTTATGTAGTGTTCATCCCCTGAGAGCATCTTCCACAGCCCAAGCACCTGCAGTGCCCAGGAGCATTCCCTGACATTCACTGCCTCACTTAATACCATCTCATTACTCTTAGTTACAGCCCCTTCATTCACTTTTTTTAAATCCTCACATTTTGGCTACATAAATCTGCCAGACATTTACAGGCAGATCCATGTTGTGTTATCCAACACAGGAAAAGCACAGCACATTTTGCAGTGGATGGTGTCCTCCCTGTAGGTTGTGAAAAAAAGTAGAGAATAAACTTTAACAGGTTGCATTTGACTACAAGTGGAGGTAATGAACAGAACCAAGGGTGCAGTTCGTCTGACCCCAACAGGTGTATCTGGATCAAGCTGAAAAGTTCTATCTGCCCAGGTGGGATATCTTGCATCTCAGATCACTGTGATGAGCCATCCTGCAAAATGGCAGATTTCTTAGGGGTCAGGTCTTCTCCAGCCCTGAGAAAAGCAGAGCACAGGTCAAGAGCATCTCATCTCTCTTTATTGTCACCACTGCTTAGCCTTGAGCATCACCCTCATCACTACAGTCCATACCTGCAAGGTGTTGAGCACTCTCCTGGCAGCCTGAAAGCATCACCCACAGGCACTGAAGCATCCCCTGGGCTTGTGGTTAAGCAGGGAGTTGGGTGTCTAAAGGAGAACATGAACAACTTGTCTGTTGTCCTGACATCCCTCTTTATAAAACCCTGGCTGCAGGTCAGACAGGCACTAAGCAGAGCTTTCACATACAATACATCCATGTGTAGAGCCATGAGCTTAGCCATTCTTTAATCTTACAGCTAAATTTGCTATAATAACTGGTAAAGACAGAAGGAAATCTAAGCACCTGTATTTCATCTTAACGTAGCCAGTTAAATATGCAGAACTGTATTCTACTCTTGGTAGCCACGTGAGGAAACTAAACTGGTTTTCCTGACACTGAGCAACCTTTTTTCCCCCTAGCTGAAGTTTTTTGTGAATGTTATCTATATTTTCAAGCAGAAGGATGTGTTATTGTGGACAGCTAGACCCAAATGGTTCAGTATTGCTGCAGTGTGCTTGCCAGCCCCTTCTGACTTCAGCACATGTAAAGATTACAGTGCTTGCTATCATAATGCAGTTTTGGAAATAACTTTTTTTTTTGCTGAAGGTCAAAAGGACAAAAGGCTGCTCCATGGCAATTACTTTCCCTGTGGTTTAAAAAGGAAAGTTCAGGTCATGTTACTTAAAAATGTTCCCTGTTAATGTGTCAGTTTTTCACTTCCTGCCAATCATGCTTTGCTGAAGTTTCCTTAGATATCTTTCAGAGCTGTGTGTTGAGCTAGCCATCTGATTTGTAGCCAAAAAGCTGGTCTCAGCAGAGAAAAAAATGATTTTCTATATTAAAAAAAAAAAAAAAGTTCCTAAATAGGAAAAAAGTTAACACTGAAGCCAGCAGATATTTTCAAGAACACATTTAATTTTTTTCCTAATTTTAGAAAGGGAAAGTTATACCTGTCAGCACCCTGGCTGTGTCATGTCATTCCTGACTTCAGGTCCATGCTGTGGTGTAGCCTCCACCCTTGATAAACCATTCAGTCCCTGCTCAGTCTAGTGAAGAATCTTCAGACTCTCATTGCACAGTGAGGTTGCTTTAGCTGATAAATCAGCAAGAGGATCCTTTTCCTCTCTTCCCTCCCTTCCCCACATTAATATTGATTATTTGGAAGTAAGGAGTCCCAGGGAGTGGAAGCAGATACACCTCATTGCCTTGAACAATTCTTTCCCCCCTGTTGGGACAGTACAAGGTGAATTAATAGTGTGCTTGTAGGCAGTAGATGATGTTAATGTACTTGCTATTGACACAGTGAAATAACATGAGTAACTTCAGCTTTACTTAAAACAACACATTAATTTTCCAAGGCCATTAGGATTTATACAGCTGGTTGGTGTAATACACACAACTTTTGTTTTTCAATATGCAGCATTTGTGCATCTAAACATGAGGCAGAATTTTATTGCCAGATGAAAGACAAAAAGGGATTTTAATTCATCGCTTATGATCATAGGTCTTGTCTTCCTTTAATCTAAGTCCCTGCTCAATTTTGTTGGTAAGAAGATGTTTTTTCTACTAGGAAAGAATGGATAGGAACTTTATCCCCTGTGATTCTCTGGCTATGTAAAAATGCATATGAAATGTTTAAGTTTGAAACCTGTGGGTTTGTGTATGTTTCAAAAAACCCAAAAGGTTTCCATGCAAAAAAAAATGTTCTGGCAATGGGGGAACTCCACTTCCACATCCATCCACTTGAATACTCTGGGGAGTTTTTACAGCCATATTGGATTAAATAACAGGTATTTTACACATACTGGATCTCTGAGAGCTGGAAGCACAGGTAGTATTCAAGCCACAAAGCTTTCTTGACCTTGAGCTATATTTCAAACATCTGCAGTATAGAGCATCCTTTCCTCCTAGAGTTCCTTTGGTGGATGGGAAGCCTCTCCCATGCCATGATGGCAAATGTGGAGGAAGCTGCCACTTCACAGTACAGAGAAATCCAATGATGTGCTGGTGATGGCTGCACCCCCAGAATGCAGGGATCACCAGTAAGCAGCACTGGGAGGCAGTGGCAGCATCACCACACAGGGCTGAAGCATCTCCACATTTTCATTTCCCTCCTGGCCCCACCAAGTCACTCTCTGAATTTGTGCAACTCATTTGAACTTGAAGTTGGAGTTCACCCATCTGTAACTCTCATGTAGTAATAAATTATGGGTAGAACTTTAATTACAGCAAATTTGGCCCTGCTTTCCTCTTTGCACTCTGATCCCAATCTCTACCAACATGTTTCTAGTTCATAAATATTCACAGAATAGCTCATGTAAACAAATTTTGTCTATGGGTTTTTCATGCACTGTTTGGTTTGATTGTGCAAGTCCCTCTATGTGTTACTTATGGTGGGTGAACGGTCATAAAAGTCTCAGACTATTACTTCTGGTACCTGACTGGGTGACTGAATTTTTTATACAGGAATGTAACAAAAGATAACCGTGGGTAATAAATAGCAAGTAAAAAAATTTAAAAAAAAAAGTAAACAAAAAAAATCCTATACAGAATAAAGACCTGGAGGAATAATTATTTGTGCTGAAAATCATGAAACTTTTAGGATTTGCCAGCATTTTTTCTACCAGACAAACTGGTATTCATTTGAAAGCTCATGAATGATAGATAATCTCATCTCACAAATAATGACAGTTCAAACCTCAATTAAACAAGCTTCACAAAACCCCTGGGAAATAGGCAGCAATAATATTACTAAAACTGATATGTGAATATTTTCCAAAAAAAGTTTGGCATTCGTCTGTATTTCAATAGCATTGAAAGAGAAGTGCTACTGCAAATGAATGAAAAAATACCATTATTATATTTGTCATATTCCAGCATGCAAGAATATTAGTTGAAGGACACACAAAATATCAGCTCTGGTGGACTGATTAAGGAAAACAACATCATTTACTTATGTCAGTTCAGCCCAGAGCCTCTGCCAGACTCAGTGAATCCTACAGATACTTGACAGCCTGCCACAGACCAAATGCCAAAAATTCCTTCTCACCATGTGCTTTTTCTTTAAATATTTAACTATAGGCACAAAATGTAGATAAGCTGCATCTATCCAGCTGGTCAGGAAAGAACAAAATTTGATTTCTGCTGTAGAAGTTACAGGTTTTTAAATGGATCTTACAGAATTCATTATTTGCTGCCTGTATTAATGTAGCAGCAGCCCCCAGGGTCATTCAAAGAGCCACAGCATGGTTTTCTCTCTTTAATAGTCCAATTCCTAGGTGTGCAGTGCTGAAAGCTCAAGTCATATACACAGTCACATTTTTCTGATTCTGCATGAACCTCAGATGTCTGTGGTGGTATTGCATTACCCAGAGCATAAACACCATAAGAAGAACCCTACAGCAGCCCTTCATGTTGGAGGAGCTGGCATCCAAGTTGCTACACTTTTGCTTTATACTTTTTTCTGGATAGTAATTGGGAACTTCATTAGCCATCATATTGTTATTTGTCCTGTTTGTTTGTGAGATCCTCTAAAGCACCTGCAATACTCCAACCTGGTTTGGGTAATTATGTTTTCAAGTTCAGAATAAAAAACCTTTCTTATTTAAAGCAACAAAAAAAACCCAACAAGTATCCAGAGCCCCTCATCTTCTGAAGGCATGCTTGAGTGCACAAAAGCAAGAATGAACAAATGCATTTTTGTTTGGATATTCAAGAAAAAGAGAGCACAAACCCTTGGTGGGGAGAAGGTTGTGACAGGTACAGAGACTGAAGCTGGTCTGTGTCACGGCTGGGTTAATCTGGAATAAACCAGTGTTTATACTGATGTGAACAGGATCTGATTCAGGCATTTCTCCTCTACAGCTGTCGATTTTTTTCTTCCTCCTAATCAAAGAGCTGCTCTCTGTGCTGCTGTATTAACAATCTTGCCCCCGTATCCAAGGGACCGTTTCAGCAGCCTAATAGTGGCTCAAAAGACAAAGATTTAACCTTTGGATTAGCAAGATGACTTGTTGATCTAGATCAAGAAAATCCTGCTGGCTTCACACAGCCAACGGCAGCTCACTTTATGATGCTCTCACAAGCTGGTTCTCCCTTTTCTCTCTTCCCCCAGTAAGTGAGCACACTTAGCAGCCTTCAAAGCATCCAGGCTTCTTTTTTTCTTTCCTTTTGTGGGTCATTCTCCCCATTCTCAAAGTGGGAAAAAAGGTGGGGTAAGTTCCTATTAAGCCAACACAGCCCTTTATAAAATCTCAAGTCATCCATGCTCCTGCCCTCTTGAACCTTTCATAATCTTAACAGCTTGTGTTTCTCACTTCTCTTTCACAGCCTGAAGTTTTTGAAAACTTACTTTTTTTTTTTTTTCTTTTCTTTTTCTTCTTCCTAATGCCAGGATATGTTGTTCTTCCCAGAATATTTAAATTCCTTCACACTGCAGTGTGAAGGACCCGATGCATGTTTGCAGCTTTATCAGTATATTGGGATGCTTCTTCCCCAGTCCAGCATTTACTAGGAAAAAAGGCTCAGGAATGACAGAAAACACTGTGACATGGTAGCTGGGAAGAAAGCACCTGGTTCTTCTAGGGCTGCACTGGGAATTAAACACTGCAAAGGTCTGGTCCTTCTTCTAACATTGATTTTTGCTCTGACCTTTGACCAGTTGTTGAATCCCTGATTTTCAAAGATGCTGAATGACTGTCACTAGGTAAAATCCCTTTTTAAATAAAAAAAGGTCTTATTAACAGAGGAGATTAAGAATTAGCACATGATGTTCCACAACAAAGTGAGGCCATACAAAGTAGTGTGCACTGCTCTGTCCTCTGTGGGATGTCATCCACTGTTTGTCAGTGTGGATATGCTGACATCTATAAAGCAGTTAATTCCATTTTGAAGTTTGAAATTAAAAAAATAAATAAATAAAGTATATTGAGTATTCTGTGAGTAGGGAGAGGTAACTGAAATCTACTTAGAAATAGCAATTCAGTGGAAAGCTGAATTTCACATCTTTCTGCAGCCAAATACTGTCTTTCTCTTTCTTCTCTTTCTTTCTCACATGTGTGGAGCAATGGAGTGACCTTCAAGACAAAATAATACAAAACAAATCCAGTTCAAATCTTGTGAATTAGTGTCTTGCATTTAGTGCCACAGTAATGCTTAATCCAGCCAAACATCTGAACATATGTTTTTATCCATAAGCTGCTTTGGCATTAAAATGACTGCATCTATGAAAGCTAAGAATAAGAGAAACTGTATTTCTGGAAGAAGATTGAGCAGAACAGAGCTACAGGCAATGAGAGAGGACTTAATAATTGACCTAAATGCAATGAAAAATGCTGGAGAATGGGAATAACCAGACAGCATGCACTGGCCAACACAGCATCTGGGCTATACACAATAAACTAAAATATGCATTTCCTGCTACGAGCCAAAGCATAGGAGCTGTAGGGTATCAGGAAGTAAATCTCAGCATAAATTGTCATAAGCCTGATGATTTCAGAGTTGCTAAAATGATTGTGCTAGTAAAGGATTGCCCTCTGCCTGCTTGTGCAGTTTTAATCTCAGAGAAATCAGACAGAGTCCTCACAAACTACAGAAATGAGAATGTTTCCCATATGCACATTTAAATGCACCCTCTTTGCCTGTCCCCAGTTATAAATAGAATTGGTCGACATTTTTCATTCTCAGTGCTTGTCAATATATAAAATAAATAAAAATAATAATAACAAAAAAATGCTCTTTCAGTTGCTTTCAGTATATTCTAGCCTTGATGACATTTGTATTTGTTTGAGCTTTATTTCACTATGCTCTCTCAAATAAACAAATAAAAATAAAAGCAACCTACCTGTCCTCTGCACACACTTTTTTGTTCAGTCTCTATGAACTGAAAAGCTTTTAGTTTTTCACAAATGTTTAGTTTTTCTATCACAAGATGATGCAGGACATTTTCCTACATCCCCCCAGTGAGAGACAGCTCATATGTGAAACTCTAAAAGGGACTGAACATTTAGATAGCTAACTAGGTCTAGGCTAATTTAAACATCAGCAGCTGATAATCTAAACTGGCAATTTCTAGTGGGGATGTTAGGTCATATCAAATATCAGGAGGAAAAAAACAACTATGTGATCAGATTCTGGCTGAGGTGAAGTTTTCTTCCTTGATGCCCAGAGGGGTAGCAGTCTCAGATATAAAGTGGCAGAGAAGAGGGATGATGGGTCTCACCCTGAACAGTATTTCAGAACAATTTTTTGCCATGCTTTTTTTAATTTAAAATGTTAAGCTGCCTTATCTTCTGACCAGCTCTAATTACAAATCTCAGTTGTGTGCAGAGCAGAATCTGTTCTGTAAACTGTTTTCTTCTAAAAACAGCTTTAACAGTTCTGACTGTTGTCCTTCAAAGCTTGGGTTTTCTGTTTTGGTGCTATTTTGTCTTCTTTGTCTTTCAGCTGTTCTTCACAACTTCATTGCCAGAAGAATCTTCACATCTTTTCCTTGCTGTTTTGTTGGTTTTTGGTTTTTTTGTGTTTTTTTTTTTTTTAAATCTGTGCCTGTCTTGATACATTAATTTTTTTCCTGACCCTTAAAATATGGAATATTTAGTGGGGAGACACTTGGGAGAGGCTCTCCAGGGGAAACACAACTCTTGTATGATGTGGAGGTGGGACAGCAATACAGATGAAATTGCACTGAATGATACAGGAGAGTGCACACACCACCTGCAGTGCCAGGACAGGGATATTCTCCATTACCCCATTCACCACCTCCCATACAAACCCATCCCTTCTAAAATTCCCAGATTAGCAAGGTTGGGAGTACTAGGAAAAGCTTACTGCTTCTGGAGTTCTGAAGGTTTTGTAGGTTCAGTCAAGCTCTGTGTCAGGCTTTTTCTTTCTTATTAAAAGGGGAAGCTTGGGATGAGTTTTTTCCTCAACACACCTAGATCACACTTTGTATTTGGCTCAGTATCATTTCATTATTTCCTTTTCCATATTAATTTTTCTTCATGCTCCTTGTAATGTTCTCCTGTCCTCTCTGGCATCCTTGACTCCCAAGTTTTTAATCTTAATGCAGTCACAATTCCAGTTTTGTCCTTCTTTTGTAATCACTAGCAAGAGTTTGGAGAGTGCTGTGTTTGACAGCCTCAGAGGAACTGCTCTGCTTGAATATTTCAGAAAATTTTCCCCATTTCAATGAAATGTGGCATTCACAGCATGCTTCTCAGTCCTATTGAGTGGTAACAATGGACAATAGATAAACATAGGAAGAGAATCTGTGGCATGAAACTATTTATTTTCGTACTAGAAGGAGCTGTGGAGCATGGAAGCAAAAAGAAACCCAGTATCTTCAAGGAACATGAAGCTAGAGCTCACTCAGGTGTGATGATCATCCTGGAGAAGTGCAGATACACATCAGTGTGTAGGGAGGAGCCCTTGGAGGAGGAGGAGAAAGGGGATTGTTTTTTTGAGTTGTTGTTTTTGGTGTTCTGTTGTGTTGTGGTTTTTTGTTTGTTTGTTTGGGTTTTTTGGGTTTTGGGCTTTGGGTTGTTTGTTTGTTTGTTTGTTTTTTGCTTTGGGGTTTTTTTTGACACTGAGTCTTTCAGTTACCTCCAACTTTTTCCCCAGCTCAATACTTTTCCCCAGCTCATGTCTGTTTTGCCAGTAGAGGTAAATGGTAAGTGATCCCTGTCTTCATCTTGATCCATGAGCTTTTTCATCCTATTCTGTCCCCTCTCTTTTGATGAAGAGGAGAATCCAGAGAGCAGCCTAGTGGGAGATAAGCCCTTAGACAGAGCTAACCCACCACAATATTGCTACTCATACTTAGGAGAAAAAAAAAAGTTTAATTTAGCTTTTTCCAAAAGCCTCATAGTCCCAAACTAAGCAGCAACCATCACCCCAGGCTGTGAAAAACAGGAAAATGAGGAATTGAGAGGGTTGGTAATCTGTCTACTTGAGCAAATGGATGGAAAAGCCAATGAGTCCAAAGTTATGGATTGCCAGGTTCATCCAAGAGGGTTTAGTTCTTCCAAACCCTCATCAGACTGTCTTTTCCAGTTCACTTGGAGTAATTCTGCTTTAGCTTCAAAAGTCCCAGCACCTATTGCTATTGCCAGTGAGAAGTGAGTTGGCTGGGCATAAGAATTGTCCCTGTAAAGGAAACAGTTCAGAGAACAGTGTCCCCTTGTTAATTCTCTTTATTCCACATTTGAAAGGACAGTGTTTGCACTTCACCTGCACAACATTAAACAGCTATGTGAGAACATATACCAAGCCATGTCCCAGAGGGCATCATTGTGTCCTCAGGGATGCTTCAAATAGTTTAGATCTAATTTGAAATCATAAAATACCTATTTCAGCCACCAGGAGACCTGTGTTATGGATTGGAGGATCCTGACGTTTTCCCATGTCACTTGGTCACCTAGCTGGGAAGATGTCTCTCTTTTTTGGTACCCTGCAGTCCCAGGTATTTACACATCTGTACAAGCAGGTGTGGTGTTAAATCCCACTATACATATTATGCAAGGCAAGTGATAGACCAAGACATATTTGTTTCCTAACTCCATAATTAGGCTCCCAAATGAGTGACTGCTTGATTGCTTAGCACTTTTTAAAGCCGTAAGGCTGCAATTTTTGCAAAACTAATGAAAGTGGTTTCAGGGGGAACTTTACTGAAACGTTGTAGTCTTCAGGAATTTTGTTCCCTCTAACCAAAAAGCAAAGACCTGTATCCACAGAATGATAAAATGTAAAACCAATTCAGAGTAGCTACAGTCTCTTTAACTTTGAAACAAGCATAAATGGCTCCCAAAAAAACCCCAACCAAACAGCGGTGCCCGAGAGAATGTAAACCTGAATTTTAATTTCTAGGCATCCAGAATGAGTCCTTAGTCTATGATTTTCTCATTTTGATTTATTTAGTCAGTAGTTTGTTATGGACATTGCACTGGAAAGTTTTAAACAAGTATCTTTCTATCTCAGGACATTTATAGCAGACCTAGTTGGAGACCAAGGCAATTTCAGTGCTGTGTTTAGTGATTCGTGTTTCCTTAGAAGAACTGCAAATCTACCATTTTAGACATGAAGGGGCAAATATTCTTGATATTTAGAGGTATGAACTCTAGTGAACTGCAGTGGCCATGTATTACAGATTTCTCTTCTGCCATGTCAAAAATAAAAACCCTGGCATTCATTTATTTATTGTTTGACAACTCCAGAAGTTAAAACCAATATTAACACAGGAACTGCCAGGCTGAATCAGTCCAGCAATCTCTCGAATTCAGTTCTGTCTCTAGGGAAGCCCAGTACTAGAATAGGAAGGTACAAAAAGCCCTACAGCTATCAAATAAATTGTCTTTTTTATAATTTAAGTTATAATAAGAAGGATATCAGTGATATCTGGCCAAGAGTCCATGTATTCAACAGAGTTATCCCTCGCCTGATTTTTTTCACCGGTGTTCCTGGAAATTAAGAGCAGGAATGTAAACAAGAATGCCCAGTGCAAATGCCTCTGACCTTTGGAAATAATTGGATGTGGATCCAAACCTGGCAGCTCTATCGTGTACTAAAGCCTCTTAAAATCATCCTATCCATCAGCAAGACAGGGAAAAAGAAACATGGAAGAAAAGGTCACATTAGCAGGAAGCAGCTGGCATGGTTCCACCAGGTTCATTTTATTTAGTGGGACCACTTTCTGCTTTTCAAATTCCAAATCCATGATAAAATTTGATGGCACAAACATGCACAGAATTTCACACTTAGATATGTACTGTATCAGGTGACATTTCAGAAATGATATGCACGGAGTTACATTCACTTGGCTTTCAATAATAGTGGTCCAGCTCCCCAGAGATGGCACTAAACTCTTACTACATCCTCTGCAAACACTGCATATTGGCTCCACAGTGTACACAAAAAACAATGTACACATAAACCACCTTGCTTTAGTAGAAAGCTGAAGCATTTATTAGAGGGAAGTATTATAATGATGCATTTTGAACACTACTAACTAAACATTAATCAACGGGGAAAAAATCATCTTACTAAGAGGCGAATTATGCCTTTATCATACTGACAGCAGTGATTCTTCCATTAAGGAAAAGTGCATTTTGTGTTGCCACAGCCATGTTCTTCCTGGGATCTTAAAGAAAAAGGATTTCCTAAACCACTAAAGATCACTAAATGTGCCCAAAAATATTCATTCTCATTTTGACCTGGTACAAGAAGGATTAAGTATCTAAAGGGTGGGTGCAAGGAAGAGGGAGCCAGATTCTTCTCAGTAGTTCCCAGGGACAGTAAAAGGGGCAATGGGCACAAGCTGGATCAAAAGAAATTCCATTTAAACCTGAGAAAAAACTTTTTTATTATGAGGCTGACAAGGCACTGGCACAGGCTGCCCAGGGAGGTTGTGGAGTCCTCTTCACTGGAGATACTCAAGACCCACCTGGGTTACAGTCCTGTGTAATGTGCTCTGTCTGGGTGATCCTGCTTTAGTGGCAGAGTTGGATGGGATGATCTCTAGAGGTCCCTCCCAGCTCTGATAATTCTGTGATGATTCTGTGAAGAGTAAGCCACAAATCCATTGTACCATGGAGATAGCTCAGAAGTCTTTGCAGCTGTGTTACTGCTGGGGTGCAGACACTTGGAGGCCTTCTCTAGGGTCAGAATATTCATTGCAATGAAAATCTTACATGCACAGAGCAAAGCAAATAAAAAATAAAATTACAAGCAAAGCCAGCCTGCACTCTGAATCAACATGGGGTAAGAGGAGGAAGAGCAGAAAAGAAGTAGATCAGGAGAGCATCAGAGAGACAGCAAATCTTCAAGGTGATTGCCAGAATATCCCATTGACTGTGTAACTTTCCATCAGTGAGGAATTTTATTACACCTTTTTCCAGCAACCCATTTACAGTAAAACCCTGAGTGCAATGGGGCAGTCAATGTATGGGACTAGTCCTGTTCTCACCACAGCTGGTTATGAATAGTGAGAGATCCCCCAGCATGAAGAAATATGAACTGAAGCTTGAAGTCTTCATCTAAACACCTGTTTTCCCAGGTGAGTTGTATGCAAAAGAATGAAACCAAACTCAACATCTCGGAGCATCCTTTGCAAAACTTGCTTTTATCTTTCTGAGCCAGTATTATACAGATCAATAGATCCAAATTTTCAGAGGTCCTTTGGTGTGAACTCCCACAAAACCTATCTGTCCAAGTCTCAAAGATGCTTCAGAAAGATAACTTCCCCATTGCTGCAGATGGGAAAAAAGCTCCAAAAGAAATCTACTAACATAACTTTTCAGCAGTGATACTCACATGAGCTTCCCCCTCAGACTTTAACCACACATTCTCCAGAACACCACAAGTTCTCCCTACAGCAGCTTCCTAATAAGAGGAGAAATCTACTCTGCTGTTCCCTCAACTAAGAAAGTTCTGTTGCACTAAACCGTGAGGGCTGAATAATGTATTCAAGAATATGTTTCATGATTAGTCTATAGAGTTAAGGTTTGGTTGGTTTGGTGGTGTTTCTTCGTTTTGTTGTTGTTGTTTGTTTTTTTCCACAAATTATGTAGAGGCAAATTAGTCTCAGCAGATGCTAATGTGCCTGAAGATCTTGTACAAGCAGAAAAAAAAATTTATCAGTCACATTACTTGCTCTGAGTCATATGCTCAACTCTACTATTGACAACTTGGAGTTCATCCAAAGGGTCCTCACTCCATATTGTGCTCAGGAGCAAAAATTCTCTGAAATGTTGTTGCATGGTAATGACTCATTTGCCTTCAGTACCCAGCTACACCTGTCTATAGAAATCACACCAAGTTTGAGTTGCCTAACAGTTTTAATGCAATGCCATACATCATATTTACAGATGCAGCAATCTGTCTCCTTATAATTCTGAGATTGCTAAGAACATCCTTCCCAAATCTACAAATCACAGTGCAGGTACAGTCATTTGTCACACAGAGGCTGGACTGGAGTTTCCCCTTCACAGCTCTGCCAGGGCACCTCAGAACTGACTCCTAAGTAGAACCAAGAGAAATCCATCTTCTTTTTTTAAAAAAAAATTCACAACAGGGTTTTTTTACTGAGAGAAGATAGTCTTTCGAAATTTCTGGATGAACAAAAACTAACCAAAAAAAATTTTCTTTGGTTATTGATAAGGAGAAAAGCCTATCATACAAGGTCCAGATTAAACAAAATCATCAGGGATTTTTAGTTTTCAAGGAATAGAGTCTAAAGGAATGAAAAAACATTGTACTGGAATGAAGCTCCTCAGCATCTCTGGCAGCACTCTCTAGAGAGAAGAGAGAGAGGTAACCGGGTTGGGAAGGTGAAGTCTCTCTTCAAGAAATCTCAGTGCATGCTTCTAGAAGAGAACATCCAGCTCCTCACAGCAGCTCCTCACCTGCCATGACACCAAGCAGCCTGGGGACACACATCTCAGGCTCCTTCATTTTAGTGTGTGTTGCTGCAGAAGGCAGCTTTGCTCCCATTTTAAACCTGAGCTGCATTCCCTGCACAATTTTCTTGAGAGGTGGTTTAGTAAGAGGTTTTTCTAAGGAATCTAGAATTTATATTTTGGAAAATGTTTTGTTCCCCCAAAAAACAGCCTTTGGGTTGTGCTGAAACCCCAAACACAAACCCCCTTTCTGACAACAGCAAAGAACTGTGAACAAGACTCAGCTCACCTGACTGATCATGTAATTGAGTCTTCCAGGCATCTGTAGCAGAAAATTCACTTTACAGGGGAAGTCAAAACACAAATGAAGGATTTTGCCTGTCTCCATGGGCAGATGATAGCTCCACAGATGACTCCATCCAGGTGAAGTATCCACTGTAGAATGCAGGAAATAAAATCTCCTATTTCCAAAGATAATAATTAATATAAGGAAGGGATAAAAATGCTCAGACTCTTTCAGTTATAGGCAAGGAATTACTTTCCTTTTGGGTTGCTGTTTGCCCTTGCTGCTTTCTGTGATGGATGTACTCTGGCAGAAACAAAGACATATTTTTCCCACACTTGGGAAGTATTCTTCTTTTCCTATGCAATCCATTCTATGTGTAACAAGCCCCCTCATATTCTTCCTTTCTTTTCAGTAGGAATATTTAATAAACAAAAGCAGTTAATAATGTATATATAACATATTGATCACATCTGCACAGCCTAGAGTGGCTCACTGATGTACACTGAAATGTCTTTCAAGCTTCTGGTTTATTCCCAGAAAGAGAATGAAATGTATAATTAGGATTCATTTCTCATACAGCATTTTCTGGAATGTTTCAATGTGCAAGATAATAGGTTAGTTTCCAAACAGGAAAAAAAAAGAAAGGTGAGGCAGCAATGAAAATGGATTTTCGTGTGTCCTAGAAGTCTTTTTTCTAGGTCACTACAAGAGAACAAGACTTTACAAAGGCAAAAGAAACATTTGCAGATTTCTTCAGGAATTCCCAGATGTGTCCTCCCACCCCAGGATCCCTCATTATATTCGTGCAGTGTTATGTGCATGTGTGGAGAGGACCAAGGTATTCATATACCAGAGCTTGGAACTTCTGAGCAGTTTCTCACAGCAACTTCTTCATTCCCCTAGACAACAGCCCTGGTGTTATTCTCTCCTAATGTCCTGAATAGTCTCCTAAACACCTGCTATAGCATATGATTAAATTGTACTGTGTTGGCATTAAATCTGCAGTGCCAGGAGGAGCATTGCAGATGTTTCTTTTAAACTCATCAGAAAGGAGAAATACACACACATACAATCTAACCAAGATCTCCAGTGTACTCTTTCAAGCCCCAACATAGTCACCTCCTGAAGAATTTTCACTGTGCTTCTTGCAGTAACACCTTGATACCAAATCCAGAACATACCCAGAGGGAAGAGTTTTCATTACTCTGAAGTATTATTAATGATTTTCCAGACTCTTTCATACTCAATACAGATTTTTTTTGTGTTTGTTTTTCTGGGGGTTTTGTTTGTTTGTTTGTTTGTTTTTGTTTGTTTTTATGAACTCAAGTTATTCTTTTACTGACAATGACCTGATAAACCTATTGATAATTTTATACCCTGGACAAATATTCAGCCTTAGTAAAGTTTTGTTCCATTCAGCATCTTCTGATGATATGGTCCCCAAGGCATGATTAATTCTGCAGGAAACTCTCCTTATCACAAGTTAAAAGAGGAAATATGTGAGAAACAGCAAAGTTTTTTTATTATATAGCTACAAAGATTATTCCTCATTTGACTGTAGTAGAACTTCTATTATTATATGTAGTTTAATTTGATCCTAAAGTATTTAGATTCCAATTGCAAACTCCAAGTGTTACTGTTATAGATTTTTTAACCCCTCAGCTCTGTGCTGTGCAAGTTTCTGGCTTTATCCTTTTGAGATGAAATCTGGGCTCTACTTCAGTGAAAGTCAGGACTCCATCTGGGTTTTTCAGACACACATTGGCCTTCCCACAGAACAGGGCAGCAGGACACAAGCTGAAGTTGCCTGAACTTTGGTGTTGCCTTTTTTTTTGCTGCCCTACATGAACAATATCATCTCACCCAAGTAAGACTTTCACTGCCAGTGCCTAAACAGACCAGAAAGGAGGCAAATGAGTTACCTGGATATATTTACTTCCCTGTGTGTCTTGGAGCTGAATCATTTGAATCCTTTCCACAATATCTTTGATTTTTTTCTAAGACAAATTACTTCTCCCACACTCCTGGGTAAATACTGCAAAACACCTCAGTGTACAGGAAGAGGCAGAGCCATGCTTTGTACCCTTCTAGCAGTGTAAGTGGCTTAAGCATCAGCAGAGACACCATAATTTTAGCAGGATTCTCAAGTATAGCATACTCAAAAATGGACTTTCCTAATTCAGATGCTCAACTGCAGTTGTGAAAGTTATTTCAGAAGTCTTGAGAGACCTTAAGAGGTGTGAAGTGGGATTGATTTAACTAAATGTGACTATTTATAGAGGTAGATTTTTACCCCTAAGCAAGGTACTCTGAGACGTCTTTGCTGTCAGCAGAGAGCTGCTCAGTGGAGTTAATGCAGTTTGATTCACCTCACCCTAAAGGAGGGAGCTGCAGATGAATCACACTCTGATCTCCCTGGGCTATATTGATCAGGTCACCATTGACTGTAATGAAAGTATAGGCAAAGTATAGGCAAAGTTCCTAGTGATAGGGCAGAGGAATCATCTAACCAGCAGGGATCCATGTCCCCCTTCCCATGGCCATTATCTGGAGTCTTCCTAATGTTCCTCTAGGAACATCAAAAGCTCTGAGTTCATCAGGAGATGAAGGTGCATCCACATTGAGCTACCAGAAATGGGAGGTAAAAGAGATAATGGGGCTCTGTCTTTGACTAGGTGCTGGAAAACAGAGGATTGTGGAAGCACTAAACTGACTTTTCTGTGGGTTTTATGGCTGGATACCAAGCAACCTGCTGCCTGTACTTTACAGTAATAACAGCAAAGGTCCTGTATACAGGATCTATCTTATCAGCACCAAGGTGAGTGTCTTAGCCATGCAAGAAGCACCAAGGGTTTATTGGTGACTGTCCTTCAAAGATACTCCATGGTCAGGACATGTAATGGCAAGAGATTAATGCTGTGAGTAAGGTTAGCATCACAGCTAAACCACTCTGCTGAGAACATGCATCAGAATGATGCATTGATAGTAAAAAAAATAAATATTCTAATTATTTTTGAAATGTTTTTATTAGATTTCAACCTTTTTAGAGGCAGATTTTGACCACAGAAGACACTACATAATAATACTTTGAATACCAAGTGGAAATATTGAAAGAGAACTTTGTAGCTAAATGAAAAATTTAAATATTTGATTCTGCAAATGTCAGAAGATCAGAATTTTCCTCCTGAGTTTTCTTCTAAAAGAGAATTCTTGAAAAGGAATCTGAAAAACCTGATCTGCAAAGCATTTCAAATCACAGTGTGATGGCAGAAAAAGTTTTCGTTGAGTTTTTCAGATCTTCTTTGGTATTTGCATACCTGCATATCACTCTTATTCATATATAAGATTGATGAATTATTGTAAGGTAAAATGATTTTTAAAATGGTATTATTGTCAAGGACAACTTCTGGGCCTCCCTCAGGTAGGCTGGCAACTTGCAGCTTTATTCTGGTCTATTTATGTAGCATTTTCCTTTTGATTTATTTTTATCTGTGGCATTTAGGTAGGATTTGTTCCATGCAAGTCTGTGAATCTCCACTTACTGCACTTGGAGGGAGCAAGCAAAGAAAGGGAACAGTGAAATTGGTCACCAGATAAGTTAGTTCAAGCAGGAGAGTTCCAGTTTCTGATTACCCCACACATAAAAGAAGATCAGTCTCTGAGATTAATGGTTACAAATACTTCTGTGGATATCAAATATATGAGAAAAGACTTCTCTAGGAGATAGAAGTGCTAGGACAACAGATAAGACTTATGAAGGATGAAATACATAAAACCAAAGAAGAGATGAAAAGAAGAGAGAGGCTTTCAGCCCAACTGGATGTTTCTCAGCTTAGAAACAGTACTTCAGGATTTGTGAGTAACTGAAGAAAAGAGGAAAAAATTATGTTTGCACTGGAAAATTAATTTTAAGTACCACCTTGTGAAAATGCCCTCTGAAGTATAAGGGATTCCAAAGGATCCCATTGATGCCACCCAGGTATAAGCATAAAAGTTCATTTTCCTAGTGCTCCCTTACCTGCTGCCTACCTGTATATCATCAACAGTGAGAGACAAATATTAAGACCTGAGCCAGTGCACCAGGAGAGAGGATTAATGCTTGTCTGATGTCTGTCCAGCCCCAATAATAAGAATGACATATTTGGGGTTCAATCATGCTGATGGTTTTCCCACATTCCAGGGCCTGGCACAGCTGCAAACAACCAAATGCAAACAACCCTCACAGACAGGCACAGCTTTTACTTGTACAAATCTACAGCTGCTCCCCTTGCAGGGAGTAGCAGAGCTCACATCAGCTCAGCTGCAGAGACTCAAACCAGTGCTGCTTTGGCAACATTTAGGAGTGATGCTGTTTTATGAGCTGATGGTGACCAGCTGCTAATAACTGGGCAAAGCTCTAGCATGAACAGCAGCTCCCTTTGGGGGAAAAAAAATGCAAAAAAAGTAATTTAAAAATAGAGAAAATAAAGCTGCATTCATGAAAGAATAGTCACAAGGTCAGCATTTATGTTCTCTCCAGTCATGAGTCTGCACTTCATTTGTGCAGGCGAAGCTCCTGCTTCCAGAATCAGGGCTCATCTCATCACTTAACTCCTTCCAGTCTTAGCTCTCTTTACTTTCTCTCAGGTATCAGGTATCTATTTGTAATTAGTTATCAGCAGCCAAGATTGGGACTGAATATTCAGATGATATTTTGCTTAGAGTAAATGACTAGGAACCAGAATACATAAATTAGATTTACAGTAACAAATTAAACGTTCTTGGGAACACCCTCTGGCACTGAGGCAACTGGGAATTGAAAGGGCTGCTCCAAAGTGTCCAAACTACCTCAGTCTCACACTCCAGAAAAGTGTAGATACATGGAAAGTGCTTATTGGGAATGGTTGCTTATCTGTGCTAAATATTGGTCTGTGATGAGGAACATTTTGAGACAGTGTTGGTTGACTAGAAGGAGACCTGGAAAAATTCCAGCAATTCAACAAAGTAGGCAACTGAGTTTCAGTGCCAAGGGACACTTCCTGGCTCAGTTTAATGTGTTAGTACAGATGTAGTCCCAAAGTCTCAGTTCTGGCTGCACAGAGGTTTGTGTGGCACAGAGGGCTTTGGTTGGTTCCATCTGGATGAGACTTTAGGAATCAGTGCAGTGCTCGGGCTGTGCTGAAGATTGGGCTCCCAATCCTGAGGGCTGAAAGCTGGGAAATGGGAGGAGTGCATGAGGGCATCTTATCAAGACTCTGTCCTGGTTTGGTTTCACCTGAAAGGAATCTCATTTGCTTACTTGAGGACTGCTCTAGGATGCAAAGAACAGGTCAGTAAATGGGGGTGACTGGAAGAATTGCTTGAAAACTGCATTTCAGATCCTAATTAAAGTGCTAATGTAAGACACAACTGTACACACTCTGATCCAGTCAAAGGTGGTCACTTCCTGAAATTTTTTGCCTAATTTCAAATGTTCTTCTTTCAGGTTATTATTAAATTCATTGGTTTTCTTAGTTCTTGGTGTATTCTGTTATGATTGTGCTTTTTTGTTCTTGATGTATTTTTTTCCCTTGTAAATTATTGTTAATATAAACCTGATACATGCTACAAAACCCAAAATTTTTATACCTGTATAATACTGCACTGCTGACTTCACCTCTTCTATGTTTGGTTATCAAGATGTAATTATTAATCTAAGTTGTTGTTTCTTTCTCTTGACAATAGCTTTTCTAAAAAGCATTTGCCAGCTCTTGGAGGAGATTTCCCAATTAGATATCAGTGGTGGGGCTCACTCAGTAATTTTTTACTTTGATACCATATACAAACACAGGGGTCATTTTACTTCTTGGTTTTGTTGTCACCAGTTAAGAGGTTTCTTTCTGCAAGCATAAGGGAGAGAATAAAACTTTGTGTCAGTTGCCCCATGTAGGTGATCATTTCACTTTGGTAGCCTCCAGTATCACAAGATTCACAATAAAATCTTGAATATTATGTGTTTAATTTAAAGTTTATTTGAACTAATGCTTACAAATGACCAGACCCTTCAGTGAATCTTTCATTTAGGAGTTATCTGCCTATAGAATCTACAGTAACCTCTGCACAACCAGTTTCACGACTTGGCACATCATTTCTGCTTGGCAATAATAAATAAATAAATAAAGAAAATACTACTGAGTGGAACTACTCAGAGTAGTAAGCCCTGAAAATGGTAATTGCAGCTTCACACTTAAATCTTTGTGAGACTGGCTATGTCATTCACACTAGAAAAGCCATCTACATCTCTGGGGAGCTGAGTGAGATAAATGCACAGCAGTTTATGGTTGTTTTGCTCGTTGGATTTTTTTGTTTGTTTTGTTTTGTTTCATTTTTTTCCCAGAAAGTTTCAGTTTACCACTTCTCCTGGGAAGAAAACAGCATTTTCAAAGGCACAAAGAATGTGCAGACACCCAGTTCTTATTGAAGTTTTTGAAAGTAACTATTTAAGTAGGATGATTTACTTAATAGCCATATTTTACTTGATTATTTATCACTTGGCTTCATTAAGTGCTTAAAAAATTGCCTCCTCTTAAAATTAATTATGACCAAAAAAACCAAAAAAGGCCGGGCATTTCATTCCATACCTCTCAAAACTCTGCAGTCACATTATTGTAAGCTACACTGTTTTCAGCTATTACTACAGAACACTGAAGTTTATTTTTATAAGGTTGCTAAGCAGTTAAACCACCTTGAAATAAAGGAACTATCTGTGTGAAAGTATGTACAACAAACTTGTTGATGGAATACTAAATAATAATAAAAAAAAGAAGATGCCAAAGCTAAAGCTGGAGATATTTACTGGTGCACTGCTGTTGTATTCCAGCAACACTGATGTTCCAATCTGCAGTTTTCAGCAGCCACTGCAATATAATGTAAGCCCCAAAATCAAAACTGTGAGTGCTTTTGGACCACAAAAATAGAGGTTTTAAAACCAGAGTTTTTCTTTACTCCAGCTTTCTAAGTCTCACAAGTACATAGTAAGTTGCACTTAAGTCTCCTGCTCTTGGAAGAGGACTCCCTCACTGTCTCTGATGCTAAACTGGAGACCCACAAGAATAATTCAGATGTAAAGAGACCTCCAGAATACATATATTCCAACCTGATGTGAAAAGCAGGGCCAGCTCTGCAGTAAGATTAAACCTGAAAAGTCCTGAACATCAGGGAACCAGCATTGTCTTGAATCAGAAGGGTTTTCATTCACATGACCAGTGACCACCTCCACAGCTACTGAATCCCATGGGATTTTCTTCTTTGGATGTGCTTCTTTTTGACCTCCTGTCTGTTTAGAACATGTGGGACTATTAATCCTGGGCAAGGAAAACTGGAAAAAAAAATGCCATCTTCTCTGTATGCCAGACCTGTGTTTGTATATGTTCACAGTAGACACAAGAAAAAAAAAATCCCCCTCTTGGCAGGCCAGTCCCACAGTTCTTTGCTGCAAATAATTCAGTGATCATGGCTCACATCCATTATTATATTTGAAAAGAAATCTACTAAAACTTTGCTGAAAGGTTTGTAGAGGACTATTTAAAACATTATTACAAATTACTACATAAAACAGTGATGTTTTATGTAACAAATATTTACAAAATGTAAACTATAGTAAGTTTGATTTTTAGTACTTTTATTAAAATAAACTTATTATAATATATGTATTTTTAGTATTTATTCATTGAGGGATAAACACTGAAAAGAGTTCTTTATTAGAATGTTTTAAGTTAAAAGAAACTTTATTTTCTAATTAATAATATCCATTAATATGATTCATAAAAAAACCCAAGACCTGAGGTGTGAAGTCTCAAAAGTACTCTGTACTTGGTTTGGAATTTTGGGCTGTTAATGTATCCTCCTGATCTTCCTCTGATTTAATGTTTCATGGAGGTCATTGGAACAAAGCAAAAATTATGATTCCATAAAGGTAGTTCTAACTTTGTCTCTTGTTATTTAAACAAGCAAATAAATAGATAGATAATTAAAACAAACAAACACACAAACAAAACAAAAAACAACAACAGCAACAAAACAAACAAAAAAAAAGAGCAAAAAATCAACAAACTACAGAAAAAGTGAGAGCAGCCATAAAAGTTTGAGGGTTTTTTGTTTGGTTTGTTTGTTTTTAAATAATCCAAGGAGTCTAAGGTGCAAATCTTAAAGGAAAAACATCCCCCAACAAAAGATGCAGCTAAAATGAAAAACCTTGGCAGCAGTTTGTGCTCAGAGTGCTCCATATCTATTTTTCTGGCTACAGTTGAGCAGACAAGCCCAGCTCCTGTGGAAATGAATAGAGGGACTGGCACATAAGAATCCACACCACAGCCTATGATAAAAGATCTGGTTTATCAGCAGCAGCAGAACCAGTAGTATTAAGTAGTTAATTCTTCAAAGTGATACAAAGCATGGCTGTAAATTCAACAGAGGTTTCTGCTGGAGACCAGGTAAGGACACAATAATAACAACAAATTGCTTCACCTAAACCTTTGCTTTGCATTTGCTGTAAGGCACACTGCCCAGTGAACTACTGCAGCTCTCTTCCACGTTAATAAATGCCCCACTGGTGGCTGAATGAGCCATGCTTACAGACACAAATGGGAAAAAAATATGTATTACAAGAGAAAAAAAGACAAATATTACAGATATCAGGGAATGTATTCCTCGTTGGAACTCCCATTTGTTGCAGTTTTATAAAGATTTAGAATTTGGGTCAATGTAATACAGCAGACCCATGCAGTGCCTTAATACTATTGTTTTTCTCTTTTATAGCCTGCTGAGATATAAGTGATTTAAACATTACACCCTTAAGCCCATGCAAATACATTTCCCCTGGCTTTACTCTCTCCCTCTAGAAAGACCATGACTAGTTTTGGTCTCATAGGAGAGTTATCTGCTCAGGTTTTTTTAAATGCCAGACACTGCCATTACTAAAGGTAATGTCAAAATAGATCCTTTTCCACAATTGCCTCCATAAGGAAAATATCTTATTCATTTAGAGGTCAGCACTGACCTCTCACCCCATGGTCCCACATGCAACCAAGCAGCCTGAGCCACAATGCCCAATGCACCTCTGCTGTGGGGTAGGAAAAGCAGGTGGCAAGCAGATTCCTTGGAAGAGCTTCAGACTCAGGTGACACCTGTGACAAGGTCTCTTCCCAAAGGCAGCAAGAAAGAGGCCCCTTCAGCACCATCTGACCCCCTGCACCAACACACACACCCCCCATGCACATGCATACAATGATTTTCCTGCCATCTGATAATGCACAAGGGTTTGCAAAGAAGGAGATTTCAACTTTTTTTTTTTTTTTTTTTTTTTTTTTTTTTTTTTTTTTTTAACTTTTGTGGCACTCATTAGCAACCTTCCCTGTTTAGACAGCCCACCCTCATACTCACTGTGCAAACAGGATTTTATCCAAGTGGATAAATTCTCTGCCTGGCTCTTGCTCATCACTTCTGAGGGGTTTCAGCAGCACTGGGTTCCAATGTGAGCCAGCTGAGAGCAGGGCAGTTGCAACATCCAGCTTGTAAATAGCCACTGTGTTTTCACTGTGATTAAAGTATTAGTGGTTCTCAGGTTTTACAGATTTCATGCAAATATTGACTGTTGTAAAAATAAAAATAAGCTGAAATGTAAACTTCACTGTTCATGAGGTTTTTTCCTCTGATATTAAAGGCTTTTATCTGCATTTGAGGTTCATTCCTTAGAAACAGATTCCTTTGGTTCTCAAAACCCCTTAATGCCATCAACTGGAAGATTGAAACAAACCGAAAGATGCAGAAACCTCAAACTTTGCTGCAAAATCTTACCCTAAGGTAAAATTGATCCACTCTCCTGTCACAGAAGCCAAGGGAGGTCAGACACTAATTTCCCAGGTATGGGGCAGATTGTGATTGCTGAGACAACATTCACAACATGCTGGGTTTTGTCTTGATAAAGGTTATTATTTCTCTTACTGTCATGCATTAAAATCTTTTTTAAAATGTAGCACCTACACAGTGCAGATGCTGCTACCTTGAGGGAGTTGGGGTCTCTGGTCACCAGCAGACTTCATCGTTTGCATTCTGCACTCCATCACTTTAGTTATTGTCTCACCAAGAGGCAAAACAAAGGAGGAGGTGAGGGAGGAGAGACTTTTTCTGTGTGTCTGCCAGTTGAATAAAACGCAAGCCATCTCTCTCCACTCCTTGGGTGATAACAAAGGTGGTTGTAGATCTTCATCTCTATGCTTTCTGCTACAGAGGGCACTGGCTTCACAGCCATAAATCAGGTGCAGTGCATGACTCCTTCTACCCTTCTGCCGTGCCTCTTCTGGAATTCAAATCAGTCACTTCAGGTGTCCATACAGCTGGTTTACTGTTCCAGATGCTGCCAAAGCACATGAGGCATAGGCAAAATTAAGGATGTGTGGCCAGAGGAAGCTGCTGCCCTCCCCTGCTGCTTGTAAACAGATCTGGTTATGTCCATACAAGAAACCTGCAGCTCAGCCCCACACAGCTACTCACCCAGTGGGATGGGGAAGAGAATGGGGATAAGAGTGAGAAAACTCATGGGTTGAGACAAAGACAGTGTAATAAATAAGGCAAAGTGAAACACAACAACAAATTAATCCCTACTTCCCATCAGCAGGCAGGTGTTCAGCCATCTCCAGGAAAGCAGCATTCAGTTGCATGTAAACATTACTTGGGAAAACAAACACCATGACTCCCAACATTCCCCCATCCTTCTTTCCCCCCATATTGTATCACTGAGCATGATGTCCTGTGCTGTGGAATATCCCTTTGGTCATTTGTCCCAGCTGTGTCCCCTCTCAAATTCTTGGGCTCCCCCAGCCTGCTCACCTTGAGCTGTGGGAGCACTGCTCAGCAGTAACTAAAAGGTTGCTGGGTTATCACAACTGATTACAGCACAAACCCAAAACCTAGCACTACACCACCTACTATGAAGAAATTTGACCCCAGGCAAAACTCCAGTCAAATCTACCCTAGTCAAAACCAGTACACCTGGCCAGATGTGTTTGCAATTGATGCCTTTACAAAAAAAGCAGGAGCATGTCTGGGATGCAATAGTGGCAGCAATGCAGGAGCCATGCATTGGCCCCTCTCTGCTTTCTGCAGGGCTATCCATTCAGTTTGTAAAACAGCCACTAAGCAGCCATAAATGCAAATAAAACAGCATATTTTTTTTCAGGAATAAAGGGAAAACTCCTGTGAAAAAGGTCAAAATGTTTCTGTGTACCTGGTGTCCCCCTGCCCCTCCTGAAGCTCTAAACTTCAAGTGGACCACCTGGATTTTCCCAGGTCAGGCTGGGCTGTGGATTTCAGGTGGGGTAAATAAATACAACACTATTAAGCACAATTTTTTTTTTAAAGGACATACTGATTTACTTTTCTTCCAGGCAAACAATGGGACAACTTCAGCTCCTGGAAGAGACCCTATGACCCTTTCATTCATAGCCCAGTTCTAGTTACAAAATCAGCATTGACAGAGAAATAAGCATTTTGTATGTGTACTCATGTCAGAATCAAGCTTCAATACCAATTATATTTTTTTCTCTCTCTCTTCTGATTGCACTGGGCAGATTGAGGATGCAGGCTGAATCCAGCTTTTAGAAAGACAAGGAAAATAGCTGGCCTTATCACAACTCACCAGCCAGCCAATGTTCCACTCCATTTAGCATCCTAGAATGGTTTGGATTGGAAAGGATCTTTAAAGGTCATGTAGTCCAAGTCCCCTGCCATGGGCAGGGATCAGCTGGATCAGGTTGCTCAGACCTGAATGTTGCTCAGCCTGACCTTGAATGTTTCCAGAGGTGGGGCACCTAACACCTCTCTGGGCAACCTGTTCTCTGTCTCACCACCCTTACTGTAAAAAAAAAAAAAAAATCTTCCTTATATTTAGCCTAAATCTACCCTCTTTAAAACCATTACCCTATGTCCTATCACAACAGGCTTTACTAAAAAGCTTATTCATATCTTTCTTATAAGCCCCTGTAAGTACTAAAGGCTGCTGCAAGGTGCCCCTGGAGCCTTCTCTTCTCTGGGCTGAACAATCCCAACTCTCAGCCTGGCTTCATGGGAGAAGTGTTCCAGCTCTCTGATCATCTTTGTGGCTCTCTTCTGGACCCTCTGCAACAAATCTTTCTTGTACTGAGGACTCCAGAGCTGGACACAGCACTCCACATTAACATTTATTTATGTTAATCTGGGATGTCCACCACCAGATGTGAATTTCTGAAAATTCTTACATCTTATCAGTTCTTCCTCCAGATTCTTCAGCTAAGATATTGAAAATAGTGGGGAAAATACACGCCACAAATTAAATCACATTGAGTATTAGGCTAGAACTTTGGGATTTTGTGCATGTCCATCAGAATATTTATATAGCACAAAGATATATAGTGCTCAGGGTTTATATGTATTAACTCCGAGTCTAACAGTGGTGATTTGAGTGTAAACATGGGATGTATCTTCCCAAAGTCAAAGAAATAATGATTCCAACTGGAAACATGAAATCAGCTCACAGGGCCAGATGCTCAGCTGCACCAAAATAAGATTTCTTTTAATGAAATATGCAGAGCTCTGTTCTTTTGGACCAAAGTATTTTAGGATTTTGGGTTTTTTTAGCATAAAATGCAACAGCAAGTAACTCTGGGCAGCTGGCAAAAATTACAGGAGTTTAGACCTTCAGAGGATTTGTCTTATAATGTGGTTTTTCTGTATCTAGCTTTACAAATCCATCTCCACTAAAGAGGAGGTAAACAGGAATTCATCCTGCTTCCCATTTTGTCTATGGAATAACCTTACTCTTACACCCTGGAAAACTGAGATAGTAGAAGTACCACTGGAAGAAGAAAATACTGTTTGTTTTCCAGTTCCAGGAAGAGTTTGCAAAACCAGCATATTTTTCAAACAAAACCAACAAAAGCCAAATAAACCACCCCAGGTTCTAAATTGGAAACTTTGTTTCTCATATGTAATTAGGGAGTGCAAATAAGTTAACTTAATAACCTAAGGGTGAAGTTCTTCAAGATTATAAATCTTGTCTGAGATATGCTGGAAAGCTAAAGACTATCCCAGGAGAAGAGATGAACCTTTTCACCCCCCTTACATGGAAATATTTCAAAACAGAAAAACAACACAAGAATATACTAGGGAAAAGGTTGACCATCAAGCTAACAGCTCTTCTCTTCTCTCTTCTGCTTGAATACCTGACTCTCAGAAAAGTATGTATCCACAAAGGTGTCTTTTTATGTGGTTACTCACTTACTTCCTAAATACTATCCACTTTCTTATCTTTATTTCTGTATAATATGAACTGATGAGCCCTGAGCAAGTCGTTACTATTTGATGACTGTGAATTAGCTGACCTCAGGCCACAGAGAATCGTAGCACTGCCTGGCAGGCCACAGAGAATCGTAGCACTGCCTGGCAGGCCACAAGGTGTTTCAGACAACAAACATATCATAATGTTCTGACCTGCAGCTGGACTTTTCTGCTAGCTTAGTAGTCAGGTGCTTCAGCTTTCCAAAAAAGAAATGTTCACCTAAGGAAAAAAGAGAAGACCTCTTCCTACTAGCAAAGCAATACTATTTGCTGGAGGCTATCAGTGCTATCAGAGCTTTATTCTCTTCTGCTGACTGCCATAAAATACTTCTAAGGCAGGAAACATTAAGAAAGCCCATTTCAGGTACAATGGAGCATAGGCTAAATCAAATAGCAAGTGCTGTAGCCTATAAATTCATGTCTGCTTCCAGAAAACAAGTAAGAGATTACCAACATTTCTCTGAATCCCTACAGGGAATGCAAGTCAGCAGCAACATCTCCAGGGCAGAAGTAAAATACTGCTCCCCTCCCCTCCTTTCTATAGCTTACACCTTTAATATGTCCAAAGCAGCCTTTTCCCTGCAAAATCCTCCTTGCAGAGCTTGGGAGACCAAAGAAATAAAACCTGAGCCTGAAGCAGCCCTGCAGTTTTAACCCAGTTAAGGACTAACATCTAGTTTCAGACCATAAAGTATATAATTCTATTTAATCTCACTGAATATTCGATGTGTTTCTGTGTCTCTCAGGCCAGGACACAGCAGCTGGCACAGCTCTGGGCTCTTGGTGGGAGGAATCACTGAGGCTCTGAGAAGGCTTGGGCAGACTCTGCTGTCAGCTATGGCACAGCTAAAGCCTCTCTGCCAGACCTTCCAAAGGAGCAGTGGTGCACAGAGACAGAGAGCAAAGGAGGAAAAGAGGTCATCCCTTGTCATTACCTTTTATAGAGGATTTAAGGAGAAATGATCCTCTTTCCTTGGGGGAAAGACGGAAATGCCTGAAACCCTCTATTCAGTGCAAGGAAGGGGGAAAGAGAGACTCTGAGCCCTGTTCTTTCAGAAAGAAAATTTGAGGAACTCCTCATAGCCCAGGAGATGTTAAGTAGGCTGGATCCACCTCCTTTCTTCTACTTCTTACAGAGTGCAGAAGAGATTAAATTTGCAGTGTGGTTGCTCTAAAAGAGTGGAACACTGAGATATCCCAAAGAGGTCAGGACTTGCCTCTGTGGATTATTGTGGGCAGATGCCTAGAAAAGATGAGACAGTCCCCATGCAAAAGCTGTCTAATGGCAAAATAAGTTAATTTGGCCCTGAGAGACCAAATTTTTCTTTTACTTTTTTTTGGGCGGGGCGGGGGGGAGGAGGGGTGGGAGTGAATGGAAGGGGAGAGCTGGTTTCATTGGCTCAGGATCAGCAATGAACCTACTGGAGACATCATTGGAGGCTGGAGAAGAGTGGAATTTCTTGAAACAACCATTTATTTGAACTGGTCAAGAATTTCAGCTTTCGCAGAGCAGTAGTTTCTATGTATTTAAACAATTGTGACTTTGTGCATCATTTGTAATTTCAGCTTTGAATCTGCTTTTGTAACTCTGGTTCTCCTACTCTTTAATCTGATTTTGCAAGGCTGCCAATGAATCTGTCATGGGTCAAAGAGACCATTGCTTCATTTTGGGGAGCACAATATGTGGAAGGAAGTTGGAAAAAGGCAATATTCAGTATCCCTGCATCATTAGACTAAGCCAAAAATACATTGTTTTCTGCAATCTAATCTGTACCTGACACTGCCACCATTTTAATAATCAACCACCAGCAGTGAGAAGACCTGAGCAAAATTAATTGGTTTTCTCCATCGGATTTTAAGAATCCCAGTACTGAGGCATGAAAACAATCATCAAACCCAGCAAAAGCTTTTCCTAGCATATAAAAGGCTAAAAGAAAACCTGAAAAATTAAGTGGGTCTTTTTCCACTCTCTTGTGTAGTAGAACTGAAGCACAACCCTGCAGGGAAGGATGGTCTCTGTGGACTTCAGCTCAAGGAGAACAGGGCACACAGCTTCAGAACTGCAAATCTGTTACATTTCATTCATGCTTAGGTCACATTAAATATTTATTAGTGTTTATGTGATGCCAGTGGAAACAATAAGGGGACACCGTGCACAGTGGTGAGGAGCTTTTACCAAATTTGTTGTGCTGCCTACTGCAAAAATCTCACAGGTATTTCCCTTCACAGAATAATGTTAAAGACTACCTGGCATGAAGGTAGCATTGCAAGGACCCTTCTTCTGGGCTTCCTGCAGCTGTCAAGCCCCTCAGGTGGGAACTCATCAGGTCTCTGCCATAATGTTGGAGGGCAGCATGAGAGATCTGAACTTCCTTCTACTTACAGAGATGAGAGTGCCCTAAAGTAGGATGCTTCATTCCTTCTCTAACTTCTATCCCTTGAATTGTCTTGCTAAACCAAGCAAGCCCTGCACTTGAGGACAGAGTACCTTGCTTTTGTTAAGAAAGGGATAGCACTTAAATATTTCTCCTAATTAAGAGCTTCACATCAGCTCTTAATTGTTTCCTATCCTGCCTTTCTCCACTGTGGTATTCCAGCTCCTCAGATTGGCTGCTCCCTATTCAAGGGACTGTGCTCTAGGTGGGATCAGTGAAATGAGTTAAAAAAAAAAACAAAACCAAAACAAAATAGACATGGAATTGCAGTAACATTCAATTGGGAAGCAAAATGAGCTCAGGAGAAATAAGGACCTACAGCTCTCCATCAGTTCTGAAACTTCAGCTGTAGACCTCAAGAAAGAAATCACCCCTTGATCACCTTGCTCTTAATTTACAATGGTCCCTACACAAACCCACACCAGATTCTCACAGCATGCTGGTCCTAAACCCACTGTAACAAGACCCTGAGCTCTGTTGAAGTCTCTTATTGCTACAGTAACTCAGCTAATTAATGCTAATTTTTGCCAGTCGTTCTTGTGTATCCTACAGAATGGAGTGACTGTTCATTAGCCTTGTTGTGTACTTCGAAAACAGCTACAAATTAAAACTCTTTTAAAATGCAAAATGCTGCCTTTAAAATGCCTGTGTGGTGCTGTCACTAAGCAAACAGAAGTTAAGGATGAGGATGAAAGACTCTGCTGTGCATAGATTGCATAAGAATGAGATCTGGCATCTGGCTGTTACCTGCCTCTCCCTACAGCTCACCTGGCTGTAGCACCTCTCATGGCAAGGTGGCCTTTTTTGACAGTGTGGAAGGTACAACTTGAACAGGCAAATACAGGTCAAGGTGTTATGACATGAAGCTCAGGCTCTAGTGGCAGATTTCAATGTTTGCTATGGTGGAGCAGATCACAAGGCACATTGATTCTTGTGGAAGATGTAAATCTGATATGGTAGTGCCTGTGATTTCATGCCTCCAGCTCCTGGCTCTAGGAAAGATGAGAAGCAGCTTCTTCTGCACGGGAGGGATGTTATTCATGTCCAGGGGAAGAGAGAGGTGTTGCTGGATTGCACCTAAATTCCTAGGAGTAAAAAGAAGTCCAAGATGTCCACAGAGTGGTACTAAACAAGGTTTGCTTGAAGGAACATCCAAAAGAGATGCCTGTGTAAAGTTCTGCTATTCCTGCCAGGGCCCAGACTAACAAAGAGGTTCTGCCAAATAGCAGAAACAGCAGAAACAAACAAGGTTTTCCACAAAACCTCAGCCTTCTCCTCTTCCCCCTCTTTTCCTGGAGAACACACCTGACTGCAGGCAATAGCAAAGGCAAGAGGGAAGAGAAATGAGCTGTAAAATCACTGGCATGCAGCTCGGAAGTAGGTGGAAGTTTGGAAATGTGTTTGATGAGCTTCTGAGTATGGCAAGACCTGTAGAGAAGAAGGAAGCAACAGCTACTGTGGGATGGGGGCTTGGAGTGACAGCTTATGTAAGAGTTACAGTGGGGTAATCTTGATGAGGAATAAACCAGAGCCTGAGAATGCCAATGGTCCCTGTTAACAAGTGTGTGGAGGTCACATAGGGCAATAAAATAAAGCATGAGCTGTGAGTCCTGATCTGAAACTATTTTTCTCATTAAGGCTGTTGACCCAGAAGCTGTGAGAGAGTATGTTTCCTTTTCCTCCTCCTCAAAGAAGAGAGAAGCAGCTCAGAGATTCAAGAAGCAATGGTATCAGAAATGAAAGACTACCACTCATGGCAAATAAAAGCCATCTTTACAGCTTATAAATTAACTCTGATCAATTCATAGAATCTCAGCATTGTTTGGGTTAGAAGTGTCTTAGAGATCATCTAGTTCCATGCTCCCTGCCATGGGCAGGGCCAGTTCCCTCCAGACCAGGTTCCCCAATTCTCATCCAACCTGGCCTTGAACACTTCCAAGGAGGAGGTGTCCACAACTTCTCTGGGCAGCCTCTTCCAGTGTCTCACCACCCTCACAGGAAAAAATGTCTTCCTACTCTCTAATCTACATATACTCACTTTAATCTTAAAACCATTACCCCTCATCCTTCTGCTACAGGTCCTTGTAAAAAGTCCCTCCCCAGCTTTTCTGTAGCTCCTTCAAGTATGGAGGCTGAACACCTCCAGCTCTCTCAGCCTGTTTCCATCACAGAGGCTCCAGCCTTCTGTTCATTTTCATAGCTCTTTCCTCTGGACTTGGTCCAACAGCTTCATGGTGGGTATCATGAGAATGGAGTAGAGGGTGGGAATCACCACCTCCCTTGCACTGCTGGCCATGCTGCTTTTGACACAGCCCAGGATACTGTTGGATTTCTGGACTGTAAATGTATATTGCTGGTTCACATTGAGCTTCTCATTAACCAACACCCTCAAGTCCCTCTCCTCAAGACTGTTCTCAAACCATTCTCTGCCCAACATGTAATTGTGGGTGAGATTGCTCTGAACCAGGTGGAGGACCTTACACTTGGCCTTACTGAACTTCATGTGGTTTGCACAGCCTCAAGTCTCAAGTTTGCCAAGGTCCCTCTGGATGGCATCTGATCCCTCCAACATGCGTGGGAAGGTACAATTTGAAGGCACAATTTGCCTTACTGAAGCCATGTTACCTGTCACAAATCACCTCCTTATTTCCAACTATAGCATAGTTCCAGTAGAATCTATCCATGTTCTTGCCAGGCACAGGTGGGAGACTGATGGGCCTGTGTTTCTATAGGACTTCCTTTATGGCCTTTTTAAAAATGGGAGTTATGCTTCCCCTTTTCTGGTCAGTGGAAACTTTACCAGTCTGTCATAATTTTTCAAATATGATGGAGAGTGGCTTAACAATGTTATCTGCCAGTTCCTCCCTGTGGATGCATCTAATCATGTCCTATGGATTTGTGCCTACACATTTTTTCATGTATTTGAAAAAAGTTTCTCCAGCAAGTGCACATGCCACAGGTAGGCAGTCATGACAGTGCCCAATGACATTTTCACAGCAAGCAATCCAGAAGTCTTCCAGGGTCTGACACAACAGTTTCTGGCCTTAGACTGAAAGTTGCTGTAGATCTCAATTTTGCTGTCTTTAGTGACTTTGAGGGGGGAAAAAAATCTATCAAAATGCTTCCTCTGACCAATGAGAAGCACTGGGTTGCAACCTGGAGCCTTTGCAAAATGCCAATGCAACTTGAGAGCAAGCCTCAGTTTCAGTACATGAGAGTCAGGTTGGAAATATCCCCTTTATGGATAACACCATTGGCGTGATGGTTGGTGGTGTTACCCCATTTCTTTATTTATTAAATTAACCAATTCATAAAATTAAACAATTGATGCATGTCTTGTGCCCTTTAGTGGCATTCACTACTGGGGTTTGTGTAGTAACCTGTTTAAGTTTTGAGCCCTCTGAATATTGTAGCTTCAGAAGCTGGCTGAAGCACATAGGCTGATGATATGGTGGAAACTTCGAGTCCCTGGAAGTTTTCAGGAAGATGCAACAACAACAAATTCTGTTTTGAATGTCTCTTATTTTCCAGATCCAACATGAGCTGAAGTAGCTGCATAAACACAATAAATCAGCAGGCATCTGCTGAATGTGTCACAACCACAGCCTTCCTATCTGCTGGGAAGGAACTTGATCCTTTCACTTCAGCCCAAAGGCTCTGTATTTTCCAGTGTACCTTCTGTCTGGATATAAAGCCCTTCCCATGTCAGGCAAGCCTTAGAAAAGACCAACAGAGGCAGTGCCTTGCAGTCTCCAAGCCTTCCTTGAAGCACATATTTTTCTTCTGGAAAGGCAATAAGATGTGGTGACTCAGATTAGCAGGGAATGCATCAGAGGACCTTTTCTTGTTTAGGTGGGGAAACCTACAATGTAAAGCAGCATCTGTGGGATGAAGCAGCCATCCACAAGCCAGCTCTGATCCAAAAACTGTGTTAGCACAGTGCTGTATCCAAGATAACTGGCTCTGCTGAGAGCTTTGCTGCCAACACAACTACACAGCCTCTCTCCTAGAGTAAACTTCAGCCCAAGCTGTTTAAAGCTCCTCCAGAACTACTCCTGCCTACATGGGTACACTGCACAGTGAAACCTTCCCCCACAGGGTTCACCCAAAGTTTATTTGGGAGTGTTATTTCCCAGATTTGGCCTTATTTGTGACAAAGCGAAACGTGGAAAGATGTCATAGATAAAATAATGGTATTTCACACCCAAAAGAATTTTCTGAGCTGTAGAAAAGTTGTAAAGGCAATTGCTGACTTTCTTTCAAATCCCACTACTGATTAGCTGGTTCCTTCCCAGGGAACTGAATTTTTTGAGTAGCCTTTTAGAGAAAGAAGGTGGAAGAAGAGATAGAAGAACTGTCTTTTATCTGTCCAGATAACCATTGGTCACAACAGGTAACTCCATAAACCACCATTAAAGAATTTTCAGAAAGAGAGAATTGTTTATCCTGTTCACATGACCTGCTCTCAGATATGGCAAGTTCCAAAATTTCAAAGAATAAAACAATTGCACAGCCATTCTAAACAATATTCATCAACCCAATATGATGCATTTCAGATCTATTTAAAAATCAGAGCCAGGAACACACTCTTAATACCATTGTAAAGCAGAAAAATCTCATTATGACCTTATTCTGTTTTCTTTTCTTCCCTGTTTTGTACACATGTAGTGTCTGCTTTTTTATAATGTCAGCAAGATAGCTCTCCTCGGGGAAAAGAATGGGGAAAATGCACCATATCTGGCACATCAAATCTTTCACACACATATGCATCTGGTTAGTGCTGTGGGGCAGGAACATTGTCACGTGCTGAGGACCTCTCCTTGTGCTGCCACAATACTTTGAGAGAGAAAAGACCAAACCACAGCTTAGAGGCAATTCTCAGGCCATTCATAAGGTGAAAATCAAAATTCTTTTTTTCTCCTCACCTCTATTCCTCCGTTACAGCTTCTGCATTTGTTTGGTTGTTGTCCCCAGAAGAGGTTTTTTCACTCAGTGTGCCACAGAGCCAAAGTACTAGCAATTTACTGGTAGCTCTGTGAATAAAGGGGTGTTAGGGGGTATTTCCACAGAGCTAACACACCCAACACTGAAAGGTTACAATATTTATAATCATCTCAATCAATCTATTAACATATGCAATACTTACAATTTTTTATTCTATTGGTTAAGATTTTCTCCATCACAGTTTGAAGATATTTAATTCTACTGTGTGCAAACTCAGTGAGTAGGGGTCTTTGGACTGAGATGGGATCTTAACTTCTGGAGGTGTGGTTTTTATATTATAATTAGCAAAATTCACTCAAGGGATACTATTTTGGCTGACCTACATGGTTCTACATGGTTCCTTGGGCTGACTGCCAAACTTAATTCAAAGTTCCTGTTTCTAATGTCTGGTTGTTCCCTTATCTTATTATTTAGCCTTAAATTAATTAATTACTCCTAAGCAGTTAAAAAAATAAACTATCCATTAGTTATTTAAACCTCTCTCATTTTTAATAAATCCTTTGAAAACTTTGACATCATGGTGACCACAAACCTTTCCAAGTTCACTGTGTCATCCTCAAAGGAAAACCATTCCACACAATAATTTGAAAAGTAGAGAAGCCAGTGGGGTAATTGCAAGGGGAAAAATCCCTCCAGAACATCTGCCCAAAGCAACAGAATCACACAGGTCATATTTCCAGAGGTGGTTATGTGAAAATGCAGAAATAGGGCAGCAAAACTTATTTTTCAGTTGGCACCAGTCTTGTTTCTTGCTGCAGATTCTGCAGGGCAAAATGCATTTAAGAATCTCTTGTTTGAGAAATTTTTTCTCAATGTTCAATTCATTGCCTGGGTGCATTAGAGGAGAGGGGAAGACGTGTGTAAGGCCCACGTAGAGCAAACTAAATGCTCTTAAGACTCAGGCTACAAAGGCTGGGAAATAGATGTAAAAAAAGGCATTTATAGAAGCACTTTTTACTCACGCCAACTTTGTGAGCCATTTAGTTTCACCATAAACCCTTTTTCACTGCCCTGCAGACAATTAGCTAAAGTAGAAGTAATGCTACAATTTTGTAGGACATAAAGCAGCAATCTATAAAAAACAAAGCTCAGACACTGCCCTCAGTGCCAGCCAATTCCGTCTGGACTTATGGAGAGGGCAAAGCCCTGGGTGAGGCTTCTGCCCTCTGCTCTCACTGCAGATCACAGATTTCACCTGATAATAAGGATTCCTCTTTAGAAGCTGCTGAAAATCAGAGGATCAAACCAAACCAATGCCTGTTTTCTTGTCCTTCACACACTTATTTTTATCTTCCTCTTGAGAGCTTGGTACCTCCCCCAGACTGGTGTCTCCCCAACCATCACCTTATCTTGGCACCCTCTGTGTCATCATTCTGGAAAGATGCCTCTCTCTATGTTGTATTGATTTTAAAAAATAAAATTATCTAAAAGCCCATTTGTGTCCCTTTGTCTTTCTTTCCCTGTTCTGTCATGGACCTACATTTGCCATATCTTTTCTCTGATTTGAAGTTGGAAAAAATGGAAGTTTCTCCTGATAAAAAGATGCAAGTTTCTTCAGGCATTTGCTGAACACTTTCCATCTCCCTAAGAGGGGCAAAGCAGTTCTTGCAGAATTAGAGAAGAGTATTTGAATTGCTTCCATGGCTCACTGAGACCTGTCAGATAGATCAATTAAGAAAACAAAGTCTCTTTGTATTCCCAGCATGTCTTTCTGAATTAGACATAAAGGCCTTGGAGTGGTCACCTTTATGACTATGTCCTGGGTCTCTACCAATAAAGCTTCCCTTACTCTCAGTTGTGGTGCATCAGTTCCCTTCACCTCACAAATGTAGCAAAGAAGGGCAGAAACACAGGTGAGAGAACATCTTGTTTCAGGCTTCTGACGGCCATCAGGAACTTCACAAATATATCTGATATTTGTGACATCTTTAATTCACCACTAACCTTCAAGAAGCTTCTTAACTTCTGCTGCAGTGCTTGTGTGTCCCTTCCCTTGCCATCTCTGTCCCTATAGTAAGTGCACAGCCAGCAATTTACCAAACAGTGTGTGGAATTGCTCTTCACAAAAGGAGGCTGCATTTTCCCTTTGCACAGAGTTTGCTTTAATCAGAGGCTTCTGTGTGAAAGCCTACACACACCTCCCTTGCAGCTCACAGATGCTCTGGGAAACTCATTCAATCCTTTGAACATCCTTTGTGGCTCAGGGCTACGGTCAAGCGTCCTTAATGAAAAGCTGTTGGTGCAATCTATTTCCTGCTGATAAGCAAGAACACCTCCTTGAAAAATAAACACACAAAAATAAAAATCCCATGAAGCTGTCGCATCTTCTCCCCAGTTTGTAGACTCTTCCATGGTAACTGCATTTAGAAAACCACAGAACCCAGTTCAGAGCAGCCAGAAGTCTCAAGTGAATTTTGATTGCAAAGTGCTTCTGTTAAGATCTGTTTGTGTCAGGCAGTTTGTATATTTGCACACTGCAGAATTGTTGCTAAGGATGGAAAATGAAAAAAGTGTTTTCACCTTCCCTTTTTTTTTCTCTACTCATGTTTTTCAACAACCTTTATATTGGGTTGCTTAATGCAGTTCAACATAGACAGAGCTGCCTAGCTTCAAACAAGGCCAGCACTGGGTTCTTCAGAGCTGTGGCAGTTCTTACAGTTTCATGCATCTGGGAATTTGATCATTTTTCATCATTTTTTTTTTCTGCTTAGCCAGCAGGAAAGGATGTGGTATACACCTATCTGAGTGTATTCACTTTGAGTTGCATCACATTATAATATGTGCAGGGACAAGAAGAAATCTTCCCTCAGCCCCATACAAGCCTTGCAATTTGCTTGATGCACCAGTGCCAGAACAGCTTTCTGTGCCACCACATCCCAGGAAAATACTATATTGAAATGTAGAGGAAGCATGGACTTTCACAAGCAGGTCCTGTTAAAAGCACCCTCTCACTGGTTAAAACCCCTTCCCTTTTAATTCTCAGGTTTCATGTAAATACACTCTTGTCTTCAAACCACTCAAACTTACCAAAGACTTCCTGAAAATACAAGCAGAAGTAACTTGAAGAAGAAAACTTGAGTCACAAGTTCCCCAATGCCTATGAAAGTGGCTTTCTGAACCTGAAAGTGAGAGCTGTGAGTCAGAAAGTTCATAAACTTTTGTTCCAAGATCTCCACTGTGAAATATTGCTTGGAGATTAGACAGACTCATTCACTCACATAAATATCTCCTCTTACTGATGGTCCTAAATATTTATATATATATATATATGTATATATATAAAACAGGATAAAGGCTCCTAAACTAACCTCTTCATATTTTCCCAACCCAAGTTTTTTAGTTAGGGAGACAGATTTGTCAGATATACAATCAGTTTCAAATTTTTTCACTTAAATGATGCAAAACTAAAGAGAAAAGAAGAGAGAAAGGACAGACAAAATAATATTGCATCTAAAAAGCATGTGAGTGAGTCAGCTTGCTACCATTCATGAGCAGTCTGTGGGGATGGTGGCCATCAAGACGTGAAAAGTCTGGAGTAAAAATTCGTGTGGTATAGAAGCCAGTGTAGACACCAATTCCCTTGCATTCATCCATGTTTCCACAGCTGTGACTGGACTGAGCATCTTTAAATCCCCACCACCAAGGACTTTGTCTCCACTCTCTCTGATTTTCTTGCTACTTTTTTCCTCAGATTTCTTCTGAACTTTTCTGGGTTTGGCTTTCGCTCAGTTTACACTGTCTGAGAATTCCATATTTTACTTCTTGAACAGCTGGGGAAGGGTTTTGAGGTTGGGGGTGGGGAAGATTTTGTTATTGTTTTTTTAATTCTACACTGACTAGGCTTTGGCTATTTAAAATTCTGGTGTCCTCTCCCTTTGGGCTTCTTTGTTGCAGAGGGAGAAGGAAAAAGAACATCAAACAGAAACACTGCAGACAGTGTCTGACTTGCTTGACTCCTTCATGGTTTGGTTTGAAGGAAGGAAAGGAACAGTTGGACTGTGAGTATCAGACTCTGGCAGCTTCTGTGTTTTGTTTTCCTCCACCCCCAAAATGTAACTTTGGAGAGAAGCAATTTAGCTGAAAGTTTTGCATCTGTAGAGCACTTTCTCTCCAAACACAAATCCCAGAATTTAATAGATTGGATAGGGGTTGATCTGAAGTGAACTAATTGAAGGAGCTGCAAATACAGACATTCAACCCTGATTAATTAGAAGAGCAAAAAGGAACACTCTAATTCCATTTCCAAATCAAACCAGTTGTACCACAATTATCTCAAGTACCTGAGAGACAGATGAGTCCCTCCCTTTCCTCACAGAGGAAAAGCTCGTGCACAAGGAGAAACAAAAGTCCTTGACCTCCATAGTCACTGAGTTACTTGTCTCTCCCAGTAATAATAGTATTTTTAAAAGATGGTTTGTATTTGGGACCACTTTTCAAAGGTGTTCATCATGGATGTTCAATGGAGTCCTACTCCTGGGGAGCTGAAATTTCCATGGAAATCATTTCATTTACTGAAATAGCTGAAAAGGAACTATTCTGGAAATATATTTTTGATAGGCTTTGGTTTCAAGAGGGGATACCTCAGAAGTCCACATAATGAGTCTTGCCTTCCTCAACTTTCCAAATTGTCTGGGTAATAGGATATGTGATATTAGTGAACCTAGCAAAACTGGGTTTCATCTGAAATTAGAAAAAATGTCCTCTCCTGGAGAACCATCTTTTCCCTTTAACATCTCTGCAGTCTACCTCATTTTTCCTGTTGTAATATTATGGTACCAACCTTAATGGTTCTGACATATGGCAAAACAATGACACTGGAATTCCTTTCTGACAGTGCTGCCTTTCCACATTTTCTCAGTCTAAGCTCATCTTCATCCACTAGCAAAATGCAGCTGCCTTTGGAACAGGCAAAAGCTATTTTAAGGCTACAATCAGTACACAAAAGCTCTGGAAAGAAGGAAAGAACTTTGCCAATTTGAATCTGCAATAGGAATTTTGGGCCAAAGGAAAGCAAATGGACCACTGGTCTCAGGTAGCTTTGCAAGCCAGTCTTCAACAGCTGCAACTGGTCAAGGCCTCTTATGTTGTATCTAAATTGAAAGAGAGTTATTCTCTTTTCTGAATGGGAAGATAGTTCACCTGGAACCTTGGTTTGGCTGCTCTTTTTACTAGTAAATACAACTCAGAATAGATTATCAGCATGGGGAAAAGACAGAGAGTGTTTGAACAAAACAAGCCATTAATTTTCCACATAGAAGAGAACAACTCTCATCCTGGAGACACTGCTGTGCTATTGTATGAAACACAATTTTCATCTGAAATTGAGCAAACCATTTTGAAAGTAATTCAAGTTTCTCTAAAGGATGGGTGTATTGCACACTGATGGGGGGGGACAGGACATATTCAGTACCCACAACTAAGTTAACTGTGTGCAATGAAGCGTCTTCTCTTTATAGCTCCTAATTGCAACATTTTGTCCCAACAGATAGTTTGCAAACATCCCCAGGTATTTCACCTTTTTAACTCGCTTTGTTGATTCTGATCCAGTGTCAGCACTACCAAATTCTCTCTTCTGTCTTGCAGTTTATTCTGAGGTGTGATTTAAATCAGGAAAATATTTTCCAAACAGGCTTCCAAGGAAGAATCTATCTCTGCACACAACATCACCAAAAAATAAGGAAACTCACATTCACAGCGTTATGATGCAGCAATGACTCTCTGTGCATCCCATTTCATTGTCACCATTTTAAAACAGACTGCTAACAAAAGTAATCACTCCATGCCCATCTTAAGTATTTTTTCAAGGCATAGACATGCACACAGCTTTTTTAATCTCTACATTAGCAGTAAATGTAGTAGTACAGGATAAAAACGAGCTGGAGACTAGAAGCCCATGGGTGTTCCCTGTTTGACTCTTAATCTGGATCACAACAGCCTCCTTCTCCATGCAAGGAAAGCTGAACACTGAACACTCCACCTCCCCTTCACTCTCAGCTGGTGTGGTCACAGGCTGATGCAGGCTGAACACCAACATGCTGGTAGATAACATTCAGATATGATGCAGAAAATTCACAGCTGTAGCCTATGAAGTACCACTCTTTGGCATTTCTTTTCAGAGTCTAGTTTGGGAAAGGCATCCAAATCTGTCCATCAATTGCCACAGGAGAAAAGAATAGGTTGGAGAAGAATATAGCCTGAGATTACTGTGTAAATACAAAGAGTATGTAAAATAGAAACATATTTTTATTTTGCTTTACCTCAGTGTTTCCAGACAATGGAAGTTAAATTTGATCGTCCCTTTTCTCAATACATGTGATCAAAATTTTCATGTTTCATGCAATGCTGACAGGCAATAGTAATTTTAAGACATAAGAATAAAATACATATGGAGCGATAGATGTTCTTCTACAATATTACTTCTGATTTGCTCCTAAGCAAATTTCCATGTTTTTTCTACCCTTTGAACATCAATCAAACCCAGGAGCAGAAAAGGAAGAGGATGGATGAGGGAGAAGTTGGCACAAAGAGCCTTTCTACTGTAATTGCATTTACAGATGAGATTGTGCCTGCTCCTTTGCTGGACCCTGAGCAAGGTTAAGGAAAAGAAGTCACTTGCTGAGTCAAGAATAAGCACTGGATTTGTGCACATGGAGACAGCAGCAGGACAGAAGAAGGCATACTGAAGACACATTTTAAGTTAACTTTGGAACTGACCTACTGAATGGTTTTCAGCACAGCTCTAGCTAGACTGCAAGAGAATTTCAACTTTCCCTGAACTGCTTTAGTTGTAAGGAATTTTTTCAAAATCTTCATACAATAGTTTTGGTTGGAAAACACCTTTATGAACGTGAAGTCTCCTCGTAAAATTTGTTCACGAGACTTTTCACCAACTTTACTGCTCTTCTCTGGACTCTCTCCAGCACTTTACTGCCCTTGTTGTGAGGGTCCCAAAACTGAACACAGTACTTAAGATGAGGCCTCACCAGTGCCAAGCACAGGGGCACCATCACTTCCCTCTTTCTTCAGCCAACACTTTGTGACATAGGCCAAGATGCTGTTGGCTCTCTTGGCCACCTGGGCACTCTGTTGGCTCATGTTCAGCTTCCTGTCAATCCAGACTCCCAGGTCCCTTTCTGCCTGGCTGCTCTCAGCCACTCTGTGCCCAGCCTGGAGCTCCCCATGGGGTTGTTGTGGCCAAAGTGCAGGACCCGGCACTTGGCCTTGTTGAACCTCATCCCATTGGAATCAGCCCAACTCTCCAGTCTGTCCAGGTCCCTCTGCAGAGCCCTCCTGCCTTCCAGCTGATCCACACTCCCCCCCAACTTGGTGTCATCTGAGAATTTTCTAACAGTGACCTCAATCCCCTCATCTAAATCATCGATGAAGATATTAAACAGAACTGGGCCCAGCACTGATCCCTGGGGGGCACCAATTAGATCAGCACCATTCAGCACCACTCTCTGGTGGCCTCCAGGCAGTTCCTAACCCAGCACAGAGTGCTCCTGTCTGAGCCCTGGGCTGACAGCTTTTCCAGGAGAATGTTGTGGGAGAGGGTGTCAAAGGCTTTGCTGAAGTCCAGGTAGACCACATCCACAGCCTTCCCCTCACCCCCCAGGCAGTCACCTGATGATAAAAGGAGATCAGGTTGGACAGACAGGACCTGCCCTTCCTAACCCCGTGCTGTCTGGGTCTGATCCCTTGTTCATCCTGTCGGTGCTGGGTGATTGTCCTCAGGATGATCTGCTCCATAACCCTGCCAGGCACTGAGGTCAGGCTGATGGGCCTGGAGTTTCCTGGGTCCTCCTTTTGTCCCTTTTTGGTGTAACATTCCCCAGCTTCCAATCATCTGGTCCAGTGAGCCAGGACTGTTGGTAAATGATGGAGAGAGGCTTGGGGAGCTCTTCCACCAGCTCCTTCATCACCCTGAGGTGGATCCCATCTGGTCCCATAGACTGTAGCATTGCCTGGGGTCATTCTTACCCAAGGGCAGGACCTGACACCTCACTCTGTTGAACCTCACACAATTTGCCTTTACCCATCAATCCAGCCTGCCCAGGCCCCTGCACAATCTTCTTACCCTCGGGCAGATTAACACTCCCACCTGATCTGGTTTTTGCAGATTTACTGAGGGTGCAGTCAGTCACTTTGTCCAGATCATCTCCAGCCATTTTTAATTGGAGACAAGTTATCTTTAGTTAATTATTAAATAATAAGCATTCTTTTTGTGGCTTAAGAAAGGGTTTATTTTCATAGAATCATAGAATGGTTTGATTTAGGGAGGGACCTTTAAAGGTCACCTATTCCAACCCCCCCTGCAGTGAGCACACACATCTCCAACTAGGTTAGCTTCCTCAGAGCCCTGTCCAACCTGACCTTGAATGTTTCCACAGATGGGGCATCTACAGTGTCACTGGGCAACTTATTCCAGTGTTTCACCACCATCATTATAAAAAATGCCTTCTTTATGTGTAGTGTGAATCTACTCTCTTTATTTTAAAACCATTGCCCCTTGTCCTATTGCTTTGTATAGGTTTAGGTTAAGGCAGCAAGGAACAAGTGCAAATGACCTTGAAATAAGACATTTTTCAGTTAGAATAGACACCCACACTGGGGCTCCCACAGACATAATTAAACAGAGCTGTACAGGGCTACAGACAGCAGCATAAAATGATACAGTGTGAAACATGGAGAGGAATAACACCTGGTTAGAGGTTACTTAAAGCAGTGGGTTTTGTTTCCTGGGAGGAAATTTGCCTTTTTGCTTTTTTAAAATTACCCCTTAACTTCCAAACTGTATTGAAAAAAAAACCAAACAACCTAGGTTAAGCAAAACTGTAGTTTGTCACTCTTCATATAGCAGAGCCAAGTGACAAGAGAGCACAGAGGGGCAGAATGGTGCTATGCAAGTGGTGGTCTCCAAAATCATCAATGAAACACACAATGTTGTGAAAAAGCATTCCTCCCTCCCCTCATCCTACCTCCCATGGCTTAGTTTTATTGAGTTATATTGTTCTTTGACTCCCAGACACCTGGACAAGAGTTAGTGCTGCCTCATTGCTTTTACGTGCTTAGCCAAGCCATCTCAGAGTTTTGAAGGTCACTGTCTCAGTCACCTGAGGTTAATCCTTTGGTTTGTCCTTAGAGAAGCAGAGGAGATAAACTTCCAAGATGAAAATAAAAGAACAAACTGCAAAAAATCAGAATATAGGTAATTTGTACACAATACAAAAGATTGGAAGTCGATTAACTTTGGCTGAAATGTAGTGCCATTGCTCACACAGAAACAAAACCTTTTTGATGGTGGTGGACTGGTTGGATTTGGATTTTTTTTTTAATCCACAATGCAGGCAAGGACACCTGCTAGAGACATTTTCTTTTCCCAAAGGCAATGACTTCATAATTTTAGCTTGAGTAAGCTACTGCTGTCTAACCCCATTCACTCATGCAGCCACATCTACCCTCACAGCAATAGTGAGCAGCAACTCGCCTGCTGGTAGGTGAGAAAACTGCTTGGATTTGTGCATTGAGCAGAAACTTTCTTTTGTCTGTTCCTTTCCCCAGTCCCATCCTATGCAGACAAAAGCAGGGAAGGTTTAGATTCAATATTAGGAAAAAATTCTTCACCAAAAAGGTTGTCAGGCACTGGAACAGGCTGCCCATGGAAATGGAGGAGTCACCATCCCTAGAGGTATTCACAGGTCTTCTGGATGTTGTGCTTAGGGGCATGGTTTAGTGGTGGACTTGGCAGTGCTAGGTTAATGGTTGGACTTGATGATCTTAAAGGTCTTTTCCAACTAAGAGGATTCTGTGATTCTACAACTACACTCTGGTTCATCAATCAATTGCCCATCAGTGTTGGTGCACAAACCCACAAGATTAGTCCTGTTATTCTTACCACCTTCTTCTTTTAGCCCAGTTAATATCCAGAAGAGTGGCATCACCTTGAGCCAAAACACAAGAGGCAGGACTGGTCATTGAGTAGTAATGGAAATAATTTTCCATGAAGTCTTGAAAATATTTGATTGTTGGTAACTGTTTGCATTTCTGACATTTACTGCTGTATTGATTTGGCCAGTTACCCACTCACTCACTTGCCCTCCAGCAGGATGAGGAGAGAGAATATGAAGAGCAAAAGCTGAAAGCTCATGGAGCAAGATACAGAGAAGTGAAGCCATGCCCAAGCTCACTAAAATGCTGAATACGTTCATGACTTCCCATCCACTGGTAGATGTTCAACCACTTACTAGAAAGCAAGGCTTCATCACCTTATAAGTACTTGGAAAGATAAATATCATAACCACAAATGTTTCTTCCTCCTTCTTTCCCTCATATTTTATTGCTGAGCATGATCTCACATGCTTTGGAACATTCCTTTGGCCAGCTGGGGACATTTTTCCCAGCTGTGTCCCCTCACAGATTTTTGTCCACCCCCAGCCTACTTGCCAGTGGGGTGAGAAGCAGTGAGGCCTTGATGCTGTGAAACCACTGCACACCAATAAATAAAACATGGGTGTGTTACCAGCACTAGCTTAGTCGAAAATACAAAGCACAGAGCTACATGGGCTACTATGACAAAAATTAATTCCATTCTAACTGGGCCCAGTACAAACACCATTTTTTAATCTGCTTCCTTTCCATTTTTTTTTACTTTCTCATAGTTCTCACCTTAGTTTCCCTGGTTGGTTTTGGTTGTTTTTTTGGTTTTTTTTTATGAATAACTGTCTTTATTATATATTTACCTACAGATAAGGTACACAGTACAAAGAGCTGACAGTAGCAGAAAAATGATAAATTAATAGTTAAGAGATTAGTGGTTTAGTCTCTTATTTCTTTGTATTATTTAATTTTAGTGCATGCTCAAGTGTCTGTTAAGATAGGGAGCAACGTGATCTAGAAATGCTTACTAAGAAAAAATCTGTGCTTCAATGCAATTTTAATCCAAGTACACAACAAGCAAGAGGTGAGCACAGCAAGTCAACCAGCAGAAACTCTACAGTCTCAATTCAGTGCCCTGCCCAGTGAACCCTGCCACCTCTGCTTGGGGCAATGAGACAACCTCCACCTTTCCCAAAAGATGCCAGTTTTCACACTTCTTTCCCAAAGGTCTTTGGTGTCTGGAGATGGGATAAGGAAGCTGTTCTTATATAAGAATAATGTAGAACTCTGCTTGTGAGGCATTTAAATCCAGGCTCACCTCATTAGTAAAAAATAAGACACTATGTTTGAAAGAATCTTTGAGCAGTTTTATTTGTAGCCAGTCTTGCTACTTAAATGAAGATCTATTTACAGATATTTTGCAGAAGTCCCATGTGGATACCAAAAACTATCTCTTTCTTTCTATGGAGCTGTAATTATTTTTTTTCCCCTGAAGCAGAAAAAGACTTTTTATTTGAGAAAATGTTGTTCCGCAAAAGTGAACTGTAAAAAAACTGAGTTTTTGTTGTCTTATCAGTGACAGAAGCATAACACAGTGGCTGAGTTTCTATGTGGATGCTGATTTAGACTTCAGTTTTACCTGAAAAAATAAGACCCCAGGCCAGAGATATGCTTAAAACCACCTTTGGAGCTTTAATCATGTGAATAGTCTTGTCAAGCCTTGGAGTCCTCATCCTGCACTTCTGAAGATAATGAGAGTTTTATTATGCTGAAGGAAATTGTGAATACTTAAACAACATGATTTAGGGATGCTGCCTGACACTTGAGAGTCAGACTTATTTTTTCCTCCTGATGCTGTGACCTCAGGAACCTCATTGCATCTCTCTGACTTTGCATCTCTAAAAATGGAACCTGTGGCTGCTTCCTTCCATTTTTGGCAAGAGGAAAAATAGTGTGTCAATCTCCATGGCCACTTGGGCCTGAGCTTCTGTTATGAAACTACCTGTAATAAAGACAGTAATAATGACAGTACCAGGACCTGTAATGTAGAACTTTCTCCATTAGTACCTGAGCCCAAAAGCATCAGTTCCTTTTGTCTAAGCTGTCAAAGAGCTGTCAAAGTGACCTACTGATTCTGGTTTCCTGGATCACCTGTCTGTCCCCCACCAACCAGATTTCAACCTTATTACTAAATTTCTAGGGTTTATTTAGCAGCTATGCAAGAAATGGGACTGTGCTTCTGGGCAATTTCAGAGTAGAGGAAGTAATACCAAGGGGAGACACAATAACTGTCTGCAGATAAAGAAAAGAATGTTGCACCAGAGGACAGGAAGCAATTATTATCATTAGTCAGCAATGATAGAGAGAGAAGTAATTAAACTTCAGCTGCATCAGGGAAATTTTTAGACTGAATATTAAGAAAATAGCTGAAAAAAGAAAGAATAGGCTGAGCTGCTAAGGAAAGTTTTGGTATAACTGCAGTGTTCAAATTCACATCTCATTAGTGTCTTTCTGTAAACAGGCAAGCACACTGGTCCTGTGGCAGCATTCTTGCTGTCTGAGATAAGAAGATATTTCAATTGATGGCAGTACCTGACCACACTTAAATCCCATTGACATAATCTGAAAAGCCAAGGAAGAATAGAAAAGAGGCAAGTAGAGCTACTCCTGGGAACAAGGGAGTAGATGTGAATGCTCCTCAGATAACAGCACATTTCCCAGTGCAAGAGAGCTGGTGAGAATCTGCTACTCTGAGCCTCTACCTCAAATGGATGCTTCTGGAGACAGAGAATCTGTTTCTACCTGGACTGCCTCATACAGCTGAGACATTTATATTCTCCTGACAACCAGGAGGTTACAATGCAAAGGGAAACAAACCCCCACCCCAATGCAGTGTAAGAGCAGATATTCCCTGTGGCTGTGACAGCAGAGAGGAGCCTGATGACAAGAGCAGTAGGGGACAGCCATTCCTTTCCACCCCTCAGCTTTAGCCTTGCAGGAAGAATTACCCCTAAGGGTGTCTCCAAGAAAACAAGCTTATATATTCTGAATCCTTTCTCAAAGAGCTGTTATCCTCAAGGGAAATTCATGAAAGAGAAGAAGGAGTCCTCCTCCCCTCCTTGCTGCCCCTCAGCCCACCTGAAGCCCAGCAAAGGCAAGGTCACAGCTTTTTTCCTGTGCTGAACTCCCTTCCCATTTCTGACACACAGCAGAACACAGAAGAAAAATACAAGGAACTATAATTAGTATTTAGAGCAAAATCAGAAAGAAGGGGAGAGAAGGAGCCTGTATGCCTATTGGCACAGTTTTACTGTCTTCCTGTCTCCATATTTTGTTCATTTTGCTAATCCGCTGAAGAAATGGCTCACTGGCAGGCAGAATCTTGAAGCAGCCATTTAACTTTGCTTGATGGCCCCCAAGGCAAGTCAATTTTCAGTCTGACTGGCTTTAATCCCAGTGGAGAGCCCTGACATACCATTACATGGCACAGCAGGAGTAAGAATGGGGAGGTAATCACATTACAGCACTGTTCCATTTAGCCGTAATCTGTAAGGATCTCATGAAAGCATCAACCATTATTATGACTCCTGATGTCCTTCAGGCAAAGTCTTTGTGGGGGGAAGAAAATAAAAAAACCTCCTCCTGTCAAAAGGAGACAAGCACTTTCATTCAAAGTAAAGGGAGGTGAGATGTAAAAGTGACACAATATTATTTAAACATCCTATTACTAAAATTACAGTTCATCTATATAAAACTGAGCCACAGGACCTTAGTCTGTCAGCTAGAGCAATGTACCTGCCACGGTCACAGAGATGCAGTGAGCTGAAGAAGCATCTGGGAGATAGAATTTGCTGTAAAGGCTTCCAGCTTCAGTCCATCACACCTGGAATCCTTCCTGCAGCACTGAAGAGCTGCTGCAGGAGGTGATGCTGGGGAGGGCAAGGATGGCTCTTCCTCAGCCCATGACCAGAGGCTTGAGGAAACTTTAACCTAACCACAGCTGGTTTGGGGCTGGCAGGCTTTCTGAAGAATTGTATTTAAAATCCAGATCTGTTGTCTGCCTCTTTGACCTCTTGTGGCAGGTGTAGGATGATTACACACTGTGTGAGGAAACAGTTGTCACCAGTGGCTGAGTCTGCAGGGCTATTAATTAAACTGGCCAACTCCAAAGTGCAGTGGCTATGGACTGAACAGAGTATTTGGATAATTACTCCTATTTCCAGACCTGCACTTGACATTTGGTAAATCAGAACAGCCTTTTGGCCTTAGTTTTTCTGTTTGCAATGGAAACTCCTGCACATGCGTGTAAAGGTATGAGCACGGGATCATGGGTACAACAGGCCATTGTACCATCAAGCTAGGGAAAGCAGTTTCTGTGGGCTTTTTCTCCTGATTTTCATCCCAAATATTTTGTGAACTAGGTAGAGGAGTATCAGGGAGGCAGGTAGGACTGTGGAAACTCAATTTGGAATGGTGGTAAACAGGGGGAAGAAAGCAGGATACAAAGAAAGGGTACATGGATCACATCCATGAAGACGACCATTTTCCAGAGATGCAGGACGGGGCCAGTGAGAAGCAAGGATGACATAGTGACAGGACTGAGAGCATTATGCCTTGGCATTCAGCCTACAAGAAACAATGCCAAGAATGGCTGCATTTCTTAGGAGATGATGTGTGGTAACAGCAAAGCTGCTGACAGCAGGCCAGGGCATCTGGATTGTGCTGGGACTCCTGATCCTTAGGGTAGGATGCATATGGAAAACCACAGCATGAAAGCTGAGCATCCCACAGAAGGCAGTGCTGGGGATGCTGAGATACAGCTGTGATGGCTGATGTGACCTGGAGTGGAGAGACAGGAGCTTCACATGGAGGACAGGGCAATAGTGCCCTACCCAGCAACCTGCAACAGGAGGTGTCTGTGGCAGGAATAAAATGACCAAGGAAGGAAAGGCTTGCTCTACTGGGAGGATTTGGAAGAGCTGAAGCCCAGATAAGTCTCAGAAAAGAAAGGGCTGAAGTTTCCAGAAATCTGGGCAGAGGTCACACAAGTCTCTCCTCCCAAACTGCACATTTGGATTCTGCAGTAGACTCAGGAGTAGGGCAGAAAACAAAATGTAGAGGAGGGGGTGATGTTCCCTTGAAGGAAAGCAGGAAGAGAAGGATGGACTGGGGTGAGACAAAGCCCAGAAAAGATAAGAAGTGCTTCCAAAAATGTGTCTGATCTATACACTGAAGGGATAAAGGAAAAGGCCTAAGGTGTTCACCTTAAAGAACCCTGTGGATTTTGTTTGCCTGCTACAAAAGGGCAATGATGACCCATGACCCAGACTGAGAAATGAGACATCCACTCTCCTGTGAACAGATCAGGCATACAGTCATAGAATAAAAAGCAAAATAAGAAACTGGATGGATTCAATAGGGTTCTTGCAGCTCGCTGAGAAGAACGCATCTCAGACTGTGTTTACATTACTGGAGATTTGGGGACAGAAGGGGCATGGGAAGTTTCACCCTTTCTGCTGGATTCTAATGAGGCACTCGATGACTTGTAATGGAAAAGATCTATTGTTTCTCCTGTAGCAATAAAGTAAGGTTAAAACAAAAACAAACATAAATTTTACAAACAACCCCATATAAACACAGCTGTTCAATGAACTGATAGGAGTGGTTGCTAGCTGAGTACTGCCCCCTAATGTTGTCATCTAATGAAAATGTCCTTTGCAATGTCTATTATTAATGAAACACTTTTTCCCTGTAGGACAACGGAGAAAAAATTATTGCTCTTCTATTAGGCTAAAATTATCTTCTAAAATGTAACCTTGACTTTAGCAGATGTGTTTTTGACTTTGTTTTCCATACGGTCAGTTATTTTCTACATCATCAGATACACAACTGACATTTAATAATGCTGTTTAAATACCTTGGTTTTGGAGAAAAAGCCTATTCTGGTTAGATGAAGTTGCTTGGAAGACAAAGGTGGGAAGTTCATAACCTTTTTTTTTTTTCATAACCTTTTTTTTTTTTTTCTGAACAAGTTCAGCCCAAATATACAGTGTCTGAAATAAACTGATTCTGTTCACAGGAACCCAAAAGCAGCCCCTGGGACGAAGAAAAAAAAAAAATAAAGAATCTGTCATGGGTTTCTTGTGCTTTCAAACTCTTAGCAACGAGATTCTCTCTTACCCAACGATTTTTCATATCAGTCCCATACATAAATTCCACTTTTGATACTAATTTAGAGTGTAGAAGGCTTAACAGTCATCCAGGCATTTGCATTCTTCCATGGGTCCTAGAAGTGCAGCATCACTACAAATTGCTCATGAAGGTAGAGGTTTGGTTTTGCTCTTCTGGGGAAGATTTACATCCCTTTCAGTCTTTTTAGGATTAACTAATCAGCTCCTTGACTCCATAGTGTCTGGTGGCAGTAAATCCAGCCAGAGGGCAACCCAGGTGTCTTGAGGTCAGTGCATTGTATTAAAACATAGAGGAATGTGAGTTTCTTATCCCTCTCCACATCACTCATTGCTTTCCGGGCGTCTTCAAGCCCTTTGTTTTTTTGTCCAACACCACCAGCCTCTCTCTTTTCTCCTGGTGCATCCAGTGACTCTCACACAGACTCCTTCTGCTCTTCTTGACAGCAAATTCCTCACCTGGAAAGCACTCCCCACACCAAGGTCCATGCAGGACATGGTGTGCACAGACAGCTGTGTTTTGCTGTAGTGCAGGAAGGCACCAGAGCAATGGATCTTTCTCATGGGACAGGTACTTACTTTCCCAGTGGCATCTGGCTCTGAGTCACCTTTCCTGACTCACCCTTCCTGACACTCTCATTCCTACCTGACAGCATTAAATCCCCTCTGTCACTTTACCAAAGGATTAGAAATCCCTCCACTGTCATTTGCCTGGGACAACAATTTCCTCCAAGAGGTTATTTTTTCATTCTTCCTCCTCTTCTTGCTGCTTGACAGGAAACCATCTTATATTATTCTACTCCAAAATGTCACCTGTTTGTGGAGAAGCAGTCTCCACTTCCATCTCTTCTTCCCACACCCTGCTGTTTTACCTGACTTTGAAATGGCAGCTCAGCAGACATTATAGAATCTTCTATTTATTTATTGCCCAGCAAACTACAAAGATATATATATACACATATATGTTGATCATAGGCATCTGATCTAGTAATAGCAAGGAGAAGTTTCAGGGCAGATCCTCATAGTTTGAATTAACAAGTATAAAAACAGAAGGAAAGACTGAGGTGGTAATTAGGTAGGTAGGCAAGTTAAGGTTTTTTATTTAAGTATTTGCTTATTACAATTTAAAGGCAAATGCCTTCATGGGAGATCTGCTGCCATTTCAGAATGGGTAAAAGTATGTGCTCTAAATTACTGCAGCAAACAGAAACACAAATAGCATTGTCTCCTGGATCTGGACAGATTCCCTTTTTATTGTCATCTGCCTGACAGCCAGGCTGCTGCTGGTTACTAAAACCTGTCTGTAAGTGAAATCCCCAGGGTAATAAGCTCCCCGTGAAACAGGTTCCTGACTGGAAAAATCTGCACATCTCCAGATTAAATCAATAACAATTAAGAATTCTTTGAAATCTAATTAGAAAAGCAGCTATTTTGATCAGCACCATGATGTTATCTGGAAATTGTATTTTGTTTATCTACAGCAGAAGGTTTTCTTCTTTGTAGGATTGGCTTGCCAACCTCAGACACATCCTTTGATCTCACAGATGATACAGTGAAATGAAACATGGGGGCAATCAGGGGGATTATCATGGGAGGGGGAAATCATTTGATCTATTTTTAAAAGAATTTCTTTAATTAATAACTTTGGGGGTTGGTTATCATTAAGAAAGGAAGAGACTGCTCTCCCATCTTTAACAGTGTTACATTTCTCTGAAGATGATTGATTTATGTAGTTAATAATACTTAGCATTTATATAGTGCTTCCTAACTTCAAAGCACTGTACAAATATTTCTCACTAATACAGCACACCAAACTTTATCATTATTACTTTCAGGAAGGGATGAGGCTATTTGATGTTTCTCATACTCCTGTGGATGATTTTCTGTTTCAGAAATCATTTCCCTCTTTGGTTGTCTCAGGTTAACTAGGACAGAAAATTCCAGTGAGAGAAGGAGAAAGACAAAAGTCCTGGTCAAGAATGCAGTGAGACTCAATTAAACACATCATCTGAAAACTCTCCTGCTCATCTCAAGGTCTTCTGCACCTCATAGGGAATATACTACCCAGTTAACTGAGTTTCTAGTGCTTATTGTAAGGGCAGTACCTTTGTTTGAAGTTCTCTAGCAATAGCAATGCTCACAGAAAGAAAGAAAGAAAACATAAGAGAACATAAGCACCGAAGACCAAACACTGTGCTGCTTTGTGTGAGAATATCTGATGTTTCAAACAAAACATAATCCAAGCCCTAGAATGAACTTGAAACTCTAAAGGTTGATGAGGCCCTTTTTTCCCCTTGAACCTAGTTTTCTTATAGTAGACATTCATGCCAACAAATAGCAGATGGCGATAGCAGATATGTACTAAAACAGCTAAAATTGTGTTCCTTGCAGGAGTATCTATCATGCTGATCAGGCTGAACAGTCTGTGCTAGCAGCAATGCTTGGTCCATGCTTGGAAGGAAGGCTCAAAAACTTTCTCAAGATCTCCTTGCATGGTATTTCAAGCAGATCATTTCACAAACAAAGTTAGATTTCCTCTATTGGTTCCTGGGAGCCACTCAGGGCAGGAAAATTGCTGTGTTAGCCATGTGTCTGCCCTGAGATAATGACTCTAAGCTAGCCAGCATCAGAGATGGACAGGAGAGACCTTGGGTGCTCCCCTTCAGGTGTCCTTCTTCACGTGTGGGGATGAAAGCAGCTTGCAGGTCTGACAGCTGGGGTCAAAGATGAACCAGGCAGGCACAACATTTCTACTTGGACTTATAGTAGTGTAGCTTTTCCTCCTTTCCAGGAAGATTTCCTAAGAGATTTCTGAGTCTCCGGGCCTTTGGCTTCTGTCTGTCTCACCAAAGTCAGCTTGACAATGTTTCTTGCAGAAAAGACATTTTTTCACCTGGAACTATAGTCAGACCCACTTTGGAGAGGGCAGTAAGGCTGCCATAGATAAGAAGGAGAATTAAGGGAAGCTTACATAGACAGGGAATTCATCAAGGTTCATGGTTGCCCTGGCCTCCAGGAGATCTCTCCATCTGTGTTAGAATATTGAAAAAGGACCTTTCAGGGGTTGGCATTTTTTTCAGACACTAATATTTTTCATACCCGTCGCCCAGAATTTCAAGTGGCATCCTTTGGTCTTTAAGTAAGAAAATTAATAGATGATGAACATGGGCCTTTTTACCATTTCCAGTCATTTTCCTTCTCTAAACACATAAGTCTATAGGGCAGGATTATCTTAAGAGGAAGAGCAGGTGGCCTGAGAGCCACAGGTCCTGAGCTCTGAAGAGATCTATCACTTGTTTGTGGTGTGATCTCAGGCCAGTTACTGAGGGCCTGGTATTGGGGCATGCTGGACACTCACACCTCCCACTGGCTCCAGAGGAAGCATTGTCTGTTCAGTTTGCTGGAGCCAAAGAACCTCAACTGTCTTGACTGTTTGATGTCTGCACTGAAAAGATGAGATTTCTCATACCTACCTCCATGGGGTATCGTGCCACTGATATTCATATGGCCCTGTCAGATTCACACACTGTGAAAGAAACTGCAGTAACTCTGCTATGCTTCCCACAGTGCTGGGGTAGCACAATGCCCAGGCTTTGAGGAATTGCCCAGATTTTTCTCTACAATCCTCCAAGCACCTCAGCAAGCTGATCTTTTATATCTGACAAAGCTGCCTTTCTCCAGGCATTCTGGCTGGTAATATTACATGGTCTTTTTGTAGTGATACTAATTTTCCCCTCTTCACATTGCCTACTGATGAGCTGATTTGAAGTTACCTCTTGCTTGTAGGCTCAGCCTCTTGCTCAGTCACTTTACACTCTTTTCATCTGAATCCTGAAGTGGGAGCTGGGCTTTGCTCTCGGGCAGAGACAAAGCCACAGCAGCAGTACCAAAACCTGGCACGAATGTCCAAGCTTTGAAAAATGTGTGTGTGCTGGGCTCTAACAGAAGAGAAAGCAGGCCCTGTGCCTGCAGGGAGCTCAGCCAGATCCAGCATTTTTCATAGATGCCCCATGTCTTCATCTGTATGCAGATCCATCTGCGCTGCTGAGATATCTGCATGGCACAGACAGGGATGGGGGGGGGGGGGGTGAATTTATAAATAGGATCACTTCATCTTTCCTGCTGTCCCCACTCTCCTGTAATCCCCACTGATGGAAGTACTTCACTTCCAGTTCCACCCTACCTTCATACCTGCCCTAATGTCACCAAACAGTCTCTTCTTCCCGTTGTAAATGAAGAAGGAGACGAGCAGTAGGGATGGAGCAGGAGGGATATATTTTAGAAGTTGTTAGGAATCTCAGAATACCACTTGGTTAACCATTGATTAACCATTGGATTAACAATAAGAGGTACTAGAAATTATGAGAGTCTGATATTACAGTACCTGAATGCTATTTCTAATGGATGTCTTTAAATCCAATGGGTAAGTAATAGAATCACCTTAGAGAGGGCTCATACTATAAACCCACCTTCTGTAGCACAGAAACCAGCACCAGAACACCTCAGAACACTGGGTAAAGCTGAGTCTTCCAGCTCACTGTGCTAGAAGATTGTTAAATGTTGTATGCTCACAGAGAAATTAAGCATTGCTCCTACTTGTGCTTACTCACCTGAGAAGCTGTGGAAGCACTGAATGCAGTGATCATGTTAGTACATCACAGTAACAGTTGCTTGGAACAAAGTTACAGCAAAAAACTCTGTGAGACCCAGATTTTTTGCAATTGGGTTGAAGTTTTCTCCTGGCAACTCACTGTGATTTTTTGGCAAAGCCAGTAGCAGAGTTCCAGAATCCCAGTTTTCTTTCCATGTTCCCCAACAGACAAAAAATCTCTAGTGAAAATTTTCCATGCACACAAAGTCCTGGCTCTATTGTGCTTTGGTTCTATGGCCTTTGTGTGTGTTTTCTTCCTTCCCCAAGTTCACACTGATGGTTGGTAAACTGATTTATCCTATTTTGTCTGATTGCAGATATAGAAACTGAGTTTTGCCTTCCGGCAGCAGAGGAACAACATCAAATTCCCCGAGAGAGAACAATATCCTTCAAAAAGCTTAAAAAGTCAATTTTTCTACCTCTTAAATTTTCTTCTCTTTAAGAAAGTAATAGAGAAAGTCCTGGAAATTCCATCATCTGGCACTGAGGATGTAAATGTTCAGAAACAGACAATGCAATAATGATAATGGCAAAGATGCAACACTGGAGATCTTAGAGGAGAGTCTGACAAGCATGAATGGAGGGAACCCACTGCTTTGTTGCACTATAGCTCATAAGCTCTTGAACCTCCCTACACTCCCTCAGCTCTGCACAGTTTCTCACATGTCATCCCTGTTTATCAGTCTTTTCTTCACCTTAACTGATGGAATTCATCTCAGCAGCCCAGTTGCCAGCAGCTAGAGGAGAAGATACCTGCAAAGCTTGGATACCTCCTCACTCTGTCAGGTAGGGTGCTGCTGTCTGGGTAGACACAGGTTGGATCTTGGTTATGAACACAGTGCTGAACAACCCTACAGCAGGTGGCCAGCATGACAAATGCTTCCTAGAGGTGCTACCTTTCCCTCCACATGTGTTTGGAGGGCACTTGCTGTCCTTGCACAGATTTCCATACAGAAAAACTCAAGAATAAGTATGGGAACCTTCACTGAGCTTGGGCACTCACACTACAAGGCTGGCACTTCCAGGACACAACAGATGGGCTAATTGCACATGCACACACAATCTCTAGTTTCTGTAGATCTGAGAATCTGCTCATTTATCTCTGGTTTTCCCATTTCCTGATGGGAAAAATGACAGCCCTATGTGCAGACTGACTTCGAGCACACAAAGAGCTATTGCACTGTTGGTAAATGTTCTGCATACAAAAGTGCTTGTGGACATGTGAATTAACAGAAAAATCAAGGCTCCAAACCTTCAAGTACTCAAGTACTTCAAGTACATAGTGCAGAACTATGACAATTTTCCCAACTGACGCTTGTCTGTGGAGCAGCAACTCATTCCATCAGTGTAATCCCTACACATGGAAGTTCTTCCTATGCACCTTCTTGAGCATCAAACTTCAGCACAAGCAAACCTTGTGACAGGGGCAGCCCCCTACCAAAAATGCAAAGCAGCAATGATACGAAGATGTAGCTGAACAGCCCTACAGTTCTAGGCAGAACTTTAGGACTTGCTGAAACACTGCTTTAAGTCTACCAGTACATTTTCTGGTTGGTATCCAGATCTCAAACTTTGTACTCGTCACTGTAAGATAGACCCTACCTATCAATCACCTTGCTTGGCAATGTCATGTCAGATTGGGATGACAGTAGATTTCATCAGAACCTGGCGTGGGTGCTTTAGTCACTTACTTCACATATGGAAAATCTCATCTATTTTTGCCAAAATTTCATGTGGAAAAAACTGGGAAGGGATGAGGAGGTGTAGAAGGGGAGAGGTGTGACAGCAGAGTCACTCTGTCCCATTTCCGACATATAAAAAAAAAGGGGGGGGATTTTAATTTCTCATCCTGTGCTTAGTTCTGACCAAAAGGGAAAAAGACTGAAAAAACAAAAAACGAAAAACAAAAATCAAAAACTATGAACAAAGCTGCTGTGTTCTCAAAATGTATTCCCTTTCTCCCTGAAATTTTCATTCATGGAGATTACCAATGTTTTCACTGTGTTTCATTCTGACTTGGAATGAAACTTGACTTCAAAAATTTCTCTCTTCCTGGAACAGAGTTCTCGAGGTCCCCTGCTGCAGTGTCAAGCCAGCATGGGTTCAGGAGGATGACACTGCCAAGAGCACATTTGCTGACTCCACATTTATGTCTTGGTCTCACCTGAGTGAGAATGTTAATTTTAATACTTGCGTGACCCTTAATTATTTCATGGTCTAAACCAAGGGCACGTATGTACAGATGTGACATTTCTGTTATGCCAAAATCAGGCTGAGACAGAGGGTGTCTGAAATATGTAAAAAAGAAAACATCAGGCCTGCTGTTTACTCTCCCTGTTGCTGTCTGGGCAAGCCTGGGGTAAGAAAGGAAACCAGGGGCACATTAGCTACAGGAAAGTGAATAAGGCAGAGTTGAAGGCACAAGTAATGGGGGAAGCAAGCAGGCAGCCAAGAGGAATAACCTTGACTGATGAACAACAGGATGTGTGATGTCCTTTCATGTGGAACAAAAAGCAAACATGAGACTTTACCCGTGTTCTTTCTGCCTGAAAAACACTGCTGATTACACACAGCAGAGGTGAAGTTAGAAGTCAAACACAAGCCCTCAGTCTTCTCTTTTACAACCACAACCAGACAACAGACAGAAGGGGATAAAAAATGCAAAATATCGCAGTTGCTGTGTAAAGCCTCGCCAGAGGGATCCTAAATATAAAGACAGGACTATAGCAGTTTTCATGTCCTCTTGGGTGTTTGGGGAGGAACTGCCAGAGGGAAAAACTATAAATCTGTGAATTAGCGAGTCTGTGTGTTGACCTGGAGTACCCCTAGTACCTCCTTTTTTTTTTCTTTTTTCCTTGGGGAAGGCATTGTTTGAAGTCATACTCTGAGCAAAAACAGTTATCAGGGAATCAAGAGATTCAAGCTGAGGGCTCACTAGGAGAGACTCTCCAGAAAAGCAACGTGTTACAACATCTTTCAGAGCCCATCTCAACTAATAGCAGCAGTCAGCTGCCCATGGTCACACTTACAACACAATTAGGCACTAACTAGAATAACCAATAGGACAAACTGGCTCTAGAAGAGATCTTGGTAATGTGAGGTACCTTTAAACTTAATTTTCAGGTGGTGTCATTACTGGTTATTCTGGATGGTTATCCATTTCTCTGGTTTTGCTTAGAAAAGTTGTCTGAGGATCTGCTCCACTGAAACTTATAATGTCTGGGAGGGGGTTTGGGAGAAGTTCTGATAAATTTTTATTTCTGAATGGAAAGCTAAGAAGAATTCCCAAGTAGCTGTAATCAGAGCACGAGTATAAATCACACATGATTTGCAATCTTCAGTACCATCATCCAGTGGGATTTTTTGGTAGGGACAACTTCCCTAGAGCCATGGTTTCAATGTGACACTGATGTGTTTGGCTTCAATCCCATTTCTGTAGAGCATGAGTAAGAGTGACTGCAGCCCCAAACATTTTCCTCAGTTGCTGACATCTACAATCAAAAAAATTGCTTAAAATAGTTCCCTTTGTCACTGTAAGAGTTTATTCTGACCTGTGCTAGGTAAGACACTTTTCCCTGTTTTGGCTAATACCTGAAAATAACAATAAACCCTACACTTTCATTACTTTTTTACCCTTAAATCTGTTACATGCTTGGAGCTCTTATGGGCTTGAGAAATCTCTGCTAATGCAGACCCAGGAACATCTTTGTATCTGTACAACTATCCAGAGATTTCTTTCCCTTTCCCTCCACATTCCAACTATGTGTCTAGGGTATTGTTCTACTTTCTCAGTAACCAATGACTAATTTAAATTGTCCCAATTTTCTACTCCCCTCTGGTAGCCTCCCCCATGATCCCAGAGGAATTGCCCAGAGGAAAGACATTCCTTCCTTTCTTTCTCTCACTGTCTCCCCACTCAATATCTAATAATTGATGTAAATTAATTCCTCAGTATCTAATAATGTTGGAAGGAGAAGGAGGGTCTAACTGATTATGAAAAATATGTGAACAGCTCTGGGAAAACACTGTCTTTCTTTAAATCTCTATACCCTGCAATGCACCTCCTTAAAGCTGCCTTAATCAAGACCCTCTTCCCATTAGCCTGTGACACTTATGCAATCTTAAGACAACAATTTTCAGGTGAACTACATTTTCCAGGCAGTAAGCATTGTAGTTCAAGTATAGCAGACCATTTCTAATCCTAAAAACAGGAATTATCTTCATTCTACTACCTGCTCCTTTAAATGTACACATTCCTTAAAATGACATCTTCTACAAGCATCTTACATGTTTTATGTAGTAGTATGAAAACAAAGATCATTTCCTGATGAATTTTTGGCATTTGCCATCTTTGAAGATATGCAATTGCCAGAAAAGGGTTGCTAAGGGACCTGGGAGGCCACGATCCCTTTTGCCCCACTAGCATCACTGCTATGACTGAATTTGTTCATTCAATTACACAAAGGTTGATCTATTTCACTGTCTCCTATGGTAGTTTTACGTCGTTCTGTATTCAATTTGTATGCTGCAGACATATTGGACTTGATGAATGCAGGCAAGAATTTTATTTCATTATCTTAAAACCTTCAAATTACACATGCACAATAAATATTGACAGGGAGGTGAAATGCAAACTTTGCTGGATCTCATAGCAGGAGTTACAAATGGCAGAAGGGAGTGTGTGGGGACAGTGTGACAAGCACATTAGAAAGCCTTGTGTCTTTTACTAAGTGGGGAGTGGTACCTGCTAAACCCCTTAGGAATCATACCCTGCATATAGGGCATGCTCTCCTTAGATCCATCTCAGATTCCCAAGGGGATGGGAGGATCTTTTATGTTTCTGCACTCATTAGCAACACTAAGGGAACAGTAAGTAATTGCATAAATTGTCTTGCTCATAATTTAGTGCTGGTTTGCTTTAATTGGTACTGGAAAATAAAAATGGGATCACAAAATAATTCAGCCTAGAAAAGACCTCAGGAGCTCTGTAACCCAACTTCCTACTCAAAGCAGGGTCAACTATAGGATCAGAGGAGGTTGCTCAGGGTTTTATTGAGTCAGACCTTAAAAACCTCCAAGAATGGAGAATACACAACCTCTCTGGACACCCTCTGTTTCCAAGAAATCACATAGTCTTGCATCTGCTCTATCTGAAGAAATTAAATTTTTTACTTTGCAGTAAACTACAAAAATACTATATATTTGTCAAGTAACATTTGCTAGTTGAGGACTTCAGGTTGCAGTCTACAAACTGGTGTTATCTTCCAGTGCTGGGTTTCCCAAAGTTGGGCTATTACAACCCTGGGCAACCCACAATCCTTGATGTGTGCAAGGCCCTGTTTCAGAGGTCCTGACATAATTCTGTAGCCACACTTGGCTCAGTTTTACTGCATATTTCACAGTCAGGAGAACCAATGGATAGGGAAATTTGTGACTGGAAAGTACACAGTGTAAAGTCACTGAAAAGATGAAACTTTCCACTTGCTACCCTCAGTGCCATTCTCTACATTTTATCTCTGTCTGCCTAAGCAGTCTTAGTCTGCTCCTAAACAAGTGGACTTATTCCATATGGGATTCACAGTTAACTCCTTAGCTACTCCTTGCTTATAGTGCCACATTTTTTCTAACGCCGTTATTGAAATTTACAGATAATTTACAGATCTTGTTCTTAAATCCTGCCTGGCTTTATCCTGTTCTCTACAAGACCCTCTTTCCCTGCTCTTCAAAGCTTTTCTTCGGTGTGTTGTAGCCTGGTGCAAATCAAACCAACTCCTAGAAGCTGCCAGGGGCAGCATCAGGGTTTGCATTTTTATGTGCAGTTCTGATATCTGGCAATTAAGATGCCAGTAGACAAAGTCCTGCCTCGGGCAGCCCCCTCTGCCCTTCACAGCAAGACATCAGAGCTGCTCATCCATTAGGCTTCCTCATCACTGCAGCCATCAGCATTGCATTTTATGGAAACTTATTGCCAACTTCACTTTCCTTAAAATTCTACCCTGTAGTCCTGGAGCTGTTTGAAAAGGAGTTTAGGTATTGATGAGCAGAATGAGGTAAAGTAGGGCAGAGGAGGGAGGGAGGAAGGGGGCAGCGAAATGGCAGTGATAACCTCATCAGATTTTCAAGATAAGTCATCTCCACCCACTACTCAGGGTCCCAAAAATCAGAGAAGCACCAAATAAACCTGACAATTTATCCATCAGAAATAACTCTTCATTTGCAGACATGACAGGACTACTACCCAGGTCCCTGTAACACAGGTCTGTGATAAGGAAATATTTCTTGCCTGTGAGGAATTTGGACAGTACAATTTATTTCAGATTGATGCAAAATAGATACTCTCACTGAAAGGAAAGTTTCCTCTTCCACCCAAAATATATTTCTCTGGGGCGATCCAGAAACTCCTTTTTGGCCAGAAAATCAAAATACTTTTTCAGCAACTTTATTATCTTTCATAAATTATTTTAATCCACTTTTTTTTTTTTTCCAGAAATATTTCCTTTTGAAAATATAGCTACACAAAAAAAAAAAAAAAAGGAAATTGTGCCCTAGTATCATAGGCATTTTATGAGTTTTCTCTAAAACAAACTTCTCATTAACTCATCTAATTCCTTTTTTCTCTTTTTTTCCTAATGGAACCGTATATTTCAAAGCAACATGATTGTACCCCATGTCTTTTGATTTTCACTACATTAATTATAAAGATATGCATTCTAGGCTATTATAAAATGGACTTTGTGGGGTGCTGCTGTAACATTTTCATGGACCACTTACTGCCAGGAGCAGGTAACTCTCTGGGGGACGTCTCACTGACCGTGTTTGCCACTCCAGTCTCCTTATTATATTATTTGCATTAGAAAGGAGACACAAGCTGCTTTGATTTTGTAACAGGTATAGCAACTTGGCCTGGAGAAGGAAGTCTTTAATTTGTGTGAAGTCGCAGAGCTTTCTTTCCCATCCAGAGAGAGTCACAGCTCTGGCCACGCAGCTGTCGCCAGCGCTGGCGGGGGCTCTGTGAATCACATCGGCCCCCACAGGGAGCTGGGAATGAATTTCCCCCAAGCTGCTTCTTTGAAGTGCTGCTGGAACTCAGCCTTCAGAGGCCACGAGCAAGCTGACATTTTGTGCAGCTCCTGTTTTGCAAGAGGGCTCAAAATAACAGCAAAGGAAGATCTTTGACCCTGACTGATACTGCATATAACTAGATATAGTTCTAAAAACAGAGAATTTTTACTAGATTTGGGAGACAGAGAGGGAAGCCAGAAACTTTTAATTAAAAAAAGCACAGGTATTTGTTTAATACATGACTTGCCATGTGAAACTGCATGTGGAAGAACATCACTTGTTTGTCTGAGCCCTAGCCCTGAATCTGTTTGCTATGACATTTACTGTTAAACCACTACTGGATTATCTTCACTACTGAAAGAAAAGTTAAAATCCGCTTGCTTTATCTCAGGGTAATTAGTGAGAAGTCTTTGAGACTGAACTCAGTATGTTTGTCTCATAAAACTTGTGTCCTCTTCCAAATTTTCTCCTCTGCACGTTGAAGCTGTGACTGTTCCTAGCCAAACATTACTTACTCTCCACCTCAATTTCAGCACTGTTATACCCTGTTATATCCAACCAGAAGTAGCTCTAATCACCTGTTTTTACTGTTTGACTTATAGAGTGTTCACAACATTCATTTTGCTGGCAGAGATAGAGGGGTGGCAGATATGGAAAAGGAAAAAGAGAAATACAGATTCAGAGGGCAAAATAGCATCTGAACATGATAATCAGCTGGCTGGAGGTGTTGCAGTCCGGGCATCTGTGTCCTAAAAGGACTCTTGTGTTTGGGGATCCGTTGGTGGCATTGTTTGGGTTTTGTTTTTTACTGAAAAATTCCTCCTTAATTGTTAACATAATTGAGAAGGAAATTTAAGAAAATTAAATCCTCTGTGTTTTTTCTTTTTTTTTGGGGGGGGGGTTTCCGGAAGAAGCTGCTCATGGCAAACCAAAAGGACAAACCCAGAACCTCTGCAGCATCCTACCTTCTGTTTAAGATTTAGTATTCTACATATAAAGAGAAATCCAACAACTTGTCATGTAGCCCTGGTAAGTTACATAAGCTAAACTTTTCACAATTTAGTGTCTAAAACTAAGACTTCAATCCATATTTTGGTTCCTGTAATGAACTTATCTTAAATATTATCTGCAGGTACTAAAACATACTGAAAAATTCATAAAGTATATACTTATTCTTACTTAAGGCACCTGAATTTGAAATTTTTTGGCCTTAATGACTTCTCCTTGGTGTTAATGAAGTCTTTCATACATTGAAGGGCTCTTCTGATGTTTGCATAGAAATTATAAATCAGAATTATCTGTGGCTGCTGAACATTATTCATTCAAGTACCAAAGGAAGTCTAAAGTAGCAGGAAGCAAATTCTATCATTCTGTGATAGGTAATTTTAGTAAATTTTTTATATTTTTTGTATGTTTGAAGGAGCCTTCCTCCTCCCATTAACTCAATATGGGGCTGGATGATGCTTATGTTGAGCACAGAGAGAAATTTGCTCAAAGCCATGAAGGGGAGGGGTGCACAAGCCTTGTTTGGATACTAATTCTGACTGAATGGAAATGAGTTCACTCCAGCTGTTAAGGCTAATGAATTTAACTCTTTGTTCTCTGCTCCTGGGATTGCAGCTCCAGGGAAAACACTTTCTTAGAAATGGAAGCTTTTCAACAAGCTCTGATTAGTTCAAAAGAAGAGGCAATAGATTTCCACCTGTCTAAGCTATGGTCCAAATGCTCCGGCCTCCTTACCCCAGGTGCCTCCATCTTCCTCTTCCCAAAGTTACTGGATTGCCTTCCCTAAATGGAGGATTAACAGTGGGATTTCAGCATTGCCTACTGAGTGAAAGACAAAAGGGGAACCAGGACTGTAGAGGAGGAAAAAAGGATTTGCTTTGTGCCAATTCCTTTTCTCAGATATTTGTTCAAGGTTTCTCCCATTTTTATTACAGAGGCACTATCCTGATTAGCCCCATCAGGTAATGTAGGAGAAATAACAACAGATTTTGTACTAATTTGCTGTGGAATGTTGCACAGGACTTGTCAAGAGGGTAGATTCTGGGGTAAGAAGGGCCAGTTACAATTTCAGAGGTTTCACTCTAGAACAGAATGTGCTCAAGTGGCTGATAATGAGCTCAGTCTATTCCACACAGGATGGACTCAGAGCTGGCCCTGGTACATTTATTATAAACAAAGGCCAAAGAATGTTAAATTCTTTCTCTAAGAAAATGCTGTTCTGGTTACTCAGATAAAATGGGTATGGCTTGGGGTTTTTTTAGATGCAGTTGCCTTTGCTGGAGGAAGTCTGATGTATTAAGGAAAGATCAATACCACAGCTAATGGCCTAAGGTATCAGAAAACCTCACTGGAGGAAATGAGAATGTTGTCTGGAAACCAGATGATGATAATCCTCAGGATAAATGGATTTAGAGATTTCAGAAGCTGTTTTAGTAAACAGAGGGCAGACTTAGGCAGCTATTTCAACAAGTTCCTTTACAAAAGAGAAAGAGATTGTTCCTGTTTGGTTTTATTCTTGGTATTGATGAGTCTCACTGAATGTTTATTAACCTCTTAAATGCAGAACAGACCTTTTAATAAAGCACACTCTTCTTCTTTACAGAGAAATCTTACCCTAGTTGTTTTGTCTTGCAAATGTTATCCCTGTAATGCTGTTGACAGAGATTGGCAGGGAGCCATCAGTTTCCCTTGGGCTGCGTAAAGGCAGGTGGAAAACTTGTAAAGGACTCAAGGCAGAGCTCAGACAAGGACAACAAAGCAGAGACCACTTGATTCTGTTCTCAGTTTCCTGGCTGTGAACCAGAAGACAGGCAGAGAAAAGCAGTGCTTAGTGTGGCCAGTAGGACATCTATCCCAGCTAGCCCTGGTCATCTGCCTTACCACCCCTGCAAACCCTTCTTTTCCAAGCTGCTGTTAGGTAGTTGAAGTTGTCTCCTCTCCTGTGAAAGTTATTTGATGACTTAGCCCGAAAGTATTATATTTTCTAGTTGTACTGCTTCCTCTGTAAGGATAAACAACACATACAGGATCCAAGAGCTGGGAGTCTGTGGTATCTTTCAGACACTTAAAAACATGCTCTGTGTCTCTCCCTGTTGTGCCCTGTATCTTTTTGACTTCTGCAGAACACTGAATGTACACGTTCTTACATTTTCTTCTTCTTTGGAAAGAAGCATATGATCTACTTTACAGAACTTTAATGGGTTAGAGTGTGTCAGCTGAACTCCCTTTCCTGACCAGGTACAGACCCAGACCAACAAAGATGTGAAACTTGTAAGTCTGAACCACCCTAAGTGTCAAAGCAGCTTGGGTTGCAGTCAGAGCAGTGTCAGCTATGCCATGCAGCTGACTCACAGGAACTCACTGAGCAACACAAACAATTCTGAGGAAAGTCTATTTTAAAAACAGAAATTCAGTTTTTTTCCAGGGCCAAGTATGGCAGAGTTAGTTCACTCACTGCTGTGGTGACCCTTTGACTCCTTTCAGTTTCAGGTATACAGAAATCCCCAGCAGGGGATGGTTGAACCCCCCAGATGGTTCAACCATCTCCATACTGTGACTCCCTCCTAGCCACCAACTTTCACCAGGTCTCCCTAGATATGCACAGGGAACAAGCTGCAGATATGAGATTTATTTCCATAAGTGCTCCCTGCCCTGTGTCCACTGTTCTTTCTTCTCCTATCATATGGCAAAAAACATTGACATTCAGGAAAAATTATGCTTAAGAAGTCCACAGCTGTATCTTCAGTGGTTTCAGCAGGTACTTGGGAGAGGACTGTATTAGAAGACTTCAGAAAAAGTCAGTTTGGAAGGGTTCCTCCAGGACTTGTTCAGTCATGTTTTGAATATCTCAAAGGATGGAGATCCCACTATTTTTGAAACCCTATTTGACCACTTCTATAGCATTTCCTGTAAGCAAGTAGAATTTGTTTCCTTTTTTTTTTTATCTTTCTGAACATTATTAAGAAGAATCTGTCTGTGTCTTCTCTAGACACCCTCTCACAGCATCATAGAATCACAGAATTGTTCTGGTTGGGAAAGACTTTTAAGATAACTGAGTCCAGCCATAATGTAATTAACCTAACTCTTCCAAGTTCAGTGCTTAAACCATGTTCCTAAGCACCACGTCTATACATCTTTTAAACACCTCCAAGGATGGTGATTCAACCACCTCCCTGGACAGTCTATTCCAGTGGTTAATTACCCTTTCAGTGAAGATGTTTCTTCTAATCTAAACTTCCCCTGGCACAACTTGAGACCATTTCCTCTTGTCCTGTTTCTTGTTACTAGTTACAAAGTTAGTTAGATAGCCTTCCCTTCCCTGGGATGAACAAACCCACTTCTCTCAGCCTGTCCTGCCATGTCCTGTGCCCCAGGTGCTGACCCAGGTTGTACCCCTCTGATAGACTCTCTCCACCTCAACTCCCAGTGCTGTCTCACAAGTGCCCAGCAGAAGAGAAAAACCCTTTCCTTGGACCCACAGTTATGACCTCTCTGTGCAGCTGGCTTTTGCTGCAAGAATACAGAATCACAGAATCACAGAATGTTTAGATTGGAAAAAACCTCCAAGATCATCCAGTCCAACCTTTGACTAACACCACAGTCAACTACTAAACCAAATTCCTTTTAAATATATCCAGGGATGGTGACTCCACCACTGACTTGAGCAGGACATTCCAATGCCTGACAACCCTCTCAGTGAAAAAATATTTCCTAGCATCTGGCCTAAACTTCCCCTGGAGCAGCTTCCATCCATTTCCTCTGGTCTTATCACAGTTTACTAAGGAAAAGAGGTTTTTTCCCTCCTCGCTCCAACCTCCCTTGAGGTAGCTGAAGAGAATGATAAGGTCTCCTCTCAGCCTCCTCTTCTCCAGACTAAACACCCCCAGCTCCCTCAGCCACTCCTCAGAGGACTTGTACTTCAGTCCCTTAATGAGCTTTGTTGCCCTTAATCATCTTTGTTGCCCTTAATCATAGAATAATAAAATCATAGAATCTTAGAAAGTGTTGGGTTGGGAGGGACCTTTAAAGATCATCTAATCCAACTCCCCTGCAGTCAGCAGGGACAACATGTTGCAGATTCATGTTATACTCATCCTCCACCAGACCTGCACTCATTTTCTGTATATCCTATTCTGTACAGATAGCTCTGGAAGGAGCAACGTTCTCCTGACGACCCCACTCCCACTCCATAATTCCCTGAATATTGAACGGGGAACCGGCAAAGAGGTGCTCAGCTCTGTTGATTCATGTGTATCCCCAAAATGGCACATTTAACAGTTACAAATTATGGATGTGCTCAATTCTCTGCATACCACAGGTGTTCTATGGTGTGTACATACAGGCCCCCCAGTCATGAAGCTAAAGGCATGAAGGAACTCAGCTTGGGGATGAATTCCTGGCCCAAAACACACTGTCCAGAGTCGGTGTCTACTCAAAGGACCGTGTGAAATTTGATGAGTATGGTTCCATGTAATCTTTTGCATTTGCTTCTTTGTTTTTAAAGCAATGGTAAATTTTATTTAAAGGGGGGGCTCATTGGATAACAGCAGTTTTTTCTGATTATAGCTCCACAAAGGCATCCTCACATGGACTAAAACCAAAAATTATCATGGAAAAGTTGGCTTCTCAGACCTTTATACTTTATTAAACCTTTTATGGCCTTTGTCACCCCTTTCCAATGAATTTTTATTTTTTAGCATGTCAAAACTCTAAGAAAAGATCCCCTGAAGATTTTTCTGTTAATTCTAGATATTTATCACTCAAAAATGCAGCATTTTTAAAGAATGTTTGCCAGTTTTAATTAAGGGGTGAGGGCAAATAATCTTGGAATAGACCTTCTAAGTTTATTCTTACAATCTTTCTTTTTTTATCCATTTTTGAAGGAGTTGAGCCTCAGTACAATTGATTTCCCATCTCCCTCGAGTGTGTGCCAGTGTTGCTCACAATAGAAAAATTGAATGATTTGTTGACTGTATCCATAGATGCAGCAATCCTCACTCTATGTAGAAGTTTCACAATATCCTACAACTTAAAGTTGATATTTTCTTCTCTCTGCTCATGAACAGGAAGGCTGTAAAGATTAGTCTATTAAAAAAATAATAATTAAAAAAAAATGGCCTGTGCCCCCCTGAGGACTGTATCTGTGGGAATGTTAATTAGAGGACACAGAGTTGTTAAGGAGCAAGTGGGAATGAGTTGTAGAAATCTCTTAGCTGGAACTACACCCTTGTATTTACCTGCTATACATGGCTCAGCACTGCAGTTTTTCCACATGTACCACATCCTGCTGCCCACAAAGTTACTGAGGCATTAAGAACCCATGCCCTTCTGTTCCACAGGAGCTCACTTTCATCAGCCACCTTTTCTCTCAAACAATTAATGTGATAATGTTAAACTCAGAGCAATTACACCTTGTCCTACTTAGAGTCACATCTGTTTTCTCAGAGAGCTGCAGAACAGAAAGGCCTTTGCACATGAAAGCTTGTCTGCTTTTTTTTTTTTTTTTTTTTTACAGGTGTTTCTCTTGGTCTAGTAAATTACTTCTCTACAACAACTTCTCTTTTTGTGCATTCTTACAACTTCTTAGCTGTAAGAATACTGTCTCTGTAAGAATACTCTCAATAAAATATGTTATTTTTTCTGACCAAGTTGTAAAGTTGAGGGTCCTATAGTCACTAAAAATCCCCCAACACTACTCACAAAAATAGGAATGATAGTCCAGGTTTCCTGGCCCGATAAGCACAATCTTTACATGATGTTTTGGCTCTTTACATGCTGTAGCTCCCTTTACACTCTGTTGCAACTGAGGGTTGTTAAACAGCTGCCATGATTCCCCTGCTCCCCCAAGAGATGGAGCAGCAAATGAATTATAGATACAACACAAGCAGTCTTACACATGCATTACCCAAAGCCTCTTAGATGGGTCAGAATCACAGTGCTATTGTCCTGTCAGATCTTTGGAATACAAATCCATGGACTTTGTGATTTGATGCCAGTGTATTGATTGCTATAAAAGAGACTGAGAATCTTTGACTTGAGATAAAAAGATATCACATGTCTGTGATTAATGATCAGCAAAACCTGAGTGTTGCAGAGAGAGCTTTTCATTGATTCTACCAATGTTCCTCTCTGTGTGTGTATATTTATGTGCCAGATGTGCATATGCAAAGTCTTATGATGTATAGATTGTACACATATGCATGTCCAAATATAGTAGCTGGGTGATGAACATGGTAGCAGAACTGTAAGAGCCCCCTCCCACTGAGGGGTCTGATGTTGGGTCTGGCAGCCAGTTAAGCCCCTGCCCAGCCATCCAGGGCTGTCTCATCCTGGATCCTCTCACTGTACCTGATCCACAACCCCCACACTCAGGTGGACATCCCAGACTGGACTTGGCTCATTCTCCTTTCCAGGGAGGTGCTTGATTCTCAGGGCTGGAGCATCCCTTACTGCTCCCCAAGTCTACCCTGCTCCTGGCAAGGGGGTGGGAGAGGGATGGGACCCTGAACACTCTGGATCATTATGCTGAGCCTATTAGGAAAATAGTAGAAATAAAAAATGGTGGGGAACAGAACAGGATAAAAAAATTACAAGTTCTCACATGAAGGAAAAAGAGAGCAAGAAAAGAGGAGAAAGAAAATAAGGGGGAGGAAGAAAGAGGGAATAAGGAAGTAGGGAAAGAAGGAGATTAAAAATCAGAGACAAGAAAAAGAACTACAGAAATGTGCAGTGTGAATGTCTTCATATAACTACACTTACAGCAAGCTCCTCCAAAAGAAGAAAAAAAGGATGACAGTTAGGAATGAAGCTTGAACCCCATCCAGAGGCCAAATTGTCTTTGTGAGTCCTGTCCTACTTTGACTGTTCCATTTTTCAAGGGTAATTAAACACACCAGCTTCAGTTTGGATCTTGCTTCAACTAGTGATTCACCTGCACTGACAAGAGAGGCCCAAAACCACTGCCCAAAAAGCCATGTCCATATTTGTCTTATTTTATGTGAATATAATGCCATCAAGTAATTAGCAATAAAAATATTGTGCAAGAAGTGTGTATGCCATTAGGATTTAGTAATTTGGGCTTTAGCCCATCCAGCAGCCCTGCAAGATGCGCTGAGTGACTGAAATCATATATCTCATTATAATAAATATTTTATAGACCACATCTCAGCCCAAATCACCTTCTATGACATTGTTTTTAAAGCCACTGACAGGTGACAGGGTGATTTGGGTGACTGGTAATTGGGAAGGAAATCTCCCATTGCCATGTTAAACTGAACCCATATCGATACCAGCCAAATGTTTTCATTTGATCCGTGTCGAACATCACCAGAGCAATCAGCTGGTGACCCTGCTTCAGTTCCTGTAGGTCAGAGGACAAAAGACCACTTCTTCCCCAACCTTGGATGCCTGTTTGCCATTCTTCACCCTCAGGCTGACATTTACTTGTGAGAAAACTCTCACAGTGGATATCCTGCTGTATTTTGTGGAGAGGCAGAAGACTGCTATTTAGGACTGTAAATCTGGCATTTTCCTAAGTGCTGAATTTCACACCTTCACATTCCTTGCTAGATCCCTGCTACATAAGGTGAGCAAAGGTAACCATGCTGCTGATATTTGCAGTAGTCCTTCATCTCACTCTTTTTGGGACTGTTCCCATGTACACAAGTACCCTTCATCTCTGATGTCTGAAGCCAGTTCCTTATCCATTTTTATATGGCTGTGAGTGACAAAGCAGCAAAAAAAGTTTCCTAACTGTGAAATTTATTAGACAGGAGAGCAGAGGCCTCTGGGGGAAGTGTTGGAACAAAACTCGATCAGAGGAGGTTTTAGATCTAGAAGGGATAAAATATTGTGGGGGGAGATAGAGTGTTGAATTACAGTCCTGTAGTGACAGGAACTGAGTGGGTACTAAAAACTACTTCTTCATCCCCCAAATTAAGGTGGGGAATGGGAAGTGTCTTCCCAGCTCACCAAGTGGAGTCCTCTGCTATTATGCTATATGACTTTTTTCATTATTAATTGTATATTCTATCTTTAAATAGTTCAGGATTTTCTCTAGCCCACCATGGAGAGATGTATCTGAGTGATTAAAATATCATTCATTCAAGTACCTCTGCAGACACCAGTAGGCCATACTTGATCTTCTTATAAATGGCTCATAACTATTCAGACAAGAGATCCAAAGGCAACCTGAAGGGATGGATGCTAGCCAAGCAGTTTCCATTTGTGCAAACTTAAGATTCCTGATGCAATTGATCTCCAAGGCTCCTAGGGAAAAAAAAGGCTGTTTTCCTCAAAAGTAGTAGATCTGTTTGTACAATTACAGCCCAGTCAAAGCCAACCTGTGACAGGAAGACTATCTCAGTCTCACTATCCTCAAAGCTAAAAGCTTTCATCTGCTTTTCCCTATAATTCCCAATATTCTTTTATTCTCTGGGTAAAATTTTTCTTCTCTGCTCTTGCTTTTCACTGGTGTGTAGCTCAGTGCCCATTTATAGATCAGAGTCATGTTCTCTCATCCTTAATAGTGTTTAAAGTAATGAGTCAAGATGCCTTGATGTAAGACAGGCACTTCCATTTCCCATATCACTGTTAGGTAGAAAGTAATGAGCAAGGAATGATTGTTCATTGTCTTCTTAAAAATAAGAATTAGAGGAAATAACAAGGATCAATTTCTAAAGAAGCAAAAGGTGATGGTTTTCTCACACCTTGTCACTGCTGAAGTCTCTGCTACCAAAGAGATGCTGAAAGTTCATACTGGTTCAGAAAAAAAACTGCAAACAGAGTGAGCCAAAGAAGGTATCGAAGGAAATCCAGTGGAAAAAAAAAATTGTCTGAAGATATTAAATGCAAAAATAAAGCCTTTTATTCAGGAACCCTTTAAATCGAAATTTTCTGAAGGCTGACAGTGTATTGGGGACCTAGTACTGATACCCAGAATCATCAGCAAACTTACTGGGGGTGCACTCAATCCCCCCATCAAGAACACTGAGATAATTTGTAATCTAGGTTTCCTATTTCATAGGAAATAGTATTTTTGTCCAGGTTTTCCTCTGTGTTCTTTTGTGTGAAATTTTGCACATTGTTAGTTTTGTCTTAGTGAAGGTCAGTAATTGGAACCTCAGATTTTCACAGAACACAAAACCCATTTCACACCTGATTTTATTGCTTCCTGAGCAAGTTGATGCAGGATTTTTCATTACTGCACATATAAAGATGCCTTATAAAACGCAAAGCAACTGTAGCTTATTTTATAGCATTTGTATTATTTTAAAAGTACCCTCTACCCACCCTCCCAGCTGCATTCCAATCTCAAATTTTTCAATTTGTAACCCTAATAAAATTCTAACTTTTCTCATATTTTCCCATTGTGTCCTTCAAAACAATCATTAACCACATGCCTGAATTACATTTTGTTCAAAGCAGTTCATCAGGAAATGACAAGTTAAGCCTAGTCAGTCAGCTCTTGTTCCCTCAAAGGCCTCTGGCTGATGTTAAGTTACATCCCTTGTCACACTTTAGATAACCCAGGAGGCTGGGAAAAAAAAATGCAAGCAAAATATACTTTTTATAACTACAAAGACAAACAAAATCTGCTCTAATGCTGTTCTAATTGACTTTGGAATCTAACACAAACCTTGGATTGACCTCTTCCTGGGCAAATATTAGAGCCTCCACAATCATTAGTGTACCAGCCCAGGCTTAAATCCACTCACAGCTGAACATTAAATAACATTTGGTCTTTGAAAAACTGGACACTACAGTCTTCATAATCAGCTTCTGCTCCTCCTCGGCATTACAACCCTGGGAAAATAAAGGGTAAGACTTGGCAGGACACAGGATGTTACACAGGTGCAAAGCTGACCTATGCTTTCAAGGGCTGTTGCCCTTTTAGCCAGGATATCAGCACTGAGACTTTAAAACACATTATCACTCACAAGAGTTCAAAGACTTCTCTTCTTTTGTTCCCACAGAGATTTTTTTACAGTGTGCTTTGCTTGCCATTTAATTGTTTTCATCCTGGATTTATTGCTTATTTTATCTGGTGTGCAGAGTTAGCTGCTGATTTTTGCAATTCGAGTTTCTTAGATTGTTAAAGCAGCCACAAATTGTTGTGCTGTGTGTTATCCCAGCAAATGTAAAATGTGTGATATTTCAGTTGCAGTAGGATTGGTAGTAATGAGACCATACATTTAGAAAGAGTGGTATTAACTTTTAATCCTCATACAACACTTTGAGGGAGATTTGCTAAACTTAAACTATTATCTCCTGTTTCAATGAGACATCTTAAATATTCGTTTTCTTCTGAAATCAATTTAAGAAATAAATACGTTAAAGGACCAAGCTTTAAGTTCCAGTTTCTCACAACCATTTGATGTTACCAGCTCTAGGATGTACGATTGTGCCCTACTGGTAATGAGCAACTCCAGAGGAGTTTCCATTTGTGTTGATCAGAGACTTTCAGAACCAGTGTTGAGTTACCTTCATTTCCTAAGCTTCTGAGTGACATCTCCACTCTTGTGAGACCCCCACCTGGATTACTGGGTCCTGGAGCCCCCAACACAGGAAGGACACGAAGATGTTGGAGCAAGTCCAGAGGAGGGCTAAGATGATCAGAGAGCTGGAGTGCCTGTCCTGTGAAGAATGAGAGAGCTGGGATGGTTCAGCATGGAGAAGAGGAGGCTCCAGGGAGACCTTATAGCAGCCTTCCAATACTTAAAGAGGGCTTAAAGAAGTCTGGAGAGGCACTTTTTATAAGGGTGTGTAGTGACAAGGATGAGGGATAATGGTTTTAAACTGGAAGATGGTAGAGTCAAGTGAGACACTAGGAAGAAATTCTTCATTATGAAGGTGGGGAGACACAAAGAGGGTTGCCAAGAAATTGTGGATGCCCCATCCCTGGAAGAGCTCAAGGAGAAGTTGGATGGGGATTTGAGCAAGCTGGTCTAGTAGAAGGTGTCCCTGCACATAGTAGGGGGATGGAACTAGATGATCTTTATGGTTTTCAAACTCAAATCACTCTATAGGTCTATGATTCCAAGATTCTTTCATGAAAATGAGTTCATCTATTTAGGTGGCAGTTGCTGAAGACACAAAAGGGTAGGCACACAGTTGTGTTTATCCAGCCAGGGATAATATGAAGCCTCAGCTTCTCTATGGGATACTTCTCTATTGGGTACTTTTCAAAGACAAAACTGTCATTCTCAATGCATGAGATGGTACAACCAAGACCTGAGGAAGGGGGCTGAGAGAGAAAATATTACTCTGCTTGATTCTCTGCTTCTGCAAGTGACCTGCCTCCAAATACACAATTTGCTGCTGCTGAGGTCTATTCTGTACACAGATTTGGGCTGAATGGGACCTAATAAATTGAGAGTTTCTCACCTTATGTCTGGATGTCAACTAGATAGAAAGAAGCCTTGAAGCAGGAATCTGATATTACACAGAGAAAGACACATAGGCTTGACCATTCTGCTACAACTATTGGAGGTTTTAAAACAATTATGCTTGCAGGGAATATAATTTTGAGCTTTGTTATATATGAGACAAGGAGAAAGTATTGTATAGAGTATCACTATAAGAGACCTCAATAAGATTTTTTTTTTTCAAAGTACTTTCTTATTTGGAAATCTTTGTTTCTCAGTTCTGGACCTTTTTGCTGGAAAAAGGTGGGATGTAGGGGACAACATCTATCAACCTCTGACAGAGAGAACTCTGCCTGGGTCCCTTCCATCCAAACCAGCCTTTGCTATATTCTTATAGTTTATTCTGAAATTATTTATACATCTTCCCATGACAAAAATACTTTCTCAAAATGGCTAAAAGTCATAGAAAAATATAGGTTGGAAATAACATCTGGATTTTTCCTATTCCTGCTTAAAGCTCCATTCCTCACACTGGAGTGGAGTTTTTTGTCCCTCAAAGGTAGAAGAAAGGGGGGGGGAGAATTCCATTTTCTCCTTTGTTTCTCTGGAAATTTGAGTGAGCATTCATCCTTCATTAACCAAGGAAATTTTACTTCTGGACCTCATCTCCTGAACTCTTACCAAAGAAGATCCACTGGTCCAGACATCATGGACAATAACCTGTAGATCTTTTTTCTTAACAACTCATGGTCAAAGTCCTCTTCTGGAGAAGAGCTCCTTAGAAATGTCACACTACTGTCAACCACATTTAAGGAAAGAAATCCTCCTCACTTCTACCCAGATGTATATCCAGAGTTATCATGGAACAGAATTTATAAGCCTGGGCAAAATAACTACCTGGAATTCAGGAAAACAGCTCTTTCCATTAATCACTGTAATAAAAGAGAAAAATAATTTTTAAAAAAAGCTAACTTGGCCACACAGTTTCACACAAATAGACTCCATACACACTGGCAGCTCCCCCAAGTATTACTCAGACATTATTGTTTTCACCTTTGTAGTCTCTCTAAAATGGGTCTCTCTGTGTTGCCTAACAAAGGAAACTAATGAATCAAAATAAGAATGTTCTTGAAACAAGTCTCTCAAATGAAACAACAGCTCAGAGCTAGCTCAGAGGGCACTGGTGGACTGCTTTGGGTCAGAAGGTAACCTCCTGTTTGGAAAAATATAACAGAATATCATAAATAAGCCTTTAATTTGGGTTCGATGAAGGCTATCGTTTTAGGCTGCTGCACTCATCTATTAAATAGAAACTTATGAAGATATAAAACAGCATCAATTCTGCTGTCATATGGTTAATAAAAGTGAATATTTTTCTACTTATAAATTAAATTCCATGTGGAATTCATATCTAACATAGAAATCTCAGCTAGGTGATTAGATATTGACTTCAAAGATGAATGAGCATTTTAATAAATATTTTATTTTACGCAACTCCAGTATTGGATGGTTATCCAAAAAATGCAAAGTCTTGCCCACTTTGCATGAAGAAAGTAAATACACATCTGAGGGTAAATTCTGAAACCTGTGTTCTGACCACTTTCTTTACAATTCTCATTTCCTAACACATGGAAACAAAACAAGGTACTCAAAAGCCACTTCTTCAAAGAACTAAGCATATTCAATCCCTTCTAACTTAAGCACTCACTGATCACAGTCAGTCTTCTGGAAGGAGACTTTCTAGCTTTGGAGTAACCTTCATCATCTTTGCCATCCCTTGATGGAAATTTCATAATTTCAACAGGGTTGCCCTTAGAGCTGCTTTTGTAGCTTTGAATAGTAAAATAGGCAAATTAAACCACTGCAAAAATAGAAGAATAATTCCTACATGCATCTCATGCTTAACAAATCTCAGCATAGCATGCTGTGATTAATCTCTTGCAGTTTCTTTAATTCTCATCTATGGATAAATATCTGTATTTCTGCTTAGTAAATAAATAAACCCTTGCACCACCTCACTTGTGACACAGGTGGAAAATGATAAGCTATTAATGGATAATATTTAGTTTTGTTTCTCTCCAGATCAGGCATTTCAGAAATCCCTTGCCAGATGACCTGACCATTCTTACTCTGTATTCCTTTTGGTGGTTAGAGCCTATACCCAGGTTAGTCTTTTGATGACATTTTAAGACTATTTCTGAATCTGTTTCTGGACATACAGGTCCTGATGTTTAGGGTGTTGTATTTTTCTTCCCACAATTACCCTGTCATCCACATCTATTACTGAACTTGAACAGAAACTTGAAACGTGATAGAAACTTGCTACATGCTCACGTATTTGCAGTCCACTCACATGAACATTTCAAGAAAAATGGGGGGAGGAGAGGGAGAGGCTGGAGAAAAAAACACATTCCTGCAGTTGTTTTTCATATTCAGAGAAGTGCACTGGGCTGATCTTCTAGGGACAGTGGTTAATGTTGCTATTTCCATCTTTCTTCAGAAAGCTGAAATTAAAATTTTTTTTAGTTTTCTTCTCCTCCCCCCTCATTTGTTACATTTCATTAATAAAACATAATACTGCATAGTGTAACTCCAGGACTAAAACTCACTTGTTTCTTCTCCTCACTCCCGTTTTGTCACAGTTATGATGCTTTTCCAAATGAACATGCAAGATCTATAGGATTCTCTCTGCTGTCTCTAACTCTTGTTCTGATTGCTTGACCTCAGAGCCAAGCAATGAATGTAAGGATCCTGATACCCACTTACAGTAGCCTCCTCCAAAGAAGCTTTTTAAGCCACTGACAAAATGAGTCACCAGACCTTCATCAGGACTGCAGGGAGTAAATGACACAAACTGTTCTACTAGGTACCAGTTTAGTTCAGATCAGGACCACGGGTGAAGTCTGAGATGAAATGGGGAAAAGCACTGACTAAGAAGCATATATAATGATGTATGGGTACAAAAGTGACAGAGAGTAGGAAAGTCCCTACAGTCACTCTGAGAAGTGCAGCACAGCCTCATTCTAGAGTGGCCTGTAGTAGGAGGAAGAGGCTCTGCTCTATATCCCACTATGTGTGGTTCAACATCTTTATACAAGAACAAAGTTACTGGTTCAGTCCCAACTGAACCAAGAAATCAGGAGCTATTGCATGTTGGTCCAACAGAGGAGATCACCTGAGAGTTGGTTTTCTTGGCATCTTTAAATTTACAGAGCAAAATATGGCACTGAATCTTACTGCAAAATTCAGAGGAAGAAAAAGCAAGCAAGGAGCTTGTACACTCGTCCTTTTCCCTACCTCCCCTTCTCTGAGAAAGCCCTCTCAGTGCTGAGGATCAGGCATCCTTGAAGCTGTCAAAAATGTTTGCTTAGTGAAGGACCTTAACGAAGGACTTCGTCAGGTGATCACACCAGGCATAATATTTTCCTTGATGAAATATACAGACATGCCAGATGGAGATGCCACAAGAGCTGCACAACATTGGAGCAATTTGCCAGCACAAAGGGACAGCCTGGGGCTCTGATCTGAGCCTTTGCTGTGGCCACCAGCCCAGGTGAGGGGTTGGTCCTGTTTGTTGAATGACTCTGCTAATACCACCCATAAAACCAGGAAGCAATTGCTGTTTTAGCAAGATTTTTGCCTTTGCTAGTAAAGCACTATCCATTGCATTTCACAGCCTGTGGTAGTATTTTCTCTGCCTAATGGTTTCATGTATCTTTTATTATTTTTTTTCCAGAAGATTAAAAAAAAAGGTATTGTCATTTGCCGTGAAATTATATGGGTGAGGAAAGCATCTTGGGGTTTGTTTTTTATTTCACATTATTGTTCTTTCCTTTGAACAACCAGGAGGAACAGCAGCCATGTGAGTTCAGCTCCTCTGCTCTCCTGTAATCTACCCTTTGATGTAACTAACCAGCAAAAACATATTTCTAATCAAATATAGTCTCCCATCCTTAATCAGATCAGCTTTAAAATGCAGATCAATGAGATAAGAAAGAGCTGATTTAATTAGCCCAACCTCAGCAATGTTACAGCGTATTCTCATTTACAGAAATAATGGGGAACAAGGAGAAAGAGATTCATCATCATGAAAAGACTGGGGAAGGCAGAGGAAAGCAGGATATTTCCTATGTTAGCAAAGGGTGATTTTCATTCTGTTAAAAAGCCTACACATGGTTTATGAGCTATTTAAATAACACTTAGGCCTTGTGCTTTGTCCTTTAGCCTAAGGATGAATTTCTTTCACTAAGCAGCAGTGCCTCAGGAAATCATCACTCTTGGGCTTAATTGATGAGCCAGAGACAGCTCCCACCACTTGGTTAATAAAGAAGAGGAAATATGGCAGGCAGAAGCACAGCAATAATGTACATTTATACAGCTGCATGGGAAAACTCACCCACATCCACTTCACACATCACGTGGCTGGTCAGACACTCTTCATGGAGAGGTAGGGTGATTTAGTGGGAACAAAACAGGTTCTTCACTCTGCTTCTACTTTATTGTGTGTCCACAGGCAAGTCACTTCACCCCTTGCAGGTATTTTGCAGGGGGCTGGGGTTGGTGTTTTGTTTTGCTTTGTTTTCTTCTGCCATTTCATTGGGATTTAGAATTTTCCACAGGGTAAACCTCTTCCTTACCCCTACACGCCAGAATGAGGACCCTTGCCCAACCAGAACTCTGAAGTTTTGCTGTACAGTTCCCCAAAGAGCAAAGCCAGTGCCAGTTCTAAACTTGCTCTTCCTACTTTGTAGCTTTATAACCTCCAGCACTCATATGTAACCTGATTCCAAGTTCTCCTCCATCCTCAAGTATCAGACACCTTGGATCAGGTTAGCTCAGGTTTGGTAGATGAGTGGAGAAATTCTGCCACTTCCATGCAGAGCACCCAGAATATTTCCATGGCCACAGCAATCTTGTAGAGGCCTCAACAAGAGGAAAATTAGACTTGTACATGTCCAACAAGGGTTTTCAGACAGAGTCCAGAGATGGACTTGTGCTCAGAACCTCAACATTTGACCTGTTAGGCCTCAACATTCACACTGTTGCAAAGTCAGGCCCCATCCACACAGGTCAGGGTATGTCACCTCCTAATCTGAGTGCTAATTCCAGGGATAAAATTAAGTTTTGGTAACCTTCCATCATTCTGAACGGAGCCAGCTTGTGACATCCACATATGGCAGTCACTGCAGGGTGGTAATTGCTCATCATTGAGGAGAACTAGAACTGGCTAGGATAACCCTCAGACTCCTTCTCCTCAGGGAATGGAGTACCAGAGGCAAAGCAATTAACAGAGCAATTAAGCTACTATCCAATCAAATAATTTCTATGATTTTGTTTGGATTACTTTTTTTTTTTTTTTTTTAATTTTCTCAGACACTCTCCAGTAGCTATAAAAACAGCAAGAAAAGGTCCTGCTCTCTGGAAGGATAGTCACCTCAGGTGAGCTGAGCTGAGATCAGGCTCTAAACCCCATTTCTCACCCTTACAAGAGTCCAGGTTTCATCCCTGTGCTGCATGTTACCTTGGGCAGTGTTGCCACATAGTGCCCTGTGCTGCATCACTTGCTGGGCACCATGTTTGGTGTCAAGAGTGAACTTCAAGGCTGTAGACACAAGAGGGTAGGTCAAAGAGATGATTGCCTGGGATGCAGCCCCTCCTCTGTGCACCTCTCCTGCTTATGTGACCATTCCCTGGCATGCTCCTCTAGCAATGAAATGGGTTAAAAAAAGGCTTTCTGTTTGGAGTGATGGAGCTGAGACCGGAGCCCAAAACTTTCCATCATAAGCCTGGGCTTGATAGATGTGGTTTGGCTACTTTAAACTGAACCAGTGATGTTTCAGTTCCTGAGAGCCAAGAGACAACAGAGCTCTTCATTTCCCCACATTCCTCTCCTCCCCTCCACTGGTTTTGTCTTGTCATAAATCAATCTTTTTATTAAGATTAGATGAACTATCCCAGCTCCATGGTTTCATGAAAAAAGTTTGCACAAAAGACGGTGAGAAAATTCACATGCTGGGTTTATTAGCTGAGTTCATAGCTGATGGTGCTCATCAGTGCTAAAAGAGAAAGTTAATGGGGGGAATAGAAAATCATAAGAGTGGAGAAGAGACAGAAAGGAGAAAGAGAAAACTGTTACAGTCAGTCCATCCCAGCCCCTCTTGGCTGCCCCTTCCTCCTCACACCTCTCCCTGCTCACCCCTGGGCTCTCCATGGCTCAGCTGTGTCCTGCATTTTCCTCCAGACAGCCACCCTAAGTGCCAGATCAACTCACCAAATAGCATCGTGATCTTGGATACCCAAAGAAAAACCAGCTTCTCCTCCTAAAGCCTTGAAATTAAGCTCTCCATCACTGACATCTCATCATCAGTGAGAAATCTGCAGAATAACACTCACCCCATCCTTAGCACCTGAAGCCTCCACACTCCTCCATTTAGAGGATGCACAACACTTTAGTTAATTAGAGCCTTAGTTTAATATGAGCTGTCAAAGTTCACTTAACTTCAATTAATTGTTTCTCCTGAGCTTAATTTCTTTAGTTAAGTATTGATTAATCATTGCTTAATTATGCTGGAGTCTCACTGGGTGATATTTCAGTTGCACACTGCAGCAATGCATTGCTTTCTAAAAATACTCTGGGAATCTTCAGATATCATACACATTGCTAGCATTGAGATGACTTTTAATATTTATCTTTTCATCCCTTATGTTCCAAAACGTATATTTAACACGTTGTGTTTAATTCCACTGGTTTATAGCTCATTTTTCTCTGTGAGGGTAGGTTTTAGACCACAGTTTTGCATTGCACAGTGTGTGGAGAAAGGGCTTAGTGTTGGGCATCCAGCACCCTGTGACAGCAAGAGGGGTTAGGGAACACAAGTGAATGGTCTTTTTTTGTGGCAGAATGCTAACACATTTAAACAACCAAAATCCTGGTTTTATAATTTGCACCTTTTAGGTGGCATACAATAACATTGACTCAAATACTATTTGCAGTTCATCAAAACTTCAATATTAAACCTCATCTTATGAATATGGTCATCAGACCAAGACATTTCCAGTCTGAAATCTAAGTCTGTTCTGAAATATCAGGGAGACAAAACTACAAAGTCCTCCGTAATATCTCTGTAATATCTCAACAGCAATGTAAAATCAGGTTGGATTACAAGTATCTTAATTCTCACAGATGAGTAAAAGAATATTAGTTTTTATTAAGGTCTTTCTTATATTTAGATATTTACCCAAATCAGATGTTAAGTTTGATCTGTAGTGAGAAACTAAACAATTATTTTTTCTTCAGTTACAATTTCCCTGGAATCCATTTAGACATCTAATTTTATGTACTCACAGGAGCAATTTTTATTATTTTTCTAAATAAAAGAGTCCCTCCCCTGAAGAACACTTGGCTTGTCATGATTTTATCACAGTCAAGGATTAACTTTCTCCCCTTGGTACGTGTTCATTCTTTCAGACATCTCTAAACCTACTACTACTAAAATTTCATTTTGAACATGTACTATGCTATAGGAGTACTAAGCTTTATTTACTACTGTCATCCCAGATGCTCGAATGAGCACTGCTAGGAATGTGCTATAAAGAGAGTCATCAAAATGACATCCTTTCTACTACATTTCACCTAAGGTGGGGTGCAGACATCTGGCACCTTGGGAATGCACATCTTTGCTCTGTGAAAGGCAAGATAAGGTGGTAAAACACTGATTATTATATAGATCATGAAAAACACTGCTGTTCCCTGATGCTGAACGTCACAATATAGTACATTTTCCAGACAGGGATGGATTAGTTAGTCCAGGTAAAAAAAGTAATGACAAAACCAATGTTCAGAACTTGAACAAGTGCTGGTAAAATCAGATCCATGGTTCAATTAACCTGTTCTTTGTTGTTAACTTATCACAACTCTGCATTTCTGTATTCTGATCGAAAACAGAGACTGGAACTCACCCCCACAGTAGAGCTTGCTTGTGTTAAATTTATAGCAATACACAGCCAAGAAGCTGAAAAGTAAATCTGTTCTCATGACTCTTATTACAACTTCATCTAAATGCTGTGTCTGAGCCCAGACCATAAACATTGTCTTGCTCAAATGTGCTTCCTAGAGAAAAAAGGGAAAAAAAACTAAAAAAAAAGAAAAAAAAAAGAAACAAAAGGAGGTTTTGCCTTTGCCCTCCCTGCTTTCTGTAAAGGAAGCTGAGGTACTGAGCCACAATATGCAAAATTTTCCAGTGTTATTTGGGGCCATATTAATTAAAATGTTTCCTCATTGATCTTAATTACAATCCGCAGGATCCTGCCACATGGAACCCAAGCTCTGTTTCTGGAAACCTATGGCAGCAACTGGAGTCCCACCCGGAACTTGCTGCTGCTAATGTCTAAACACAAAAGCCTTCCAAGTTCATCAGCTTTCTTGGCTTCAGCCACATCCCCATTGCTCACTGTTATTTCTGTATATTGTAACCAGGCTTAGCAGACACAGCCATCAACCACAGCTGTATCAGAGGCTTTACTACCACAAAACAAACTTCTAAATGTATGTGTTAGGATGAGACCACTGAGAAGAACAGGCAGCTGAGTGGAAGTGTGAGTTTATAACAGCAATCAGCCTTTCAGAAAGGATCAGAGCTCCTCCAGTTCCCTCCTATAGTCTAAACCAAGCCTGATGAAGGTTATGAGAGTTGACCAAATGTTACATGGCTCTGAATATTAAAAACTTTCCTGACACAGAAGTCTGCAGTAGCTCTTCCATCTGTCACATGCATACTGCAAAACAGAGCACCCAAACCTGCACCAAATTACCTGGTAGAGTTTGGAAGCTTTCTGTCCCACTGCCTTAATAATGTGACCTGTTCCCATTAAAATAATACTAACAATAAAAAAGGTAAATAAATAAAAGTCTTCAAGTCACACGTCTTCAAGTTAACAGAACCTCATGGTTCCCCAGGCTTGGCTTTCTTATCTCTTCTCTGCTCAGGTCTCTCAACCAGTTCCTTCACCCATCCTGCTCACCTGAGAAAAGGGCAGGTAGGTAAAAATCCCTACAACTCCCTGTAAAAACAGACATTGAGAGGAGCACGTGGGATGTCTGCAGATCTACTATGGATTTCTGGTCTCTTGGGACCTGGGGTCTGCAAGGTTGTCTGGATTTCAGGATATGACATCTTAAAGAGGAAATACTGGGATTTTTTTGGAGAAAATTGTTCAGGCATGAGAGCAGAGAAGGAAGTTGTAAAAGTCAAAAAAGAGTCCTTGAGGGACATCGGCTGTTTGGATTCAATATTGGATTCAACACTGGATTCAATAAGTAGTCCCTTTTCTTGGCACATTTGCTTTGGACAAAACTATAATATCAGCTTCTCAACTTAGACAGCTAATTGTGCCTATTAGAATATTCATCCTTAGATTCTTTTGTTATTAATAAACAATCAAATCAAGGTCACCATAACTTTGTCAGACTTCCCACCCTAAAAATTTTTTACATTTTTAATGACAATGTGGAAATGACTGTAATGCAATTTCCGTTCTTGCATTTCAGTAAAATAATTGTTTCATATGGATTTTTCTCATTGTTGGTGACTAAATTAGTGGGTCTTTTGTAATTGTTTCCCTTTCTGTTCCTCCGTCCTTTGATTTAGAGGGGCTACAGTTTTGGTTTGAATCCTGTGGGCTGAAGGGGAATACTGTTTTCTGGGTGTTTTAATAGTTTTGTCAAGCAGACTAAAAGGGAAAGAAATGCAGCTAAATTCTGAGGAACTGGATTCTGCCTACCTCATACATACTATGTAACTCTTCATCCTTTGGGCAGCCTTATTGATTTCAGTGGAAGAAGACATTATTGCAGCATATGGATAATATGTCAGAATTTTACCCTAAATATTTCACTTAGCAAAGAAAGCAATGCTGCAAAAGAAAACATGGCCAAGCTGCAGCAGGATGCAAGATTTGCAGTGGCAACAAGGACTGGGCAGCCTCTTGCTTCTTTGTGACCATCTTATTGAAAACATTTAATAAACAGCAGTAGCTGTGTCTGAACTAAATGAAAGATCTTGTACAAACTGAGAGTCTTCTAATCCTTACAGCACCACAAAGTCTTGAAATACCATGATAATGGCACAAGAAGATGGGTATCTCTATTATTGCTTTTGTGTACCTCAAAGAACACTCCACAGGAAAAATAATGTTGCATTAAAAAAAACAAACACATTTCTTTCAAAAAAGCAGACAATTAAAATTACCCAGAAGTTGAAGAAAATATGAGTTTAAAAAACTCACAGTATGTTTGCCTTTGAAAATCCACATTGCCCTTAAAACAATTTTATGGTGAATATTATGGTCTCTGGATTAACATAAATGACTGATCGAAAATCTTTGTAAGGATGTTAAGATTAAGGACACAGCTCCTTAAGTTCTACAAAAACAAAACTGATTTCAAAGGAATAAAGTTATGAAAATGGATGCCTGTGAAACAAAAATAATATCTTTACAAAGCTCTTTTTTAACAATCAAGACATAAATTGGCGACCTCTGAACTTGCCATCTGGTTTTGAAATTGTTTAAATTAAAGATTAAGTGAAAAACTGAAGAAGAAGACAAACAAATACAAGCCAGCTGTGCTTGTGGTGTGATTACTCTGTCTTCAGTATGGCCAAGGTGCTGGTTGGTTGAATTTTATGATGTAATTTTGAATGTACATGAAGTAAAGAGGACATGGTGCTGAACGAGCAACTGGAAAGTGTACAGGGCAAAATTCATCTGATTCAGTGCCAGCAAAGCTTGGGAGAGAAAAAAGGAAAGGAGAGCGCTTTATTCTGCGTTATAAAAGAAATATAAATTATAATAATTATAAAAGAAATAATAAAGAATGGGCATGTTCCAAAGGAGTTGAAGCCTGAAGTACAGGGCAGAACTATGTCCCAGGTACTCTCATCTATCCCAGAATAATTTTGTACCTTTTCTAGGTGTAGGAAGTCAATTTCCTTCTGAGGAAGGGACTTCTGATGCCTTGCACAGTCCCAGAAGCACCCAGGGTGGAGGTTCAGTGGAACTGTCTGACCTTCATTTCTCCAATAACCAAACTGCTGGACACAGAGTGGGCAAAATCCCAAATGTTTTGTCCCCTCTGCTCTGACACAGAGCTGTGTGTTTTTCTTTGTCCCCTTTACACATGGAGCATCCTCCCCCACACACGAGTGTATGACACACTGTACTCCACAGAAGAGACACTGAAGTATAGCATCCACTTATTTGCTGTCACACCTTTAAATCAAGGCTAAATGAGGTGAAAAGCAGATAGATTTTAAGCCCTTGCAAACTCATAGGGCAAGCTAAATGGATAAACTGAGATGATTCACCACCATATATTATCCTGGTGTGTCAGAGTGGGCTATATAATAAGTTCATGGCCATCTTGAAATGAGTGGAAAGGTGAATGCTTCCATAGTGATTACTTGGCTAAAAAATACACTCCAGTAATCTCTCTTCTACCCTTCTTCACCATTTAATTGCAACAGTTTAATGTTAACAATGGGGAAAATGTTATGTATTTTTCAGGGAAATCTTACCAGTCTTTTTCAGAAGGAAAATAGTATTCATATTGAAAATTACTCCTTAATCTAGATGTCCCCATTGGCCAGGTTAAAGGATGGGCACATAAAGCTGTAGCTCCCGAAATTCTGTGACTGGAGGAGAATTTCAGCTGCTTGCTGTCAAACTGAAGGGGAAGATTCAATAGGAAATGTCAGTCCACCTGCTTGGCTGGGAAGAAAAGTTTCAAGAAAATAACCTGAGTGTATCTGCTAATATGCCTGAATGCTAAGCTGAGACATCAGCTCTGATGAGGGTTCACCTGGCTTATTCATTTCTATAGGGTGCTAATTCTATACGTAGCTGCCATCAAGGGCCTTTAAGGAGGTAGTTCCCTGCGGGAGCGGCAAAGAAAAATGCGTGCAACCAATATGGTTGATAAACGAACTTCTGGTTTATTGCGCAGCAACTTTCGCTTATATAGTGCTTCCGTGACCACACCCCAGCCACCAACATAACTTTTTATTGGACACCCGGTGTGTTTACCTGTAGCATAGCGAATCCCTGGTGCAGGTAGCACCGGAGTATGGGCCGATCTAATTGGCCTCCCAAACATGGGGTTGGGCATAGCAAAGGGGTCGTACCTCCTACCTCTTCGAGAATATTCAGGAATATTCTCCAACATTCTCCAAACCTCTCTAACATTCCCCAACAGTTCCCATCTTTCCAACAACTGTCTGTGTAACAGAACAGGAGGAAGAGGAGAAGGAAGGATGCAGGAACTGATTCTTTTCATTATGAGAATTTCCCAGCTGCCACTTCTTCCTTCTCTAAGGTGAAAGGAGTCTCTCCCAACCCTGTCTTTGTGATGAGTATGAAGAGCAGGACCAGTTCAGTGAGAAAGCACAGCCACCACCCAAAGATAGGGTCATGGCTGCAAAGTAGACCCAGCATGCAGGAGGGGGTTGAACTGCTTTTAAACTACACTGAAGCTGCAATTTGCTGCCTGGCTTTCTTTGGTTCCTAGAGCATCCCTTCCACTGATCTCCTAGAGATCCAGCTGATGCTTGTGAGTGGGATATCACAACTGTAGCCTGAGTGTCACAGTATATCCAGGAGAGGAATCTGCTCTGGGGCTAAGTACCATCTCTCACCTATCTTGTCATTTGACTGATTTAAGGCAGTGTCATGGTTTAACACTGGCCTGGCAATTAAGCCGAGTAACAGGTGCTTCTCTATTAATCCCCCTCTTCTCCCTGATAAAGAAAGGAGAGAGAATAAGGGAGAGAGACTGATGGGTGGGAAACTAAACCACACAGCTTTAATGGAACAGTAATGATAAATAGGAAAAATTACTAGATATGTACAAATATAAAAATATACAGGAAAATTATACCACGTTCCTTCCCTCCTTCCCTCTCACATCACCACCGAGGCTGCAGGGCAGCCCTGGCAAAGTCCAGGCTGGACTCCTGGGGTCAGCAGCAGTGGGGAGCTGGAGGCAGGAACACACAGATAAGGGCTGGCATGGATCAGGAGCACAGGCAGAGGAATGGATGGAGACCTCCCAGGATGCTGAAGCAAACAGGGACAGGGGAAGAAGGGGAAGCAGGAAGAGGTTTGATCCTCATGATCCCTCAGATTTATACTTAGTATGAGGTGTATGGGATGGAATACTCTGTTTGGTCAATTCTGGCATTAATCTTTTCTGTTCCTCCTCAAAGGAGAGCTGCAGGTGGGACCTCTTTACGTCTTCTGGAGGGCAAAATGTTCCTCAGAGCTGAGCAGTGGCCTTGGTTCTGCACACCATTCTCCAGCTGTAACTCTAAACATCGAGTGGGATCAGTCCCAGAAGCAGACACCGACTGAGAAACTTGCTGTTAATTTCAGCAAGTGCAGCTACTTACAAGAAACTTAGCTGAAAGCAAAAGTACAAGACAGAAAATTACCTTTATCCTGGTAAAAAAAAAACAGGGCAGGCAGACAAGGTGTCTTGGACTACTTTTCCAACTTCATTTATTTCATGGATTTCTGGGCAGTCCAGTCTTGAGCTTTGCTATGGAAACAGGGTGCTGATGGGTGTCTGTCACCCCTTATGTCCATAATCTTGTGATCTGAACAGGGTTGCACACTGCAATACCACATGAGAAAGAACTTTTCAGAAGGTATCTGAGAGCACCAACATGCATAGTATTATGTTTGTAAGGACTGCTCATGAAACTGAACTTTGCAGCTGGGGAGCAGAATGCTCATGGAAGAGCTGCCTGGCAGTGGTCCACCCATTCAGGAGCTGAGTGAACTTCTCAGGAAGATCCAGTGACTGTTTTTGACTCTTAATGGATACACAGATTCTTTATAAAAGTTACTCTTTCAATCTTAGTCTCTCCAGAAAACAAGAAAGACCAAAGCACTTTGGATAGCAGTGTTTTTCCATGTTATTTCTATGCCTGGTTCACAAGTTCAGGAGGATCAAATAAGCCTTCTGGCTTTTCCATTCTCCTCCAGTACCAAATTACAATGTGTTGGGCCCTTTCTTTTTTTCCTGTCATGTTTTGATCAGCTTCTGATGAGATAGATTATAATAATTTCACTTATTTATAAGAGTTGTCATAAATTTTAGGCTAAATCAGGAGGCTATTTGACAGGAGTATGCTGTTTCCTACCCTCTTTGAGTTAGGGCAGTGGAACACGGAGAGCTGATATTAGGTTCTGGCAATTTAAATCTGTTTAGCAAGATTTTTAATAATCTCTGCATGTTTATCACAGAGAACCTTTTGCACGTTGCTTTAAATAATTCAGAACTGCTCCGATATTGTATTAAATAATTTAAGAATAGGACAGGCTTTGTGATTAATGATGTGTACCTGGGATTTCTGCAAATACAGCAAGGAGTAAAAGTATGCTCTAGATACAAGTGTCCTGGCACCAGATCCCATTTACTCTTTGCCAAGGCAATAGTATGTATTATAAAATTGGAAAAGTGCCTGCTACTCAATGGAAAACTGACACAGGCCAATGGTTAATGTGGCAGCTGCTGAAAGAGTCTGCTCTTTCTGACAGACAATGCTAATTTGGCTGAGAAACTCTATTGTCTTCTGATTTCTATTTTTAATCTTCATGAATAGCATTTGTGCCTGATGTGAAAATTAAATGGAGGCATAAATATTTCTGCAGGAGCTGAGGGTTTGTCCTGGTATTGTATCAGCCCTGATTTGAGACCATGGAAATAGTGTAAAGCAAAGCACATAAGCTTATTTTGCATGTTAACTTCATCCTAAAGGGCTCAGATTTTGCTGTTCTTCCCAGCTGCACTTGGATCTGAGATTTTTTTTTTTTTTTTTTTTTTTTTTTTTTTTTTTAGGGAGGTGGGAATGGAGCAGCATTATTAAGGCAAAAAGCTATATATTAAAAATTCTGAGTTTTAACCCTGTTGACTCAACAAACACTTTCCCTCCTTTACAAAAGTGAAAAAATCTCTCTTTTAGAGAGTACTTTTGCTTAGGAGGTGAATACATTTCTGTAAGCTCAAATAATTTTCTTGGCTGAGGGATTTCTCTAAAACACAAGGTAAATCAATGTTACATTGAAGAAGGAATAAAGAAAACAAACCCTCCTAAATGTCCTTGTTTAAATAAAGGATATTCTTGTCAGCAGAATGAAATACCTAGCAAAAAGATTACAGGTATCAGCACTATTGGAAAAGCTCTGCAGATATCTTTATAGGAGTCTGATATTGGGCTCCCAGAACAGTGAGCAGCCACTTTACAAACATCAAAAGGACCAGCTAATTTTATTGGATTTTGGATGCTTTTAATAGAAAGACTCCACAGGGAATATACTGAGATGCGTCCAGCTTTAATATTTAAACACATTGAAGATTCCTAGAGGAACACAGAGGGGAAAAAAGAGGGCTGCTGCTGTGGCAACTCTATTTCATATTCCATAGCCAGGGTTATCCTCACATCATCAGCAGCTGATGGCCTCAGGGCCATGTGGAAAAGGCAAGGGATGGGCCTAGATGAAACACATTTTTCCAGGTGCTGAGTTGCACAGGTGATCTTGACAGGTGATCAGGAGGCAGGGATGTTTTGGTTTGGTGTGTTTTGGGGGTGTTTTTTGTTTGCTTGTGTTTTGGTTTTGTTTTCTTTTGTTTTGTTTTGTCGTGTTGTTTTTTTTTAAAGGAAGATGCATCTCAGAAGGAAAATCATGTATTTTAAGGAAGGGACAAAGTTCAAGGCATATCAAAGCATCTCTCATAATGGGCTGGTATCTAGAACAAAGCACTGTATACACATTTACATGTAAGTAGCAGAAGCCTTTGCAATCACTGGCACAGGTCTTTATTTCAGTGTTCTTGGGATCCATGCTACAATAAACTCCAGCACCATTTTGCTTAGCCTGGCTGCAAAATGCTGTTGTTTCTCATTAAAATTAAAGCTCTGAAAGATGACCAATTAAAGTGTCTTTGGGAGTGAAGCATCTTCCTTAAATAAAAGGGGAAGGAAGATGTTAATTTTCCATCCCAGCAGATTAGCTGCAGGAGCCATAGTACTCCTTCTGTGTTCAATGCACCAAAGGTGGGAAGGGAAGAGAGGATATTATATGTCACCTACTTCTGGGTTTCAATGAAGAGTTGCCTTCTGTAAGGAATGAATGATTAAGTCACCCATCCACCCCCATAACCATTTGATTTACAGTCTTCCTGTTATTCTAAAGTGATCTCTCAAAGGAATAAATAAAGTTGACAAAAATAATCATCATCAGGGCTGACACTGATTATTCCAGACTGAACTCCCTCACTCATGAGCCTCGTCCACCTTTAAATGTCATCATCAGATGACACCTGTCTATCCCACTGTCAGTCTCAACAGAGGATAAGTCTCTGTTCCCAGTGGCTTCTTTTCCCACTAAAACCTATTCTAAGTCATAAAGCATAGGATGGCAAGTCTTATACCACCAAAAACTGAATGGTTTCTTGTTACTCACTCTGTCTCACTCTGTCACCAGAAATTCTTTAGATTAATCAGCAGTGGTAATTCTGCTATTTCTGCTGCATAGCAAGGACAACTGGCCATGTGGTTCTGTGCTTCATAAGCCTGGTCTGCTGGCACAAATCATCTCATTTTTGATGTTGACTTCCAACTACCAGACTAGTAGTCTGAGAAGACCAGAGGTACTTCCATATTAAATGAAAATAAAGGTATAACTAGCCCTAAAGGCCCTATTGTGAGGAAAAGAAAGTCTGAGAAAAGGAATCAGCCTGTTAAGAAAACAAATTATGGCTGGCTTCTGTGACATGATATTCAGATTTTCTGAACTAGCAAAAAACCTTCTTCCTTAGTAAGAAAATACTTGATCATTTGCTGATGACTTCCAGTTGTTTTATTAAATTTCCCCCACCAGGAAAAAATATTCCAAAATGTGATTGTTCGCTGAAACAGATCAATTTTTTTCTTTTCTATTTTTACTTCGGTTCATGTTTCATTACATCCCAATAAATTGATATAGTGCCCTCATGTCTCTCTCTATTAGAGGGTGCATTGGATATTAACAGTTCATCTGCCACAGCACAGATTAACTGGTCTCTCCTGCCCAAAAACACAAAAGTGAATGGTTATTGATGCTCCGTGATACAAACTGCCATACCCTCAGGGCAACATATACATTTATGATTTCATTCTGTATGAGTTATTTCTTCGTGTTAGAATGGTTTTCTGGGCTGATAAGAAATGCTGGTTCTGCTCCCATATGGACAGTTCAGATAAAGTGCCTGCCTGCCTATTTACCTTTTGTCCTACACACAGCAAGCCAGGCAGGACAGGCTCCTGCTGACTGCCTGGAACAAGATGCTAAGGGGTAAGGAAACATTCCAGGGGTTCCATGTTACAAATGCTGCCAGACAGACTCCTGGCAAGCAGTGTAGTTGTGATGTGGTAGAAAAACACATGTACATATACATGCTATACATGGTTACGTATAAGATTACACATTATATTATAGGAGACTTCAGACATACAGGATGTGGCTTTTTGCCATTAACCAATCTCTTTTCCTGTCTGCTGTTTCACATCTTCGAAGCTCTGATGGTTTGTTGCAATCCAGATGGACTTTTTTGGATACTATATATGTAAAAGTGAAAGAAATTGTTCCTCTGAGCTACCTCCAAATGTAAATTAAGCTGCATGTTCAACAGCAGCCCAAGTACCCTGTTCATATTTTGCAGGTATTAAAAAAAAAGTCTTCCCCATTTTTCTCTAATATTCTTCTAGGCAAGAACTACAAAAAATTAAAATGGTTTTACATCTTCTCCCAGATCCTCAAGCAGCAGTGCTATGATGCAGCTGCACACATTACTCACAACAGCAGGCACAACAGCAGGTAAATCTGAAATTATTGGGCAACAGCATGCTACAGGGTCCAGCAATCCCTTGAATAGTTTGGTTTTAAGAGGAGAGGCTAAGTTCTCTGAAGAAGAAAATAAAATAACAGCCCTATTTTAATAAATACATAAATTTGACAATGGATTATCTGAGCTTCCTGGGTTAGCATCCTGCCTTTCTTAGAAGGGCTCTAAGCATACCTTTGACATCTAATTAACACTTTAAAAGAAACCAAAACATATTGGTATGGTACAAAGATTTTCTTCTCTCTAGTTGAATTGTCATGACTAAATAAATAAGGACTGATGTCTGCCTTTAAAAAAGGAGGAGGAAGACGGGGTGTGGTGAGAGAAAAGAATTACCACTGATTTATTATTTTACTTAACAGCAAAGGGGAATGAGCAATTTAAGGTCAGCAGCATTTTGCTCAGCTGGCTGCAGATCCTGCAAAATTACCTGCATTGTGTGTTGCAATAAATTGCATACTTTTGTCGTCCCTGTTTGTTTGAAATATGTGTGAAATGAAGAGGGGAATAGCTAAGGCCAGCGCTGGGGACTGCACTGATTTGCCTAGAAGGTGAAAGGGGGACAAACCAGTCTGGTTTGTCTTGCCTGTTGATATGAGTGCCCCTCATATCAATTCTGAATGCAGAATTAGTCCCACTACTGTCTTAACTGCTTCCCTGCATCAGTCCAGCAACCCTGGTACCAGCATCACACTTAGCCAGGGTGTTCAGAAGGGATGTTGGTGAACCCAGCAAAGCACCTTCTCCTGGTTCTCTCCCTCTGACTCACCCCAAAGGGATCACTTTTGAGTAGGCACAGAGTCTGCATGTTCTCATGGTACAGATTCATCCTGCAGGCTGCTCAGTCATCATGCCTACAAATGCATTTGGTCCCAAAAGAACTCATCCTATGCAAAAGGTATAACTGAAACACTGAGGTGTGGCTCAGCCAAGGCAGTACATCACATCACACAGCGAGCAGGTTACTGTCAGTCCAAGTAACTTTCCATACTAATGACTCTTCCATTAGTCCAGGAAAACAGATTCTGTTACTCCAGGAGGTCAAACTGGCCTTTATTTTCCTCCTGGAGATGCAAGTGCTGATTATAGTGCAGTATCCAAGACAGGTAATTCATGTCAAAAGGTGGAGAAAGTGCTTATTGATGTGTTGTCATCACAACATTCAGCCTTTCTCTTCATAGCTGTTCCTGTGAGTTACAGCAAACAGTGCCCACTCCTGCCACCAACCTGCTCCCCAGGCAGAAATTACTCAAAATGCACGATGGCCCATGGGACACCAAAAGATTTGCCACTCTTGACCAGGGGCAACCTTGTATTGCATCGTATAATGAAATAGCATCACAAAAGGCATTTTTCCAGAGAAAGTTAGTGGGCTGGCAGCCCACAGAGATAAAATGCCCCACTTATACTCCAGTGAGGCAGCTTTTGACATCATCCTAGGGCTGCACTGACCCCAGGAACAAGGGACCAAACTGGGGTATTGCCAATACTGAAAACACTGAGGCAGGATCATCCAGTAGATCATCTCACTATAGACAAGAAGCACTCCTTCACCATATCTCCCTTTTGTTCAGGGATTGTCACTAAAAATAATGTAAATGGTTGCTGACCTCTTTTTAAAACAAAGCAAATAGCATTCCTGGCCATCTCTACACCAGCTAAAAGAAAAAGTTGGTAGAGATTCAGTGACTGTCACTTGGGTCTTGCAGTTCTGAAATGTTTCCCCAAATCCTAGCCCAGGAAAGACTGAGATTAAGTCCATGTCCAGCTTGATGAAAGTTATTCACTTGAGGCAATTCTTTAGATCTTCAGTCAATTCTTCTTTCTCTCAGAGTGACTTGATCATGGTAGTTGTCTCAGGATGTGTATTTCAAAGAATCTGACACCAGATTTAACCCATGTGACTGTTAACTGTGAGCTGAATGTGGAAGGCAAGAGTGAATTTCTCAGCACACAGCTAAGAGGCTTGAACCATAGAGGTGACACAAGTGGCACTGGAATCCTCCAGCATGGAGCATGTCTCTCAGCCAGAAGGCCATTGCCTCTCCAAACTCTGCAATCACTGTGACTGACTCAGCTTCCCAGACAGAAATCCCATGGCAATATGGGATGCTGGCATCCTAGTGTCTGGCTGCAGGCTGTCACAGTATGGACACCAGTATGATGAGGGTTACTCTCACACCAGTATGGACAGCAGCAGTGAGCAGAGCTGTGGGAGATGCCCAGGGAGAAGAATTGTTCTGATGAGTGACAGAGCTCCAGGAGAAGGTGAGAGGGTATCTGAGGAGTATCAGAGAGTCTGAGAGGGAAACAGACTCCTGGCACTGCACCTACCATCCCTGGGACAGAGCCATCAGTCAGAGAGGACACATGAGATACAGGATTGCCTTTCCTCTCCCCACTTGGCAGAATATGGTGACTTCAAGGATGGGGGATAATAGTGACAAGTTCCTGCCTAGAGCAGCAGATCCATCTCCTCCATGACTCCCCTGCCTTCCCAGCTTCCCTCACAGAACAGGTACAAGGCTTTACAAGTGCAGTCCAACAACAAGGACAGTGATGGTTTATGTAGCTTGGAGGTGTTGCTGGGGTTAGGTCAGCCCACATCCTGGGTCAAAAGTGGCTCCACGGAGAAAGAGAATCAGGGCATTTTCGTAGGAAGACTCTTCTGTGAGGAAAAGAAGACCCAAAATGCTGATCAGACCCACTCCTTAGGGAAGTCTGCTGCCTCTCTGGGGCCCAGCTTAGAGATGTGAAAAGAAAACTTCTAACTCTGGAACAGCCCTCGGGTTGTAATCCACTAAGTATTTTTCACGTTGTCAGTGATGAAGTTGCAATAAGAGGTACGAGGGCAATGAGAAGAGACTTGGGAAAACTGGCTATGGGATCAAGAGCACAAGCAGTGTTCTCCTCTATCCTTCCAGTTGCAGGGAATCATGAGGGAAGAAACAATAAAATGCAACTAATAAATACCCGGCTTCCTGCTAACTGGGGCTGTCTCAGTTGACTAGAGGTTGGCAGATATGATACACATCTACAAGAAGGGCTGAAAGGAGGATCCAGAGAACTACAGGCTCGTCAATCTCATCTTGATGCCAGGGAAAGTTATGAAGGAGATCACCTTGAGTGACAGGACAAGCAGGTGATCAGGCCCAGTAAGGATGGGTTCAGGAAAGGCAGCTCCTGCTTGATTAACCTAATCTCCTATGGCAAGGTGACCCACTTAGTGGATGAGGGAAAGGGTGTGGATGTTGTCTACCTAGATGTTAGTAAACCATTTGACATAGTTTTCCACAGTATTCTCCTGCAGAAACTGGCTTCTTGTGTCTTGGACTGGTGCACACTTTGCTGAATAAAAAACTGTCTGGATGGCCAGCCCCAAAGAGCTGTGGGGAATGGAGTTAAATCCAGCTGGGGACTGCTCACAGATAGTGTTCCTCAGGGCTCAGTGTTGGGGTAATTTCTCTTTAATATCTTTATCAATGATCTGGACTGAGTGTACCTTCAGTAAATGTGCAGATGATATTAAACTGGGCAGGACCTGTCTGAGGGCAAGAAGGCTCCCCAGAGTGGCATGGACAGACTGGATCAATGGGACAGGACCAATTGTCTGAGATTCAACATGGCCAAGTATTGGGTCCTGTGACTGAGTCACAACAACCCCAGGCAACCCTATGGGCTTTGGAAAGAGTGGCCAGAAAGCTGCAAGGCAGTAAAGGACTTGGGGGTGCTAGTTGGCAGCTGGCTAAATCTGAGCCAGCAATGTGCCCAGGTGGCCAAGGCCAGCAGCATCCTGGCTTGTATCAGAGACAGTGTGGCCAGCAGGACTGGGGAAGGGATCATGGCTCTGAACATGGTGCTGATGAGGCTGCACCTCAAATCCTCTGTTCAGTTTGGGCTCCTCACTACCAGAAGGAAATTGAGGTGCTGTAGTGAGTCCAGACAAGGGCAACCAAGCTGGTGAAGAATCTAGAGAACAACTCTTATGAGGAGCAGTTGAGGGAACTCCTAGTGTGTAGGCTGAAGAGGAGGAGACTGAGGAGAGATGGTACAGCTCTCTACAACTACCTCAGTGGAGGTTGTGGTGAGGTGCAGGTTGGTCTCTTTTCCCAAGTAATGTAATAGGACAAGAGAAAGAAAAAAGATCTCAGAATCACAGAGTTTTCATGGCTGGAAAAGACCTCTAAGATCATTGAGTGCAATCTTCCACCTAGGAAAAACAAACAAACAAACAAACAAACAAAACCACCATGCCTACTAGAGCATGTCCTGAAGTGCCATGTCTACGTGGGTTTTTAGTAACTCCAGGGATGATGCCACTTCCTCCCTGAGCAGCTCATTGTTTCCAGCCTAAATGATTCTGTGTAATTCTGATTTTTGTCCTTTCCTTAAGAATTCTTCCATTCTGGACACTGTTGCACCTAACAAAGCAAGTTCTATGAACCTCCCCACTCTCATTTTAGGCTTCACCAAGCAGCAAGATCAAGCTACCCCAATATTACAGCTCAATGAGCTGTGCAGCAGAATGAGCCACAAAATATCATGGGAGTACTCAAAATTTGCTGTTTTTTGCTCCTTGTCCTCTGTCAGCGTTGAATTCAGGCTCATAGTGCTCCTGTGAATGAAAGCACTTTTCCCCATCTCAGCCTGGGAAAAGAAGGGAACATCCCATGTTTCATTTACCCTTGTTTTTTAAAAGAAGTTAATTACTGGCTTCAAATATGTCCACTTTGTACTGCATGCTTTTTCTCCCTCTGTCTTTGAATTTGTGTTCAGAAGAAAAATCTTTCTTCACTTACCTTTTACTTAGAAATTCTTTAACCCCAGGGAGGACAGAGCAAGAATCGTCAATATTAGAGGAAGCTTTTTTCTGGTCCTACTGAAGCATTAGGATCTCCACAAACCATCTCCAAGCTACACTGCAGACTCCTGCACTGAAGGCAGTGTATGTGGGGATTCTCCAGGTGGGATTGCCACATCCTTTGGAACAGTCCTGGCTGCTCTCACAGTGCTGCACAAAGGCACTGTATTAAGCAGTAAAGGGTCTGTAAATTTCATGCAATTAAATCTTCTTTCAGCCCATGGGAATATTCAGCAGAAGCATGCAGCCCTGGTGACCCACAGACATGCTCTCTAAAAGTCAGGAGCATCTTTACCCTTTACTGTTTTTCTGTCAAGACTCTGTTGTGTTGCTTGTGCATTAGAGGAAGGAGATGATCAGTGCTTGAGTAGAGTCTATGTGTAGTGGATCAATGTGGTCTGTGTTGAATGGGCAGCACTGTCGTGTCCATTTGTTTTTGACATAATGCTTGTCTAGACAAATAAAACCCAAAAAAAACCCAGTATTCTGAAATTTCACAACAAGGCATCAGGAGAAGCTCTTGCAACCCTACAACTGATTTTAATGGGCTGTTGCTGCCATCTCCAAGTTCCTGCAGGGTTGGGGGAGCTGGCTGGATGTCTGTACCTTACACACAGGTTTGATACTTGGTGAAGCATTAAACAGCCACTGCAGGGACTCACCAGGAGCTGCTGGTTCCCTGGATCTTCCTTCTGGAATAGGCAAATTCCAAATTCTTCTAGCCTTGCTTCCAGTCAAGTATAGGTTTTAATGATCTGTTCAACTTGCACAAGCAGTGTAAATTGCCCTGAATATGTTTATCACATGTTATACTAGACATGCAAATGCATGGAGCTGTTGGACAGTCCTCATCTTCCAGGGGAGCTTCCTCTGAAGAACTCCCCAGAGTCACCCAGTTTTAAAGGTCTGGAGAAAGCTCTTACAGAGCTACACAAAATATTTATCTCAGCCCATCACACTCAAAATGCCACTTGTGTAACTGAAGATCTCTGGAAGTGGCTTTTAATTTGCTGCAACAACACAGTTCTTCAACATTTTCAATATTTTTGTGCATTTTAGAGTGAAAGGACTTCTATTGCCACTTTTATGTGTAAGCTGCCTAAAGCTCCATATTACTTGGGGTATGAAGCAGAAGAGCAAAAGGCCTTTAAACTAGTGTTGTTACACCTCTGATCTTGATTGATGTTGACACCAATTAGCAGAAAAGGAATCTTCCAGCTAAAGGAAAATAAGATTTTATTAAGCCCGAAATGCCAAGAGTCAGAATTCAATGCAAAATTCATTAGTGCTTATGGCAGGAGTCCTACCAGCTATTGCCAAGGGGTTAAAGGGAAATAAAAATTACATAAATAAGATTTTCAGGACTTTTAAATCCTAGCTTAAACAGTAAGTGCATTTGGGTGATTTTGGCTTTCTATTCTACACCCCTGCTTGTAAAGACTGTTCTGTTACACTGAATAGTTTTAATCAGAGGCATCTCATGCTGAAATCAGTTATGTTCCTTTGAATGGAGAGCAAAGACAAAAACAGAGTTAATATATTTTTCATTCAGTTCTAAATCCATTTTTTTAAATACAACATTCACCAGGCAGAGGGAGAGAACTTCACATGGTATAAATATACATTTTAAATGCATAAATATAGAGAGGATAAAAATATGATTTTAAACTTCTGGCTCATGTACAGACAGTGACACAAAACCAATGGTGCTTGTCCTTGCAGACTTTTACCCATAAACAATTGCTCAGAAAAATAAAGAAGCTCTATGCATTTCCTTATGTTGCAACACAAATAAATTTCTGTTTAACAAATCTCTGAAACTGTATCTGAAAGCTTTTTAAAAACAAATGTGATATAGGTTTCTTATGAACCAGAAATGAGATTGTGAAAGTTAGGAAGCTGGATGAGTTTGAGCAAGCACCTGCTCTGGAAAAGAAGTGCTACAGCTGCCTCATTTTTATTTACAGCTCTTCCAGAAACTCTGTTTTGGAGCAGGAACAAATACTTGGGCATGTTGAGGAAGTTTCTATGGCTTCTTTTCACAGCACTCAGGAATCTTCTCACATACCCATCTCTATGCTCATTGGATTGTGTTTTGCTTTCTGACACGAGGCTCTTGAGCTTTGTAAGGAAATCTCAGAGCGCAGCTCCCGAAGACAGCACCTGCCTGCCCCAAACCACACACACCTATTTTCATTCCTCCCTTTTCACAGGGTGTCTGCTCTTTCAGCTCAAAGGACTGCACAGATGGACGCTAATTTCTTGCAACTCGATTTATCCAAGGATAATTCAATTTCAACATGTCCTAAGACATGATCTTCCACCGGCAGAGGATCCTGATGACCATCAGTTTACATCTACTTGTCAGAAGCTGCAGGGTAAATGCTGACTCTGAATTTACCTTCCAGTCTCACTTACTGCATCAAATGTCATCATAGTTTTTGACAGCAGTGTCTGAGACTCATAGCTAGAAGTCTATTTCCATTTCTTCCTTGCTGTGAAAGTTAGGGATTTATTTTATACCTTGCTCATTTTCCAGGGCTAAGCACTTCAGTTCTCTGTCTCACTTCACTGGTGTAGTGCTATTCTCCTGAAAAGACTTAATCCCAGATTTATTTTAAAAATTCAAGCATCCTGTTGTTGTCTTTGCATTGCCTGTTCCTTTCCTCCAACAAACCATTCTCACTTCTTTAATACATACCTGTTTTGTCCTTGCTGCTCAAGGCAGAGCTTCATTTTTCTCTTATAGATCTGAACAACTTGCCACATAGTGAGAGTTTTGCTCTCTGATTAGGGCTAAGCATTGTTTTTATTCTTTTTAAAAATCCTTTAAGATTGCTTATTTAAAAAAAAAACTAAACAACACTCAGTTATTTAATGACTCAGTACTCAGTTATTAAATCACATACTCTGGAAACTGGTGAGACTGGAAGCTCTGACTGAAAACAGAAGAATAATTCTAAAAATGGGGATTTGGGATTTCAAGAATATCTTTAGACTCCTACTCTTATCTGCTATTATATTGCCTCAGTTTCTCCTCAGTCCTTTTCAGCCACATTATGCTCTCCCAGGTTTTATGTGCTCTGTCAATGAAGATGGATGTCTGCTCATTGATCCGAGCAGCCCTGCTTCTTAGATTTTGATCATACTTTCTAATGTGCCGTTTTATAATAGCAAGTCTTTTTCAGCTAAACATTGAAATGTGGAGAGAGAGAGAGAGAGGGTTCCTATTCTGAGTCTAAAACTCAGCTAGCAAAATCTCAGCACTGGAGCTGGGCCCACGTGCCACCAACCTTCAGCCACCCTTCAGCAGCAAGTAACACATGGCAGAAAGCTGTTCCCTCTTCTAAAGTATCTCAGCAAGAAAATATTGAGGAGTCTGTCCAAGAGTTAGTGACTGTGGCTGCTGTCTCTCTGTGTACATAACAACTGAGAAAGCATCCATCCAGAGAGGTGTTATGCATGGTTTCAACCACTGTACCACTGGAATAATCTCTCCTTCTGTGTTCACAGAACTATGGGGGAGTGTTTGAGAAATCAGTAGATGAAATGCATTTTTGTTCTCTTTCTCTTGCCTCTTGATGAGGAAAAGTTAGAAAAACCCTTGTTGTGAAAGTAGAGCTTGTGAATCTGTGTCTTATAACTCCTTAGAGGACCAGAGTGGGTTATTTACAAATGTGAAATAAGGGGTCATTGACTCAACAACACAATAGTCATACTCTCAGTCAGTTAATGATATAAGAAAGAATTCTTGGTGAAAAATCAATTTGCAGGGGGTCAGATCTGTTTCAATATGATGTCTAGATTCTGCTAAGTTCTTGCTTTGTTACAAAGAAGAAAAGACTTCCTGAGATTTCAAATTTACAGTATAAAACCAAGAATATTTTAAATCTCTCTGATCCAGAGACAAGGTAAAATTTATAGCTCTGCCCCTTTTTTCACTCTGGAGTTACCTGTAAGCAGTCTTACAGAGAACAAAAAATGAAACATTGAGTGGTTTTGATAGATGTTCATATATAACAGGACCCAGCAGAAATGCTTACATTAACATCCCTGTCAAATTCTATGAATTCACAAATCCTGCTAAATGCCTAATATCACAATTAAAGACATGCCTTGATGTGCAAGCTGTCACTTATTGATAAAAGGCCTCTTATCAGGACTAGCACTGACATATCTGCAAATGTTGAGGAGCCCTCAGCTCTCAAACAAGAAGTCATCATCCAGCTGTGTGATAAGTGGAACTGCCAGGTGCTAAGACTACAAGCAAAATATAAGGGGATAAATAACAGCTACCACCAGGACACCAAGGGTGAGTCTGACCAGAGACAAAAATATTTGAGCAAAAGAGTAGGGTTATTGTTAAGCTTGATCCTGCTGTCATTACAGCCCCCATTCCTGACAGGATACCAGGAGCCTACCTAGAGGTGTTAGCAGAATTTCTGCTGTTTCTGTCTATAAATCATCAGACAGAATGACCAGCTTTGATTGTGGTAGAACATGACTAACTGCTTGTAGTCTTAACAGCTACCATTTCAGCTGACACTTTGACACAAATCGTGATGGGTAGAAATGGTAGAATTATCAGCATGTGCATAATTTAAATGTACACCAGGATCCAAATTGTCTTCAGTCATGACTGACAGAAATGAGTACAGTAATCTGTACGAGGCCCTTGTCATCTGCAACATTTCTAGACAGAAAGAAGAATTACAATATGTTTCATTAAACTGTCTTTATGCCTTCTAAAAACCCTGGAAACTTTTAGTAGCCACACTATCCTGTGAGAATGAGTTCCATGGCTTAGGATTTTCTTGACTTGTAAAGCAACTTCCTGAGGGAGGATACTTTTTTTCCTAACTGACAGAAGTGGAAGTCATGTTCCACAGAACTTATAGATGATATGTACAACAGCAGAAAAATGTTCTTCATTAGTGCAAACCCCTCTATTGGCTGACAGAAAAGTAACATTTACTATCAGACCAACCTTTTGTACCCAAAGAGTGTAAATTAGAGCCAAAGAGTAAATTCCATAATAAATGACAAGAATTTCAGAACATTGGTCATTCCGAGTCAGTCACTCGAGGAATAAATTCTTTCAGAATGAAAAAACTTCTGGTCTTGATGACATCTGACAGCTGAGTAGATAAAATATCTTGGTAGAATGACAAATAACTGAATCCTCAACCATTTATTGTGCATTTCTGTCAGTGTGTTAGTTCATGTATGCCATGGCACTCTAAAAATCAGAGAAGGATGCTTCAGAGCCAAAGAACAGGAGGCCTGTGTCCATATGCATCATCTTCACAAATGGCAATAGCATCTGATCTTAATTAAATTAGTTATCACCATTTGCTAAATGGCTCCTAAAACCATAGCAAGCTGGACAGTTCCCAGAAAGTCCCTGCTGTTTAAGTGCTTAACATCACTGAGCAGTTCCAAGAGAGCCTTGGGAGGGCATGGACAGAGACTTTGTGCCTGTATATCAATCAGCAGCTGCTCATGACACTGAAAAAAATCTAATGTAATTATTTGTGATTATTCAATTACATAGGTGATCATCACCCCATAGGGATTGTGCACTATAAAGTTTACATAAAACCATGTGAGAAATAGAACCTATGGTGCAGAGAGTGATATGAACTATCAGAAAAAGGTACTTACAACAATACTTTTAACACCTGGCAAAATAAGCAACCAACCTATAATCATAAAAAATCTTTTTTCCTGCAGGTGTCTTAGGCATCACTGTCCAAAACTGGTACTTCAGCTGTAGGGACTTTGTGCAAAATCCAAACCACGTAGACCCAAGCAGGTTTTCTGGATCTCTGACTAACACCTCCAAAAGCAGCTCTACCTGAATTCAGATGAAACATATCTGAGTCTCCTCCACCTTTAGGGTGATCCACCCACAGCTAGCACCCACCTGGTCTATCTGGGTATCAAATTAAATTGCAAACTTTTCTGAAGGCCAGAGAAATCAAAATGCAAAGTGAGTGCCTGTAAGAATTCACTTTCAAAATGGAGATGAGGGAGAGATGAGGAGATGGATGGGAACCAAGGAATGCTGTTGAGTTGTTGAACTCACACAATACCCCTCAGAACAGGCATCCTATAAGGAGGATATTTAAAACTAGCACAAAGTAAAAAACAAACAAACAAAAACCTTACCTAGTAACCTGAGAATGGATTGGATAACTTAAGAGACCTTCTCACATAAGTCAGATGGGAGAAGAAGAACATGCAGAGATGTGATTATTTTAAAAAAAACACACAGAAATTTTTGAACATAGAGACTGGTTGAACAGTCCAGCACATCATGGTTTGTGGGATTATTAAACAGTTGTAGAATACTAAGGATATAGCCTGAGCAGCCCGTTTGTACACCCATCTCTTATGTTCAGTTTCTGAAACTGGAGATATACCAAGGAAATGAAGCACAGAGAGAGCTGTGCAGGCAAGAAGGGTACACAACTATTTTCTTCCCCTTCTGCAAATCAGAACAAAGGCAAAAGACTGAAAAGCCTTTTTCAAACCCTAACAGTCCTCGACAGGAAAGAGGAAATAATGCTGTAATCACCAAAAATGGCAAGGAGAGGGAAGAGGGCAGAATGTCATGGTTACAATTTGTTTCCAATTCATTCTCTTTCTCCAAGGTTCCTTCTGCCCTTTGAGAAATGTGTACTTAAAAAATAATGGGCTAGACAATTTCCAAACCAGGACCCTGGTATAATTCATTTTAATGCCACTCCAGTTGGCTGGGCAGTACAGTAGATCATCACATTGTCAGAGAACCCTTTGGTCCAGGCTATGTATCAGGTTGAACTTCTAGATGTACAGCATATTTATAAGAACTCTGCTGTCACACAAGGTCATCATGCTGGCATGCAGTATTTCTCCACCTGTCCCTTGGTGAATTCAGTTCTTTTGGTACAATGCAGCTACTCAACATTAAAAACACTTTTGCTGATTTTTACAGAGACAGACACTCTGAGTTAAATACCTACCATGACACACTCAGGGAAGGCATCAGCAGGCCTATGGTTTCACATAATCTTCAAAAGTGTTTTTCTTAATATGAGGTAGTGTTAAGTCTTGAAAAGATGTGCTGCATTATACTTAAGTTTCCTCCACACCAAATATCCTTCACTGATTTTCTGTTTAGAATGAGCTCCATGAATAAGAGGATTTCTTTTTTCTTAAAGATATTTCTGTCAGCATGGAAAAAGAAGAAAATTCTGCATGGTTTTGGGCCACTTTTTTCCAGATCCAGTGACAAAACACTTGGAACATGCTTGGAGTAACTTAGTCTTGCAATAAGTGGAACCAACCAAGCTGAAAGGCACCAGACATCACAGGAGACATGACAAAGACTCCGGGATCAGAAAAAATGTCACAACTAACACTTTGTTTTGGAAAACACTGAGTACTTGATATTTCTGCTCCTTCATGGGAAGTCAGTGCTCTGAACTTCTGACAAATCGGGTAATTTATTAAAGTTCCTTCTAGTGAGTTAAGTCCCTAAACTTGGCTCCGGCCCCTACTGTGAACTTTGATCTAGGAAGTTAAAAATATATGAGGGTAACAGAAATAAAATCCACTTTTGCCCAAAGGTCACTGTCAATATTGTTGAGGTTTTTTCTGGTCTTGTTTTGTCTTCCAGCATACATGTATTTTTGTCTATAAGTGACAAGTTTGACCAGACCAATATTGATTAAACAAACTCACAGACTCACTCAATATTTCAATAATTGAGGATTGCTGGAGGAAAATAAATATTTATTTTTGTTTCACCTTCCATTTTCAGCTAGGAGTGAAGACAACAGTGACAAAATCTGCTGTGCAAAGGTCTTTCTATGTTCTTTCCATCTGGAAAAATTTGTGAACCACCCAGGGAAGTCATGAGTGTCCCACCTTGTTCCACCGAGCTTCTGAAGTCTGAAGATCTGAATAAGGTCCCTTCTGTCTGACTTTATTATTGCAAACACTTTGCTGCCCATTTTTCCTTTCTCCTTAACATTCACAAGACTGCAGCTGAAGCTCCTGATCCATTACCATTCAGACTGTTTATCTATTTACTGACAGTCCTCATTGTCCTTTTACTGACACTCCTTTTCATTGTACTTCTACTCCTGGCTTTGTGTTGCTCCTCCCTGCCCATATTTATGCACTTTGTCCTTTCCCCCTTGTCCTCACACTTCCCTCAAACTCATTTTCTCTTCTCATCCATCAGGACCATATCCCCCTCCTGTTCTTGCTTGGACTCTCCAACTTTCTATCCCCTCAATAGAGTTCTCCCTCCACTCTCTGCAAGAGCCACAGCCACAGACTTGGAGTCCAGTCCCCCAGTTTCCATGAGTTATATTCTGGTAGAGCTTCTCAGCACATCAGCCTCATTGTGGTAACTGCTCACATCCATGCTCCCACCTCCCAACAGCTGTGGGGTGGTGTGTGCTTCTGAGAGAGAGTTACTCCAGAATTATATCCTGCTGGATCTCTAAGAATGTTTAAAAGTAGTAAAGAAAAAGTAGAAAAGAGGCAAGGAGAAATACTAGTTATGTGGCTGGGAAAGTGCATGTTTTCTTGCTGTTGCTGTGAAGAAACAGCAACAGTATTAAGAGTGCTATGCAATTATTACTATTTTTAAGAAGAAAAGTGATGTTTGTAGCATGGAAGGAAAAGATTCTGTGGCCCCCAGCATCTGGTTGCCCCATCTGGTGTAGCCCCTTCAATCCTGCTGCTGCTTGGAGATAGTAAAATGGCATCAAGGTTGTCTGTCCTGGCACAGACTTAGTGACACGATGGGAAAGAGCTGGAAACAGGGAATAAGTCAGAGGTGGGACTTGGTAGCACTTTCACCTCTACATAGCAGGTGGCAGGGATGCTTCTTGCTGAGCCAGCCTCCCAGATCATCCTCAAGTCCAGCAAAGGAGAAAGATGGATTTATTTCACCTAAGTCTTTTTCCTGGGATACAGGCTCGAAGAATGTAAGCATGGAAAGAGCAAACACATTGTATGTGGGGAAAGGTGGATGGAAAACTGTTGTCCCAGGGTACTCAAGTACTATATTATTCATTGTTGCAAATTTCAGTTTTAGTTCAATGAGAGCAGACTTCAGACAAAGTAAAGCAAAGCCCTATTTCTTGGATTGCATTGATCTGTTCAGGATGAAAAGCCAGACACATCTTGTATGATACTTGCATTAGAAAGGTTCATCTTAGGCAGCATTTCTCTAGCAGAGGTTCCTTAAATGAGCAGTGGTCCCCAAGATTTTCCAGCTCTTGGCTATACCACACCCAGAAAGCCATGAACCAAGTACACAGACTGAAGCTCTTTGAAATTATTTGGCTACTCCAGATCACCCTGCAGGGTGCAGGAATGAGTAAAGTCTCAGGTCAGATGGTCACAGCAGGCAACTGGGATCCAAGAGTTCTTGTATTGGCATGTTATCCTCAAACACCAGCATGAAGCTTCTCCTGTACTTCACTCAACATAAGTATCGCCAGCAATACTTGAAATAATAAATAGTATATTTTCTGAAAAATGCTTTAAAGTTGTGAAAACATCCTCTATTGTAGCACAGTAGAAGATCCCCAGTCTGTTTAAATTGATAGATATAAAAATCAGGGCTCCTGCTGACTCTCATTTTCAGGCCAATTGCTAAAAGAGAAAATGAGCTATTTGTTAAGTTGACTCATTAAACAAATTAAGACTTTGAACTACTTGATTTACATACAAAGTTAATCAGGGAGTGAAGGGGTGAATTGACATGGAACACACTTCCTATCTTCTGCCCCAGGGCCACTTTAGTTATCACTGTAAACCAATATTCTTACTGTTATTTTTTAAGATACCTGAAAATCAGCATGACTCTATGTGCTTCGTTTCCACAGTGAGCAGAGGAAGTGCTTATTCATACACCTGTAGTTAAAATTAATTTTAAAAAATAAACAGAGACTCGAAGGGGCTTAAATGTCTCTAATCTGGAGTAATTCTGGTGGTAAGAGGGCCAGAAGCATGTTGCAGACTTGCTGATATGGTCACTTTGGGGCTCAGTACCCATCTGATTTTTACATAAAGAGGCAGAAGTGGGAAGGAGTGAGACCTCTCAGCTCCCTCCTCTCTCCCTGCTGCTGTGGTTCATGCTCCTGCACTGCCTGAAGTGGCCTTGGCTCCATAAGTGAACCCCAACAAACTTTCACCAGGCCTCTCAAGTTGAAGCTTGATCTCTCCCAAGGCTTCATCTCAGTATTGTGAACAAAATCAATCCTACTCGTTCCAATTAGGCAGCCAGTAAATAAATCTTGTGTCCTGTCATTGCAGGATTTTCTGTCATGTTGCAGACTGCTTGGAAATTTTCTCAAAGCACCTGCAGTGCTCCAATTGTTTCTTTCTGGCAGTTAAAACTTTTTTTAACTTTTGTGTAACCACGGCATGTTTGTTCAAGGCATTCATCTGTGCTGAGCAGAATCTGTGCTGTATTTACAAAGTAAAAGCCAATACAAAGAGCTCTCACTGTAATGAACAGTGTTTGGAGCAAAAAAGTCTAATGAGTATAGATGCTATCAAAGCTGTTCTCTTGCTCACAAGTGAATGTTAATGCCAATTACTCATGTTTCTTGATTAAACTCTCTCCGAACATTAAGTACTGCAGAATAAAAAATCCTCCATCATAAAATATGCACATTGCAGTTGAGTCAGAAGCTGGTACCAAGAAGCCAAGGGAAAAAAGAAGTTTAGGTTTAGGATGGGTATTAGGAAGAAATTCTTCACTTTGAGGATGACACTGGCACAGGTTGCCCAGAGAAGCTGTAGATGCCCCCTCCCTGGAAGTACTCAAGGTCAGGTTGGGCTGGGCTTTGAGAAACCTGGGGTTGGATCTAAATGTTCATTAAGGTCTCTTCCAACCCAAATCATTCTATGATTCTATGAAAGTGCAGTCTGTGTTGTGGTCCTTTAAGGGACATTACCATGACTGTGCCCTAGATGTGATTTATAAAAGATATCTGTGTTTAGTATTCCGCTGTATTGAAAGCAAATAAATGGACACATCCAGGGCAAGGAAAGTTCTTGCTCGAGTATGTGACTCAATGACATTTTACATGGACAAATAGGAAGCCCCACTAAAGATGTGTCAGTTCTCAAGATGTGCAGCTGGGAATCATATAAATGAGGAGTCAGCTAAAGATCTCTCATAGTTGGAGTTCAGGCCACTCCCTCAGTTTGACTGGGCCCATGTCCACTACTCTGTGTGATAAACAGTTTTGGGGTACATCTGCAGCAATTTCTTCTGACAGTTCTTTGATATGATAGAAAAGGCACCCTGCTATATATATCTGTACGCTTGAGCTCTAATAAACAGGAAATGTACCAACCAGGAGGAAAAGTCAACATCAGATTTATTCTACAAGGTGAAAAGGCCACCTTAAAAGGTGGCAGAGCTACAAGAATGTGTGATGGTTTTGGATCCATCAAATTAGAATTTAAAAGCAGAAGGGTTTTTAAATAGCCTGTTCCCAGCCATCCTCTCTGTCTCAGGCCATTGCATTTCATGCATCTATCACTGCCTCGAGCCAGTTGTTTCCTGGACCTGTGACACAGTGACACCCCAAACCAGCCATAGCATACAGAGCTACACAGCAGAAGTAATATTAGGAACAGACAATGACAGAGATGTTTAGAGTTGAAATAAAACTGAAGGGAGTTGATGGAAGACCTGCACTTCCTTTCCATCCCTGGATTCAGTCTGGGCCGAAATCTTCCAACTAAAGCCTCGGGGGCCTCATGACCATCCAGGACCCACTGTACCTTTCAGGCAGCACCTGTCAGAGCAGGGCTCACCAGAATAGTTCACAGATAAATAGATGTATTTTTTAAAGCTGTAGGGATGGAGGAGTGTCTTGTCTGGAGACTGGCAGGAAGCCATTAGCAGAGCCAGAAAAGGCCACGGATGTCCAAGTTCCAAAGACTTTGCTTTAAATATTTAACTACCCATTGTTTGTTCCATTTGTTCTTGATAGATCACAGCACCTGGCATAAGTAATGCCTCTCACTTTGAAAATATCACTTGATAAATCTTCATGGCAGGCACGTGCAGTGGGTGGGTAATCAGCATCGTCCCCACTCCACCAGACTGGGACACTCAGGCATCACCACATGTAGGGACAGAACTGCTGAAAGAGGCACCTGCAGCCATCGGATTAAGGGGAGCCCAAAGGCCAGCAAATGCCTGCAGAAATCTCACCATGAAGCTTGAAAATAGGAGGAGACAGGGATTTAAAATTAAAGCTCAAGCTGCTTGAGGATCATTTGCACGAAGCACAAGAGTGGCTCCGGCTGAAGGACTTCAAACAGGAGGAGGTGACCCAGGTGGTTGGGCTGTGCTAAGGTTGGGCAGCAAAGTCCTAGCACTCCAGGGATGCTTGGCTGCCCAGCCTGCCCAGCACAACCTCTGACCAGCACAATTGCTCCTGACAGCAGGACAATTCCAAGTAAATTCCAAGTACAAATCCAAGTAAGCAGGAGGAAGAAAAAAAAAATCCATGGGGAGTAAAAGGGGACATAGGAATCACATCTGCAAGTCTTTGGATTTGAAATTTAAGATTTAAACTAATGAATTCCTTGGTCAAAAGTTATTCTAACTTCTCTAGGCAGGTAGTTAATAGAAAGAAATGTGATCTTTTTGATTAAGCCAGAACATTTACTGCCACTGGGAAGTGCTGCACATAATGTACCACGGGGACATGGTGCTTTCTCCAATTTCTGCTACAACTGCAATATCTTAGAGTAAACCTTCAAAAGTACAGTATATAGGAAGTCTCAAATCTTCTTCATTAATTGCATTTATACAACAGAGAACCTATCTGTTAAGGTATTAGAAGTGCTTCCAGTAAAATAAATTAAGATCAAGTACCGATTCTGGTTTGAAACACCCAGTATAAATCTAAACAACTTGCCTTACTTCTGTAGCATTATTCCAGGTTTAAATCTACTCAAAAAAGCTCTTAAATTTATGCCTTACTTGGGCACTTGAGTGCTTGTAAGTGTCATTGGGGCTGCTCTTTAAATCCTCCAGTATATTTGAAAACCTAAGCATGTGCCAGGGACTAAAAACTGACCTCCAAGGCTAAAAACAACAGATTGACAGGAGGCTGAAAGTGAATACAAAACTATTAATGAAAATCAAAAGGCACAAGAGCTTCAGGAGATAAAAAAAAAACCCCTAACAATATTGTGAAAAACAGTCAGTCCTGGGAGGAAAAAGGAGACATGAAGTCTGTGAACATGAATAAAATTAATGCCTTCATTTCAAATCCTCCACTATTTAGTCCTGCCTCAGGATCCCCTTGTATTGATGCTGATAGAGAGAGGCTGGGTCTCTGCCTCCCCAAAAGCTTACACTTCAGATTTCTACACTGAAGGGTTCCACTTACCTGTATCTACTTAAACACCCCACAAAGTCCACCATTATCTGTTATCCACTATTAGGGAAAGCAAGGTGTAAGAAAGAGAAATAACATTTTTAAGGCCTTATCACACCCTGAGACACTAGAAATGAGACCTGAGCATCCATCTGTTCTCGTGCCATAAATAGGGAAAAAGTCTAGATATGCTTGGCGATATCTTTTGGGGTTTTGCTTGCCATTCAGGCTCCTGCAGGAAAATTTGCTGATCCTGTCAGGCTGACATGCCCCCGAGGTCACAACTGCTCCTCTGGGAGACAGTAAATACCATAGCCCCATTTTCTTAATGTGCACTAACTAGAAAGAGATAAACTCAGCATAATCTCATACATTTACTTTGGGATTATCTTTATGGTCCAGGTAACTCCCAGCTCAGCCCGTGAAGGCTGCTTAAGTGATATTGTAATATGAATGATAAATCTGAACCTGATACCAAGCAGGATGCTATTGAATGCTGATAAATTGTGCTGAAAAAAGCTCCCTTGGAGATCTGTGTGAGCACAGGAAAGCCCTGCCTGGCTCTGGGCATGGTCAGGCACATGGACACTCGCCTACAGGCAGCTTTTTGCCCACTTTGTCCTGAACCAAATGTTGGACTCTGTACCTGGTGATTTCTCCCCTAGATAATCATCCCCTAATTAAGCTGAATGCTGCTGAATTCAGCAGACTCTTAAAACCACATTTGTTATTCAGAGTTCTCCAGATCTGAGGGAAGGAAAGGAAAGGAAAGGAAAGGAAAGGAAAGGAAAGGAAAGGAAAGGAAAGGAAAGAAGGAAAGGAAAGGAAAGGAAAGGAAAGGAAAGGAAAGGAAAGGAAAGGAAAGGAAAGGAAAGGAAAGGAAAGGAAAGGAAAGGAAAGGAAAGGAAAGGAAAGGAAAGGAAAGGAAAGGAAAGGAAAGGAAAGGAAAGGAAAGGAAAGGAAAGGAAAGGAAAGGAAAGGAAAGGAAAGGAAAGGAAAGGAAAGGAAAGGAAAGGAAAGGAAAGGAAAGGAAAGGAAAGGAAAGGAAAGGAAAGGAAAGGAAAGGAAAGGAAAGGAAAGGAAAGGAAGAAAGGAAAGGAAAGGAAAGGAAAAGGAAAGAAAGGAAAAGGAAAGGAAAGGAAAGGAAAAGGAAAGGAGGAAAAGGAAAGGAAAGGAAAAGGAAAGGAAAGGAAAGAGGAAAGGAAAGGAAGGAAAGGAAAGGAAAGGAAAGGAAAGGAAAATCTCCTCACAGGATTTAGCTTCCACCCCACTGTTCTGCTGAGACCCAACTCGAGGTGCAGTGCAGCTCCTCCATCATTATTTGTCATGTCCAAACAGATATGGGAAGAGACAGAGGCCAAACACCCACCAGGAAGAGCAGGAGCCTTTCCTTTGGAGGAGCCAGAGCCAAGGGACATGGGAACAACGCTTGAAAGGGACCTGGAGAAGCAGAAATAGGTACAGCCCCTCCAGCTGGTTGGTGCTGATTCTCCCACCTCCTTCTCTGATGCTGCCACACAGAGCAGCTGCCAGTCCCCAGCTGTTGTGCCACTGAGCTCCACCATGCTCATGGTGCTCATATGCTGGAGCACAAGGTTTGGCTTCCTGGCTTCTGGCTGCCCAATGGATTGGAGAATTGGAAGGAAACACTATCCTCCCTCTCCCACCTCCCTGTGCATTAGTCACAAGCCAGAGCAGCCTTTGTGTTTGAATCATCCCACTCTCTAGGAAAGGGATGGGATCTGGTTGAAGCTCAGAAGAAAAAGGCCACCCAGGCATTTGGCCATGCTACACTCAAAGATCTCTGCCTCAGGGATGGATAAGAGTGGGTGTCTCAAAAAGGCTCCATCTTTATCTTCTTTTTCTTCAGAGGCTGCCAGAAAAGTTACCAATAGATTAGTGCAAAAAAACAGAAGATGGGAACAGGCAAACATAACCACTTACTGGAGTGAGAGAGAGAAAAGACAACTGTGCAGTTGGACACATGTTTTCAGAGACAGCTCCAATTCGATGCAGAAGCATTTAGAAATTTGAGTTGAAAGCAATGAGTCAGAACAAGCCAAAATCTGAGCTCCTTTCACCTGCAGCAGTGATGTTTTATTTCAGATTTCCCGAGAATTTCGACTCTTCCCCCACTGGACCAGGCAAAATAAATGGAAGCTGCTGTGGGAGCACTTACTGTCTCTCCCTGCCTTTGGCTGCCCTCCCTGCCTTGCTCAAAAGAGGCTCCACAGATGCATTTTCCTGCTCCCAGAGGACCCTCTCACACTCAGCTTCACTCCTCTGAGTGCATCTCTGCATCTCAGCTCTCAGCAGCCGTGTTAGCTGGAAGAAATCCCAGAGGATAAATTTCACCCTCTCACCCACCAAAGGGAACTGACTTCCATAATTTCCTCTGTAACCCACTCTTTGGGCTGGTTTTGAATTTCTCTGATCAAGTAGAGGAGAGATCTGAAGGCGGCTGCCTGAGATCAGCTCCAATTCAGTCTGTTTTCACCTCCTTGCTTTTATGTATCTGGGTTTCTATCTGTTTTTATGTATCTAGGCCTCAGAGCAAAATCTTCTGTTTCAGGTTGAGCAAAACACCTATTTAAACCTAAGGAAATTATTTGAATATACAGAAAAAATAAACCAGGTTAATTTATGTTGACCAAAAAAAAAAAAAAAAAAAACCAACCCAAACCAGGACACTACCCTAGTCATACATAAGTAAATACACTGTCAGGAGTTTTTATCACCAAGCACTGTAACCAGACAGCAAAGTTTCTGCTTGTACAAACATGATTTCCTCCATGCCTTCCCAAATTTTTCTCAATTAATCGGGTTTTTTTTCATTCCATATGCATCCTTAAGGAAGGGTTTTTTGAGAGCTCACAAGGATTACTCACTGAAAATATTTTTAATACGTGTGACTATAATCAGCAATTACACTTTGACATGCATGCATTCATGCACTCTCTATTACTGTTTTTAAAAAACTTACTAAATAGTCCAGGACCGAACCCCAAATTCAAGGCTGTTTGGGAATCACTCATATTTGCCATCCAGTCTATGACTGGATGGCTGGAACATCTTTTTTCATATGGAGAAATAACAAATATTAAAAAAAACCAAATCCAAGCATCACCATTCAGTCCACTATTCATATGGATAAAGTGGTTTTCATGAATCACTGGCAATAGTTTGTACATTTGTAATCCACATAATAAGATCCCCTAAATTATATTAAGTAGAATTTAGTCTTCAGAGTCTGAAAGCCTAAATTAGACTTTCCAATCATGTCATCCTCTCCTCAGCAGCTTGGATTCACTGAGTAGTAATGCTGTATAGGAGATAGGATATCAGCAGTGGGATTATCAGGCACATTGTTTTCATTATTCCTACATGTAAAAATCCACATTCCTTCATATTAGATTTTTCCAATCTTAACATTATGAATCTTAGCTTCATTTGTCTTAAAAAAAACCCCAAACCCAAACAACACTATTGCAAAGTGATGGCAGATCTAAGCAAAACCCTAGTTTACAAAGATCAAAACATTTTCAGAGGGTTTCAGGTATAAGAATAGTAGTAACTTGGTACTGCAGACAGAGCATGTTGCAAAGATGGTGTAAACAGATGAGCAACTTAAAGTAATAAAAGAAACTCAGACTATAATGTGTGCTTACACAAAGGAAAAGAAATTGATACAAAAAAGAGCACAGCTCTCAGCACAGGCAGATAAATTTGGAGAGATACCAAAATGATCTGGGCACAGTAAGGTGGAGAAAGCCAACAGCAAATGCAAAGAGCCAGAGTTCTTCAGGCTACAAGATAAACTGTGAAAAAACCACCCTGAGTTCCCATTTCAAAAGTACATAAGCTGCTTAGTCTGTGTCCTTTGCAAAAGTAAAAGAAGCAGCTGGCCAGGTTTGTGAAGGTGCAGAGGATGATAGGAGAGGACTGGAATAGTGCCTGGCACACTAATGGGCACCTGCATTTCCAACACTAATCACATGCATCATCAGTGGCAAATACTGCTTCTCCCTTCCAACAGAACCAAAGAATCACATTTGTAGAAACACTGGATTTAGAGTTTTAACCCTTAAGCTCCAGAACTTGAAACACAGGGTTTTTCATAGTGTGTAACACTCTCAAATGCCTTAGTGGGTGTAGAAAAGGATTTAGCAGAGACACCACATGGGCGGGACTGGGGAAAGCTGAGTCCCCTGTAACTGACAGGAGCTGAAGCCTTTGTGTTTTCCAAGGGCTCCTATCTGACAGTCATAGTGGGAAGAGAGAAACAGTGCAAGAAGGAGGCACACAATGTTTTCTTTATTATGGATCATCAGAAGATGCTTTTTCCCCCAGCTGCCACAGGGCTTCTGCACAGGCACTGTGCTTTACACACAAAACATCTGGAGCAAGTATGTGATCAGGATCCCCCGTGTTTCCCCACAAATTATCCCCCTGCATGAATATCCAAGGAGAACATGACAGAATGCAAATATTCAAATGTGGAAAATGCCCACAGCAAAACTTATTTACTGTTTCCAGGCTGGTAACTAAGCCCAAGGACGTGCTGTAACCTGGTCTCCATTTCACCTGTGGCCTTCTAGATCTCCTTTCATGAGAGCACAGCCTCCAGCTGCACGCTTGCACAGAGATGCTGTATTGCTGCTCTGGGAGGATGAGCTTACATCCCTTTAGAGCAATGACAGGAGACACAACAGCTTGCAACACAAACATACAGCTCCTGTCACAGCAGGAAGGCAGCGAGGCCAAACCCATCAGTGAGCAGCAGCAGCAGCACCCAGAAGCACCGGAGATGTTGGGTCCCTGGGGCCACCTCTGCTCATGTGCGGCCACCTCTGCACTGAGGACACCCAGAGCTGGGATGAACAGCCCAGTGAACCCACCCAGACATACACACACACAAAGACACAGACACACAAACACACACAGCCCCTCCCCCAGCCGTCAGTCGCTGCCCGCAGGCACCCGCAGCCTGTGAACACTGCAGCCCGGCCCGGGGGACTTCACAGCCCGCGGTTCTGTGTCACATGGACTGAACCCAATTGGTACCACGGGAAAAATGGCTTCAAAGAGTGCAGCTTGTCTGATAAATTGCAAATTCTTCAGTGGCAGCGGGAGGGTGGGTAAGGGGGGAGCAACAAGCAGTTGTGGTTTTTAAGGGCTTGGAAAACATCCTTTGGGTGGCAGGTGCTCCTGTGAAGAAATGACAGGCTCCACCAGACAGAGTGACTTGCAGGTTCTTCCTGCCTGGTGGCTAATGAGTTGGAGGCCTCTGTAGCCCATCACCTGCCCCAGAGCCACCTGCTCCCCACATCTGCAAAATCTGAGCAGAAAAGAGTCCTGTTAGAGATTTCACCTCTGGCTGGGATGGGGTGACTCCTGCTTCTGCTGTCCTGAAGGAAACTACACCTGACAGGAGCTGAGTCTCTGAAGTAGGATTTCCAACTCTGTGCAGTGGCTTTTGTCACCCCCAGAAAAGTTAAACTTCGCACACTTTGAAATCAGCTCTGGGAGAAAATAGCAACAGCTGAAGGAGTTCAGCTTGAAATTGTGTTACCTCTTGATCCACCAGCTCTGCATAGCAGCTGTGTGTGCAGACTCCTGAGTTGTTTGAAGGTGGTTGGGATGGCTTCAGGCTTTTGGCTTTTTTATGCAAGCAGATTTTCATGCTTTGATATCTTCTCTGACATGACTTTTGATCCAGCAGAGGTGATGCTGACACTTTTTTTTCGCTGGGAATATTTTATTTGTGTACAGTGATGCTGAAGGTTTGCAGTTGCCTGAGTTATTTTGAGGGAGCTCTTTCACTAAGATACTGCCTAATAAATGTGATGAAAAGCAAAGGCTCTGCTAGCTGCACACAGGGTACCTGTCATGGCCCAGACCAAGGTAACATGGGTTAGCAGGATGTGTTGACTACCAAATGTGATCCAGAAAGGCCAGGAGAGAAGGGGAGAGACTGGTCTGTAGATCTCTGCAATGAAAAGGGGCATTTTGGAATAGTCAGATTATTCCTCACAAAAACAGGGAATGATGTTTCAAACTGGCAGACTGGTGAGTTTTTGGAAAATCAAAGAAACTCTGGTGGAAAGCCTGCATTTTGCTATCACTGCTAGGGTAAAGCAGCACAGAGAATGAGGGTCACCAGCCAAGGAGCTCAATGTGCCTCAAGGAAACTCCTGCTGAAGGACTTTCAGCTAATTGAGAAAGTCAAACATCCATATTCCTGCTAAAAAAGAGGCTGCACTACCTTCATCAAGCATTTTAGCTACAAAGTGAATTGTTCATTAAGGCAGAAGGAATTAAAGGACGTGATATTTAATGGGCCAGATTGATGTGCACACTGATGAGATATGCTTCAAACTGATTAAATGTCTGGTTTGGCTGAAATGGTCTTTTTGGTTTTATTTTTATTTTTCCTTGGCCCATGTTATTTGTGATTTTTCTTGTTTGTAAGCCATGTCCTCTGCTGTCACCCCAAGCCAGAACTGACACCAGCCAAATTTAAGGTGCACGTAAACCAAAACAAAAACAAAGGAAAAGACAAAAGCACTCTATGCCCTAATTTAGACCATTCTAAGACCCATAGGAGCAAATTAATTTTGTGCTAATGCAATTGTCATCCTACCTAAAATAAATCCCAACCTGATTGCAGCCTGCCTGCTTACAGTGTAAGGACTCATCATGGCACAATGCAAATTATACCAACAAATTACCAACACAGCCAACCTCTGCACTAGCTGAAGGGGAGAAATGGGACTGCACACCAACATTTGTTCTTCCCTTCTGAGGTGGCATTTTTGCTTTTTTGGTGGGTTTTTTGGGGGCGTTGTTTTGTTTTTCTTATTTTTGGTTTGGCTTTTTTTTTTATGTATATACTGGCAGGAAAGCACGGCAGGGTAGAGCTGGCAGGCATTACAAAGAGCTAAGCTGCTCTGGATTTATACAACTTTTCCAATTGACGTAATAACCCAAGTGCAAGGCTCTGCAGTGGAACTTCCACCAGAGAAAATCTTGCACAGATTTACCTTATGAAGGAAAACTATCCAACCAAGCTAAATCATTTCAGTGAAAAGTGGTTGTAAGAGCTTGTTTACATGAAGCTGCTCAGAAAAGTTGATCTGAATTTTTAAGTGGATTAAACTGCATTAATTAAAGCTCTTTGTGGGAACTGTCAGAATCAAAGTGGCTTTTATTTGATTTGGTTTACTTCCCTTACAAGGCTAAGTCATATTAAGGTTGCTTTAATTGTGAAATAGGAAGTTTAATGCAATTTAGCTAATTCACTTTAGACTCCTGTCTTTAGTTAATTTTAATCAACTTTCTGGTTCGTATATAGGCACAAACAAGAAAAAATAAAGACCACTTAAACAGAAACACGTAAGAGTAACTTTGAGAAAAATCCAAATATTTCACTAGCACATCCAGGACATTATTATCTTCATCACCAGCAAGCTTTGGGAATTGCAGGTAACCATGTCATGGCCCAAGGAGACACACTAAGGAACAGATTTTCAGTGGTGAGCTCATCAGAGACAAGATGGCCAGTTCTGCATAAAAACTTTATTCCAGACTAAAACAAAAGATGAAAAATTAAGAAAATGCCCCTCAGCACTCAGAAAAAAAATGAGGGTTTGGGCCATAGGCTGTGGAGGGAGAAGAGAGCTGCCTGAATATGTGAAAGAAGAAGGAAATTTCATTGAAAGCTCTGTTGACCATTTCTTCATCCTTTCTCCCTCCTGAGCCAGAAGGTACAAATATAATGGTAAAATACTTCTGGAGGAGACTTGGTCTTCTTTGCCCTGAAAGCATCACACAGACATGTTTCAGGCACTGGTACAAGGTAACCATGCAGCAGCCTGAAGCTTGGAGATTTGGTACATGAGGGCATCCCTATGGCTACATGTGGCACCAGCCCTGGCTCTGCCAGCACTGAGCCAGGAGACATCTGCCAGGCTATGCCAAAATGTTCCCTGGGAATCTAAGAATTTAAGGTGAATCTTTGAAAACTGTCAATCCCTACCCATGCAAGGGATAGACTTGCTCTTATGATGACATCTTCATAAGACACATCATAAAATCATAGAATCATAGAATCAGCTGGATTGGAAGGGACCTCAGAGATTATCAAGTCCAACCCTTGATCCACTACCGCTGCAGTTCCCAGACCATGGCACTGAGTGCCACATCCAGTCTCTTTTTAAATATCTCCAAGGATGGAGACTCCACTGCTTCCCTAGGCATCCCATTCCAATGTCTGATCACCCTCTCCATAAAGAAATTCTTTCTAATGTCCAACCTAAACCTCCCCTGGCACAACTTGAGACCTCTTGTGCCCTCTTGTCTTGCTGAGAGTTGCCTGGGAAAAGAGACCAACCCCCCCCTGGCTCCAACCTCCTTTCAGGGAGTTGTAGAGAGTGATGAGGTCTCCCCTGAGCCTCCTCTTCTCCAGACTGAACACCCTCAGCTCCCTCAGCCCTTCCTCACAGGACTTGTGCTGGATCCCTTCACAGCCTCCTTGCTCTTCTCTGGACCTGCTCCAGCACCTCAATCTCCTTCCTGAGCTGAGGGGCCCAGAACTGGACACAGGACTCAAGCTGTGGCCTCCTTCAGGCAGGCAGTGCCACGGTGAGAGGTGTGTGCAGGGACAGGGTCATTCCCTGCACCAGGTGAATGATTGGAGCTGGGAACTGCCACAGTAAATGAGAGGGAGTAGAAGACAGGATCCTCGTGCTGCTGAGATCCATTTTAGTATTGAATCACACTCCAAATGGCAGCCTAAGTGAGAGCAGAGGTGGTGATTAGGAGGACTGTGTCTATTTGGAGCTGACTGTGTGCATGACTGAGCATGAAGGGCCTGATTATGAGTGGGTGTTAACTCCTCTCTAAGGGACTGAGAGGGCAGAGCTGAGGTGGCAATGATTACCTGCCACCCAAGGAAAGATATTGACTCCTGTGATGCTAAAGATATACTGTACTTAATAGTTCATTGGCTAAATGCATTCAAATGGTGGATATTGCTGCAGCCAGAAACATTCATTCACGTAATTAGTTTACCTTGCTAGTTTAATCCAAATGGAAAATCCCCCTGTAAAGCATTCTTGTGCTGGCTGTTGTGCTGATCAGCACAGTCGTTTAGACTTTACAAAGTTTCCTGCTTTTCCTCAGGTGGATAAAAGGACCTTTAATCCCCTACCTTGTCACAGAGTCTTGCCACAGCCATGATAGGGATGCTCAGCAATCTCCTCTGGATAATCTGACCCCCCGATTTGTAACAGCAGCCACTGAAATCTATGGAAAAATGAGCCCTTGTGTGACAGGGTTGTTACCCCTCAATGAGCTTAATTCCAGGTGTGTGACAGGGAGGACAGGAGATGCTCACCCCTCATCAGGAATCTTCTGTGTCACAGATTTGCAGTTATACCTTCTTTCCAGAGGAATCTCATCTACTTGCCTGTAACAAATATCTTCGGGTCACTTCCTCTCCCTTCTCTGGGAGTCATGAACATTTGACTTAACAAATTAATCTTTTCACTCCCTTCATAGGAAGCCAGGTACATTTATATGTGGAGTACGTGAGACAGAGAATAATAATAATAATTAAAAAAAGACCACAAAGGAAAGCATCTGATTTTCAAATAACTGTTCATTCATCAGAGAGGTTAGGCTGAACCCTTGACTGCAGCAGAGTAACACTTCTAAAATCCCTGTTGTACCTCTACATGTCTTTCTGTCTCACTAGTCCTGTTTTTCAGGCAACAACATTCAGAGCCTAGGCCTGGGTCTAAAATCAGCACTGACCCACACGCTTTCAGAAATTCTGTCCTCATCCTCCAGTGGTGCTTAGGAGGGAAACTGAACTATTTATCCCTGCAGCTGAAGAAATCAAACTGAATTTCTTTCTCTTCATTAAGCACCTGAAGTTTCAGGGTTGGGAAGGAGAGAATCCTCTGAGGTCCTTAACATCAGCAAAACCACATCATCAAACTTAGAATAATTTACTGTCTGGCAAGGTAATGCCCAACAAGGCATAGAAGTGTTGAACGTTTTGGGTTGCAAGGGGCCTTTACAAGTTATCTAGTCAAACTCAACCCCCTGCAGTGAGCAGGGACAGCTTCCTGACAGACCTTGAATGTTTTCAGGGATGGGGCATCTACCACCTGTCTGGGCAACCTATGCCAGTCTTTTACCACCCTAACTGTAAAAATTTTCTCCTAATATCTAGTCTAAATCTACCCTTCTAGTGACTCTGTTTCACAGGATCAGAGTTTGCATTTGAATTGGCACTCTTAATGCACTGGCACATGGCTTTAGTGGAAAGGACCCTGGCATGAATGTTTGATGCTAATATTATGCTCCATCACCTACACAGCAAGGAAGTTTAACAGCAGTCCGGGGTCATGCCAGCATTTTGCAATTGCTGTGTTATTCTGTTTGTTCTTTTGTCTTTTTGTTAAGCCTTCAACAGCAGGGCTGAGTTCTGGAAAGGGCTGCTTGGATGCCCACAGTCCTCCTTGAGCAGTATTACATCCTGTGAAGATCTCACTAAATACAGGCAGTACTTAAATTTCCACACACCATTTACAGTCATCCCCGGAAGGGTAATTCTGCTGCAGTCCACAGCAGGGCACCAGGGTCTCAAGCCTTGCCCTTCTGTTCCCCTGTATTTGCTTCTGCATTCTTTGCTATTGACCTATCAGATGCGTTATGGAGCCCTGCAATTATTTTTCCATTCATCATCTTTTTTCCTGACTCATTTAGCAAGCAAATACTTCTTGACCTCCTGTGCATTGAGATGCACAATCTGGCTCAGTGTGGTGGAAAGTGTGAATCTTCTGCCTTTGGAAACCCAGCAAGCCAAGTGCAGAGAGCAGTTATCCCCTGGATATTTTGTTCCAGTTCCACTCCAGTGCCTGCTCATATAAGAAAGTAATTTGGGGGGGGCTGGATTCATGCATGACAAAAAAACCAGTCTTCCTATTTCCTATCTCCAGGCAGGCTTCCCAGCAGGTATAGGATCAGTGAGGAGCCAAGGGGCTTCCTGGCAGTGGGCGATCAGAGCATCGTTTGAACAAGCTCCCTGGTACTGTCACATGGCTGCTGTGCCTCAGAGCAAACCAAAACCCCTGAGAGCCAGAGCCTACCTGCTCCTTGAAGTCCCTCCCTCGATGAACTGAGTCATAGCTGGGTCTAACCCCTGCAGTGCAAACCCAAGAGGGTTTGCATTCAGTCCCTGCATCCCCTCCCCCTCAAGGGTCTCACTGCTGTGTTGCTGTTCCTTTGCATTTTCCATGGACGTATGAGAAAACTGATGCAATAAGAGATTCCTACAAACTGGGATGTACTGCATGCACCAAATGTCTGGGATGAAATGATACACATCAAAACCTCCTTGCTTGAGCTGCCAGGGTGTCCTCAAAAGCATATTGCATCCCCACTGGCTATTTGTGATTGCAAGGTGGCTATTTTAATCACTGAGAGGCCAACCTTTTTTTTTTTCAGCATTTCTAGTGCAGAACAACACTGTTCTGGTGTCCTTCTTCAGCTGAAGGGCAATGTTTTGGGGGAGATGGAGGGATGAGCTTTCTGTAATGTTCTTTTGACGTTTCATGGGAAAGGCAGGACAGGGACATAGGTAGCTTTGCTACCAGGTAACAAAAGCTGCTACCCAAGAGAATTGGAATGAGGGTGAAAGATTGGAGAATGTTTCCAGAAGTAGGTACTTGTAGCACCTCTTTAAAGAACAGGATCTCAGTAAAGGTTAAAAAAGAATTAAAAGAAGCAAGTCCTACCCACTGCCCAGTTTTAAGGATCTGTGTGTTACTTGCTGATGAGATTTATGGGTTGGAGGCTAAATTCTGGAGGAAAAATGCTTCTCAAGTTGACTGAAGGCAATCCAGTGTACCTTTAGAATAAAGACATGTGCAGAGCCAAACCCTGCACCCACAAGTGGATGGCATGGTTCAGGGTCAGCTGTAAGACTCACATCTTTCTTTCCCTGAACCAAACCAAAGATTTTTGCCAGGGACTGTTCTGTGCCACTTCAGTTGGGCCCTAGGATGAAATCCATGGATTAGCTTCCATCTGCTGACAATTACATACAATCTCTTTAACTGACAGCACCAGAGGCAGTGGGTATAATCCAAAACAAAAAAGGTTCCCTCTGAACATCAGAAAACATTTTTTTTACTGTGGGGGTGACTGAGCATAGGCACAAGTTGCCCAGGGATGTTTTGGAATCTCCATCCCTGGAGATATTCAAAAGTCATCTGGACACAGACCTGGGCAACCGGCTATAGGTGGCCCTGTCTGAGCAGTGGGGTTGGAACAAATTACTTCCAGAAGTCCTGTCCAACCTCAATGATTCTGTCATTCAGGCATATGGAGACTTACTACATATCAGCTCACTGGGAAATGGTCACCATTAACCTTCTTTCAAGTTTGGCCAAAAGACTGACACTCCAGTCAGTGACTGATCCAGTCAGTCTGAGTGATGCCACAGCCAGGGTGCTCATGATGAGCACTCAGGGACCACATCATCAGTATGTAAACTCAGATCTTTGTTTGGAGACCGTCAAGATGGCAGATAATTTAGTTATTAGATTATAATTTTCTAGCCTGTGGACCTGTAAGCTGTGCAGACTTCAGCTGGGAGAAATTAAGATCCCAAAAGAATCAGTCCCATATAAATCTGGCACAGCTGGGAGTTGAGTGAGGGGCTCTTTGGCTCCCTGTTTGGCTGTTCCATAATGAAATGTAACAATATGTTTAGATAACAAATGTTTAGATAAAAAAAGTAACTTCATAAAAATGGCACCTAGGTGCTGTCAGTATGTGTTCTCTGTGGGTCTCCTGAGGCATATGTGCTGAGTCTCAGGACCGTGTGGTTTTTTGCTCTCTCTTTCCTGTAGCCAGGGATGTGCTAGCCATGTTGTGCTCAGCTCTTCTGCCTCTCTCACAGTATTGCCAGTTAATGTCTGATTCCAGAAGCTTTGCAGTTGGCAATGTTTTAATAAGCAGAAAGAACACAGCTTGATTCTCAGGTAACAGGCTGAGCTAGCTGTGCTGGCAGTCAGAGAAAAAAACATGGTATTGACTTGAGCACTGAGTGAATTTGGAATAGAAATTGTGGGGGAGGAATAAATGTGGCATACCAGGATGTCACTTTTACACTTTCCAGATGATAACTGCACTTTAATGTGGAGAATCTCCAACAGTGACGTCCTCTTTTAAGCATCCAGCATCCATGCTTGTACTTGGACCTCCTGCAAGCCCCCTGCCTTTCCAGCTCTGCCTGACTCACACGGTGTATTCTTCACAACAGGCACTGACACAGGCTTTGTTTATGAGAGTTACTCATGTTTGTTTCCAAGTTAGAACCATCATTTCATCAGGAGATGGCTGGGTTAAGACAGAAGTTTGCATTTTTGGGGCAAGGACACCAAAAAGCACTCACAAAAAATAAAAGTTGCAAGCTAAGTAGCACACATCTGGCTGTGCTGCATAAAAAGAAGTGCCTTGAAGATCTTTCCTTGCCCCTCACTGCCACATCCTTCTGGGCACCCATAAAACCAGAATCCAAGAGAAATGTATTCCATCTTCTGCTTTACCACTGACCAGGGTATTTATTCCTAGGAAATTAGTGGATCAGCTGACATCTCAGTTGGCTCAGATATGTGGGATGTCACCAAGTGGTACTGTAGAGGAAACAGATGCAGGGCATGGCCACATCTGAGTGTGTGACATTGTGCCCACAGTGCCCTGGTACAGGGAGGAGGGGGGCTGTGGCAAACAGGCAATCCAAAGGCTGAAAGCAGCTTATGCCCTTCTGAGTGGAAGGATCAGTCCTTGCTGGCAGAGCCCGTGGCACTGAAATATCTAATTTACGTTCAGGAAAGGGTGAAAAAGGATTAAAAGCAAGAAATCAGGCTTTTTATTTTTCTGGAAGAGAGAGGCAGTTTGATAATAAGCCACTCTCCCGTCGGCAGCTCAGAGTGATGAACTTCCAAGAGCCACATCCCTCGGGATAACACTCTTGGCGAGTGAGGTCGACCCTCTAGAAATCTTGTTAGAGTGTGAAAGCAAATGTCTGTGTGTGAAGGATGCTGAAGCCTCTTTCAGAGTGTGAGGGGCTGACCCTGCAGGGAAGGATGTTTCACAAACCGACCTGCACTGGGATACTTCCATCCCCAGGAGAAAAACACCCTCCCCTCTCTTCACTGCTTCTGCTCCCAGAGGCAACCCCTCTCCTCCAGAGCTCCAAAGACATGTCAAAACAAGTGTCTCTAGAAGACATCAAATCACTATTTTATGAGGCCACGTTTGACACCAAAGATCAAAACCAAGCCTACGTAAAAATCATTAGCAATATATGATTCGGGGAAAAATCAAAAGGGCAGTGAAAGCAGTTATTTGTTTGCCTCTAAAAAGTATGTTTGCAGCCTGATTGTAATAGTCCTGCAGAACCAGAATATGAAAATAACCAGAAAGAAATCTCTGAATACAATACTTCACCATCCAGACTTTGCATAATGTAAACAGTGAATAAATGTTTCTCATGGAAAAGAGGTAAATGAGTTATTTTTAAAATTTATTTTAATGGGTACTCTGTTATTAATAATATATTTAGAGAATTATTTTCAGCTGTGTCCCTAGATCGTAAAATAATTACATGCTCCAGGACAGCAGTAAAAAGATGAGGAACTACATATATCTTAGTGACCAGTTCTATAAATATTCTACTAAAAATTAGTAATCATTGTCATAGCTGGCTCAAGAGAGACTTGTTAACTAATTATAGATCAAGCTTTGCATTAAAATTAAAGCCATTTGCAAGATATTACAGCAAATGTAATGTTCCTGAGAGATAATAGATTGACAGTCTTGGAACCTCAAGTGGCTGTTTAACCCCTGCAGCTCGATCAGTGCAAAAACAAGTTTTCAAACATAGTCTCAAACTGGACTAGGTAGAAATAGTACCTAACCTCAGCTGGGTCATTCCTTGCCCATGGAGTCTGTGACCTCTTAAGAAAACCCAGTTGGGGTGAGCAGGTGATGGGTGAGGTCTGGTCTGAGATCACACCACACACTGCAGAGACCACCAGGACATTTTCACACTTTGAGCAACCCTGCCACACTGAAAAAGCACTTACACACTTTTTTCCTGCCCATCCTATTTGGGACATCACTCAAAATAATGCTGAACCCATTGAATTTCTTGGTCTGCAGACCCTGCAGCAGATGTGCTCATCACAACACAGACTGTCCCCGTAAACTCCTCAGATATTGGAAGATCTTGGCCATTTCTGTCTGATTTTGTGCTTTACAGTACTTTGTGTGATGGGACCTCAATCCATGATTAGTAGCCTTGCCACAATATAAAAAACACAGAGCAATCAATATGCTCCTCAAAGCTGTATTGCAAGAATGTGAAACTTATTTCCTGTTTTAATGCTGCCACAGTCAAGCAGATTTAGTGCATTACATGGGCCTACCAAAAAGACTTCATATGTATTTTAAAATTGTGGAAATGAGAATTGTGGAGCATGAGAAAATGAGAGAGAATACTCACAAATCAATCAGACCTTCTTGTAAATCAAAGAAAGAATGCCTAGGATTTTACCCTGGAACAAAATCTGGGGCTGAGTGGATGAAAAATGTTAAAGTTCAACAAGCACAGACAGGAATCTTTACCACCTTGCACTACAGCTCAATCACTAAAAACAAAATAATAAAAATAACAACAATAATAGCAAGAATAATAACAATTACAATTACAATAATGATAATAATAATAAAGCAATACACAGTGCAACCTTGAACATCAAAAGGACCAAGCAGGCTGCCAAAGAGAGGTGGGTTACTTCCACTTGCTTGATGTTTTTACTCTAGCTAAAATATTATTAATATTTTAGTATGTTGACTGCTGCATATTTTTTCTGGACAAACACCTTTAAAAACCAAGCCCATGAAATACAGATATAAGCCTGGTTGCTCACTGACTGAGATCAATTGCTAGAGAGAAAGCTGTGGAAAAAATGGACAAAAACATGAAGTCAAGATATGCCCTTTTTTTTTTTTTTCATTAATTTGCATTGAATTTTCCATTTACCTATAGAAAACAGAGCATCTGATTGCAAAGAAGCTGGGAGCTAGACTGTAGCATCCAATTACAAGTAATCTGCATCACTAGATACTTCTTTATGTGCCTGAAAACTATTTTGAAACAACAGAAATTAGTTTACTGTGTGCATTTACAGGTACACAAAGAAAGCAAAAATTATGACTGAGCTAGAATTCAGCTCATTATTTGCTATTGTGGCATTAATTATTGAACAGATTCTTATGATACTGTACAATTTAAATCTGCCACTAGCAGTAGTCATTCTTCTGAAGTGAAACCTTAAAATGTAGAGAAATAGCACAACCCAGTGGCTTATCAAAGAATAAACCACCACATAGAGATCAAGTGATACAGACAGTTTGTGTTTTATAGAAAGTCTGGCAAATGTGAGGATGGGAAATTATTCTAGGGTCAGGTAGAAGTAAGAGATCTTTATTCAAATCTCTTTTCTTTATCCAAAATCACTCTAAAAAACTGCTTCTAATTATGCTAGCTATAAAGCCCAGCTGTCACTCCCATGGTATTTTTGTAGAATTATTTAGGATTGTTACTCAAAAATACTTTTTGAATAACACTTTTATTTTGAATAATTTATGCTCTAAATTGTTATTACTATAATTCTATTGCTGTCAAGAATTATTCTGTGTTTCATTCTTCTCTTACATATTTGCTTGGCTCTGCTTTTATTCTCTTGTATAATTTGCATATATCCCAGCAATCATCTGAAATCTAGCTACACTGGCTTACATCCACCTATTTATTCCAAGAAATAGTTGGTGTCTGACAAAAACATACACCCCTACCATCACCATTCCCAAATTAAACCTGGGTGTTTTATACTGTGCTAGAGCAGCACAGGAGAGGAAAGCATCAGCTGCATGGGCCCCAGCCTGTACACAGGGAGGGATAATTTTGGGGGGGCATCTTGTAGCACCCACTGCAGTTCTGGTCCTCAGCTGTGCAACCTGAGGGTCTTGTTGACACCTTTCTGGCTCACAGGTGCAGATCTCCTCACCTGGGTAGGAGGGATGGTGGTGTGGTGGGAGGGTGTTGCATGATGGAGTCGTTTAGGAAGATGGGATGCATTTGGGAGTGCCCTGGGACTCAGGACAGGGAAGGGCTCTCCCATGCTTCACAAACAGTACTTGTCTGGGCCTGTCCATGAGACAAATATCCAAACAGGACTGTTGGACACCTGAAAATGGAGCCCGTGCATGTTAGCACATGGGGAAGGCAAACACTTGACCAAGTCATTAGGAAATACAGTAGAAAACACTGTGCCTTAGTTTTGGCTCCCCAAGGCAAACAGCATATCTTAATTCAGGAAGCACTGCCCTTTTTCCTGGGATGAAGTGCTGACCCCATCCCTTCACAGATGATACAGCTCGGGTGTTCAAATCACAGCAAAACCTGCACAGAATCCAGAACTGGAGTATGGACATGCCAGCTGGGAGGAAGGGAATGGGAATCCCTATTGTCAGTGAAAATTTTTGAAGGAAAAAAAAAAAAAACCCAAAAAATAAAAGGTGATGGTGTCATCAAACATAATAAAAAAATCCCTGGTGGAGAAGTGGCAAATGAAAAACAATGGGAAAAAGCCCTTGAGCTATGCCCCTTGTACCAGAAGTCAGGTCAAAGAGCCTTTGTTGATAGTGTAGCAAACACAGGTCCCCAAAGCTAGAGAGGCATAGATTTCCCTCTATTGATTAGAGGAAACAATGTACCTGTCCTAGATAATTTCCTAAATTAATTCTACCAGAAGATGTTAAAGATAAGAGGTGACCTTGCATGCTGAGTCAGGGTGGGAGACAGGGGGCAGCTGACATTGCCAAGTCCTCTACACCTCAAGTCTCTGAATCTGAATTTTAGCACTGCGTGTGGTTTAGCCACATCAGTTTCCCATCACTGCTAGTCACATGAGTAGCAAAAAAAGGGAATAAAATAACAATAATTAAGTTTTAAAAAATTGTGAGTCAGACTCTGAGCTGTATTTAGTGCTTTTAAACTTTGGTATAGTCCCAGAGAAAAAAATGAATGTAATCTGTTGGGATTTTGTACTGAAAAAAAGCAAAGGTGTCAAAGTCATTGGGGATCTAGGGGTGCCTTTAGAGACAGATACATACAAATAGCCAAAGGAAAAGCTCAGCAGCACTCTGGGCTCCAGGTGCTGATGGGTTGCAAGCAGCATTGCTTTCATGAGATGTAATGTAAAGGCCACATGACACTAACTCTGGAAGAGTGATAGATGTCATTCTCAGTTGTATGGTACCAGCAAAGAGAGTCTCAGCTGGCATTATGCATGAGAAAGTCCCAGACAGTGACCCAGCAGCTGGAGAAATTAATACCTCAGAAATTACGACACCTCTGATGGTGACATACTCAGAGAGAGCTTTAGAAGGAGGGAAATGTCAGAAATCAGCTGGACATTGAACCATGGATGGTTTCCAGCTGGTACATTGGATGTGCTCCTCTGTTTTGAAGGTGTGTTGGGATGTTTATCTTTGTCAGTGTTGCTGTGACATTCACTTTCAGGACTGAAGAGTGTTTCTTGGATGTCAGAACAGAGGGAACAGACAATCTTAAAGCAGTAACATGGTGCATTGCCTCTGCACAGAGGTGAAGCAGTGCAGAACAGGAGTCCTTGCAGAAGGTTGCTTAGAAATCCCTCAAGATTGAAAGGCAACCAAGGATGGAATTGCTTACTGTGGGGTTTCAAGCTGAATGTAACCACCTAAAATCAGGACAAAAGAAAAGGGAAGGAGCTCTTCTCACACACAAGACCTTGGCAGCTCCAGTTTCAGACTGTGTGAAGCAGCCATGCCACTCACATCCTTTCACTCCTCTAAAGCCTGAATGTTGCCTTACCCAAAATCCAAAGTTTGCTTCCCAGTAGTCCTGCTCAGTTACAGCCAAATGTCAGAGATGCCTCAGTTTGATGGGCTTGAGTTTACAAAACTTCAGGATTAAACACACACAAGTCTATGGGACCAGATAGGATCCACCCACGGGTAGAGTTCTCTTCTGGCAGAAGTTCTCCCCAAGGTATTTTCCATCATTTGCCAGCAGTCCTGGCTAACTGGAGAGGTCCAAATACAATGCTCATATACAGAGGCTGGAAGGATGATCCAGAGAACTACTGTCAGCCTGACTCTGGTGCTGGGGAAGGTTATGGAGCACATCAGCTTGAGTGCCATTATGCAGTATGTGCAGGACAACCAGGTGGTCAGGCCCAGTCAGAACGGGTTCAGGAAAGGCAGGTCCTGCTTGACCAACTTGATCTCCTCCTATGACAAGGTGACCCACTTAGAGGATGAAGGAAAGGCTGAGGATGTTGTTTACCTGGACCTTAGTAAAGCTTTCAGCAGAGTTTCACCTGGAGAAACTGGGATGCTCATGGCTTGGACTGGTGTATACTTTTTGCTGGGTAAGAAACTGACTCAGTGGCCAGGGCCAAAGGGTTGTGGGGAATGGAGGTGGTGGTTACTCACAAGAGGTGTATCCTAGGACACTGCATTTTGGGTGGTTCTGCTTATCTTTATCAGTGATCTGGACTAAGGGATCAAGTGCACCCTCAGTGTCAGATGTCACTAAATCATTGCCATGTCTTGTCCTTCAGCCTGGCAGGACTGTTACCTGAAGTCCTTATTACCAACAAAGTAATATCATATCTATGCTCCTCCAGCCTATCTGTAGCACTTGCTAGAGTTTCTTGAAGAATGCAGTGATTCTGATGGTGAATGTGTGGTGCTGAAAGTTGCAGATTCTAGAAGCCTTTTCTGCATAGGAAAAACTTCAAAATACAGTTCAGCTTCTCAGAGCCCTAACCCAACCCCCTGGATTTTACTCCTTCTCCCTTTGCCAAATCATTTATTACAGGAAAGAAGATTATTTCATTCTATTCCTTGCCTCATCCCTCATGAACTTTGTCTTTTCATGTGTATATTACATTCGATTTTTGCCTTCGTCTCACAGCATCTGAATTTATAAAATTTAGGGTTTGTAATGGCTTCAGGCAGATAAAATATGTCATTTACAAATGCCCTGGACTGTGTTTGATATGTTTCCCTTTCTCACTCAGAAGGTGAAGAGTTTCAATAAAATTATGTCCTTTTTCTCTAATTTCCTTCCTTGACTCAGTCTTTTCACTCTCCTTGAAAGCAGAGTGAGTAAGTACTTGGGGACTGTGTAATTCACTTATAATTGAAACAATAGACCATAAAGGCTCCTTGAGAGCAATTACATCTATCGAGCCAACGAGTCAGTTGTGCATTTGCACTAAGTCCAAGTAGTAAAATATATTTATGATTTTTTTTTTTTAATGAAAGTTACTGCTCACTTAGTCTTTAGAGGCAGCACAATGCATCATGAGACAGGGAAGCTTAAATGTGAATCTACATGAGCAGTGTGCGTGACTTGTCATGAAAAAAGAGCACAATATGCTTTGTCTGGGCACGCTGCATCCAACCAAAGAGTTGGTATGTGTGTAATTAGAACCAGTCTGAGGTGTAATGGCTAATCTATAAAAACTAAAGTAAAAATTAAAGTAAATTTGAGACAATGTTTCACAAGCCTAGGCAGTGAAAAAGAGGATAAACTGCATATTACTAAAATTAGAAGAGCTTCAGTTCCTTTGTTTGCTTTTATCTTCAGCTAAATCACAACCTGACACTGCTGACACGTTTAGTTGAGGGCAGAAAAAAGCAATTAGACTGCATTAAGCCATCCATCCAAGAGGGATTCTGGCCAAATAAAATCCTATGCAAGGTGCTGGACTACAAATGCAGGAGCCTGGGATCAGCCCCTGTGTCAGAAACATGAGTGTGTGCATGATCCAGCTATGTCTGTGTCCTGTGTAACCTCTAACCCCAAGCAAGCCATTTAGCAGATTCCAATACCCAAATGGTGTTATACATACCAAGGAGAACAAAGTGCTCTTTTTTTTTTTTTCCCCTCTGCATCTCTGGGGCCATCAGAAGGACACCTGCTCCTTCATTAGGCAGTACAGAGGCTGTAAACTCCATAGGGGCTTTGCAGAGGTGTAGCAGCCCAACACACCTGCAGCATTTAGGAATTTAGCCTCAGGTTGAAAGAGCCAATCCTCCTTGGACAAGACAGAGCCAAGTTCCAAATATATTCAGGGCCTTACTGAGTTGGAGCCTAGAAATCATATGGCCTCAGAGGCTTGGAGTTCCACCCAAGCCAGGCAGCTCCATGGAGTACCTGCAAATCAGTGCAGGAAAGGCTTCCCACTAACCCGGCTGAGCTGCTTCCAGCATCTGGACCCAGAGCCCACATCTCTCTGGAGGCTGCTCAGATTTCTCTGCTGCACCTCTACAGTGTGGCTTTGTAAGGAATCTGTGCTTGATGTGCTTCACATGATGAGGCTTGTTCTTTGCTCTGCCAATATGCTCTTTTCCATGGTGAGTGTTTCAGGTCCCTTTTAAAAGGAAGCATGCATTAAAGTGCTTTTCACAACAAAGATAATTGAGTACATGTACAACATCTATCACAATAAAAGCCAAATCTCAGACAGATACTAGGGCACCATCAAAGTAAAAAAAATAATAAATAGAAGATCATAAAGCTTTCAAGTCCAACCCTTTATGCCAGCACTAAATCCATTAAAAATATTCAAGTGTTTGCACAGCACCTAGTCCTACAGAGTATGGGTACTGCTGCAGCACAAATAAAACTTCCAGCTATTACTCCTAAAAATAATTATCAATGCTGTCATTTGTAGCTCCTTCTCTCTTTTTAAAAACTGCCTTTCTTATTTTTTTGCTTTCTGAAACCCTTTATATTTTTCTATTTTTAAAATTATCAAATAATTGAAAAGAAAATTGAATGTTTTTATAACAAATATGAAGTAACAGCAAACGAGCACATCCCATCCAGGTTATAAAGATGAGGTTTATAATGGCAATGCTGATAGATCATTCCTGTTACCACCTCAGCAGGGCACCACCAGAACATAGTGCTCCACAAAAATGACAGACAGAGCAGTACTGAAAATAACAAGAAATTTCTCAGTAGGCCTGATTGTTTTTACTGTTACATCAATGAGCCAGCCATCCTGGTTTTCTTAGTTTGCTTTTTCATTTGGGTTGGTTTGTTTGGGGATTTTTCAGAGATGGGGAGGATTTTTCAAGACAATGTGGGTGCTTTTATCCGCAGCATTTAAATTTTAATGCTTCCCCTGAATTTTGGGGGAGAAAATACTATTTAAATGCCAGCTTTACAACACAAAGAGAAGAGACAATATAACATTCATGAAGTCATATATTCTTTAAGAGAAACATAGGCTTTTTACAATCTTTTAAGGTTTCTTTCTGCTTCTTCATAGAATAGCAGCAAAAGGACAGGCCACCTGCAACTGTGGATCCATTGAGGAAGGGATGGAGCCTCTTAGCACTTTGATGGATCCAGGCCAGATTCTGTATTTGCAGTGACATTGATTCAAAACTGATCAGTGGGTTTGTGCTGACAGAGTTAATGCTCAGGAAGAAAGCCACCAGTCACCAATCTGGGGACCTCATCCAAGCTTGTGTGTCAGGTGGCCAACCCCACTGACCGTCAGTTTCTGAATCCTACAAGCTGTTACTTCCATGAGCATCCCTGCCATGAGCATCCCCGGCTCCTCCAAGCTTCAGAACCCCTTCCTGTACTGGCTGCTCCTTTGCAGGCATTGCCAGAAGTTTATGAACTTCTTGCAGACACATTGATCTGCTGAATTTAAAAAACAAAACAAAACAAACGAACAAGCAAAACACAGAAACCACCTTAGAGCTCAAAATTTCTTGATTTGGAGTATGTAGGTCCCTCTCAAGTTTCTGAACGACACAATATTTAAGACAACTCACACGGGGTGTCTCAAAGACACGAAATGGCTCCACCCCTGCACCTGAAGAGCTCTGTTCATAAATAAGCTAAAGTTTACAAAACAACTTGGCTGCAAGAAGAGTGTAGTGCAGTGCAGTACAGTACAGCCATTCCACAGACACCAGGAAGAAAAGCACAGGTAAAATGGTTTTCATGAGCTTTTTAAACAAGACAAATCTGGGGTACACTTGCAAGAAGCAGGAGTCTTGAAGAGCTTGAGCTCCTGTTGCCCTGTTGCTCCTGTTGCATTTCAATCCATTAATTGATGAAAATGAATTTGTGAAACCTGCAGGTGTGATGCATCTGTCTGTGCTTCTGTGTGTCTTCTGCACTCCTGCACACAGCTTGCAGACACCCAGAGTCCATGGCCTACTGTGACTGAACAACAAATTGGGATTAGGACAACTGATGTAAATTGTAAAGCCAACTGCAAGATGCCATAAGTGTCTTGCAAAGGTCACATTCCCTTCTCTTCAGGCTTAAACAAAGCTTTGGTCAGGAATGTCATGTGCCTGCTGACCACAGCCCCACTTCTGCTCTCCTGCAGGGCACAGTGGAAACAAACACAAAAATGGGCAGATTGAGGCAGTTCAGAAAATAGCAATGTTTGTTTTGACAACTCCTGACTTCTTCGGCATGAGTTGGTAGGATTTTGCTTGGCTTTAGAACCAGAGTTTCAAAACTCATAATGCCCAAAACGAACATGCCAACAAATTAACACCATTTCAGATGTGGAAAGAAGCTAACCAGAGTAGGAGGGTGGAGGACCTGAGAGATTTTGAAGAACATCCCTAAGGAAGAAATTGCTGCCCTTTCTTCAGGATACTGTTTTGATTCCTTTATGGTTGTTACTGTTGCATGTTCTCCACAGTCATTGGATGTAAGATAATAAAAAACATTAACACAGTGAGAATAGGCAAACAATCAAAATACAATTTATCTGCAGAGGGGGTCTAAAATTATGGAGAGAGGTTCTGTGCTTTCACTTCTTACTTCCTTTTCTTCAGGCTGAGGAAATGGTGTGAGCTGCACCTGCCCTTCAGACTTTCTCTTGCATCTCTGTCTCACCAACTTGCTCTGTGCTTCTGATCCTTCCTCACAGAAACTGCTGCTGACCTGGCAGCTCCTACCTGAGAGCACAGAACTGCAGAAAAAAAGCATTTTTTCTGTTCCCTTACCCTGCCTGATCCCCTTGACCTTTGGCTGTGAATCTGGCTGGCTTCCAGAGAATGAACCTGGTGATAAGGGAAGGCGGAAAGGATTTGGAATGCAAAGATACAGTGTGACACTGGGCATCAACACGGAAGGTTATGTCACTGCTGTGATGCTGGCATGAGACCAAAGGGCAACGAAGTAGTACAGACTCAACCATACAGTTGCACTTTATCTCAATTTTTGGAAATGGTCACACTAAATATTCAGTTAAAAAAAAGAGTAATAGTGCTAACTGAAGAAAAAGTGGAAATTATTGCTTTAAAAACATTATCAATGCAAATACAGTGGGAAGTTTAAAAATATCCTATAAGATCAGAACAGAGTAGGCATAAAAAATAAAAATAAAGCCACCTCCTGTTTCTTGCTGCTAGAACTGTCTCCTGCCCTGCTGGGGGGACTGACAGAAGGCAGGGAATTGGGCAGGCTCCTTGGGATCCACAGTGCAAGAGGGGAACTCAAACCACAGCACTTACTCCAAGGTGTGATGAGAGGTAACTCTGCCCTTCAAAAATGCCTGCTAGCCTCATCCTGAGTTTTCATAGCCTTACCAGTAACATGCCCCAATATACATAGGTATCTTCCTAATTGCTAATTGTTTCCTAATGCCTAAGCAAGGTTGCACTTAGAGTAAACACACTCCTATGTAGTCCTCGTGTCCTTGGCCTGGGGAACAAATGCTGAGTATCCCTTGTGTAGCACTGTTCTCTGTTTGGAGCCTGTTTCCCCATCCAGGTTTGATGTTCTCTTTGGAAAACTGACCAACTCCAATTCAGTCACCCTTTCTAGATGCTGCTGTCTTAAATCTCTTAGCACTCCTGTCACCCTCACTGAGCTCTCTCCGATATACACAAATGTATGCATGCACATATGGACATTACTTAAAAGTAAGTGTACTCAAAATGGGACACATTCCCTAGGAAAGGCCTTGCCCCTACTAAATAGAGTGGAATAACAGCCTTTCATCTCTTATATGTGACATAAATGAGAATGGCTCAAAAGCATCTTACCTGTTGGCTTACATTCAGCCTCTGATCTAATACAGCCCTGTGCTCTTTTTCTTAACTATACTGAGGTTACACCAATATTCACCATTTTTTAAAAAATATTATTTCATTTTTTTTCACAGGTGAAACACTTTTCAATCACTGTTACTGAGTTTTAGTTTCTCAGTTACAGCCTCTTTCTCAATGCTATCACAGTTACTAGAATTCTAACACTGTCTTCCAAAACACTTGCATCCCTACCCAGAATGTTATTTTTTGCAAAATGTGAAGTCGAATGCTCTGTATCACTAGGAAACTTAGCAACAAGAACATCCAGCCTTCTGGAATTGGGACAGACCTGTCAGCCCCCAATGACCTTGATGGTGGAATGTAAATAATTTATAAGTTCTCTTTCAGCATGCCTTTTACAGGCAGTGACACTCCCAGCCTTGTAGCAATTTGCTCTGAACAAAGATGTTCCTCCTTCTCAGATATTTAGCTCATGCTTTTCTCCAGCTGGTAGAGGCCTCCTCATGTCTGATCACAGAAAGTGGCCTCAGGGACTTGATGTGCTGGATTTTGTCTTGCTGATCCAGATGATGCTGGGATATCATCTGGATTAAGCAGTGCTCATCTAGACCAGTTTTCTTTGTCTGTCAGGAAGGACATTACACAGGGTTATGCCAAGATTTTTACTACAGCCAAGACAAAACTTTATCCACTGGGATAAAGAACTAAGCTGAATTCATGTGATATGTCTCATTCTTAACAAATCCACGTTGGCTGCTTCTCATAGGCTTATAATCCCCTAGGGATAAGTAAATAATTAGTTTCAATATCTTCCCAAGTATCGGAGCTGCAATGTTTGATTTACAGTTGTGGGTTCTCCCTTCCCCTGTTTCTTTAAAGACATAATTTAAAACAAATCAGCAGAGCTGCCATGCAGGTTACACCCATACAAATGGATGGAACAATGCAGGAAAAGTTCCTGGGCACTGGGGCTGAATCCTCCCTATCTCACACTTCAGGAAGAGTGATGGCTTTCTCCTGCCAGCTCGTGTTTTCCCAGATAATGCCTGCACACCATGCAAGAGCTACTGCAGTCTGGATGAGGCCATCCTGGTTTGGACAGTAGAAGTTTAAAACTATACTGTAGCCAACCACGCCAGTCAGCCCTGAGCAAGAAAATGTTCCAAATGTTCTTTATTCTGTAGATTTTGCTGATGGTGTTTATTTTGTAGATTTTGCCTCATTGCCAGGAAAAAAAAAGAGCAGCAGAATACTTAGAGATCTGAAATAATTAACCAAGTAGGTAAATGTAGGAATATGAACCACTTCACCCCCAGTCATTTTGGGAAATGATGGATGCAAAAGGTTTTTGTGTCTTTCATATATCCCCATCAGCAGGGGTCTGGCGGAGTAAAACAGCAACACACAGAGTCCTTTAGGACAACAGCTCTGTGGCTGGGACTGGATCACTGCTCTCCATCCAGTTTGTTTTCTACACCTGAAGGTTTTGAGAAGAAATTTGGATGGGGTACAGCTAACTGCAGCGATTAATTCACAGCCAGTCTCTGAGGCTACATTAAGCAATGTTTCCCACAATGTTTCCAATTAATTTTTAGGTAATAGTGGTGCATGGCATTCTGCAGAGAATGGTGAAGGCTGGTAGAGGTCCATCCATCAAAAAATTATGGGAACCATGGTCTCCATGGTGTTCACAGATGTTGTTCTCATCTAGGGAAACATTACAGAGAAAAGTTAACATAGCAAGACAAAAGATACATCAGAGTAAAGATTACTAGCCTTATAATTAAAAGAGGGCAAAAAGCATATCTATTCAGCAGAGACAGCTGAGCAATAACTAAAGATAATATAATTACAGTCTAAAACCAGGGTTTTTTTTTATTATTTTTCATTTTCCAGTGAGACTGATGACTGTATTGCAGAGGACTCAGAAGTGAGCGGAGACAATGATCTCCAGCAAAATCCTTCTGACACGTGTAGTAGCAGAGCAGAAGTGTGACAAGAGTGAGATGTGATGGCAGGTTTGACTCTCTAGGATGGGATCAGAGCAGAGGCAAAGCCCTAGTGCAGATCCACGTGCAAATTCTGCTCCAAATGGGCACACCAGCCCACAAAAAGGCAGCTGACAATAAAGTCTAGAATAAGACAAATTAGAACAATCAGTTGTAAAAATAGAGAAAATTCGGTGTTCTGAGTAAGGGACTGAAGTATCAAAGATTTTTCTAAGTAAGTTTTCTTCCACATGCTCCCCATGTGTGAAACAGTCAATGAAAACTTCTCAAGGGCAAACCTTGCCTGACCAGCCCCATGTGATGAGCTGAGGGGCAGTTTGAGAGAAAGCTGAGCTTCCCAGTTCAAGTCCTTTGGCAGTCTGACCACAACCAGGCACTGACCGGGGCTGCCGGGGGCTGTGTATGGAGAGGCCTGGGCTGCCCCGTGCCAGTCCCAACCGGTCCCATCCAGTCCAAGCCAGTTCCAGCCGGTCCCAGCCGGTTCCAGCATCCACACCGCAGGACACAGCTGAGCCCCTCAACCAAACTGGGGGCACTGGGGGAAGGAAGGGGGGAAAGAGGTTTCTGAAAGGGCCAAAGGCGGCAGAGGCAGAGGAGGAGGAAGCCAAGGAGGGAGCAGCAGCAGCAGAGGGAGCCCGAGGGAAGGAGGAGGAGGAGGAGGAGGAGTTGGAGGGCAGAAGGTGCTGCAGTCCCGGAGCAGGGATCCCCTGCAGCCCTGGAGAGCCCCCGCTGGAGCAGAGACCCACCCTGCAGCCCGGGGAGGGCCCCAGGCCGCAGCAGGGGGATATTTCCTGCAGGAGCTGCGGCCGTGGAGAGCCCAGGCGGGAGCAGGTTGTCCCTGAAGGACTGCAGCCCGGGGAAGGGCCGGCGCTGGAGCAGGGAGAGGTGTGAGGAGGGAGGAGCGGCCGAGAGGGGCTGGGATGGACTGAGCGCAACCCCCAGCCCAGCCCTGCGGCCCTGGGGGAGAGGAGCCGGGAGGGAAGGGGTAAGGGTGGGGATGGGGAAATGTATGGGAGGAAGGTGTTGTTTTAGTTTTTTGGGGATTGTTTGTTTGAGGAGCGGCAGAGAGGGGCTGAGATGCTCTGACTTGGCTGAAGAGCCCTCAAGGAGGGGCAGCAGAAGGGCAGGTGCGGATCTGTCGCTGGTGACCAAGTGACGGGACACATGGGAATGGAATAAAGCTGTATCCCGGGAAGTTCAGGTTGGACACTGGGATAAGGTTCAGTAAGAGGGTGGTGAGTCGCTGGAACGGACTCCCCAGGGAAGTGGTTATGGCACCAAGCCTGTGGAGTTCAAGAGGTCTGTGATTCCATGAGTGTCTGGACAATGCTGTTAGTGCTATGGGTTGGATTCAGGTAGCCCTATGAGAAGTAGGCAGCTGAGTCCCATTCCACTAAGGATGTTCTATGATTCTGTGACCATAAATTCCATTCCCACTCCCTGTGCCACTTGGGGGGAGAGTAAAGAGTGAAGCTGGGCTTCAGAAAGGTGAATGGGAAAGAATAATTTTATTTTTTTCTCTTTGTTTCTGACTACCTGAGTCTATTTTAATTACCTCCAGGTGAAATTAATTTACCGCAAGTGGAGTCTGTTTTTCTTGTGATGATACTTGGTAAATAATCTCCCTGTCCTTACTTTACACTTTTTCATCTTTTTCTCTCTGCTGTCCTGTTGAGGGAGAGCGAGAGAGAGAACAGCTAAAGGGGTGCTGGCTGCTGGCCAAGGCTAACCCACCACACCCAGATCAGATTGACTTCAGGACAACTTTCATGTCAGTCTCCCACTGCAGTTTCCCCTGGAGCTGAGGAAGCCTGAGCTCACCAGAGGAGGGAAGCTGAGCTGCAAAACTGGAACTCTGGATCATGGGGATGCAACCAACAGCTCAATGTCCAGCTGCAAGCTGGCAAAGGACAACCCAAAAAATCCAGCACAGGGCTCCAAGCACAGCCATCGGCAACCAGGAAGGTGACACAAAGTGCACCCTCTGCAAACTGGCAGGGGATTGTAAAGTGGAGGGGGGCAAACAAGAAGAGGGGGCTGACATAATGAATGGCTGCACTTCTACCAACAGAGACAGACCATGAGAAACCCAAGGATGGGGCCAAACCTCATCAGGTTCAAGAAGGAAAAGCACAGAGCTCTGCACCCAGGGCAGAAGAACCCCTTGCATCAGCACAGGCTGGGGAAAGCTGGCTGAGGAAAGCTGGCTGAGGAACAGCCCTGCTGGAAGAGGCCCAGGTGCTGGGGCTGAAGCCATCTGAAACAAGAACCAGCATCTCACTGCAGAGAAGGCAAAGTGCAGAGAGGACTGCAGGTAAGGGATGGGATCCCTTCTCTGCCTGCCACTGGCAAGGCCACTCTGCAGGTGCTGAGTGCTCAGGGGAGGATTCTCACTTCAAGGAAGATGCTGAGGAACCAAGCATTGTCCAGCCCTGGGCTACCACGGTGGTGAAAGGCCTCAGGATCATCAACCACAGGGAGAAACTGAGGCACATGGACCTCTTTTCTCCAGAAAAAAAGCTAGGAAGAATCTATGAGCTGCCTACAGCTACCAAAATGGGAGCTATAAATACAGTCAAGAAAAACTTTATCAGTATTAGGGGACAATATAAGAAAGAGTGAAAGCCACAAAAAGCAGCATGGAAAATTCTAGCTAGACATGATGGTGAACTTTTTCACTAGGAGGGTGGTGAAGCCATCTGACCATGACTGAGAGACTCCATGGATGCTTTAAGTGTGTAATGACTGGCAAGGCTGAAGGGACATCTCAGAGACCTGTAGTTTGCAGCTATGGTCACAAGAAAATGCTATCATCCATCCAGCCTCTCTGAGAAACTGTGATCACATCTGACTGACCAAGTTCAGAAAAGACAAATTCAGTACGGACTGGGTAAAAGGAAGAGCTTTTTGAAGGACCATGGGAATGGAGCACCTATTTTATAATGTCCCGTTTCATAACAAGTCTTGTTTAGTCTGGCAGAAGAGTGGCTGCAAGGGAACATGAGTGCTTTCCATAAATACAGCAGGGAGGGAAACACTGGGGAGAACTATTTAAGTGAAAAGCCAGTTCTGGTGCAAAAACAAGTGGTATAAAGTGACCAGGAAGAAAATTAGTCCAAAACATGTCTAAGCAGGGATGTCCTAAAGCTGCCTAATAGCTGCAGTGTGTTAAGGGGGGGACATCCAAACTACTGACAGAGTTTGACAGGTTTTGAACTGGATCATGTGGCTGTTTTTAACAGCAGATGGTGGGACTCAGTCACCCAGGAGCAGCTCTGCCTCTGGCCCTGCAGGACTGGTGTGTTGGAGGGCAGAGATGCTGCACCTCCCCATGCTGTTCTGCCATCAGGACAAAATTACACTGCTTTTAAAACTGCTTTAGTAAACACAGTCGACCGTTTTCTTTTGCTTTCACAAATTTCTTGGTAATCTCAGCACTGTTCTTCCTTCTTTGTTTCCCTGGTGTCCTGGGGAGAGACTGTAGTCCAGCCAAAGGACCAACGCCTTCTGTGCTTTATCCTCTATTTTTTTCCAGCACCATCTGACAATATGTACAAGTTATTCCCTTGTCTTTATCTCCCTGTTCTCTCATCCTTATTCCTTATCTTCTGCTCTGTGCTACACCTGCTTCATCTTTTCTGTCATCCCAGATTTCTAACTTCAACTCCCAGCTCTTTTTCCAGCACCATTTACCACTTTCCTCCCAACTCTTCCTGAAGAGGGTTTGATATTACTTACCTGCAAATTGATACTACATAGGAATCTATACCTACCAGATTCTGTGTGGAGTGTGTGCCTAACAAGAGTGTCATATGATGGAGAACATGAATGAAACAAGAGCAGATGTACATTGATAAATGAAGTGTGGCTCAGGGACCACAGCTGCTCATTTCTATGAATGAGACCATCAAAGACTCCAGGAGAATTGTAAGGTGTGTGCTGAGGGGCCATAGAATCAGCAAACCTGAATTTGCCTTTCTTTTTGAGTTGTCAACCTCCCAGCTGGAAAAAAAGTCCTGGATTTACTGTCCCTTGCTACTTGGCTCCTTCTATGTGTGACTGTTGTCTGGTGTGTTCAGTGTTCAAAATAGTTGCCAGTGTGCTCACTAAAGAGCAAAACACATCCTGCTCTGAAAAGCATGTCAGCTAAAAGTCAAGCAGAGAAACACAATGATTATGTGCCCTAAAGAGAACACTTAAGGTCTGGTCAAGTGGATGCTCTCCAGGCTCTGCTGACTGGAACTGTATTGATTCCAGTGGGATTGACCTCCTGAAGGCACAAGCAGCTTGAAGTTAAGCAGTCACCTAACACCTATGACATGGCACTGAAGTTCTATGAGCAACTGAATCCAGCTCTGTGTGTCTTAATCTGGCACTGAATTGCCCCTGAGCAGACCTAGAGTTAAATACTCTCATATGCAGCTGAAGAAACCAAACAATCTGGTTTTGCAGGCTCCAGAGTTTCAGTGAAACACTGGCAACTTGCTATTGATTATCCGCTGAATACAACACAGGCCCAGAGCAAAAGAAAACACTTATGTCTCCAGAGAGGAGCAAAAGCAAAGTCTGAGTGAAAAATGATAAAGGCAGGTGACTGTTAATTGATTTATATCACAGGATACAGGGGCTGGAGACTTTGATGCTGTAAGAAAACAGTGCTAGAAATGTCCTGAACTGAAACAGGACCAACTTTGAAAGAAAACAAAGTGTTCACTGGCTCAGAGATGTGATATTAACTTGGCTGCTGATTCAATGGATCAAAAATTGCATTGATCTAATGCCTCTGACTTTCCACATTATGTCCAGGCAATCTAAACTAAGTACAGCTAGACTGCAAGATTGCTGCCTGACAAATGCTTTTTTTTTCCTTAATGGAAAATTTTGCCTCCATTTTTCCAATGGTCCAAAACATCCTCTGCTTCCCACATTGTGAGAAGAAAACAAAGCTCAGCTGTCTTTGGCCCGAGATGTGGCGACATGCCAGAAAGTTTCTCAAGTTGTGAAATGTCTCAAATCAACACATTCTACCACTGAAGAGAGAGGAAAAACAGTTTCTAAACCATATGAAATATTCATGGCAAGCATCTTGTGAGATACCATCTGGTTAGATCAAACCAGAGCAGAGCTGATAGTGACATGGAAACACACTGGATAGAAAGCAGGATGATGTCACTTGAAGTTTCATTTTTTCATGACCTACAAAATACCACTGCAAAACCAGGAAGCATCACTTCAGGAACAATTATCTTTTCAAACAAAGAATATTCCTGAAGAGAAATGTTGATCCTTTGGGTCTGTTATTAGGAAAATCATAATGTGCTTCAGATAAGATCACACCTCTCATGAAGGCATTGACAATTTAATTGCAATTTAATATTTGCAAAGTGCCTACAAAAGAGAAAACAACCCCAAAACTACTGGACAAGCATTTCCACAGCAAGAATAAACAAAGGGCAAACCCTGGTGCAGACATCGTGATCTCCCAGCATTTTGCATTTATATTTGTAGAAGTAAATATGTCCTCTTTTCCCTAAAACCATTGTTCACAGGGCATAGAACTGGCACTTGGAAGACCTGAGTTATCCTCCTGCGAGAGCTACTTTAGTGATATATGACCTTGAGACAAACATTTTCGTTCTGTTACTGCTTCCCCTCCCCCTTTCAGCCTATTGCAGACAGAGACAGTTTTACTGTGCCTTATACAATGGGGCCTTTAGGTGCTATTGCGATGTAAATAGTGGCAGCACAGGTGCAATTGCAAGTGGAATATGGCTTTTATTATCCAGTTACAAGGTCACTGTTGGGTGAAAGGATTGCTGCATAAAACATCACCGAGCCACCAGCCTATGGCTGCCTCACAGTTATATTATAATGTTATTTCAAAGGCAGGGAAATATTTGAGGCTTTCCCAAAACTGCCAGGTTTCCAGAGCGTCAGAAGTAAAATGGCTCCGTGCAGGTGAGTATGAACACAAAGGTGCTTAAACTGCTGGGGCCCTCCCTGTCACTATGGTTTGCAATTTACCCATTCCTTTTCTGAAGGTTAACTGAGCTTTGTGACACCTTGGAGGATAAAACAATATTGTACCCAGTTCTGCAGAGGGGGAAGATGAAGGAGGCAGACATGAAATGGCTGTCTTGGAATGGCAGAGCTGGGATCAGGACCAGGGTAATCTCCATTCACTCACTACCCTGTGTACCTTGTGATAAAATTAAAATGCTACCACTTTAACAGCTGTGTCAGTCACACAGTATGGGTTCTGCACTGGCTTTGAAAACCAGGGAAGAGAGCATCAAATGTTCCAGCCCACTTAATTTGAAAGCTGCCTATAATAAACCCTTGGGAACATGTGAAACAGACAGGTCAAATTACATAGTTACACAAATATCACTGGATTTCTGGCATTTAGGAATAAAAGGCTTTCGTCTGTTTAATTTAAAAGTGCCAAAAACATGCATGCAGTATGTTAAATCTAACATTAAATGCTTTTCTTTTTATATTTTCCAAAAGCTTAACTAGAGAGAATTTATACACAGCACGACAAAACTTTCCCTTAATAACATAAATATCTATGCATAAGTAATTTGGCACAATGTGCCGTTGCAAAACATTTTATATTGAGTAAAATGACAGTTCTTATCTGGCCCTTATATAGAAACCCTTAAAGAAACAATCTATCAGCCTTTAAAAGCCCTCTCTATTCCTCACTTTCCCATCTGTCTTATTTATAGCTCTCCTTTGTGAAGCCCTCCAAGATCTAAGAATAAAAAGTACTCATAAAAACCTCTTGTGAGCCGGGATTTGAAGTCAGCTGTGCTTGTGGATGTTATGCATATGAAGGAAAGGCTTCCATGCAAACTAAAAATCAACCCTATGTCAGTGTCCCTGTCAACAATTCTGCTTTAAACCAGCACTCACTCAAACTCTGGATAAATGCATGAAAACGTCTCTTAGCCTTCCTCCCACTTCCTCCCATTTTCGGCAGGCAATTCAGTGCATGTGTGAGCAAGGATTCTCTCTCCCTGTTTTCCCTTATTGCACAATTGACTTTCATGGGCCTCTTTGGCAGCTCCAGCCCTTTTGGAAAGCAGAGTTTATTCCTCCCCTCCTCTTTCAGCCTGGCGTTGAGGACGAGCTCTGTGGCAGGGACTGGATGCTGAAGAATGTCAACGCCAGAAGTGGTCTTTGTCATGGAAATCAGGCACCGGATTCCGCATTGTCCCTACAGAGGGAGAGACTTGCTTTTTTTGTTACCTCTCCCTTTCTTCGAGGTTTCATTTGAACGGGTGGGCTCTGGCTCTCTAATGCCTCCTGAGTGCCAGATCCATCCTCAGGACTGATTTCTCCATCTCCTCCCTCACCTACCTTTGTTGTCATTACAGCCTTATCTTGCCATTTTTAAGATTTTGTGGATAAAAATGCCAAATAAATGTATTTTATATGAACTTACTCAAGGCAAGGAATGTACCTACACCAGTGTGTGGCATACAAGCATTGATAACACCATTTATCCTGGGAGGAAAGGAAGTACTGTCCCTGCCAAACTGGAGGGCAACAAGAGATGCAGGAAGGAACCAACTTCCCTGGGGATTTGCTGGTGTCATAGTGATATACATACCCTTGGTAGCATATGTATCTATACCCTTCCCAAGAGTTTGCAGTTCTAAGTCTTCCTCTTGATTTGACTGAACAGGGAATTTGTGGGGGGACCACTAACACAGACATTGCAGTTTTCCACCATTACAAATATGAAAGCCCAAGTTCTGGTGTCTTAATATGGAGCAGCTCATGTCTGAGAGTCACACTGGCCCCGGGTGGCTCCTCAGGTTGCTGCTGACTGGTCGAGCTCATCCCTTGCACAGAGCTGGTTACAGTCAGCCTTGTCCTTTGGAGATTGGAAGAAAAGAGACCCATCAAAAAGCGAGCTCCAGCAGAGCTGGCACCAACCATAACTGCTGTGCAAAGCCAGCAGATCCACACGTGGGCTCACCAGGATGAACTGGCACTACCCTCACCAGGTGGGTCAGCACCAACCCTTGTGCACACCATGCTGCACCTGTGCAAGAGGTGCCTTGCACCCCAACACGCTGCTCTGAGCATCACCAAATTTGAGCGTTTCCTCAGCAGTCGGAAATACTAAATCCAGGTGGGCTGATGGAAATGAGTACATCATAAATTCAGTGATAATTAAGAAGCTCTCTTTAGAATTATTTATTTATTAGATCTCTGCCTTCAAATGAGCAGGACCCAGACCATGTATGAGTTTGCCCTGCAGATCCTGGTCTTGTGGTAGGATTTAAACTGTTTTTTTAATGCTTTGAGAGAAAGTTATAATGAATTTCAAGGGCAGGGGAACTGCATCCATGACTTTTTATCCACCTTCAGGAAGGGTTTGGTGAGTCCATTTCTGTACGTATTTCTGATAAATACTGAACTGTATTTCTGAATATTTATTTTAAAAAAACATTTGAAACTTGTTCTGGAGTTCTGACAGATAACGTGGCACACATAAAGTACACTGTGTGTAGGGTAGATGAAAGACACAGCCTAAGTTCTAATTGATGGTGTATTTAAACACCATGCCCTCACACTTATCTCAGTGTACACCCTGCAGTACACACCGTGCTGTTCGTGCACTCACCTTTCACAAAACAAGGTACAAACCCAAAGGCATCTGCTCCACCAGCCTTGTGCAGAAGGTTGCGTGCTGCACGTGCATAACCTCTCCATGGCTGACAGTGGTTAAAGGATTTACACATAAAAAATTTATGCACATTGTGCACCGGGGCACTGAGATGTGCAGCTTTCCCTATGCAGTATACAGGACATGTATGGTATCCGTGCCAAGTATTTTTTTGAAAGTAAATTCCCATATGCTCCCCAGACAACAGGAACATGTTGGAAGTTGTGTGACTGGGAGAGCAGCTTGGTCCTCAGGGAATGCTGAAGCTCAGTGAGGTAACACAAACGATGGAAGGGTGCAGGGGAACTGCGAGGGCAGCAGCACGGCCCGTGCACAAGTGTGCAGAGAAAAGGCAGCGTTTCACGTGTCAAGATTTTATTTCCCATGATGGAGAGAAGGGAGGAACTCGCCTTGCTGCAGAGTATGAACGCACATGTCCTCCCTCCCTCCTTCCCACCCAGGGGCTGGTGGCCTCTCCCTCTTCTCTCCCTCTCCTCTCCCTCTCCTCTCCTCTCTCCTCCTCTTCTCCCCTCCCCTCCTCTCCCTCTCCTCTCCTCTCCTCTCCTCTCCTCTTGTCCCCTCCTCTTCCTCTCCTCTCCTCTCCTCTCCTCTCCTCCCCTCCTCTCCCCCTCCTCTCCCTCTCCTCTCTTCTCCTCTCCTCTCCTCTTTCCTCTCCTCTCCTCTCCTTCTCCCCTCCCTCTCCCCTCCTCTCCTCCACAGCAGCCCCGTGCGGCGTCTCTCCCGCTCCTGCCCCACATCCCTCCAGCTCTGCTCCCACCGCCTCAGCTCCCTCGCACCCACTTCCCTCTCCCTCCACCTGCACGTTCCGACACCACCCACCCCGCCCTCCCTCCCTCCCGCATCGCCCGACACCATTCCCAGGGCTGCAGGGGGGGGGTCGGGGAGGTGAAAGCCGCGCCCCGCACACTGCTGGTGGCCGCCAGCACACGAAGCGCACAGGGTGTGCAGGTGGACATGCACCACGCACGCATACCCCATACCCCACACCCCGCGCAGCATCCGCCACGCACCCCCTGCGCACCGGGCACGCCGCATAGGGCACCCCCTGCACACCGAGCACCCCGCACCCCCTGCGGACCGGGTACCCCGCACCGGGCAACCCCCGCGCATCGGGCACCTCCTGCGCACCGGGCACCTCCCGCGCACCGGCCACTCCGCAGCGGGCACCCCGCATCGGGCAACCCCTGCGGGACCGGGCAGCCGGCACCCCCTGCGGACCGGGTACCCCGCATCGGGCACCCCCCCGTGCGCACCGGGCACCCCCCGCACCCACTCCCCTGCCGCCCCTCCCCCCCCGGTCCGGGCACCACGCGCTCGGCTGACCCCTCGCGCTATTGATGATGTTTCTCCCCGCGCGCCGCGCTGCGCCCCGCCCACCCGCACGCACCCCGCGCTCATTGGTGGAGGCGGAGCCGGGAGGGGCGGGGCGGGGAGGTGCAGGGGGAGGGGCGAAGCGGGACGGCCCCACCTCTCCTGATGGCGCGTGCGTGAGTGCGTGATGCGTGCGGGGAAGGGGCGGAGAGGGGGGGGGCGGGGCGGGGCGCGCGCGGGGTGTAAGGGGGCGGGGATTGGTTGCCATGGGAGTGACGTCAAAGTGTGTCGGGGACAGGGAGCGGAGACACGGAAAAGGTCAAACTAAAGGCGAGGAGGAGACGCGGGCGCAGCCCGGGCCAGGCCGGGGCCGAGCCGAGGCCGAGCCGGTCCCGGGCGGCTCCGCGGGACCCGCCGGACAAACGAGGGCGGCTGTGGCGGCCGGGCGGGCGGGCGGGCCGGCCGGGTGAGGCAGCCCGGTCCGGGAAGCCCCTACGGTCCGGGCGGCGGAGCCGACCGCCCCCCACCCCCCACCCCCCCGCCGCTTCCCCTCACAGGTACGGGCGAGCAGCGCCCAGGCGGGGCCGCCCCGCTGGGGAGGCGGGCTGGGAAGCAGGGACAGGCCGCGGCCTCGGGGCGGTGAGAGGGGCGCGGGGAGGGGGCCTTGGGGCAGGGGCTGCGGAGCCGGGGACCGGAGGGGTGTCCTGGGCGGAGCGGTGTGCAGCCTGCAGCCCCCGCCGTGTGGGGGAGCCTGGGGAGGGGGCTCCGCACCCCTTTGGCTCTGGGGAGTGGGACGAGATTCTTGCGTGGAGGGAGAGGAGCCCCGCACCCTTCCCGGCTCGAGGGTCTCTTTGCACCGTACAAGCCATGTCCTCCCCCTCACCTCCCTGCGCTTTGACCCTTTTGACCTGGGAACAGAAGTTGGGCTTCTTTTTTTTATCTTTTTTTTTGTGTGTGTGGGCTGCAGGAACTTCTGTCCCCCGGCCCGGCCCCTGGCTTTGCATAACTTGTCTCCCCAGTTGACTGTCCCTTCTTCCCTGCACTTTGCCCTTGCCCGGTGGTCTGTAGCACGAGGGAGTGAAACTATTCAAGGACTGGCTTTTCTTTAGTGAGAAAGCTGAATCACAAAAGAGACAGACATACTAATTATATATACCTATATATATATATATATACGTACATATATATATGTATATAATTGCACACACAATCCTTTTTCCCCCGCAGTAGCCCAGTGCTGAAGTAGGATTCTGTGACAGCAAAGAACAAGGCCCTTGGGTGTGATTTTTTCTTTTTTAAGAAAACCCTGGAGTGAAGCTGTTATTAGCATGTAGAGTTTTGAATGCCACAGGCAGTCTGTTCATGTTCAAAGAATAATTTAGAGGAGCAGCTATGACTCATTAATAGAAAGTATTAGTTGCATGAAGGCAAAACCAGGTGAAGTTTCTCACTTTACTCTGTGACCTTGGATCAGTCTTGCTCCATCAGTCCTCTGTTTAATGGATCAGGAATAGAGTTGCTCTCCAAAAACATATTGTGAATAAATATGCTAATGACTGTGAAATCCTCTATAGTAATAACTGGTAGATAGTGTTGTTTCTATTGTAGAAGCATAGGAGATGTAGCCAGGCTGCAGGTGTTCTGCTTGCAGAATTTTTGTGTAGTAGGTACTTGCTTAAAGCAGTGTTTAATGACCTGTGATACTGCACAATGTGCAGTGTGGTCATTATGAACTCCATATTTTTATGGAGAGTTCATTGTCATGTGCTTTTACAGGGCTGCCATTCCATAATGCAGGTAGTTCATGGGGGTTTTTTTCCCCCCTGTTTGCCTAGAGCAAAACTGATGTCCCTTTCTGCTGCCAAGGAAACCTTTTAAATTTCTAATGTAGCTGATTTGATAGTTGACATCTGTCAGATATATGGTGCTAGATTTGGTGATTTTGTAGGTAAATCAGAGATACTCTGATGTGATATGATGAAGAAATTACTTCTGGTTTGTAACTTACTGTGATGCCATTGAGTTGTACTTGCCAGGGTTGGGTAGTTGCATTAACTTGATGCTATCTCAGGGGTCCTCTTTATTTGCAAGAAGGTACTAAAGAGGTTGACAGAAAGTTTTTTACTTGTGTAATGAGAGAATAATAAAATGGAGTAGTTCAGTTTCAGGAACAGTATTTCACCTATCACCTTCTATGATGCTCTCCATAGAAAACCAAACACCTTTTAGGCAAAAACTTCAATACAGGGGTCCTAAAGCTGTGAAGGAGTTCCCTGTCCTCGGTCACAGGCTGCTTTGAAGTGCAGTGAGGCCACTGCATTAAGAGGTGAAAGCAGCCAAGTGCAGAGCTGGGAGCTGCTGCTGTGAGTACTCACCTCAGGGAGCTAAGTTTTCCCTCCATACAGTTTTACTTTATGCTAACTTCTTTTTTTCTTAAGAAAACTTAAAGCTGCTCGGGTAAAATGGCAATTCTTGGTTAATTCAGAATATGTAGGTGCCCTGGAAAAAGTCAAATACCCAGTTTCATAGCTACCCTTAGGCATCTTTAATTTATGCAAGCAGGGCTCACCGGTAACTGCTCTAAGTGTCATTGACCTTAGTAGGTTTGCAGAGGTCATACTTTAAAATGGGTAAGTTGTGCTTGAACTATTTTTTTTTTAAGTAAGTATTAGGAGCAAGTATGTGTGTACCCCTTTGCATGCTTTTCCAGTTCTCCATTGCATTTTCTGCTTTTCTTTAGAGTCTTGCTTTTAAGTACTTCAGTAGACATAGAGTCTAATTGGAACTTATTTTTATCTCTCATTTTAGGAAGAAACATGATGTTTTGAAAGCAAATTGTTTGTTATCTTGGTAAAGCAGAGCAAACTGTGAGGTTTTACCAGCAGCTAGGAAGGGCAGTTTTAGGATCAGAGAAACTTGGCCAGCACAACCCAAATGTATGCGGGTGACATCAGCATTTTCCTGAGCCATTTATGCTGTTCACTTCTGTTGGTTCCCAGCAGTGACTTGTGCCTTATGTAAGCTTGCACTGTACATCCTGTCCTGCTGGTCTCATGCATGGAAATTCATTGGTGTTGTCTTACTGTAGGTTTTGAGAGCTGGATAGTTACTGGCTGCTTGTTGTCTCAAATGTCTACATGCAAATTTCTCACGAGCATGCTGAAGAGATCCATGCCAGGAGCATAATGCTGTCTTCCTAAGAGACATCAGAGGAACAACTGGGGAAAAAGACACAGCTGGTCCCCCTGCTCTGTTAGGTAATGAAAACTGTCTGTAACCACTGTGAAGTAATGTGGTGATGGAGCACATAGTGAGAGAGGGGTTTTACTGGGCAGAAGCCTTGATCCGTACCATACATGGCTGGAACACTGATAGCTTATGCTAAAACATAGGACCAAAGTTGCAGAAAAGCTTTGATAATATTAAGACTGTAAAATAAAGGCTTTTATATACTATTACTTCTTACTATTAGGTCTTCAAGAGGAGTTGTGCCTTCAGATACTGGTGCTTTAAACTTTTTCTTGTAGTTAGCATTTAGTGATCTATAATGAAAATGCTGGCACTTGATGATGAAATTGAGACAAACCTTTCCTTACAAGCTCTTAAACCCCAACACTTCTGTTTTTCTTGCTTACTAAATCTAGCTTGAACTTGCTGGTGTAAAATCCTGTAGTAATGAAATGTTTATACAGAAATCGGGCACCTTCTTTGAATGGTATCTAATGTTTCAATTTCAAAAATAAAACCTGTTTAAAATCTACTTTAGTCTCTTGTTAGTGCTCTAGCAGTCTGGGGGGAGCCAAATTCCTGCTTACCTGTTCTGGTGAATGTGGTTGTCTTTCTCTGGCACTATGGCTTGTTGTGAACAGCTGGAAAGTTTCCTTACAAGCAGTTGTGTACATGAGTGTACAGGGTGTACAGCTCTGCACTGGAGTTACACACAGAAGAGAAAAAGGGTTGATATGGAGGAGAAGCACATGTGGAGAGGAGTGCTGGTGTGGCCTCTGGAAGTAATGAAGAAATCTTTTCTGTGCCTTGCCACGGCAAGTGGTCTGTTTCACACTGCACAAAAAAATCTTAGTGTAATGGAGAGATGAGGAATGTAAGACTGGACAAGGAGACTGGTTATCTGAAAAGGAACAGGTACAGTGCTTTGACACTTAAAAACTAAACACATTCCTGCAAGTAAGCCATTCTTGCAGAGTTTAAGGAAAATAATGGGCAAAATATTTGAGAGAGACTTGAATTTTCATTTTGCTTAGGGAGTTGAATTATCAGTATTACTTTTATCACGTTATCTGGGAATGCATGGTCTTTTTCTAATTCTTTTGTTAATTTTTTAGGTATATGTAAATATCTTTTAAAACCATGTGCAGGAAAATGTACAGGAATGCAGTTATGTGCATTTTAGAGACTAGCAGCTGTAAGAATAAACCTCTTAAAAATAAAATTGTACTTCAGAAGCACCTGCTTGTAGCACATTCATGATTCCATTAAATTGTATTTTATTGCTTTACAGATACTTACGTGAATATGAAGGCCCACTTATGTGTTGCCATTATTCAATAGCCTTTTCATTCTGTAGATGTAAGCAAATAAAATGTAGTCTGCATGCTTAGATCTTCTAAAATATTTATAAGAAAGTTGGCTCTTGGAAAAAATTTCTCACAGGATGCAGTGGGTGTCAGGTCTAAAGGTCAGTGGCAGACAAAGTCAAATGAAGGCTCTTTTGGATTGTTTTTTCTACTTTTTATTTTAACAATCACTCTTTGTCTAAAGAAGCACAGAATCTTTCCTTGTTACTTTCTGAATTTCAAAATGCTATTGGGCATTTGCAGGTCCATTTGAACTTAAATGTTTTGTTGAAAAGTTTTTTTTTCTGTAGGAGAGGAAGGAAAAAAATAGTGCAGTTAATATATTCATGAACTCTTAGCTCGGAAGTTCCTGGTGTAAATCAAAAAAGCCAGATGGGGGTTTAAGCAACTGTCATATACAACTTAGGAAACAAACATTCCTGATACTAACAAAAAGGCCAGATTTGAACTGCAAAATTAATCCCAGCGTTTTTTTCAACACATGATAAAATTTGACTATAGCAGCCATAGAGTTAATGGAGACAACTGTCAAGTTCTGTGAAGCAGTGGATTGCCTAAAATAAAAATACCTGTAGGCTCACACTTGTATGTATCTACTGGTGATTAATGCTCATGCTGCAGTTTAAATGGCAAAATAAGCATAAGCAGTGGCTGACTTGGTCTCAGATCTATTTCCTATCTTGGTATGTAAATATATGTACATGCTTAATATGTGTAATTTATCTGTATTATATATATAAATATATTTAAAGATGGGAAATAATAGTGGGGTTTTTTTAAGTGCTTTATGCCAAAACCTTCTCTGTATTGGAGTTGATTTGAAATGTAATGACTGGGGAGTCCTAGGAAATAATCCTGCAGTTAATATTCACTGTATGTGTCAGTGACCTGGAAAAAGTGTACAGGAAGGTGCTGAAAAAAAAAAAAAAAGGGCTAAAAAATCCAATTATGGTAAAATATGTCAGAGACAAGAGGAGGAGTGGGCAGATGGCAGTCAGTATAAACAGGTGAATAATCAGTTTGAGAACAAGCTAAATAGACTGTGCAAGTGAGTATGCTCTTTGCATGCTGGTTGCATTTTTAACATGATGGGACTTTCCCTGTTGTGATCTATAGAACAGAGAAGTAAAAATCCTGTATCATATGTAATGGTGAAAGCATGCCTGTCTTTCTCAGAGGGAAGTTCTGGGATGTGTAGGGAGGTCAGTGCTTCCAGAACCTGACTTCATGTTTATCAGATCTGTCATTGGCATATATAACATGGACTAATAATGTTGAAATTATCTATAATCGTAGTAGTGCCCGGACAAAACAGATATGCTATGGGACAATAGTTTTTTTTTAACCTCTAAAATGGTCTAGAAGGCAGCAAGACGTTTTTGATAATGTGTCTACTTAATTTATTTTATCTAATTTGGCTGGAAACTTTTTGGGTAGTTGTCTAGCCTAACTTCACCTAGCTTGGTGATCTTTTCCAGATTGTTGCTTGAAGGCAGTGTTGGAGTGATGAAGTTAAAGAACAAAGGCATAGTTATATAGTTGAATCATTGATCCTGTAACACCTATCTCAATGCTAAGGATTATTAAAAAGCAAACAAAAAAAAAAAAAAGCCAAATCTGTTTCTTTCTTAAAAAAGCTTAAAATATCAATTTGTAATTGTTGTTCTGTTGTACTGCTGATCAGCATGTTGGTCAATCCATTAACAGTCCCAGTCTTTCCTTTTTATATTTGTTTCAAACTGTGTTTTTGTTTTTTTTTTTTTTTTTTTTTTTTTTAGAGGGTAAATTAAAACGGTAATGAACTTATCTAAGAAGAATACCCTGCTCCCCAGTACAGAGGCATTGCTTTCTCAGAGCTGGCACTGAGAGGAAGCAGAAGCCACCTTGCAGTTTAAGATGCATTTAGTACAGATAAGTTTTCTGTGCCTGAAGTTACCCTTTAGTAACACCATTTTCCTCCTTCTGTTACATCATCTTGGGATGTCTCAGTTTGAACAACACCGGTAGACTTTTAACAGCCCAAGAAGCTTGAAAGAATTAACTCCAAATTTCTGCAGAAAAGGTTAGAATGGTAAAGGAAAAAAGATAAAAATATTCACTAGAAGTGCCCTAGATAAGATTTTGTGTCTGAGGGCATGTTGAATCCTGGGGAAAGAGAAGGCTAAGCCAAAAACCTGTTAAATTCTTGTGTTTAGCACTGAATCAGCATGATAGATATCAAAGTGGTATTAGTAGAATTTGTAAGATTGTGGGCATTTCATATAAAGAATATAGAAATAAAATAAGTTGGTCCAAAACAAATTTCTTTCTGTGTCAGAGTTGTGTGGAGAATAAATGTTGGAAGCTTAACAGGAGTATAATAAATCAAACTGCCAGATGAGCCTCAGAGGAGTTTCTTAATTCAGTTCATTGTTTTCTCTGCAGATACAGCAGGGCAGAGCTAAATGCAGGGCTGTCACTCTTCTGAAGTTCAAAGTGTTTCTGAGTGTTCCAGAAGACTGAGCTCTTCTCTCTGCCTTATCTTAAACTGCTCGTTTTATCATTTGGAGTGTTCAGTGCACTGAGTACTTGTATAGGCAGAAATCACAGTTGAGTTTGCCTTTTGGGTGAGTGGGGAGGTATTTTGTGTACTGTTAATAACATAGAAAAAGCTTAAAACTTCTGCCTTCTGGAAAATACCATTTCCCACAGAAGATGCCCTGCTGACCCCTTGCAGCTTGGCAGAAAATGCTCCTTAGTGTGTGAGCTTCCTAAGCACATATCCTAGGATACAAACTGCTCAGGACTGCTGGCACAAAGTATTTTTTTTCTGTTTTAACTTTCACCAGACTTTCTCCTTGCCCCATATTCTCAGTACCAGAAAACAGAGGAGTAAAATAGGGGGCAGAGTTCTTTAGTAAGAGAGAAATTTGAAGCAGAAGGGTTTAAGTAGAACAGACTGAAAACTCTGTTCTGGTTTAAGCAAATGCTAACCACCTGCTTAGCTGCTGGTACCTGCAACTTCTAAGGCACATCACAGCTGTTGGACCTGTGGAGTCAGTAGTGTCTCATCAGTGTTAGCTTTGATTAAGATAAGTTACATTTGCTGTGAGTTTTCTATCACATCTTCCTTTCTTTTGCCTCATTCTTACTGGCTGGGACTGTGAAAACTTGTTTGTGGCTCTTCTGGGATATGGGAACCTTTGTGTGTAAAGAATATTGTTTATTCTTCATGCCCATATTCATTCTGCTGGCTGACTGGTCCATACTTGATATGTGTCATTACTTTTGCATACATTCTTTCAACATATTCATGCACTTAGTATCATGTGTAATGCTAACCTAGTGTTTTCTGAGAGTACCTTCAGCTTTTATGGAGACCACATGTGATATATTATTAGCACTGCTGATAAATTTGTAACTAAATTATCTGATTATATATGGATTATGCTTGTAAATAGATATTTCTCATCATTGTCCCCCAGTCTACTTCTTTTGGAGTTTTGCTTCGCTTAAGTGATTGCTTGGTAAATTTTAATCTGTAAAACTTTAACTTAAGACTAATCAATATTGCACTAACTTCTTAAAGGATAAATAAACACCTTTCTTCTGTCAAATTACGTTAAGACAAGAAATACTATAGGCAACTATTTCTTTAATATTAATTGGACAGGTGTCTACTTTATCCCAATAAGACAAAGGCTGTGTTTTAAAGAATATTTTCCTTGGTGGCTGTTTTATGATCCCCCTAAGGACACCTTAGTTTTCACATAGCCCTTTGCTGGGCTATGTTTGCTGGGGTAACTGAGCTGTCTGCTGACAGGATCAGGCACTTTCAGGTCACCAGAACACTGGGAATGTTCTCGGATCAGGGAAATCAGGGCTTCTGCAACCTGTCCCCAGTCTGTTCTGATTATATCAAGGGAGTATTTCAAGGAAATAGCAAGCAAAGTTAAGGTGATTTCCAGAGTTTTATGGAGATTAGTGTGCTGTATCTCTTGGCTTTATAGAAGGAAACTATAGCAGTTAAGAGCTTGCCATGTTCAAAAACTTGAATCAGCTGTGATAAGACAGATTTCCCTTAACAAGGACACTTGTGATATTTTCTTTGCTTGGAATACATCTGTTTTGACTCTTCCCTCTCATCTGACTTTTTTAATTTGAATTACTCTGTAACTTGAATAATCAGTTATTGCATCTGATTAATTGCTTTTAACATTATTAGTTACAAAATAAATGTAGTAGTTTATGTGCTCAGACATTATGCAGTTATACATGGTTTTTCATTTCATTTTTTGCTGTGTAACTTCTTTGAGTTCAAAAGCCTAGTAAAAATTTTACAGTTACTTTTTTCACTTTGAATGTGGTGACTAAATGACTTGTCTTGATAAATACACCAGTTGGATCAGGACCTGCTAAGCTGGTGGTTCAATTAAAAGTCAGGTTATGCCAAATATTAACCAGAAGCAGTAAAATCTTGGGAAAGCAGCATGAGTCTAGGTACTTAAACATTCCTTGGTTCTAAAAAAACTGAAGCTGTGATCCTGTATGTTAATGTGAAGTTGCATACTACAGTGTTGGGGAAAAGTACTGGTTTATTTGTTGGTTTTTCTTACACAACACAAATTTCAGTGTGAAGTTCCTTGTTGTAGTAAAGACTTCTTGCTTTTTTTAAAATTAAGAAACAAGACCTTTTATTTACACAGATGAATTGCTGTTGTGGGCAGTATTACTTCTAAATTTCTCTTAGGAATACCAGGAATGTTAATCATTAATAATTTTTCTTTTTGTGAAAAGGGGAGTATTTTCCTAGATCACCTGCTTTAAATAAAAATGTCAGTACTGGTTTTCTGTCAGTTTACTGGTGCACTACAAATCTTCTATTGCATAATTTTCCTGAATAGTATAGATAGTGTGTAATACTCTGTTAACTTGAACTCTGTGGATCTCTCCTTCAGTTATTTCCTCACCCTCTTGATTGTAGAGCAACCTCTTGATGGCAGAATCAAGAAGTTATTTTAGTTGTCTGGTTCATCTTTGCTCAGATCAGAAAGCTCAGGGGCTTTTTGATCATTGAAGACTGAAGCACTGCACTGTACAGATTGTTGGTAATTTTGTGATGTTTTCTGTTTAAGCTACAGCTTTTAAGTTAGAAAATATAATTAGTCTGAGGAGCTTTACTTTTTTGTAGTTATGCTGGAATTTGAATGATTATGAGACTTCATTGGTATACGGAGCTTGAGAGATACTGCCAACTATGATATTTTCTTGCATTTAGCTATGCTAAGGCAGCTGAATTTTTGTGGCTTTGTGGAAGGGCAGTGAGTTTTGCTCTGTTATTGGTGCTTTAGTTTATTTTATAGACTTATTGGAAGGCTGTATTTGCAACATTTCTTTAAGTGTGACTTTATTGGTCCAGTTGCACAGGTTAAGTTTTATTTAACTGTTTTCACAGAACATACTTGTCCTAGAAATGCTATGGATGATGCTTATTACTCTAGTACCAGTTACATTTTAATTCTTTACACTGAAAGAAAATTACAAACTGCACCTGAAATTTTATTTTTTTTTTCTTTAATAGATTTGATTCCTTAGAGGAATTTCATGTTATTACAACATTTTTGTAGAGCTAACATGGTCTCCATGGACATCTGCTTAAGATAGAACAGTTCTGCAAAACTGACAGAGAATTTGCAGCTGGTCACTCAGATAAAGAATAGAAGTAGTGGGTGTCTAAAAAGTAGCTTCCAGTAACTTGTCCCAGACTTGCAGGTAAGCAGCATAGAAGAGGCTGAGGAAAAGAGATGATTTACAGTCTCCAAACACTTTGAGAGTTTTCTTCAGTTACTTATCCTTCAAAAGCCTTTGAAACAGGTGACAACTATTGTGGAAAGATCTGTGAAGGTACCTTTTAGGTTTTTCAACAGGTGAAATAAATCTTAAGGGCTGTAGCATCCTTGATCTTCAAACCTCCTTCAGAGAACATCACGTGGTTTATGAACTGAGTGGGATAGGATTCCTGTAAAGAACAATATGTTTGCTTATTTCTTATTTTTCATGTATAAATGTGGTGAAATGAGTTGGGTGGCTTGAAGTATGGGATTTTTTTTTTGGCTCCTTCATTTTGGGGATGTGCCTACCTTTAAGGTTTTATTTTGGGCTCCAGTAAAGTTTGCTGTGTAAATTTGATTTTACCAGGTTTTTAATGTAGAAACTTCAGATTCAGTGATGGTTTTGTACAGAAGCTTCACTCAGAGGTTTGGCTTGCATCTCTGATGCAAACTTCTCTGCAGAGCTGATGAAGTAACCAATGCTCATGTGGTAGCAGCTGGCCACCAAAGCACCCATCAAAGGAACCACATCCTTGGTTAGAGGCTTTCACAAATATTTTTCAGGAATATTAGTATTCAGGACTGTGTTATACTGCCAAGTTATTCAGGGGAGAAGTTTTACCTTAGGTGCTTAGATGCCTTTGATGGCTTGGAGGCACTTTAGTTTATTCTTGCATTCTTTTGGTTGGTCTTTGTTTCATCAAGGTCAGGATGCTTTCTGGATTAATCTGTACTGCCCACATACGAGCAGGTGGTGTGTTGGTAATGTAAGGGCAGACTGCTAATTCTCTCCAGCATTTCAGAAAAGTGATTTCCATGTAAGTCCTGCTCAGTTGATTTCTGTACAGGTAGAGTCTGCTGTCTATTTGGCATAGAAGTCTGTGGGGACAGCACATGAACATACAATCTTAACAAACAATGCCTTGGGACAGTTTTCAGACTTGCAGCTGGGGTGAGCTCTGAGCAAAAGTATCCAAAAAGCAAGATAATGGTACCAGGTAGTGACCTAGGATTCCTCTTCACCAAGCTGTTTTGTTCAGTGCATTGAATGACTGCTTAATCTGTTGGTCCTAAGTGTGAGTCCTTCTACTCCTAAACTACTCCCAGACTGTATACTTAGTTGGTTCAAGTCTGTCACTAAAACTCTGCATTTTTAATGTGATAAGATAACAGTTCCATGGGCCATACTGTCCATCCTCTTTAGTTTACTATAATTTGAAAAGATGTATTTAATACTAGAAGGAAACAAAATTGAAACTTGCTAGGGAAAAATAGAGTCTTAAAATCTGTAGTCTATCCCTAAATACAAGGCATGCTTTTACATTGATTAAGAGTGACATTTTAAAAATTTAATGTTTAGAATTGCCTCATGAGAAACATTCTACTGCAAAAAGAACATTGAGTGATCTACAGAGGTGACCATGGGATAATGTTTGGCAGCATAATTTCAGTAGGCATAAGTATAAAAGCTATATTTTTTCTGTATTTTTTAAAATACTTGGCATCGGTTGTTTAAAATAGTTTTAACATTAAATATTTGTGATTTGAGGTGCTAGCTATTTATAGGAAAGTCTGTACTGATGTCATCTCTGGATAATTCTTTGTTCAAAGACTTTATTGACTTCATCATGTCTGAGGATAATTATATAAGCAAGGCTATTGCTGATGGAAGGGTATCACGGGAATAAATGAGGTCATGGTGTTTCCAGTATAGTGACAAACTTCTGGAGGTCTGGCCCAACAATAGGCTGAATAGGGAAGCTGGGATGCCTTATCCCTGGAAGTGTTCAAGAAGCAATTGGATAGGACTTGGAGGAACCTGGTCTAGTGGGAGTTGTCCCCATCTATGGCATGGGATATGGAACTAGATGATCTTTATGGTCCCTTCACTCTGAAACCATTCTATGATGGTTGGATGTGGTGATCTTAGGGTTCTTTTCCAACTGTGACAGTTCTGTGATGATTCTATGAACCTATTCAAAGCAGGGCTCTAATTAGCAGTTGGTGATATCTGCTCTGGCTTTGTTGTACAAAGCCATGGAAACCCCTGAGGACAGAGAATTCACAGCCTCTCAGGAAAGTCTGGTGCTTTACCACCCTCCTGGTGAAAATGGCCTCCTGGCCTGGATCAGGAACAGCGTGGCCAGCAGGTCCAGGGAAGGGATTCTGCCCCTGTACTCAGCTCTGGTGAGGCCACAGCTTGAGTCCTGTGTCCAGTTCTGGGCCCCTCAGTTCAGGAAGGAGATTGAGGTGCTGGAGCAGGTCCAGAGAAGAGCAAGGAGGCTGTGAAGGGATCCAGCACAAGTCCTGTGAGGAAGGGCTGAGGGAGCTGGGGGTGTTCAGTCTGGAGAAGAGGAGGCTCAGGGGAGACCTCATCACTCTCTACAACTCCCTGAAAGGAGGTTGGAGCCAGGTGGGGGTTGTTCTCTTTTCCCAGGCAGCTCTCAGCAAGACAAGAGGGCACGGTCTCAAGTTGTGCCAGGGGAGGTTTAGGTTGGATAATAGGAAGAAATTGTTTACAGAGAAGGTGATGAGGCATTGGAATGGGCTGCCCAGGGAGGTAGTGGATTCTCTGTCCCTGGAGGTTTTTAAGAAGAGACTGAATGTGGCACACAGTGCCATGGTCTGGTAACCACAGTGGTAGTGGATCAAGGGTTGGACTTGATCATCTCAGAGGTCCTTTCCAACCTGGCTGATTCTGTGGTTCTGTGAAAAAGTTTGTCATTATGTTCAGCTAGAATTTTCCATGCTACCTTTTATAGCCATGCTGCTTTCTTGTCCTGTCTGGTAGAGCTGAGAGGGTTCTGGTTGACTTGGTGTCATGGTTTAACACTGGACAGTTCTTAGTTGGTCCCTAGCCTTTTTTCCAGAGAAAAGAGGTCCATGTGCGTCAGTTTCTCCCTGTGGTTGATGATCCTGAGGCCTTTCACCACTGTGGTAGCCCAGGGCTCGGCATCCTCCTTGAGGTGAGAATCCTCCCCTGAGCACTCAGCACCTGCAGAGTGGCCTTGCCAGTGGCAGGCAGAGAAGGGATCCCATCCCTTACCTGCAGTCCTCTCTGCACTTTGCCTTCTCTGCAGTGAGATGCTGGTTCTTGTTTCAGATGGCTTCAGCCCCAGCACCTGGGCCTCTTCCAGCAGGGCTGTTCCTCAGCCAGCTTTCCCCAGCCTGTGCTGATGCAAGGGGTTCTTCTGCCCTGGGTGCAGAGCTCTGTGCTTTTCCTTCTTGAACCTGATGAGGTTTGGCCCCATCCTTGGGTTTCTCATGGTCTGTCTCTGTTGGTAGAAGTGCAGCCATTCATTGTGTCAGCCCCCTCTTCTTGTCTGCCCCCCTCCACTTTACAATCCCCTGCCAGTTTGCAGAGGGTGCGTTTGTGTCACCTTCCTGCTTGCCAATGGCTGTGCTTGGAGCCCTGTGCTGGTTTTTTTGGGTTGTCCTTTGCCAGCTTGCAGCTGGACATTGAGCTGTTGGTTGCATCCTCATGATCCAGAGTTCCAGTTTTGCAGCTCAGCTTCTCTCCTGTTGGTGAGCTCAGGCTTCCTCAGCTCCTGGATGAAACTGCAGTGGGAGACTGACATGAAAGTTGTCCTGAAGTCATGTTCTGTGCACCATTCAGCTTTTATCAAAGTAGCCCTCCAACTCTTCATGTGAGGTTGGTTTGGTACATTCTGCCTTTGAATCATTAACTGTTCATGGTTACCTTTGTGTCTGCATTTATGAAAATTAATTTAAATTGGTGTGTTCCATGTGCCTTCCAGAAGTTGGTGGAACTCCAAATCCTCTTCTGACTTTCTCGTATGTGTTGGGTTTTGTGATTGTCAGGAACCTTCTGTGAATGCCTTGACACTCTTCTAGATGATACTGTCAATTATATATAGAATATAGCAAAAGAAAAAGGAAAAATCTTTTAATGGTCAGTATGAAAATCAAATATTATTTTAATGACTTAAAGAAGAGAAAAGAAAAAAAAAAAAAAAAAGAATTCCTCTTCTTATTGTAGTGTAGTAGCTAAATGTTAAATATTTGTTACATTGCTCCAAGTAGGAAACATGATGACTCGGATATGTCAGTTTTATTCCTGGCATATTTACAGACTAGGAAGGTCTGTTTTAATTCCTGTGGTGTTATAAATTATTGAAAGAGGCTGATTATAGAGGAAGTACTGTTTGAGAGAGGCTATGAAAGTAGTAATTCTCCAAGTCTGTTTGTTAGATCCTTAAGATAGAGAATATGGAATAAGTTTTTCAAAATGAGGTGCTTTGCCAGTGAATTGTCTCTGTTTCCAGTTACTCTGGAAGTAAATCCTGAACATTTTTTTCTTTGTGAAACTTACATTTTTAAATAAGTGATAATTGTTCTGAAAGTAGTTGAGAGATGTTTATTTTGGGGTGTGGGGGGGGTTGTTGTTGTTTTTTGTTTGGTTGTTTTTTTGTTATGTATATATTTTTTTTTTAGTATATTTTGTGGCTGTATTGTGTGGTCTTTCTGTTCTGGAGACAACCTGTATGTAATTATTTATATGTTAAAGGTGCAGGTCTTTTGGGTACTATTGCAAACTTTTTTTTTTTTTTTTTTTTTTACCGTTTCACAAGGACAAAGATTCTTTGTAAAACCAAGTACCCTCCACTTATCTGATCTTCATGACTTGCATTCTTCCTGGGTTGATCTTTTTTTCTTTGAAGAAAAAATGTATATGCTCTGGGAGCTAGGTTAGGATTGACACATACTGATGGCTTCTCAGTCTGATGTTCTATAGGATTTAATTGCAGTGAAGGAGTTGGGCTCACTTTATATAACAGGGGAAATAACCTTGTTCCTTTCACCAAGTCTATAGGCTGCAGTAACAATCTCCAGACTTCTTGCCAAAACTGAAAGTGTGAGAGCCAGGATTTGCTGTATTTGCAACTGTACTTGTTTACAAGGATTGAAATATGTTCACACAGGGTTACACTTTAAATGGGAAAATTGTCTTTTACTGACTGTAGATCTCAGTGCTCTGGCTCATACCATTTTTCCAGCAATGTAGTACTATGATGTAGACTTAATTGTTGGACTTCTGCTGCTAACTGATTATCCAAACGTGTCCTTTTTCAGCAGAAGTAAGCAAAGGGACCTTGTAGTATTAATGTCTCCTTGCAGTTCTCAAGTTGTTTCCATCACAGTGTTACAGGGAGCTATTGCTGACAGCTGCTATTACCAGAGAATTATAATTGCAAATGTGAGTGAAAAGTCATTAAGTGAAGGATTGTGCTAAGAGTGTTATTGATCTGGAGTCTGCTATGCCAGACTCAACTGATAATCCATCAAACAAAACCCCCACAAAAACCAAACCTCAGTGAACCCCAAAAAACTCCTACCTAGCCTAAGTATGTATTTCTGTAGCTTTTTTGGTCTATATCTCTTCAGGGAGGTTTCTCCATTCATGCTTGGCCATGTTACCATCAGCAGGAATGGAGGACTTCAACATTTTAGAAAACTTGCTACTGGAAACAGTAAAGACTGATTAATTTGGTTTTTAGGTTATTTTTTTATGGGTAGAGCTCTTGAATAACTACTCAAAGAACATGTACTAAAGGTATTACTTGTTTCTATTTCTTGTCAAGTTTGAGAGTTTTTTTCCCTCCTCCTGCTGTCTTCCACTCTCTTTAATTAGAGGTAACCAGATCAGTTATTGTATATTCAGTAATGTGAACTTTCTTTATATTTTCCAGATTGGAGGCCATCCGAATCTTAAAGATGTCTTTAAAAAGAAAAATCTAATTTTCTACAAAGAGCTTTGTTATGCTGGACTGGAGATGTTGGTTACCTTGAAAGAAGAAATGGCAGACTGTGAGCCCAAATTAGGAATTCGAAGACTTTTCAGGATAACATGGAGAGGTAGCTGTAAAATATTTAAAGTGATTTAATTTGATAGTTTCTAATTAAGTTCCTCCAAGAATCATTCTGGGATTAAACAATCTACTTTTATTGTAGCTCTTTACCATGAATGAGGCAAAAATACCTTTCATGTAAGAGGGACCAAAGGGGAAAAGTAAATAGCTGAAACTATGAAATCAGAACTGTTCCATGGATAGCAATTTTGAGTTGTATGTTAAACCCATTGAGTATGTAAATTCAAAATTTCTGAGTGAATCTTAAGATGGAAGACTTTTATGGGACCATAAAGAAAAGGAACAAATCTTCATGCAAAAGCTGGCATAGTGCATTCACAGAGTATTCACATTTCTCCTATGTCTGTAATTCTAGTTGTTCAGGCTTCTGTCACAGTGCATTGTTATTTAGCTGCCCTGCTAGAAATGTTTAAATCTTAAAAATTAGCAAAAATGGCAGTGCATGTCACTGTACTCTGAGGAAAGGACATACAAGTAAGGATGCTAATACTTTTTTTTTTCCTTTTTCTGTTAATTGCAGGTTAACCTGTTGGTTGAGATTTTTATGAGAGTAATTCATTATGCTAAGTTCTTCCTGTGGTAGATAGGCTCTTAGATTTTTTTAGCTTATCTTTAAAGCACAGTGGTCTTGGATTAGCCATTCCCTGCCCTCTGTGGAGGTGAACTGATCATTGCAGAACTTAACAAGTCACCTGGAATAGACTTGGCTTTATTTAAAAAGTTTATTAAAGTTGGTCTGAATAAGTTCTTGCAGATGTTACTCCACTCAGTGGACAGCCAAGATAGTTTTTTGTAAATAAAGATGCAGTTTTCCAGCCTGAGCTACGTTGTGCTTAGCCTGAGGAATATAAAACTGAAGGTCTCCAATTGCTGGCATCATTCTTAACCACAGCAAAATAAATTTATAATTTTGTTCTTTATTCAGACTTAAATGTCGGGCAATTGGGGAGAGGCCCTTTTGAATCTGTATCTGAACTTTATTTTGGCTCTCAGCATGATCTTTTTTCTGTATCTATTGGAGATGATGTGATTTGGATTACATATGAGAAGTTAGCTATGCACCTTAAAATGTAATGCTGATTCAGACACATTGTTTGACCCAGGGCAAAAGTGGAATAAAAATATTTATGTATTATAATGATAATTAAAAATATATATAAATAGTGAGAAATTGAATCACTTAATACTTCAGTTGGATAAATTTATTTGAGCATTTAATTTGGAAATAAACTTTCTAGTAAAATGAAGTTGTTCTCTATTCCCTGACTACCCACCCCAAACATATGAATAAAAGTAAAAACAGGGACTTGAAGTATAAAGCTTCTGGGTACTTAACTGTAGTATCAGAGGAACGGGCTTGTATTTACATAGACTTGGTATAAATACATGACTATAAGGTACCAAGGGAAGGAATCTTTTAAAAACAAGTGTTTGGATTTATATTATTTTCTTTCCTTATTTTAGACTGAGGAGGAGTTTGTGGGGGAGGCAGAAAAGAGCATAATGAGGACATACCAATTCATGAAGCATTAGTCTTGAAACATTATACTATAGTACTATAGAGTTTTAAAATACTACAGAGTTCTAAAATCCAGAGTTAACTACCACTGCAAAGTTTTCCTACTACTTTCTAGATTTGTGCACAGTTCAAGAATTCTTTTTACATTTAGGATTGCTTAATTCTCAACTCTGCTCTAGTCAATAACTCTGACTTTAAAAAATCAGAGCAATAGTGAATATTTGTCTTCCTGTGTCAGTTCCAGTCACTTTTTCCTTGCATCAGACATCTGTGGCTAAACTGATGTGAGTGGCAGATGGATGGATTGACAAGACCTGGACTCCAAAACACACACTTGAGTGTGCATGCATAGACTCCTTTGACCCCAATTATATTTAACTGTTTCTCTGTGACAACTGAGGCTTCAAATTCAATGAGTTATAGTGGTCATGCTAGTTGCAGAATGAGGACATCTTAAGATGGGGGGCAAAAGAGAAAGAAGAAACTTTCTTTGTCTGCTTGCCTCCTCACCCTTCCTCCCCTCTTTCCTTCCCTTCTGTCTTGTTGAACTCTTTGCTCATGGTGCTTATGTAAAGCAGAGTTCAGTGTGAGTGGTAAAATAAGGCTTGGGAAAATTATAGTAAATCTCTGTGGCCTGAATAGATGTGATTTAGAAATTGTGAATAAACATGAACTTTGTGTCTTAATGGTGTCCCTTTTTTAGTACTAAACCTTTTTTTGTTAAACTGGAATACTGACAGTTGAAGCACAGCTCCTAGGCAGGTGATCATACATTGCTATTGGAAAATGTCAAATAGGTAAATTTTCTGTGTCAAAAGGACTTTGTGTGTTCTCTACCTGTGGATTTAGGAGGGGATTTCACACTTGAATGGATTCTATCTTTATTGCTGTTCTTAAGAAAAACAGTTAAAGGCATTAACAGTAGTCAGCAGTCAAGATTCTTCAGTTTGTGATGACATTAGAATAAACCCTGTTTATTCCAGGGCTTTTAAGCTTTATGGAAATGGGAGGGCAGTGCCTTCAGTGTAAGCTTGAGTATGTTGTCTACTTAGATTTGTTTAAAAATAGGAAGTTTGGGAGAATAGCTGAAGTTCCATAATAAAAACACAACTTCAATTTTGATTGAGCTTCTATAGAAGTCATATTTTTCAAGCATGTAGGCATACAAAGGGATCTGTAATGCCTCTGCCTTTTCTAGCACCACATTTGGAAATGAAAATTTTGACTCCTTCTATACAAATATAATAACTTTGTAAGATGCTATATGTAGTTCACAGTGAGTTTGATAAAGCAGTAAAAGACTTCATTGCCACATATATGGACTGTTTTGTCATGATTTATTTGTAGAAACAAAGGGAGGCTGTGGGGAGTTTGTTCTCTTTGGACAGGTGACATTGTAGTAACCTTCATTATTCCTTAAGAAGTAAGTGTTAAAAGAAAGCAGTGTAAGAAATGGTTCACTGCAACTTAATGCTTAGGAGCCTAATTAGTTGAATACCATGTGCCTACCTCTGCATGAAATAGCCTGTTTCTTTCCAATGTAAAATAGGAATTTTCAGGTTTGGAACAGCTTAAAGGGGCCTTTGTTGCAAGTGACCACTGTTTTTTTAACTATTCTCAAATATAATGAAGGTCAGCATGGTATCCATAGTGACTGCATGCAGCTTCCTCATTAATCTTGGCATACTGATGTAATAACAGAATTCACTTAACTACAACAAGTTTTCAGGCTTCAGGAGTAAACCTTTACTTGAAAATGTGATGTGATTGGGCTTCTGTAATAGAAATCTTGATTATTGTAACTTTTCTTCAATTTGAAACTTGTGATAGTGCCTTTTTTTTGTGTTGCTATCAAGGTCTAAACAGTACCCACCAGAATAAGCAACCTTTAATTGCTGAAGTCTACTTATAATCTGGTAGTAGAAAACTTTTTACTTACAAAATTGATTTTTGAAGGCATAAGGGCTGCTAAATGGGAATGTTTTCAGCTCTGTTACTAAAAGGAGGACGTTCCACTACAAGCTATAAAATCAAAGCGTATGAGTGGTACATGAACATGATCAAGCCAGAATTACATGGTGAAAATTTCCTGCTGACACCAGTTTCAGACCCTCTGTGCCCAATGCAAAGATGGGGAAAATGCTGCTTTTGCAGCAGCAGGAACCTCACAGGAGTCCTTTGAATGTTGACTTTTGGGTTACTTCTGTGCACAACAGTGGGGAATCAGAGTACTAGGATATGCAACAACTCAGTGCAATACACTAAATAATTTACTTTATTTTTTTCTCTTTAAGTGTATGCATTGTAAATATTAATTTTTAATATTATGAAGGTGCTTTTACCTTAAAGGAAATTGATTGTTGCACAATAGAATGCAGTCTTGTGGGAATTTTGATACTACCTTATTGAAGAAGGGAAGTAAAATGGATCCATCCTTAGGTTAATTGTTTTCACTCTCACCCTTGCCCTATCCTTTAATGCCTACCCAAAGATTTTTTTATTTGGTTTTTGTTTGTTGTTTGTTTTTGTTTGTTTTTCAATTAGTTTTAAGCCAAAGGGGTAGGACTGGGACACTGAAAGTAAATGTTTTCATAATTTTCTTAAGTTTCTGTTTCTGATATTTTCTTTGTTATGAATGTGGTTTGTTATGCTACTGTCTTTAATTTTGCATACAGCTTTATTTTAAAGTAAAAGTAGTTACAGGATGTAGGATATATAAAATAAAGTAATACAGGATAGCTATCTGCAAAATTAATTGGATATTCAAAGTGGAAGTGCATTCATTTTTGAGAGCTCCAGGAACTGAGGGTATAGGGGAGTAAAGTCAAGGGATCTTTAAAAAAAAAGTCTGTGTCATTTATATATATTTTAATGTAAAAGTAAAATATATACTCATAAATAAATTAAGATATATAAAATAAATTTATATCAACCTAAAGAGGCCCTTAATATATATTAAAAGTTGAGAATTTGTATTCCACTATGTTGCATTTTAAAACTTTGTTAGTTTAATGAAAGTTGGGGATCTAGAACTGTATTTGTGCTACAGGATATGCAAGTAAAGTTTTCCTCAGAAGTATCTGAACAGTAATAGATTGGAATGGTATAGAATTGTGTCTTAAAGCTTTTCTTTTTCATTTCCCCTTCCCTAAAGGTGACTGGCTGTTTCACACAGTGGTGCAGTGATGTGTAGTAGTCTGTTGCTGTAAACATCCCCGACTGGAAGCTGTACCAGTTCTAGCTTTCAGTCAGATGTTTGCTGCACCTGGCTATTCCTGGACAACATCAGAAGGAAAAGCTGCCATAAACATAGATGTGCATATAAAAATATATATACATAATGCTCTTTCTGTGGACACAGTTGAATTGCCTTGTTATTAATAGTGTAGGTGTGGTTTCTTGAAATTTAGTGTAAAACAGAGATACAAAATTGATGCAAATTTATCACTCAGAACACATCTTCACTGCTTTGTGGTATGAGCTATGGAGTTGTGCTTCACTGGAACACAGCAGCAAGTGGTAGTTAATTTCTTGTTGTGCAGTTATCTTTAAACCAAACTTCTCTCATGAATTGCCTGTTTTAGCAGCTTCTGTTTACTTATTACTCTTAGGAAAAATTATTATAAATGCTGTCAAATACTTACCAGGCATTTTATCTTATGTTTTTTGCTTTTTGTTGTTTTGTTTTTGTTTTGGTTTGGTTTGTTTTTTTTCTGAAATTCTGCCTTCAGTCTCCTATGAGTGGGTGGAGCTCTTATTGTTTGTAAGCTGGATATAACCCAAGACCAAAATTAAAGTTAAACAAATAACAGAGAATGTGTTTTTGCACTAGCAGTGCATTGCTCATACCCTCGTTTGTGGTATGGTCACCCTTGGTTTGTTACTTCCCCCCATGGCACTACAAAGGTTTATTTCTGGTGTAAATCTTTTCTAAAAGGACTTCTTTGGAATAAAATCTTCACTAACTCGGTTCCAAAAACTCCTAAAAGCAATCGTGTCAGCAGGAACAGCTATCTGCAAAAAAGCTTCAGCACTTCCCACTTTTCTCAGGGTGGGATCTGCACATGCTGATTCCTGGATCTTGTATGGGATTTCTTTTCTCCTTTGTTTCTCTCTAGTCTCTGTTTTTAAAGGAATGGCCTGTGCAAGTAATCTCTGCTGCTGCTAAGACAGAAAATACTCTTGCACTGTTTTGCCTCTCCATTCTGTCCTGTCCCAAAATGTTCTTTTTATTCCATAACACTTAAAACTGTTTAATTTATTTTGCTAGTATAGTAAGCCTAGGTATTATTTAACTTTAGTGATTCTGTAAAAGAAGGTTTACGTCCAAAGATGCAAATTCTTGAAAAATGAAAGATTTTGTCTTTGATTTATCAGAGTCAAAGCTACTAGGATTTCTTTGTCCTATGAAAGCCAGACTAGCAAGCACTGAAAAGGTGGTGACTTTTATGCCGGCAGCAAATGACCAAATGTGACCCAAGGACAGGCATTCTTCTGTGATGTCCCATCAGGGTAATTGTTTTGTTTCTGTTACCTGGGTGTTCTGCCTGGTTACACAGTAACATGCACAGCAGTGAAAGGTGCTGAGCTTATTAATGGATTCAATTCAATGCCAGTGTCTCTGCAAAGATGTGTTTTTAAAGCAACTTGCCCATTTCATCCAATCTCATCTAAAATCAAAGTTTTTAAATATTATCTGCTTGACTCCATCATTCACGTGTGTTTATAAAAAAGAATTTGGAACCAAATCTACAGATCTTCATGTATTTTAAAAAAATATGGTACTGGTAGTTGCTTTTCAAGCTGTGTTTGCTGTATATATTTAGCATTTTCTTGTTCTAAAAAGTATTTGGACTTAGAAGAAAGGAAGTGTTCTGCTATCAAATTTCTGTCAATCATCAAAGTAAATGTCTTTTCTCATAACTAATCTGGTAGACATTTTGGTCAGTGCTGTTTCAGCCTTTCCACGTGCCAGATAAAAGCAGTGAGGTTTTTTAAGCTTAGTTCTTGTGCAGTTTGTCAGGCCAGTCTTATGGAATTTTAATTATGCATACATTTATACTGTACTAGTATCTAATACATGTACTGAAACACAGCTGTCCTATGTCTTACCATGAAAACAAATTGAAGTGGCTTGTAACTGCAGGAAATAAATAAATTTTAAAAAGCATATTTCATTTTTGTTTGTTTGAAGTTTTTTTTTTCTTAGTGCCTAAAATACAAGGATCTCCTTTTTTCATGTATAGAAATACAAAGTCCCAAACATCTTAACATATCTCAAAGATATCCCTGTTGTCTGTCTCAGAAGATGGGGGTATTTTTTTTAAGTGTATATATATCTATTCAGTGATTCCACCATTGGGATTACTGGGAAAGGGTAATGGAGTTTAGTCATGCTGCCTCTGTAGTTCTGCTGGTGGGGAGGAGGAGTTGAAGCCACTGCTGCAGATTTAGGCAGCACAGTGCCAAAACTATAACAATGAATTTTGGGAATGGAAGAAGCAGATTTGACACAGCAGGATTGTGATCAACAAGCAAGTTGCCCCACCTGGTTAATGGGAAGCCTGAGACTGTTGCTTACATCATATTGAGTCATGGAACAGCTGCTGCTGTTTTGCAGTGCACTCATTTTGAAGTGGAGGAAAATACCTGAATGAAAAGCAGGTTGAGGGTCCAGAGGCCAGCAGTGACCTTGTGGACACAGAGTTGGTGAATTCGGGTGGCTGTGCTGTGCTGGACGTGCGGGTGCAACACAGCTACCTTGGCAGAAGGAAGGTAGGGAGGAATACAGAGATCCTCACCTCCTGAGCTAGTGGAGTGCCTGTGAGCTACTGTTTGGGGCTGCATTAGTTGCCTGTGGTTTTCCTCTGGCTGGTTTTTATGACTTAAAACCAATACATCAAAGTCCCTGATGACTTCAGACTGCCCTCTGTGAAGTGCTGTCTTCTCTTGCTCTGAACTTGCAGCTGCATTTAGCAGCTTCCTTCATATAAAGAACAACTGTTAAACACTTGGTGGGCTCCCCTCCCTCCTCTGTGTATGAAATAGTCAGCATCAGTGATTCCTTCTCCCCAGTAAATCTGCAAAACACTTGCTCAGACAAGAAGGCTGAGACTTGACCTCTTGGCTGACTGAGTTTATTGAAGTGTTTTTATTTCCTGGACTGATGAGATCATCTTTGTTTGAGACTGCAAGCACTAAGGTAAAGCACTAACCTGTAAAATCTAAGATATTGAAGCTAAAGTAAGTATTCTGCACTCTTGCTGTTACAAGGATTTCTGAGTAACTAAATCCATGGGGAGGGAAATAAGAATGAAAAAGACTGAAATACTAGAGCACCCTTAAAAATTGCTGGAGAAGAAATGGGAATCAGTTTAAGAAAATGCAACACAAATAGGAAGACATACAAATGTAGCAAGAAAAGCTGCTAAATTTATCACACTGAAACTGTTGAAATGTTCAACACCACAAAGGTTTATCTTTGTTTAAACAGGTTGGAAATGACATCTATGAGGAGTGTTACTCAGTTTGTACCACCCCATAAATCTTCCAGGTATATTTCGATGTTGAGTTTGTTTTAACAATTACTTGTATTTGAAATTTCCAGAAGGTTTCTACCCTGAGCATCAAGGGCCTTGGCAGGTAAGTGCTGATATGCTGACTGCTGATATGCACAGGCTGTGAGAAACTCAACTCCTGTTCTCCTTCTTACACCTCTACACCAGCAGGGACTGTATGTGTATATTTCTGTGTTCTGATATTTAGAAAATCAAATGTTAAAAATAGGTGTTCCAAGTTGTTCATGTCACTAAGGTTTCGTATGTGTTGCCTGTGCCTTGTGAGTTATGCAAATTGCAGCTCACACAAAATGTTGAAGTGTATCTGTGCAGATTCATTTTTGGATATCTTGAAAGCCAATGGTGTATTTATATTGTTAAACTAATTTTTAGTTCCTGTAAACATCCTACACTCAGCTATAACAAGTGGCAGGGCTGGGGGGTGGATGTTTACTTCAACTGACTTGGGAAGGCAGCTTTCTGCAATGATCAAGTGACATATTGTGGCAAGAATGGAATACTATTTTTCAGTAGTATTCAAATAAGTTTATTGTGTTGTAAATACTCCAATTCCTGTGGAAGCTTTTCTATAAATGTCTCAATACTCAAATTATGATTTATATTGACTGTATAAAGGCACACGTGTTTATTGTGAAGCAGGCATTACCTGATGAAGTCTGTATCTTTTTCTAGCTGCAAATAAACTGTGACAATATATCTTGGTCTTGAAAAGTAACTTCTAATGTCCCGAGCTGACTTAGGATACCTTGCTAATAGAGAAATAATCATAAAATCTGACACTGAATATTCAATTCTAAATTGCAGCAGTGATTTATTACTTATTTACTTGCTTGTTGTCAAAGGAAGAACAGATATATTGGGTAATGCTGAAAAAAACCCAAAAAACCCAAACCATCACATCATTAAAGTAGCAAAACTACTAGATTTAACCCTTTCTGTTGGCCTTTATATCTAATAAAATGAGAAATGTGCCATTTTGATGGAGGAAATATGGATAGGAGAGCAAGGAAGAAGGTGAGCACATCTCTCTTTCCTTGTAACTCTTCATATGTTCTTGGAATATAAGAAATATTCCATCACTTTTGGAATTATATTCCTGCTAGTGATGGATGTGTCGTTACATGAATTATGGCTTCAGAATCTGGAGAAATTAAGTACCACATTTATCTGTTAAAAAACTCAACTATTTTTATTCTAATGGAAAAATAAAGGATTTGTAATCATTGTGAACCATAACCTGGTTTCTTGATGATCATTTTTACAATTTTATATCCCTGTGAGTATATGAAAGGCTCAGACTCTGGCACGTAGCACATTTCTTACTTGAAAGGCCAAATGTTTAAACAGCCAAATACGTAAACAAAAATTATCAGGAGCATTTTTCCTCATTTCAGTTCATACACCTTTTTGTATAGTTAAGCTTTTTGCCATGCTTTTGGTTTTCCTTCCAAACTGAGGTTATCTTCTTAATTTGTAGAAGTCCTTGTTGGTAGGACATACTCAAAATATGGCACTGCAAACAATTTCAAGAAAATGCATCAATTCTGTATGTAGGGATAATTCTAGTGTGTGAACACTGTGTTACAATCATGTATTTGCTGTTCGTGCATGTATATATTCTAAATTTTGATTTGATTCATCTGTTTAATTGGCACAAAACTCTGACTTCTGCAGTTGGGGTGAACTAAAAAAGTATGAGGGATGTGAGTTCTCCTCAGGGGACATCATGTCATTAAAAATAAGCTTGCCTCCAGAAAAGAATCTGCACATCTTCTTAGTCTGTTCCATTCCCCAGAGTTAGATGCCTTGTGGCATCCCTATGTCTGAGAGGACCTCAAGTCACTGTATCCTCTCCATCCTAAAAAAAAATCATCCTGCCATGGGTTGCTGAGAAAACCAGATTTTGACTGTGGGCAGGAAGCACAGAGAAGGCAATGAGAGGTGGGAAGGGTGTAACTGTGAAGCTGTAACCTGGAGCAGCTCTGCTGTCATCTGTAATGGGGTGAGTGATGCTGGCACCTGCTCCTGACCTATTTCACTAATGATTCCTGCCCTTGCTGCTGTGAAGGAACACAGAGCACATGCACATCTCTGTCCCAGCACTCAGATCTCAGTGAAATGCAGTGCCATGTGCTGATGTAGCCAGGGGATAGTGCAGTAACAAAAAATACAAGGGTTTGATGGGAAGAAGGGGTTCTCAGATCAGCATTACCACCAACCAGAAGATGTAGAGGTTCATCTTTTCAGCAAGTGCCTGTCTGGACCTGATCTAATTGGTAGCATGGATACTGGGTAAACAATCTGAGCAGATCAGATGTAGGTGTATTATCTGGTGTTCCAGCAAGTTTGTTTTAAATGTGCTTGAAATACAGAATTCAATTTAAGGATGACCCAAACTAGAGTTACAGTTGTTTGGGTAGGGAAAGGATAGTTGTTTCTGCTTTTGGTGGGATACTAGGTAGGAGTGAAATGTTAAAATTAGTAAAAGCAAAGAGGCTATTGAAGCTTGAAGTTTAATTAACATATTTTGAATAGTTGGAGTTTACAGGAGTTTGTGTTCTGCAGTGGTTTCAGGCTTGGGAGGTAAAGCTTTGTTTAACTACTCCTTGGATAAATGGGCAGTGGAATAGTGTCATGACATGGAATTTCTAAAGGTAAGCTGAACTTGGGGGGGGTTGTTTGTGCTTGGTTTGTGTGTTTGTTTTTAGTGGGGATTTGATAGGATAGTGAGCTTTGTGTCAGTGTGCATGTTCCTATGTGCTTATCTGCACATGTGGGTGTTGTAAAAGTATAAGCCACTAATTTGCTTTACTTTCTATGAAAATCTTATTTTGAGAAGTAAATAGACTAATTCTGATAAAATTCTTCCTCAGCCACATTTATTGGGTATTGTTTGTCATTCCAGTTTCTGATAAGCTAAAAAAACAACAAACAAACATTAACTTTTAACCTAGAATATGTGTTTAAAGATTCCAAGTATAAAACAATACTGCGGAATAGGAAGCTCTGTTTTAAGTCACAGTTTGATTTTTTTTCTTCCATTGTTTTGGTGCTTTTTAAACAGCTAAGTCAGAATCCCATGGTGCCAGTAAAAGCATAAATGAAATTAGCTAAATATCTGGGAAAAGGATACAGTGTGTGCGATTTATAAGATTGTCTGGAAATTTTGCATAGAAATCAAAGTTAAGGTAAGTCATTTAACATCAGTAAAAAAATGAAATTTCTCCTGAAAAACACATTGGCACATGCATTTACTTTTCTGTCTAATTCCTGGGTTTTTTTAATGCTAAGAATCCAAAATCTTACTTGAATAGTAGTCCACTGATACCAACTTTTCTTGTCCATTGCCTTCACTAGGATTGTTCTTCCTGGAATTCCGTGCCCTCCCTCTTAACCAGCTATGCCAGTTCTAACCAGCTTAGTTCACATTTTTATAGGGGTTCTGTGTGTTTAGTGAATCAGGGCATAGTTAAAACTTCCATGTAATTCTCTCTACTCACTGTTGAATCCACATGTTTCTGTAGTAGTTAAGTATGAGTAATAAGAGTCTTAACTCTGCTGAAATGTGTTCAGGCAGTTCAGGAAAGCTCCCAAGTTGTTTGTTTTGGGTTTTTTTTTTTTTTTTTCCTCTGTTAAGGAATAGGAGAATGTAGGAAATGTAATTTATGTCAGTCTGGATCATTTCTTGCCTGATAACAGAGGGCTGATTTCCTGTAAACAGTACAGCTTTATCTATCTTAAAAATCTGCCATCTTAATAAAGTGAAAGATTATTTTTCCAAACTTTATACAGGCCTTATCTGTCCGACAGGAAAAAAGGGAGGTGGCAGGGATGAAAGATGCTTTGTGAAATGAACTCTCTTGACTTAAGGTTATGGAAAACATGTTGAAAATGTATTCTTTAAATGCATAGATAGTGCCTTTTTTATAAACATATTTCCCCAAATATTAACAAAAGCAGTTGAACTAACTAACAACTAGTAGAAAACACGATATATGCATAATTATTTTTTTTTTTTTTTTTTTTTTTTTTTTTGAGATATTTCACGCTTAAAGTCTAAGGAATTTGTTAGCTAGAAAATCTCTCCTTAACCTGAATTCCAATTGAGTATCAACAGAAATGTTACAGCTGAGTGTGGTTTCATGAAATACCAGATCATTTGTGCCCACTACACACAAGGCCTTGTCTACGCTATTTACTGTGTGCAGTAGCTACTACAGGTTGTTTCCTTCCTCCCACCTGCACTGGATTTGCAGCACAGCCCCAGAATTTCCACTTGCAGCTCCTCTGTCTCTCCAGGTATAGGCACTTCTCCCTCCATCACATCCCAAGGCTTTCACTGGTTTAGCTCTGACACAGACTCATCCAGTCTCTTCAGAGAGGCATTAATGAAATCTTTATTATTCTATTAAGCAAATAACCCCTTCTTGCATAACTTAGTCTTATAAAAAAAGCTGATGTTGTGGGATGGAGGCAGGAAAACATGAAGCAAAGGGAATCTTATTAAAAGGAGGAACCTTCGTGAGGAGGGATGGAAAAGGTAATTTAATGTGTGTGTGTGTGTGTGTGTGCTGTTGGTGCTAGAGGCCAAGGCCAAGACAACATCTGTTACCTTCTACAAGATGCCAGACTAAGTGAAGTGAAAGCTTCAGGTATGGCTGAGATACAAGCTCTGAAAAATCACTCCATAGCTTTTGTTTGTAAAGCTGAAAAATGGAAAAACGCATCCCAAAATGTCCATCTTGGTAATCTGCTCAATTTCGGAGAATTGAGGTATTTTTGTTTGTATCTGAAATTTATTGCTGCTTCCCAATTTTATTTGCTAAAGCTGATTTTAAAATCAAGGAAAAGCTAAAAACCAACCAACCAAAAATAAACAAGCCCCCTAAACCCCCAACAACAAAAACCTGGCATTTTAAAATATGTAGAGACTCGTTTCCTAGAAATGTTCCTTCCAAATAAGCAACATAGTGAAGGGAAGCTCAAGTGCTAAAATTGAGGACTAAATGTTTTGAAAACCTTGTATGCAACCTATCAGTTTCAATATTAAAGGTGACAACATTTTTATCCTCTTTTTGATGTGTGCTATCAAAATTCAACTTCTTAAGAATGAAATAGGTTTATAATTCCAATCCAGGAGCATTCAGAATATGCTTAATTTTGGGTAATATACCTGCTCTGTATTTTAATAATGATTTAAGAAGATTTCTTAAATCTTTGCTTGCAAAGCCAAGCCCTGATTCTCAATAATGTGAGTAAAAGCTTATTTTCTACAAGGGACATTAAGTGTAAGTGGAATTTATTTACACTGTCAGTATATTTCCTCTGTAAACAATGCTCTTGAAGCCAATTTAGGCTCCAGGTAGAGCAGAATTGAATTTCTACTTTTGTCTTCTTAGGATGACATTAAAATGCTGAGTTGTCTTCTGTTTTATTAAGTTTTGCACTTTCTTTTCCATTCTTAATGCCTGAATACCACAGTTCATGCAATGTGTGCTGCTAAAGAGTAAGTAGGTGTCAGTATGATAGGAAATTTATTTTACTTGCACATGGAATCATAGAATTGGCTGGGTTGGAAGGGACCTCTGAGATCATCAAGTCCAACCCTTGATCCACTCCCGCTGCAGTTCCCAGCCCATGGCACTGAGTGCCACATCCAGGCTCTTTTTAAATATCTCCAGGGATGGAGAATCCACCACTTCCCTGGGCAGCCCATTCCAATGTCTGATCACCCTCTCAGTAAAGAAATTCTTTCTCATGTCCAACCTAAACCTCCCCTGGCACAACTTGAGACCTCTTGTGCCCTCTTGTCTTGCTGAGAGTTGCCTGGGAAAAGAGCCCAACCCCCCCCTGGCTCCAACCTCCTTTCAGGGAGTTGTAGAGAGTGATGAGGTCTCCCCTGAGCCTCCTCTTCTCCAGGCTGAACACCCCCAGCTCCCTCAGCCTCTCCTCACAGGACTTGTGCTGGATCCCTTCACAGCCTCCTTCCTCTTCTCTGGACCTGCTCCAGCACCTCAATCTCCTTCCTGAACTGAGGGGCCCAGAACTGGACACAGGACTCAAGCTGTGGCCTCACCAGGGCTGAGCACAGGGGCAGAATCCCTTCCCTGGACCTGCTGGCCACACTGTTCCTGATCCAGGCCAGGATGCCATTGGCCTTCTTGGCCACCTGGGCACATTGCTGGCTCATGTTCAGCTTCCTGTCAATCCAGACTCCCAGGTCCCTTTCTGCCTGGCTGCTCTCAGCCACTCTGTGCCCAGCCTGGAGCTCCCCATGGGGTTGTTGTGGCCAAAGTGCAGGACCCGGCACTTGGCCGTGTTGAACCTCATCCCGTTGGAATCAGCCCAACTCTCCAGTCTGTCCAGGTCCCTCTGCAGAGCCCTCCTGCCTTCCAGCTCATCCACACTCCCCCCCAGCTTAGTATCATCTGCAAAGTTGCTGATGATGGACTCAATCATGCTTTATATTGACCATTGGCTCCAAGAATGGTTCCAAAATAATTTCTGCATTTATGCCCCAAGAAGTGAAAGTATTTTAACCTAAATGGAAACAAGATGCTCATTTTCTCATGTGCAGTTAACCAGGAACAGCAAGGGGTTTTAACTAGTAGGAAATAAACTTTCAAGTGCTACTAATGTTCATTCTCTTGCATAGTTTGTTTACTTGAAGTTTACTGCAATACTTAAAAACAGCTGGCAGAGAGAGAAGTAATACATTTCTTACTGTGAAAAGGACTAAAACTAAATTTCTTCAAGATGTCAAAGAATCAATATTTGACCATATTATAAGCTGATATTTCTGATGCAAAAATGGAATATAATTTTATTGATATACAGATTAAAAAACAATCTAAATAAAAATTAGCAGTTATAGACTTTATTTTTTCCTATTTTCAACTAAGATACTAAAAATTACCCCTCCTGCCCCAAGAAAAAAAAAGCTTCATGCACAAAGTGAAATTCCATATTTATGTTCTAGTAAATCATGATGTGACAACCTACACAAGCATCCATCTGTATAATGTCATTATTTACTGCCCCTGTCCTGAGCACAGCTGCTGTTTGGGGTTGTTCCCCAAACAACAGGGGAGCAAATATCTGTTAAAAATGGACTCACAACTCTTGAAAACCTTCATTAAAACTTTCTCTTTGTGTCAGATCTGATAAGGTTGATGTTTTCCATTAGGGTTAGGTGGTGTTCTGAGATTTGCCTCATATTTGTGTGGATGTTGTCTCTTTAACACTTTATTGTAAATGGTGTGGGCTAAAGACCCTTTTTAATTTCTTTACTTATATCCTTTTTTCCCTGCAGAACTTCTAACAGCTCCCTGGCATCTTTTAGTAATAAATATATCTCTGTTTATTTCTGGCTTCCTCCCAGTAGAAAGACTCAGTGAAAGCTAATTTAAGAAGGAGTGAGGAAAGTTTTCCAGAGGTATTCTCTACATTACAAATCTATTCTTCTTGAGCAACTAAATTGATTGGTCTTTTTTTCTTTCAGTGCAGCACAGACTTCCCGGATTTCTAAATTTTTGCAGCTTTCAAAACCCTTTTGCTTTTTATTACTGAATTTAAAAGTTCCTAATTTTAATCAGTGTATCCACCAAATAGAAAATTTGGTGATTTCACATATTTAGTAGCAGATAATAAATTTTTAAATAATATGGGATGATGTTTCATGGCAAAAGTAAAGTTTTTGATATAGTTTTCATTTTTTTTAGCAACCTGATCTAGTGGGAAGTGTCCCTATCTATGGCAGAGGGTTGGAACTAGATTATCTTTATAGTCCCAACCCAAACCATTCTGAAAATTCTGTGATTCATCAGCTGAAGTAGTAATAAATTAATGTTACCACTCAGGAATTATGCATACAGTCACACACACAGTCTTTATGGAACAGAACATTAAATTTGCACTTTAAGCAGTCAAAATAATTAGAAAAAAAAGTTCTTAAGATAAAGATCTGTATGGAAATTATAATATGCAATAGATTTTTAAAGCTTCAAAGAATCATAGAATGGTTTGGGTTGGAAAGGACCTTAAAGATCATTTGGCTCCAACCCCCCTGCATGAGCAGGGACACTTTCCACTAGACCAGGCTGTTCAAGGCTCATCCAGGCTGTCTCCAAGCACTTCCAGGAGGGAGCATCCCAGGCTTCTCTGGGCCACCTGTGCCAGTGTCTCACCACCCTCACAGTGAAGGATTTCTTCCTAATGTCTGATCTAAATCCACCTTCTTACAGTCTGAAACCATTCCCCTTCATCCTACCACTCCATGCCCTTGTAAAAAGTCCCTCCCCAGCTTTGCATTAGCCCCTTCAGATACTGAAAGGTGGCTCTAAGGTCTCCCCAGAGCCTCCTCCAGGCTCTTGCAGCCTGTTCCCATAGGAGAGGTGCTGATTATCATTGTGGCCTCCTCTGGACTTGTCCCAACATCCCCATGTCCTTCCTGTGCTGGGGGCTCCAGAACTGGACACAGTGCTCCAGGCAATCACCTCCCGTGACCTGCTGGCCATGCAGCTTCTGATGCAGCCCAGGATATTGTTGGCATTCTTGGCTGGCAGTGGATATTGCCAATTCACATCCAGCTTTTCATTAATCAACACCTCAAACTCCTACTTAGGGCTGTTCTCCATCCTTTCTCCTCCCAGCCTGTTGTTTGTGCTTGGGATTGCCCTGACCCCTGAGTTCACACTAAACTAATAGCTTCCCATGCCTTGTTCTTAGTGGTAGCTCACCTCTAGTTATTGGGTTTGAGGGTTGTTTTTATAGCAGAATAGTAGTGCTGGCTTGAGGGATTTAATCAATCTATAGTTGTGACTGAAGACCAGATTGTGACTCCATTAAATTCTGTTGCATCTGGGTGAATTCTCTGATTTCTAAGGTATTTTCTTCTGTCTTTCATTAATATGAATATTTATTATAAACAGGTATTCAGTTGTTATTCTGAACATATTCAGTTTAAAGTACATGAGGAGATACTTAAATAGGAGCAAAAATAAACAGTCATGAAAGGTTTGATTATAAACAAGTTTTGCAAATTGATAGTTGAGACATGACAGGGGTGACCTATTTATTAGCATAGCTTCCCTGTCTGACCATGAAAACCCAACTCGTGCATTTTTGTTAGATGTTTAAGTAAAGGTGTCTGTCTTTAAAAAAAAGAAAAAACAAACCCAAAAAACCAAACCTCTTGATGTGGTGTACTAGCAAAAGCAGACTGAGCAGATGGTTTTTAGGGCTGCACCTCATGTATTATGCAACTGTACTGTTTTCCCAGGGAGAGAGAAATTTAGCTTAAGCTTTTCACTCATTGTTAAAATAAAACAGAAAATTACCAGAACACCCACCCCCACTTCTTTAATAGGGAAAATACTCAGGTGTGCAAGCTACAAAATTTACTTTCTTGTACTTTCTAGTTAGAGCAGTTTGTGTTATTAGACCACTGGAGTTACAAATTAAAAAGACTCTACAAGGTTTTAATAGGTAGGAGGGGAGGAGGGATCATTTTGGAACCAGGAAAACTGGTAGCAAGGCCAAGAGAACAATTGTAGATATTACAGTGCTGTAGTAGCAAACAACTGCTTGGTTTTGAGCTGTAATTTTGTGGTATAATCTCTAAACTACCTTCAGAATTCATCTGTAAGAGAGATCGAGGGCGTTTGGTTAAAATTTCCAGAAACACAGGGTTATGTATGTGTTTTCCTCCTTGTAAAGAGCAAAAAACTAATAGGTAGGTGGTGACCAAACTTTTTGCCAGCCAAGCAACATTGCTCTGAAAAAGGACTTGTTTACAGCTCTTCCTCTTATATGGATTTTTTTCTGTCATCAATATTTATTATGCCAGAGTGTTAGGATCAGGCTGTGATAATTGTGAAGCTGTAATGTTAATATGCAAAGAGTAATAAGTGAATTGATGATATTAACAGTGCCCAAGTTAGGTAAGATACCTTAAATTTTTTTTTACCTTGTTTCATGAGGGGGCATCTGCTCCTTTAAAGTGCAGTCCCATCAGTCTCCTGCTGCAGGCAGTGGGAAAGTCTGGATGCTTCTGAAGACCTCTAAAAGCTGCAGACAGACAAGCTTTGGAGAATTTTGCTGCAGAAGTTTTCCTGTATATATTTGCATGCTTAACCATCAGATTTGAGTGTATCATGTTCTATTTAAGCCTTTTTGAAAACAAACAACAAAAATCCACTAGCAATAAATAAAGTCTGAGATATGCATTTTAGTAGCACAAAGTATATGTGGGAAAGAGAATGTGGGTAATTGGGTGTGCATGTAAAATATGTATATATGTATGGATGCATTATTTAACTGGAGGAGCTAAAATTATATAGGTAGGAAGTGGTGGTGGTTCTCACTTTCTCAGGAAGGAAATTAAGGTATGAAGTATTTAATGACATGCTAATCTTGCTGAAAATTGATGAAGATTAAGAATAGAACAGTAGACTGCTGAAGCTAAACATATGATGCAATGTCTAATCAAATAAAAATCATACAAATCATGTAGGAACTGTCAGATTTGTATAGTTTGCAGTTTGGATATGTCGTGGTTGTCAAATTCTTACAGCAGAGTTAATAAATCAAAACCAGCATGATTGATGCTCTTTTTCCTCTCTGCTTTACCATCCTATAAATAGCTTGCTCTGTTCAGTGAGAGCTGTGGCAACTTTCCCAGTAGGAAGAGGATAGCAAAGCTGTCTTTCTTCTACACCTATCTTTGTGCCTTTTCCCGTTCCCCTGTTTCTCAGTGGTGTTGAGAATGTGCTTTCTTGTAGTGTGAATTTACTTTTTCTAGTTGGTGCCTATAGATTTCCTCTTTCTCTGAATTACTGTAAAGGTAATGAAACGGGTGCTGTTTTGATTGTCACACTGTATTATTTTTTGATACGTAATCACACAAATATAAAAATTCTTCTGTTTTGACAGTGCTAAATTCTGAAAAGCTTCTGGTGCAACTGTTTTTCTTGCAAGCATTTCTCTCAGTCCCTCTGCAGGGTTTTCATTTCGTACTAGGCTGAAGAAAAAGCACATAATAACAGTTCTTAACTTCCATTTTTTTATTATAATTTGTTGTCTTGGAAGAGCCTGTGTAAGAAAGCAACCCCCAATCAAAAAGTCCTTAAAAGAACAAGGAAAAACACTACTTGAATCTGCACAGTGTTCCAGCTGTGTTGCTGTCTCCAGAAAGTCTGACATCACCTAGCAAAGCAAACCCAATCTGTCCAGCTGTAATAGGATTAAGCAGCATAAACCTGCAAGCAGAAATGTGATTAATACAGGGTATTTCCAAGTCCTGCAGTGATTATATTGCTACACTGAGAAAACTAGAATCCGTTTATTAGAAGCATTTTCAGTATGTACATATATTTTTTTCTGAAGTTAAATTTATAATTGTTGCCTTTCTCTCAGGCCTGCAGGAGGTAATTTTTAAATTAACCATGCAGTATGAGTAGACTATACAATCCTGAGGTGACAAGAATTATGATAAGCCTCATACTAAGCACTGGAGAGATTTGTAAGTGTGCAGTTTGCACTGACTCATTTTTATTAGCATTTTCATTATAAAGTTGTTACTGGGAGCATAAAGTTAATGTTCTGTGAAAACAAAGCAGCAATTACGCAGTTCTAAACACAGACATCCACATTAAACATAGCAGATAAAAATAACAAGCAGATACAGTTACTCCAAATAGATAATGTGGAAAAAAAATTGTAAAGTAAATTGTACAGTGAAGCAATGACAACTTTTCTTTCTTAGGCATAAAACTAGTTGCAAAAAAACCTCCTATAATTTCTGAGCATTCATTGCCTTTGCATTTTCAAGTAGGACTTCCAAAAGTGCACAGCATCAGCTTGAGTTGTTTTCCCTTAGAAATCAGTGGGAAAACAAAAGGGAGGTAAAAGACGTGCTGAACAGATGTAAAAATTTTTCTTAAACCTGTGTCGTGGTGGACTGACTCCTGACACACAGATGATCAAACTGATTTGATAGGGATAAGAGGCAGAATTATTCACAAGAAAGTGGATACACTTTAAATAACTAATATTTTATTTAATATAATGCTTTGAGCGTCTCTTTGGAGGAATTAATGGTTTTATTCAGATTTTTTAAAAAAACATATACCTTATATACCCTAAATTAAAAATGTAAAATACTTTTAGAGTGCTCTCCTTCATCTTTCAGGACCTGTCTTTAAAGGACACCTGAATGCCTTTACAGATGTAAATCTGGCAAGAGTTTATCCTTAGTGGAAAAACATTAAAACTGTAACACCTTGGGCTGCAGAAGTTAAGATAGGAATTAAGTGTCCATATCTTAAGTGGCAGGACTTGTGGCTGAGGAACTGATGTGTCTGATTTCAGGTCTGTAAAGTGGGCATTACTCTAGAGCATGTTTTAAGGGTGTAGTTGGTGCATTCTTGGGCTATTTGGAGGCTAATAGGGTTCAGTGCCTGCCCACTGTCACTGTGTCCCTGCTGCATCCAAAGAAGCACAGCCAGCAGGTTGAGGGAGGTGATTCTCCCCCTCTGCTCCTCTCATGAGCCCCACCTGCATTGCTGTGTCCAGTTCTGGAGCACCCAGCACAGGAAGGAGATGGGGGGTGAGCACAGAGTGAGCCACAAAGATGATGAGAGGGCTGGAGCAGCTGTCCTGTGAGAAAAGGCTGAGAGAATCATAGAATCATAGAATAGGCTGGGTTGGAAGGGACCTCAGAGATCATTGAGTCCAACCCTTGATTAACTACCGCTGCAGTCACTAGACCATGGCACTGAGTGCCACATCCAGTCTCTTTTTAAATGTCTCCAGGGATGGAGAGTCTACTACCTCCCTGGGCAGCCCGTTCCAATGTCTGATCACCCTTTCCGTGAAAAAATTCTTTCTAATATCCAATCTGAACTTCCCCTGGCACAATTTAAGACCATGCCCTCTTGTCTTACTGAGAGCTGCCTGGGAAAAGAGACCAACCCCCCCCTGGGTCCAACCTCCTTTCAGGGAGTTGTAGAGACTGATGAGGTCTCCCCTGAGCCTCCTCTTCTCCAGGCTGAACACCCCCAGCTCCCTCAGCCTCTCCTCATAGGATCTGTGTTTGAGTCCCTTCACCAGCCTGGTTGCCCTCCTTTGGACCTGCTCCAGGACCTCGATATCCTTCCTAAACTGAGGGGCCCAGAACTGGACACAGGACTCGAGGTGAGGCCAACCAGAGTTCAGGTGCTCAGCTTGGAGAAGAGAAAGCTGCTGGGAGACTTTATAAAAGTTTTCCAGTACCTGAAGGGGCTACAGGAAACCTGGAGAGAGGCTTTTACAAGGTGATAGGATAAGGGGGAATGTTTTCAAACTGTAAAAAGGTGGATTTAAATTAGACATCTCAGAGAAAATAATTTCTTTGTAAATAGCCCAGGTTTTCCAGAGAAGCTGCAGCTGCCCCCCCCCTGGCAGTGTTCAGGGCCAGGCTGGATGGGCCTTTGAGCAGCCTGGTCTGGTGAGGGATGTCCCTGCCCATGCAGGGGGCTGTCACCAGATGATCTTTAAGGTCCTTACCAACCCAAACCATTCTGTAATTCTGTAGTTCGAGGTGTCCTTGGGCCAAGCTCTGGCGAAATTGTTCTAGTCTGCAGTGAGCACTGTGTCTTCAGAACACCCCAAGGGAAGTCTAGAAATATGAACTGCAGTGACACAAGGGGAATACAAAATATTTATGGAATGGTGCTACTGGCAAACTGGAAAATATTTTTGTAAATATTTTTATTTTTGCTTGCTTCAAGCATTCAGTATGGGGGGAAGAGTGACCTTTTGCTCTAGCAATTAAAAAAAATACTAAATTCCGGAAGTTGTTTGTTTTTTTTTTAAAGCTCACCAGTAAAAAAAATGCATTTTAAAGGAGGAACATGCAAATGTGGCTTCAAGTAACAAAGGATTAGTGTTAACAAATCAGTTCAAAAAAATAAATATCAAAGATCAGTTCTATTAATTTAAAATATTTTAACTACATAAAAGCATAACAACTTTGTTTATCAATGTTTTATGCTTTAAATAACATCAAATAAAATGCTTATCCTTAGAGGAAAAAATCCTACTTCCTGACATGCTAATCAAAAGGAGGAAAAAAAGTATACAAGTAGTGATGTTCATAAGATTTCCTTCTGAATTATCTGATTTAGTTCATAACTGTCCTGTGCTGCAGTGCCCTTTGACATGGGAGATGTGGGAAAATCTTCACACGAGTTTGAACTGGGATTTCATCTGTTAAAAGAATGTACCTATCATGCTGATCTACAGCTGGTTACCTACCACTGCTTTTTGGTCAAACTGCTCTTCTAAAAAATATAAAATCGTTAGGAAAAAAATATTACTACTGTGATTTCAGACTTCTCCAAAAATTGCCTGCAAGCCAAAGCAGTAAAGTGCTTATGCACTGTAGTGTTTCTTGTGTCAGTAAAGAAACCCAAACAATGTCATGGTTGGTTTCTTCAATTCTACAGCAAGCATGCACGGAGTTGAGGATTTCCTACAATATTTATTCTCTCATACTGCTCATTTCTGCACTTCTCTTAGAGTGCTTTATTAGTTCTGCTTTATAAAATGCTAGAGGTTTTCTCTATTGTAAAAACACTAACATATTAAAAACCAGAAAGGTTAGAAAGTCAAGAACTGGAAGCTCACTAAGTGTCAGACTCAAGACTGTTGGCATACTTATGTTTTTCTTGCTGATATTTTTCATTGCAGATTCTTAGGTTTGTGATCACATATTTTACAGGTTTCTCTCACAGGGCTACTCCTTCATATAGGCAATTAAATATCCTATAGAGAGATCTGCATCTTCCCTGTAGCTTAATTAATTTTCTTAGGCGTGTGTATGGGATATTGCCAATACTTTGCTTCATCAGTAGAATCAGCTTTTCACAAAATGCTTGTGGGGAAAAAAGGTAAAGTAATGCACTGAAGTTTAGAGTTAGGGAAGTCTCACATTTAAGGACAGATACTGAGAATTTCAGCTACAGAAATACATGGTACTTTTCAAAGCACACTGCAAGATGCCATGGTGAGCAGCCAGAAAAGGAGGAAGACAATTACTGAACACCATTTCTATACCATGAAGGTACGTTTTGAGGAAAGTATCTTCCTCCTGGAAAATCTATTCCTAATTTCCCTTTGTAAAACTTTGTGTTTGCTTCTCAGTACTTTCCAACTTCTGTAATAAATGAGGCAGAATCTTGTTTTACAGACACAGCCCCCCCCAGCCCCTGCTATGTAGCCCTGGTTCATATCTAGGTCAGGTCCATCACCAATGTTAAATGAGTCAGAGATCCTGCACAAAGGCAGAATAGGCTGTGGTGCTGAAGTTCCCCAGAAGTAGCTTATGCAAAACCAAATGGGAATGAAAGCTGTAAGGCAGTACTAATGCTGACTTCTTGTTGATTTCATTGCTTTAATTCTGTGGGACCACTCACAGTGAACAGATAAGCAAGGTGAACTCTCATTTGACACTTAACGAAAACACATTTTTAGTAAAATGTTTTTTATTTGCTTGTGAATAAAGCCAAACCACCTGACTGGGAAAAGGAGGAGTTAATATCTGCTGTGCCCTCAGTAAGGACATCTGAACTCTCTTCATGGATTCCAGCTCCACAAGGAAACAGAAGAACCTATGCAATACTTGACTTGCTCTATATGTGAACTTTGCATTCTCCAGCAATTTAACTGGGTTCTTCAAGAGTGTAAGAGAGTTGGTTAAGGACAAGTCAACAAATACTGGCTGGACATCAAGGGTAGAATGAGGAACTGTTCAGTGGACTGAAGAGAGGAAATCAGTAGATGTACTTGGTGAACATTTGTTTGTGCAGGAGCTGATCTGTGAGTGTTGAGACAGTAACTACAGAAAATAACTGGAAAGAGCCTTTGAGGAAAGAAATTCCTGTGAAAGAAAACTGGAACTGGGAGCAGTAAAAGGCAGTAAAAGAGGTTGGACACGGAGATACACCAAAAATACTGGGAATGCACAGGTAGAGAGGGGACCTTGAATTTAATTTATTGGGAAACTAGGACAGAATGAGATAAATAAGCAGACTGGGATCAAATTCTCTCTTGAGGTGAGCAAAGGATTCCGTGTATCAAGACCATACTGCCCTAAGGAGCTGGACTCAAGATGCTTGAGCACTCTTACCCCTGTGTTTTGAGAAGACACCAGGGAAACTCCTGTGTATCTTGTCATCTGTGTCCATGCCCATGGCAGAGGGGCTGGAACTAAATGTTCTTTTAGGTCCCTTGCAATGTAAACCATTCTGTGATTCTGTTTTCCATTGTTGTCTGCTTTGAGAGGGTACAGACAATTGATGGTAGTTACCCTGTTGGCTGGGTGTGGGGAATCTGAACTGACGCTGGTGATGAGTTATGTGGGTTAATTATGATGGTATGTGGTGGGATTTCTGGAAGAACCTGAGGATATTTTTGTTTAAGATGTGGAAATTATGATTCAGACTTGCAAAGACTTGGCTTTACTCCGGCTCTGTGACCTGGTCAGGCATGCCAGCAGTGAGCCTTTCTCCTTCTCTTCTGCCCTCCAACAGGCAAAGCTCCTAGAACATTTTGATAAGGTCAGACACCCATGCTCAGAGATTCTGAGCTCTGACTTTTTGGCCTTGGCCTTTATTAATGTGACCTTTTACACAGGGTTGTGATTGTGCAAAGCAGAACTGGATGCAATAATTCTATGTGAAAAGCAGCAACCCACGTGTCATTGATACTCAACCAGTGGGTTCTAACTGTGTGAAAGATTTGGGACAAGCAATTTTCTTAGTAGGAGAATCCACCCTACGTGCTGCAGTGAGGCCTGATGATTCAAAGAGCAGAGAATGTTCTTTCAATGCCAAGGTAAGGATGAGCATTAATCACATCCTAAAAAGAGCACAATCCCTTCCTTTCATGGGTGGTGTGAGTCAAGCACGCATACGCTGTCATCTTATTGTTCCCAGTAGAAAACATTCTGCAGAAGATGGTAGATGCAGTAGCAAGCAGGGAAGGGAGGAGGCAAAAAGGAACACTAAAAATAGGAGTCCAGAAAGTGAAATGGGTCAGTCAAGGCAGCAAGCTAAAGGCAGGTTCCTAAATACTGCTTCTCATCAGGTCAGAATATCCATGCAGAACTCTGCTGTAATGTTGCATTATCGTTAAATCTAATGAGATAAAGTAAGCAAATTATCAGAGTGTGAGCATAGCCTCTGGAAAGGTCTGGTCTTCCTCCCTTTGTTCCCTGTATTTGGGTCCCTAACATAAATTCTAAAGAACATATTGTTGTGTAAGATGTCTCACGTCCATCATGCTGAGCAAGAGGAATATTGGTGGGTGAATGTTGGCAGAATGCAGCTTCCCAGTCAAAGTTTTATTGCTGGGGCCCAAGTCTGGCTCTGGCCCAGCTGTCCTCCTGCATCTGCAGCAGCTCCTGCCGGCAATAAAAGAGGACTGATGCTTCAAGGAGTGTAACAGAGCAGAAGGTGACACAGCTGGGAGGGGTGATTTTGTTTTACACACAAATGATTTCACTTTCTCAGCCTTTCACACACCCAAGCACCAAGGATGTTTGCTCAGATAGTCCTGCCAGAATTACTTGTGGAGACAACCAGAACATGGAGCCACTGAGCCCCCATCAAGCTTGGGTCTCAGGTGGGTCTTTTGTGCCGTTTAGGAGCTGACAGTCTTCACCTTTTGGGTGTTCATCTCGCCCCACCTGGGGAGCCATCAGGCAGCACTGCTCATTTTCTGTCTTTTGAATTCTCTGACTGCTCTCTGCTTTCCTGATCTGAGGAGCTACACCTACACATTCCATAGAATCAACAGCCTTCTGAGCACACACCCTTCCTGCTGACACACTCACACTTCCACCTGTACTCATCTTAAAGTGTGTCTGAGAAACCTCTGTGCCCCCGTTGCTGCTGGTCCTGGACTGCTGCTTCCCAAAAAGTGAAATGGCACAGAGCCACCTTTCTTTTGGCTGGGCAATAGTTTGTTCACTGTCTTCTTTCCTATCTAATCTAAGGTTGTTTGCCTCAATGAGCCCTTATACATGATGGATTCTTCTGTCCAGACCAAAAGACTCTTAAAAAAAAATAAAGGGGTAAAACTGTGAGGCTGGCTGATTATTTCAGCATCTGGCAGAGACGGCCAGAAAATGAGGAAAATTTCAGGTAAGGTGCTGGCAGAGAGACTGCATCTGCCCCAGCAGGAGGTGCACCAAAACTGCACTGGTAACGAGACACTGGAATAGAGCAGGAATGGCAGAAAATGCCCACAGCGTGGCAGAGGTGGCTCAGTGCCAGAGCTGTGCCAAATCTGGTTTGAGGCTCTGGAGCCAATATTTATGATGTGGGTCATCATAAACGTGTTTTCTAGGTTAAAAACCGTGGTCCGACAATGAAATGTAAAGTTTCTGTGGCCGTCTACCTGCAGCTTTATTTTACTGATCACAATGTTATCAACAGTGATGTTTAAAAGAATATTTATACAAGCTATTACTCAGCTAATAGGTATGCATTCATTACAACAGGAAATTACATTAATTACTGTAATTAATACTGAAATCTTGTTTTCACCATTTTTATTCTGTAGTATGACAAAAAAAACCCAAACATAATACTGCTGTTTATGAAGGGTAATGAGATTCCTACACAATCATCTGGATGGAAATTAACTTCGGTGACAGGCATTACAGAATTCAACATTCTGTTCATTAATATTTAATACAAACATCATTTACAGTGATTAAAGAGTGAAAGTGACAAAAACTGTATTCACTGGTTTAGTGTAGAAACATAAAAAGGAACAAAACTGGAAACACGAGGCACATGTGGGTGTTTGTGAATAGTCAAGCAGCACCCATTGTGTTGCATCCTCAGAGTACCTGGTTTCCAGGCACCTGCTAAGAAAAAGAACCACAAAAATAAATACTGTAATGCCAAAATTCGGAACTTAAGAACTGAATAAAAAAATCAGGGTGATTCACCAGGCTTTTGACACCCCTTGATATATCGCTCCTGGGGCAAATGTAAAACTTTTGAAGCGCTTCAGTTATCTTCAGTGTTCTGAAGATAAACTTGTAAAACATTCATGGTTTTAGCTACGAGGCTAAGCAGCCATCTGAACTGTGTCACATATCTTTACGGACACGTTAATGCGTTGGAAAATACATTTTCCTCCGAACTTCTCCACACGCCCTGTAGCGAATGCGCGGATACACTGGGTCGGCAGAGACACGTCCGTAAACAGAGGCAGCGACCTGAAACGGCTCCGCTCAGCGCGGGGCCTGCGCGTCCGAACCTTCCGGGCCCTGGGGCAGAACCGAGGCTGCTCCCGGAGCGGCACACGGAGACTTCACCCCAGCAGGCAAAGCCTGGCCTCACCCTCGGCTTAGGAGGGGGGGCGGTTCTCCCGCTGCTCTCCACGAACCTCAGCTCAACTCGGCTCAGCTCGGTCCGGCGCGGTTCGGATCCCCGCCCCGAGCCGTTCCGGTACCTGAGGTAACCGCGGCCGCGCGAGGACTCAACTGCGCACGCGCGCGCTCCCTCCCGCCCTCCCCGCGCGCCCCTCCCTGCCCTCGCGCTCTCTGTGCGACGTCGCTGAGGAGGAAGAAGCCGCCGTGTCGGACGCGGCAGATTCGCCATAACCCGCCGCTCGGCCTGGCTTTCCCACCCGTTAAAATAATTTATTATTTTTATTTATTTTTATTTGTTTTTAACCGAAAGAAAGCTTCAGCTCTTCAGCTGGCGCGGAAGTGATTTTTAGTTTAGTTTTTTTTTTTTTTCCCCCCCTCCCATTTTATTTTTAAACCAGGCCGCGGCTCTCGGCCCTCCCTCAGCTCCCCCGCTGTCCCCCCCCCCCCTCTCCCCCAGCCCCATCCCCGCCGCGGTTATGGAGGCTGCGGCTGCAGGTGAGCGGGGCGGCGCGGGGCCGTCCGCAGGCGGCGGGGCCGGGGCAGGCGGGGGAGCGCGGAGGGATCCGCTGGCAGCGGGGCCGCTGCTGGCGGCGGAGGGGCGGGGGGGCAGAAAGTAGTTCCGGCTTGTCAGCTGCTCCGCTACATCCGCAGGAGAAATAGTCCCGCCACGAGCCGCCCGGCTGCGGGTCCCCTCCTGCTCCGACCCTCATCGCGCCCTCGCTGGGGGCAGAGCGGGGGGAGTGGAGGGGTTGTGGGGCTCCCTGGGGGGTCTTGGGGCTGCCTCTCCCGGGGAGCTCGGGCCTAGGCCGCGGGCAGCCGTGTGGCCCTGGGGAGGCGGCGGGGCTGCTCCTGCGGGGTCCACGCGTGGAGGAGGCGGTCATAGCCCCCCCGAGGGCTCTCCGTGGGCACGGGCTCCGGGTGGAGGGCGCCGGAGGGAGGATCCCCGGCTGCCTGTCCCCTCGTAACTGTGGGAAGAGAGTGTCAGGGAACGCCTGGGAAGGAGCAGCTGCCAGGCCGCTTGTTGGTGGTGTGGAAGTGACGGACATCTGGAGGCAAAGCGCTCCGGCTGTCCTGTGGCAGCTTGTGTGGAGCTGAAGAGTTAAATTCAGCTGCAGAAGGGAACTGACAAAGGTTGGATGCTCCCACTGCGCTGTTACCTCAGTCCTTTATGCCCCTTTCTGACTTTCAGGGGGTTTGCAAGTGCAAGTAAAATCACACAGACACCATCACCCCGATAGTACCGTGGAAGTGCTTCTGCCTTTCACAATCCCCGTGTGTTCCTTGCAGTACAGGTTTATGAAGTGATGTTGCAATAATTTAGCTCTAGTTAATTACCTGGTGTGCTTGGATTTTTGATGTCATTGCCTGAGATGCTTCGTTTTTTAGAATCTGAAGTTATTTCTAGGTTTTCTCTGGAGTTAAGTTTACAGCTCAAATGGGATTTTATACCAGAGAGAACAGCACTATGAGTACAAAGCTTGCATCTAAATAGCAAAAGATCTAACAGGTGTTGGCTTCAGTACTATTGTAAAAGCATTTCAGGACTGCTTTATATTCCCTGGTCCAACTTTAGGTGAGAAATAATAGAAAGATCTCCAATAATAGGTGAGAAATCAGTTGCCACTACTGCTGCTAGTAAATCCATATTATTTAAGCATGTTTGTCTGCTCAACAACAGTGTTACACTTAAAGAGTGTTCTGGGGGCAGCTGATCCCAGAACTGTCATGTGTTGTATCTGCAGAACTGTCTCTGACTACAGATGCATTTCTGTCAAGTGTGCTGCCAAAAAATCAGGTCCAGAGCATTTCTACCAGGGCATCCCGATGCCGGTGGCTGATCACAGTTAATTCTTTTGAGAGGTGCCAAATGTTTTGGGTGTCTGGTAGCGTGGGTTGGGTTACGATACTGTCTCACGGTGTGTTTTAGTGGTAACTTCGGCAGTGTTGCATTTAGCCACATGAGGGCGATCCTAGAACACTAAAAAAACAAAGTCTTTCTGTAAGTATTTTTTTTTTTAACGAAAAGATACCTCGTATGTTTGACAAACCGATTATTCTAAACTTCTGAAGAGAAATTAAATTAGTAGTTATCAGAACATACTTTTGATGTGTGTTTAGGCAGTGTCTTCTTTTGAAGAACTTAACTTTTTCCAGGAATATTTGTGAAGTTGATGTGTGTAAAAGACAAAAAAACCCAAAATCCAACCAAAAAAACAACATACGCTTTTTACTTGATCAGTTAAACTTCAGGAGTTTAAAATTCAACTTTTGACAAGCTAGTAGCAGACTAGGCAAATACAGTACACTTGGGTAAGGAGAGAGTGAGGAGATGCTTCAGACAAGTGAGAGAGATCAGAGCCTGCCAGAAGAGCTGTTTTGTCATGGGGAATGAGGCTGGGTCTGGTTCCTGATAACACCTTATAGGCAAAGCTGAAGTGAACAAGTCAACAAAGTCTCCCAGTAATTCAGGTTAATCATCTAAAACTGATGTTCCAAAAAGCAGAACACTAGCCCATTATTAGTCTGTTTCTCTGCCTTTGTATTGGAGATGATGTCTTTACGTCAAATATTTGGAGATTTTCAGTTTTGTGTTATGTTGGTGAAATACTATAATTTTTTAATGCTGTAGTTAACTGAGCTGCCTCAAAGTCTGTATTGTGTAGCTTTGTTGTGACTTGGAAGCAATCTGAAAAAGCATAAATAATCAGAGTCTTAATTTTGTGCCCTGCCTGACACATAATGCCTCTAAAAGTGGCTCAATAATGAAGGAATAGAGAGGAGCAACAACAGGGCAAGTGTGCAGTGGTATTTGTCCAGAATACTCTTGCAGGACTTGCTGAGTCCCAAATAGTGAATATTCACCTACTAGATGTTGATGGACTTCCCTTCCAAGAATTTTAACTCCAAGTGGATGTGTTCTTGTGTTCTCTGCTTTTTCCAGAGCAGGGAGAGATCAGGTGAAAGGAGCAGACAGGGGCTTCAGGGGGATCCATGACACATGTAATTTCATAGTTCTGCATTTTACTCTTGTCTTTTTTTCCATCCCTTGGCTCCATCCTTCCCAGGCAGCAAAATTCAAATTTATTTAACTGTTGCTGCTGTGGAAGTTTGCTATATTGTTGGTCGTCCTTATCTTTGTACTTGGTAAGGACTGGTTTTGAATTATTATTATAGTTTTTTTAGTTTCTGAAGTTAGAGGAACAATATGCAGAGGTGTAGGCCCAGTGTAGACTTTTGCAGAACTAATCTTCTGGTTTTTATAGGTCTGTGTGTTATCAGGCCCTCTGTTTTATAGGACTGTTTGTTTATTATAATTGCTCTGTGTTAGTATTTGTATCTGAGTAATGGAGATCTTTCTCTTGAGGCTGTCTTTAAAGTGTTTGCCAGAACTGAGAGAATCTTCACAGAAAACCTTTCATAGGAACCTTATAAAGAGACAGAAAATTGAAAAGCTTGTTTTGCTACAACCTCACCTTCTTTGAATTGTCTTTTCTTACTTTTATAACTTTTTGCTACACAGACTCTCAGGCAGGCCTGTTACTGTTTAGGAATTAAAAAACTGCATTCTGCTTTTTATTTTTCAAGTTGATAAAATCATCCTTATTGACCAGCCCCCTTATGTGTTTGTATGTCACAATTTCAATGTTTTCCTGTTTCTAGTTTGACAACAATTAAACTTTTATAAAGATAGATTCTTCTTCTGAAGCCTCCACCCGATAGTATTTAGCTGTGCTGTATTTTTTTCTTCCACTTTCTAAAATCCTCTTTTGATGATTAGCATCAAATGTGATGCTTTTAAATAGTTTTCATGCTGCTTTCAAGGATTTAGCTCTTCTTGAAACCTTTTTAGTCCTTTTTGTGGTTTTGTTTTGTTAAAGGTGCTTTTTATCATTATGTAGTTCACATTGTTGAAGTTAAACATAAACATTTGGCTCTTTATCACTCTCTTAAAAGGTTTTTGAGTGCTGCTTTAATTGCTCTTACAGAGTCTGTCACTTTGAGTGGGGTCCTATGCTTTACTTTAAAGACAAGAACTGTTTCTCCTGTGTGCTTTCCCTGACTGCTTGCTGGGTGAAGCAGTCATTAAGAGTGTCTAAACACTTAATCTTGGCATCCTGTCCTGACTTGACATTTAACCATTTAATACCTACAGTATTTTATTGTTTCTGTCTTTGTAACTTCTTTTATCCCCATCAGTGTGTCACAGTCATCCTTACCCTTGTGGTGAGACTGTTGCTAATGTGGTCCAGCACTGTGCTTTGCTGTACAATTCAAGTATTTCAGTCTTCAGGGATCCTGTTACTTGTTGGAAAAGTCTGTTAATCAGATTTAACCTTAAGCTGCTTCTAGCAGATGGCACTGCTTCACAAACAGTACATCCTACTTTCTATCCTCAATATTTTGATGTGTCCCACTGGCATTGTGATAATATTTTTTTGAATGCATTTCTGCCAATTTCCTTGTCTACAGATAGGCCCTCTGGTTCTGATGCCTCATTAGGTTTGCATTATTATACTAGATTTAGATTAATTTTTTAAAAGCAACTACAAAGAAATAGAAAACAAACCCAGCAATTTGTTTCAGCTGTTCTTTGTTGTTTCCTGTTAAAATTTTACTAACTTTTTTGTCACCCCTCATTTGAAAATAGTTTTCATGATTTTACCACTTCAAGAGGAGTGACTTTAATCTTTGTGTAGTTTTGCACTTGTCATCTACTCTTCAGTCTTTTAATTTTAAAACATTTTCACAAGCTCTTAATTTGGATGAAGCCTGTTGGTCCTCTGTATTTTTTCTCCCTTAGGTTTATACAAAACTATCAACTTCTGCTCACAGCAGCACCCTCATGCATTCATATCCCAAGTACATTAAATAGTGGCTTTTTTTTCTGCTTTTGTTTTCTCTTTCGTAGTATATTTGAATTGTGTAGATTTTTAAATGCAGTTTATTTGTTAATCAGAAACATTCCCAAACATCAGTGTAATTTACTCTCATACTCCCTGTAAATTGCTCCCTGTAATTTCTGAGAGCCTCTCTAGATGTAGTTTAGCTTGCAAACTAAAATTTGGGCCCTGTTAGAAAAATATTGAATGTATATTGATAGATTTTCCAGAATACCATATTAAACAGAATAATCTTTTAGTTTTTGCATCTGGTATCAACATTGCCATAACTTTCTCAATTTTAAAATTAAAAATGTGTGGCATTTGAGTAATGATGAGTAAATTGTTCTGGTTTTAGTTAGAAGCTAGAAGTGAGAACAGACATGGTCAGGTGCTTCTTTTCCTTCACTGAATTGTGTATTGAGGGTTTTCTCTCAGTGAACAATAAAAACCATTATTCCTCTCAGTGAACAATACAGTTACTTAATATTCAGAAGAGTTCAGGTTCAGAAGAAGGAAGCCCTAAAATAGCTTGGTAGTCTCTTTAGTGTAATACAAAACTGCTTTTAGTGCAGTTAATTTGTTAGTTTTGACCATGGGATTCTTGTGATGCTGCTGCTCTAATGGTAGCAAATAGTAGCAGGCTTTATATACTTTTTTTTAATGCCTATTGAGGATAATAATTTTGGAGATATGCCATAATACTGCATGTTAATTTATTGTTGAATCAAAATAGAGAAAATAGGAGAGGAAAAAACTATTGATTTTTTTTTCTTTTTTTACTCTATAAAATGAAGAAGAGTAAAATTAGTTTATATCAGCTTCTTTATTAAAATGGTAGCTAAGATGTTGTAAGGTCAAAGTCTAGGCAATAGATACATGGCTAAGTATAGTCTTTTGAAGTTTGAGTGCATCTAATCAAAACCTGCATCATTTAAAGCTCTTTGTTCATGACAGAAAAACGCATCTGACAGTAAATTACATATTACATTTTACTGAAATTCTGAAATAGCACTGATTACCTGAAGGTATTAAAAAAACTATAACCATGCTTTTTATAGTATTTTAAAAAACATGTATTTTTAAACAGAATAAAGTATATTCTAAGTAAAAAACCACAACAAAGAAGTCTTCCTCCAGTGAAGCAATAAAGATCAGAGTACATTATAACATTTTTGAAAATATGTATTTGAAATAACATTGAAACAAAAAATCTCTAGGATGCACAGAGGAATAAGATCTGATATCTAAGAAAAAGATTTTTAACGTGTTTGACAAAGGATATCAATTCATTGTACTGGATCCACCAGTTGTTTCCAGTTTAGTGGAAACCATTTCTTCAGCTCAGAAATAATATTGCTTGTATTAATCACAAATTACTGGGTTTTTAGGTGTTGCTCTAATAATAACTGTTGCTTCATGATTCCAATCCTTCTACCTTAAGAAGCTATAAAAGAAAAGTCTTTTTTATTGTTCTTGGGCACTTCAGTATCTTACATGCTCAATATTTGTTTGTGAAGAGTTTTTTAATAAAAACAATAGTCTTCTTGGAAGAATTGTTTCTACTTTTTATTGCACTTGAGTTTTGAACAGAAACCCCTCTGTTTTCCCAGGAATTCTTGTGTTAGTTTATTATAATGGTATTATAATATATTGGTATTATAATGGCAAATCTATCTCCATTGAATAAAGGCATCTGGTAGTTAATAGTTCTGTGATCTGCTAATTGCAGATTCCAAGATAACATAGTGCAGGGGCAAAGCAGTGGGAAGATGGTGAGGAAGTCAGTTTCTGAATAGCAAAAATATCTTGTTTATAAGCTTGCTGGACAGCAGTGCAGTGTTATGCTTTGGTAGAAACTTTTGGTAGAAAATGCTGTAATTTGCTCTGTCTGACACAAGGGCAGCTCCTGATGTCTGCTCACAGGAGCCACCCCTGCAGCCTCCCCTCCACTGCCAAAACCTTGGCACTTAAACCAAATTCACATAGTTCCATAGACACTCCTAAAGTGTCCCAAATCTCCCTGTGTCTCTTGTTTCTTTTTTATTAGTAGTTACAGAGTCCACCTGGCCTTCTCCAACGCTGTGCCTGCATTTTCTTGGTGTCCCATCAATTAATAAGTGGTGGTGACCTTTGGTCCTTGGCATTGTCAAATATCTCTTGTCTGCCAGCTTTGTGTCTCTGTGTATTCTTGTTCATTTTTCCCATTAGCTTATTGACCTCCTTTACACTGAAAATACCACGGATCACATAGCTTGATGAATGAAGCACTCTCACCTTCCACATACCCTTATAAATATGAAGGATAAAATCTTATTTAAGAAGTTGACATTTCTCATGGCATTCTTGGCTCACTGCATTGTTTCCTGGCTGTGCTCTTGTATACACAACAGAAGAAGGACTTTAATTCAGGTTTTAAAAGAGCTTTAATACAGATTTAGGTTAGACATTAGGAAGAAATTCTTAAATTTTGAGGGTGGTGAGATGCTGGCACAGGTTGCTCAAGGAATTTGTGGCTGCCCCCTCCCTGGAAGTGTTGAATGGGAGGTTGGATGGGGCCTTGAGCAACCTGGTCTAATGGGAGGTGTCCCTGCCCGTGCAGGGGGGTTGGAACTGGATGATCTTTAAGGTCCTTTCCAACTCAAATCATTATGTGATTCTGTGATACAGATAATGTTAGAAAACCAAACCACATTTTCCACCTAGTAATTGAATTTGCAGCAAGTGGTGTGTGCTGTGTCATGACTTACTCCAGAGCTGGAAAACCTGAGTGGTGAAGAGGAAGTGGTTGAGTGAACCTGGACATCAGGCTGTGTGACAGCATCTGGGCTGCTGTGTGCTCTCTGCTTCTCTCCCTGTTGTTAGCTCCTGCTGAGCTGCTGGTGAACTGGAGCAGGGAGGTAAGTGACCTGTAGCAAACTGGAAATGCAGCCAGAGACTGGAGAAGAATAGACCCAAGGACATGATTCTGAGCTGAAGTCATGTGTTCTGTGTTTCTCATAATTCTAGCAGGTTCCGTTAATAACACCACCACAAAGCCTTTCTCTGCAAGCCTTGATGTGCTTGTACATAGGAAGATAGAAGCAAATGGAGTTTAGGATCCAAGGGTATGAAAAGCCCCACCTGCTAAGTACCTGGAGGTCTTCAAGGTGATTTGCTGGAGTAGAAAATGTCAAATGCGTTGCTTAACTTATGTCTTTACAAGATAAGGTACTGCTGGACTATGAAACATAGTGGTTTTTCTCTGTGGTTTAACTGGGTGTTAACCCTGGAAATAAAGAATTGTGTCTGACACCTGAATTTTCTGACAGGACTCAGTAAGTGTCTGCTGGTGTATGGTACAATATGCACTGTGAAGACTGTGTTAGCTTTAGATCTCATCTGTCTAAATGTTGTAAGACCTGAAAGTTATGTTTTCCTCTGAGACTTTAAGCTAGGAATGAGTACTTTTGTATTACAACCAGGTCTCACCAGCGGGGGGCAGAGTTCTTGTACCTGCAAGAAACGTGTGAAATAGAAGTACAAATTTACATGGGTAGTTCTTTTGAATGCTTGGAAGTGTGTACTAAGGAACAGGAAGAGAGAAGACAGTCTGATAGAGAGTATGGAATGAGAGATGCAGGACACAGAAATGGAAAGGTTAAAAATGCATGATTTGCCCCTCTGCTCTGCTCTAGTGAGACCACATCTGGAGTACTGTGTCCAGTTCTGGAGTCCTCAGCATCAGAAGGACACAGAGCTCCTGGAATGTGTCCAGAGGAGCCACTAAAATGATCAGAGGGCTGGAGCACCTCCCATGTGAAGAGGAGGCTGAGGAAGTTGGGGTTGTTCAGCTGAGAGAGGAGGAGGCTCCAAGGTCACATTATAGTGGCTTTCCAGTATCTGAAGGGAGTCTACAAGAAAGCTGGAGCAGGGCTTTTTATATAGATGTATAGCAAGAGGACAAAAGGAAATGATTTAAAACTTGAAGAGAGATTAAGGTTAGACATGACAAAAAACAATGTTAATTTAAGTGATCTCTCTAATTTAAGAGCTTCCTCCTCTCTCTTTTCTGTTACACCCTCTGTGTTTAAAGTGAAGCAGCTTGGGTGATGTTTTATGCATTGTGAAGGGGGTTGGGAATAAGGGAAGCTGCTTCCTAGTCTGCAGCTTGCTATTTGTTTTAGTAATCTATTTTTTAATCCCCCTTTGATGTGTACATGTGTCATGGCTTAATCCCAGTCAGCAACAAATCCCCACACAGCCAATGGCTCATTCTCAGAGAATCAGAAGGGCAAAAGAGAGAGAACTTGGGGGTGGAGATGAAGACAGTTTGATAGGTAAAGGACAAGCCATGTGCAAGCAGAGCAAAATGGGGAATTAATTCACTACTTCCCATCAGTCTGCACATGTTCAGCTGTCTCCAGGATAGCAGGGCTCCATCATGTGTCATGGTTACTTGTGAAGACCATCACTCTGAACATCCTACCCCTTCCTTCTTACTCCTTTGTATGCTGAGCATGATGTCCTGTGTCATGGGACATCCCTTTGGTCAGTTGGGGTCAGCTGTCCCAACTATGTTCCCTCCCAGCTTCTTGTGCACCCCCAACCTACTCATTGGTGGGGTGAGAAGCAAGAAAGTCCTTGAGCTGTGTGTAAGCACTGCTCAGTGATAATGAAAACATCCCTGTGATGCTTTGGTCACAGATCAAAACCAGCCCCATACCTGCTACTGTGAAGATATTTAACTTGAACCCATCTAAATCCAGCAGAATATTCTCATAGTGGAAAAAACCAAGCCCAAAAGCCAAACAACAGCCACTCATTAAGAAATACCATGAGATCTTTAGAAGAATTAAAAAAAAATAATTGAAGTTGCTTTAAGTTAAGATTGATTTGCCACTTCTCTACTTGAGAAGAAAGTAACTGGTATTATTTATGTCAGTGTACTCTTAGCACACTTTATATGGGTAAACTGAAGATAATAAATTAATACAAAGCTTGGTTAATGAACGGAATGTTCCAAATTGGTTTTCACTGAAATTTCTGTGGTTTGTTTACCTGCACACTTGATTATTGTGTCTTTCTTTCTCTGCATATTTAATTGCTGTCTAATTAATTGCTCTGCTGAGTTTCTATGTAATTAATTATTCACTAATTAATCATTGATTCCCTGCATAGTTAATTAACTTATTGCTTCTTTGATTTTTACACTGGATTGATTAAAATTCATTACTCTATTGCTAAACCACCTAATTAGTAACTGGTTAATCAATTATTGTTTGCTTACTCCTAATCTAATAATTTAGGCCTCTGATCAGTGTGATTTATCCTCTGCTTCATGTCTTCCTTTTCCAGTCAGTCTTACAGAATAATTTCTTTACTCAGTTTTGTTTCCATCTGATCTCTGAGCAAAGCTCATGCATCATCTGGGGTCACAATACTGGTGAACAAGGGGAAAGCAACTGATGGAATCTACCTGGTCTTGTGCAAAGCATTTGATTCTGTCCCTCACAACATCCCTGTCTCTAAAGTGGAAACACCTGGACATAGGGACTTGATGGATGGACCACTTGGTAGATAAAGAATTGGCTGGATGACCACCAAGAGTGGTGGTCAACAGCTTGGTGTCCAAGTGGAGACCAGCAGCAAGGTGTGATCCTCAAGGGTCTGTGCTGGGAGTGGTGCTGTGTAACATCTCTGTCAGCAGCATGGGTGGTAGGACAGAACACACCCTCAGCATGTTTGCTGACAACACCAAACTGTGTGGTGTGGTTGAGATGCTGGAGGGAAGGGATGCCATCCAGAGGCTTGAGACATGGGCCTGTGCAAACCTCATGAAGTTCACTAAGGCCAAGTGCGAGGTCCTGCACCTGGGTTAGGGCAATCCCAAGCACAAATTCAGGCTGGGCAGAGAACGGATAAAGAGCAGTCCTGAGGAAGAGGACTTGGGGGTGCTGGTTGATGAGAAGTGCAATGTCCACTTGCAGCCAACCATATCTTGGGCTGCATCAAAAGAAATGTGGCCAGCGGGTCAAGGGAGTGATCCTCCCCCTCTACTCCAGTCTTGTGAGACCCCAGCTGGAGTCTTGTGTTCAAGTTCTGGACATCAAGACATCAAACTGTTGGAATGAGTCCAGAGGAGGACTACAGAGATGATCAGGGAGCTGGAGCACCTCTGCTTTGAAGACAGGCTGAGAGTTGGGGTTGTTGAGCCTGGAGAAGGGAAGGCTCATGGGGAGACATTACAGTGGCCTTCCTGAACCTGAAGGGGGCTACAGGAAAACTGGGAAAGGACCTTTGACAAGTACCTGTAGTGATAGGATGAGGGGTAATGGTTTCAAGCTGAAAGAGGGTAGATTTAGATTTGACATTGGGAAGAAATTCTTCCCTGTGAGGGTAGTGAGACACTGGAGAGGTTGCCCAGGGAAGTTGTGGATGCTCCCTCCCTGGAAGTGTTCAAGGCCAGGCTGGATGAAATGTCGAGCAGCCTGGTCTGGTGGGAGGTGTCCCTGCCTGTGGCAGATGGTTGTAATTAGATGATCTTTAAGGTCCTTTCCAACCCAAACCATTCTGTGATTCTGTGATTTACATTTGGAGAGAAGATTGTCATCCACTTTTTGTTTTGTTTTGGTTTTTTTTAAGAATGTTAACTAGAGGAGGACTAGTTCAAAGGAACATTTCCTTTATAAATGTACTGCAGTCAAACGGAAATGTGTGTGTGCTCAAGAAAGCCAAATGCCTGAGAAGGAACCCTACTGAGCTCCTAAGAGCATGAGAACACAAACAGTATTTGTTTTGCTTTTCAGAGATCTTTTAGAAGAGATGAAGGCATACACTGCCTTTTATTTTTTAGATAGTGTTATTATTTCTGAAGATGAGGTTGCTTTTGTCATAAATTCAGGTGCAAATAAGCATAAGAGAGAGCCAGCTCTGCTTTCTTTACCTTTAGAATACTTTAAAGATGGATTTTCCTTGGATGGGGTGAACCATTTGATTATTATGAAGGAAGGAGAATAATGTTGAATAGGGGTAATGGTTTGGCTGGGATTGTTTTGAAAAGAGGTCCCAAAACACATCCTCTTCTTTTGGCCCCAAATTCACCCCAGAGTTCATACCTTTATTTCTGTACTTATTTGGCTAATCTATGGTTTGGTTTGTACCTCAAATAGCATTGTTTTTTCCACTTTGATTTCAGTGTGTTTAATTTTCCTTAGGGGGGCAGAGGAGCAATTGAAACCAATCTCTGGGCCAGGAGTTTATATAAACTAAAGAACTAAATAACTAAAGAACAAGTGTGCTGTTAAAATTGGTTCCTGGTTGTTAGTTTTCATGGGACACTGAAGGGGGCAGGGACACGATTAAAACAAAAGACAGCAGTTTTAGAAAGCAGACAGGCCTCAGAATTAGCTCTCTGCCAAAAGTTTGAGCTTCTTTTAACTGGATTTTTCTGAATTATTAACTTTCTGCTAACCCTTCTTCATTGTTATTTACTCTCATGTGGTTTTGCTTTCACATCACACATCTGGTACCTGTGGATTGAAAAAAAACCCCAAACATTATGTTTGTCTAAAAAGTACTGCAAAAATTCTGTTTATAATATTGACCAACGAAAATTTTAATGAAATTCATTTATTGTTGCTTCAGAGGTCTTCAGTTGGAGGTTTTTTTGAATCAACAGGAATTTTTCATAGAATTTGTATGTCAAAGCATACGAAATACTAGAGGTTTCCTGTTAATGTCAAATGGTAATATTCCTTCTGAAGCTGATATGTTGTGTTTATTGTTTGAGCAAAAAATTTTTTTCTCATCCTGCTCCCTTCCTATTCCTTCAGTAGATAAGCTGAGATGTAGACAATTTTTTTTTTTTAAATTTTTTTAAAATTTTTTTTTTCAAAACATGGGAATAGAAGAAGAAAAACATTCATGTACAGCTCTGAAGTTAATAGCCAGAAGGACAAAGGAAGAGTGTGTGATTGTATAGCTTTGATTGTCATATGATGCAATGTTTTGTGGTCTGCAGCACTGGATGGTTTGACCTTCCTCTTCACTCTTTCACCAGTGGCAGGGCCATATATAAGGTTAATGACCCCTGGAACCAAGCCCTTAACATTTATAACTCACAGTGTGTGCTCATGGTAATGGGCAAATGCAAAATGACACATCAGAGCATACAGTTTAGTAAAATATATTTATTTCCTAACAAATGTTACTATAGTGAAGGCAAAGTTTCCTTTTATCTTTTATGGCATTTAATTTTTCCTTCTTTTGTTTCTAGCACTTGCATGGGTAATTAGAGAGTTAGGCTTGCTTAGGTGAGTTAAGTAGAGAGGTTAAATACTTAAAAGAACAGCAAAGTTTGTGAACATAAATTAGGGTTTGGGGTCCAGCTTCTCTGTATTTCAAAGCAACTTTGTAAAACATAAAATGTTTTGCATTTCTAGCAATGTAATATCTGTAAATCCTTGACAAATAACTTAAAATCTTAGATGATTTTATCAGATGTTTGAAAAAATATGAAATTGTAACTTTGAGTCTGGAAGGCAAAAAAAATGGTTTTAATCTCTCCTGTTTCCTATTCAGTATTGTTATTTCTAGGATTTGAGCCAGAAGAAATTTTTAACCCTGTGAAGATCTGGGTAGAAATTTAACTGTTTCTTAAATGAATTCATTTTGAGATTTATTATGAGTGTCTTCAAGTAATGGTGTAACATTCTTCCTTCCAGCTTATTACTTTTTGTTAAATGCATTGAGATAATTTATCCTTACTGTGCTACCTGAATCAAAATCAAAATTAATAGTGGAAATCTAAGTAAAAACCTTAACTTTTCTTTTTAAACTTGTTTTTCAGGAATCAATTCCATCTTCATGTGTAAGCTGTGTAACTTATTTTCACCAAATCAATCAGAACTATTATCTCATGTCTCTGAGAAGCATACAGAAGAAGGGACCAATGTGGATGACATCATTATTCCACTCCAACCTCTGGCAGTACCCACAAACAGAAACAAGGAAGGAGAAGGTACCTTCATTAATTTAGAGGAATGTAATTTGCAAAGTAATTTTTAAAAAAACCTAATTATTACTGTACAACTGCTAACCTGAATTTCCTTCAATGAAGAATAGACAGGTGTGAATAAACTCAGCATGGGATAGAGGATGATGACATTCATCCATTAATGTAAATGTGAACTAGAGCAAAGTCTGCTTCCTACAGCTTTGAGCTGTGTAATAGTGGGAAACAGCCAGAGCAGCAGGCAGGAGCATGTCTTGTATCTTAGGAATGGTGGTGTACTTTTTGAGTTGTTTGTTGTGATTCAGAGAGTATTAATCTTTTTATTCCAATAAGGAAGTGGCATGATTCATAATTTATAACTGTGCATTGATATTGGCACTGGGAAATAATGCACTCAGCTCAAGGTTTGAATTAGATACAGAGAATAATTTTACCCTGCAGTGTAAGAATTTACATTCATTCAGTTTTTAACTGATTAGAATTGTAATCTCTTGTAATATTAGCAATGGGTTGAAAATAATTTAGAATCTTCTTTTAGATCCTCACTGAGCAATGGATTTATATTGTTGGGAAACCTCTTAACAAAACTATGAGGATTTTCCAGTCATGATTTGTGGATTTTAGAAAATATGTGCTTATCAATAAAAAATAGTTTAATATGATACTTAAAAAAAATTCTTTAAGATATGTGTGTGATATTTGTTTATTTATCAGCAATAATTCAGCAGTTATATTACATTCATCAGTATAAGAAGATATTTCTAATGTGCTTATACAGTATTCTGCTATAGCTGCCATCTCCTCAGATGGTTGGTGAAGAAAATAGCACCATTTAATTATTTTGTATAATGCCTGATATTAAGATCAGAAAAAGATGAATAATTTTCAGTTCTATGTCAAGTTTCAGAATACCATTCTAATTTTATTTCATTTGTACAAAATAAATTTCTTAGTCATGCAGAATGCATCTTCCTTTCTGACCAGTATTTCTAAGCACAGTGAGACTGGTGCTTTCTAACATTCTTACTCCTTTTAGTAAAAAGGCTCTTCTGTAAAATTTGAGTAAGGGATTATCTGCAGTTTCTGTGTCTTATATTGTTAGCATGCATTGTACATTTATGAGAATAGTATGTAATTATTATGTTCTGAAGCAACAGAAGTTAGACATGTACATCTTTTAAGAAAATAACTTCAAATCTTAATTTTCTTTATTAGATAAAGTATAGCATTTATATGTTAAATCATATACTCATAAGGTATGTTGTTAATTATTCTTGGTGAATGCTTTTCATCATTTGATATGATCATACAGTGCCACTCTTTCAGATTATGTAGCCCAGCTCTTTGCCATCTGCTGTCAAGAATGTCAAGGTAGATTACTTTCACATAGATTTCAACCTATATTCTAGACATCCTATAATATTTCTTCTTTCCTATCACACAGACTGATCAGAGGACAGTTTGTTCTGAAGTCCTATTCAATTATTTCCTGTTTTCTGTTTAAAAAATAAAGTATTTCACAGTTGAATTTTAAGAATTCTTTCAAGGCATAATTTTTTTCCTCCTGTTATGGAATCTGGAGCAGATAAAACTTGAACAGTTTATAATGCAGACTTTTTTCTCCGTGTAATATGCTTTGTAATAATCCTAAATTGTCACTAAAAGGACAAGATGAATGACAGTACTAGAAATTACAACTACCTTTTAGTACTTGTTGGCATCTTTTTGTCCTTTGAAAGCTTTGTCTCCCAAGTACTGGTAAACACTGTAGCTACTCCAGAATTAGTACAGATGAGTGTCAGGTTGTTAAGGGAGCTCAGTGTTCTGTCCGAGTGATAAAGTAGCAATTTTATAAATACTGTGAACAAGTGAAATGGTAGTGAAATAATATGTGTAATATTACTCTAATGTTATTTTACTGGCAGTTCTCTTTAATGATTTGTATTTAGTCACACCACTTACCCCTTGCAAGGTCATTGTATGTTGAGTGTGAGGCCACAGCTTGAGTCCTGTGTCCAGTTCTGGGCCCCTCAGCTCAGGAAGGAGATTGAGGTGCTGGAGCAGGTCCAGAGAAGAGCAAGGAGGCTGTGAAGGGATCCAGCACAAGTCCTGTGAGGAAGGGCTGAGGGAGCTGGGGGTGTTCAATGTGGAGAAGAGGAGGAGACCTCATCACTCTCTACAGCTCCCTGAAAGGAGGTTGGAGCCAGGGGGGGGTTGGTCTCTTTTCCCAGGCAACTCTCAGCAAGACAAGAGGGCACAAGAGGTCTCAAGTTGTGCCAGGGGAGGTTTAGGTTGGACATTAGAAAGAATTTCTTTACTGAGAGGGTGATCAGACATTGGAATGGGCTGCCTAGGGAAGCAGTGGAGTCTCCATCCTTGGAGATATTTAAAAAGAGACTGAATGTGGCACTCAGTGCCATGGTCTGGGAACCACAGTGTTAGTGGATCAAGGGTTGGACTTAGTGATCTCAGAGGTCCTTTCCAACCTGGATCATTCTGTGATTCTGTTTATTCTGTGATTATCTGCTGCTGGATCATAGCTGATTAAGGTCATTAAAACTGTGGCAAATGTACAGCCTCATCTGTACTGAACACAGGATGCCACTAGAGCATTAATTCAGGCTTGGGGCAAGAAGAAGCATTCCAAGAAGTGTTCCTAGGTGCTATGATATATATATGCCTAACAGTAAGTCTGTGGATGAGAAGAATTTGCATATATTTGTATGACAAGATGTGCAGAAGGTTTTGAATACAGCCATATGCTGTTGTAATTGACTAAATAAAATACAAGCTTTTCATACTGACATTTGAGGAAGCATTCATGTGGTATAATGCATCTAGTGGTTAAACTTTGATCAGAATGATTAAGGGAACAGAGGCACAAGTGTTTTGTCATTTCTGACAACTTTTGTTTGAGTTGTACAACTGACAGTACAACTGGCAGTATGGTGACTGTATTGAGCTACTCACTTGTATAGGTTTGGAGAAAAAAGGACCATTTAACGTGGTTGTCTTGTATCTTCTGTTCTTCTAGAGTCAGATACTTGTCCTACTAGACTATTAAAAGGGTTTATTGAAGATGTTTCATGCACATATAAATGTAACTATAAATGCTGATTAAAGGGGGAGCTCTAGAAAGCCAGAGGGGAAAATTCTGTGATATACTCACAGTGTAGCATCTTAACCGTTTATTGCATTTTCCTGCACATAATAAATTAATATTGGAAAATCCTACCCTTCAAGGGTGTTGTCCTTTAGTGAATTAGTTTTTGTAAAGCTTGCTTTTAGGCAAAGACTGCTGAGAATCATTAAGTTGGATCATAGCTCATCAGTGCTGATGTGCCAGGATCTACATTGTCCACAGCCTAATCTATGCTGAGCTAAAAATACTGAACAATATGTTACTGTTATTTTAAAGTTATGTTGCCTTTTATTCAACTTTATTTAAAAAAACTTTTAAAATATTATCTGGGCCCTTGTGTTCTGGTGTTCTGGTTGTGGACCTCTATTTTTATGTAGTATGATCTCAGATGAAAAATCAATGGGGAAGATTACAGACCTCAGTACAATTCAATTGAGATGTGTGTGTGTATTACTTAGCTAAACTTCAGGGCATTGATAAATGTAATGCTGCTGCATAGCAACATGAATGCTTCATAAAAGTTCTGTGTCACTTATGTTCTAAATGGAGTGATTTGGAGAGATTGGTTCCTATGAAGGAACTGTATATAAACAGACATGTAGTTTATTTCATTATTGTATTTTTGAAGTGTCTTTTTATTTCTTTTGAGTACATAATTATATAACATGGCAAAGAATGTCTTCCCCAAATATTGCCATTGCTCATCCAATAGCAGTCAACATAAAGGTTGCTTTCAGTGAGTCTGTGAGTGTAAAATCCCTGTAAACAACTAAATTGGTCTTAGGGGAACAAGATTTTACTTTTAAAATCTTTTTAATGACCAATTTAAAACTTCTGACTAAGCATCCTTGAAATATGTGTAGGGTTTTTTTGTTTGTTTATTTAAAGTATTACTTTTTTTTTTTTTAAAGTATTTAACGGGTTCTTTTTTTCTAGCAAGTGATGATGTTTCTTTATGACTTGGTTACGTGGTGACATAGCAATGACAATGTACTAACCAATAACTGGGCATTGCTAACCTTAGAAGCAGCATTGAACTATGATGAGTTCAATCATAGGTGATGGTTATGATTAGTATAATGCAGCATGAATGGTTTGCTGGTGGCAAGCTGGGTAGCGAGAGACATCTGGAATTTATGGTGAAATGCATCATTAAAAATTTAATTCTGGAATTGCTATCTTAAAGCCCATGTGAGTCCTCCTGTTCCTGTGGACGTTGCTACCCAGAACAGGCCACCAAGCTTTTTTTAATGTTTGAGATTTAATGCTGTAAATTATCCTCCTGGTAGGCTCATTTGCAAATAGTAGTGAAATTTACACCTTCTTTATATGTTTGCCACACTATTAGTAGACACAGTATCAAGAACTACAATTTTGTATTCCATAGATGAAGGATATATATATATTCTACCTAATTTCTTTTTGCTGGGTAATCTGATTATTGCATTGGAAAAGAATACAAAGACTATCATGCACAGGGAATATGGTGGCTGAATTTACTCTTAATTTTGTAGTAACCTGAGCAGTAGCCACATCTTTATTCCTCATGTTGTGTTTGACCCATTGGCAAACAGTGACCTTTTTACAGGTTGACATGAAGATGGATAATGTTTGTTTGCTTGTTTTAATTGCATGTTAATTTCTTTGACTCAGGGCACCAAATACTGATTGCTGCAATTAATTGATGGGTAGCAAATGAATGTGAATGGTATCAAAGAGAAGTTTCAAGAACACAGAAATCCCCCTCTCTTTTTGGCTGATAGTTGACAAAGCTACTTGCACTGGAGTGCAATAGCACAGAAGCTCAGAACACTGCTGGTGGAGGGTTGCAAAAACTTATATGAAAGGATTGCTTTTCTCCTATTTTTTAGTGAGGCTTTTGGTCTTCTTAATACATTATAATTTTCCAGACGGATATTCAGCCAGCCCTATAACAAGATAGAATGCATTCTTTTTCACTTGATACTACCAGTCAACTCAAAGCTATAGTCTCTGCAAGTTGGTTTCTTTTTGTCTGGTGTACTTAAGGGAAATGTTGAGCAGATTTTGAATAAGAAGGTGCCACAACTTCCTGTTCTCTTGCACCATGTTCAGTTAAGGTTCCTTGACGTCATTTATTTTCCCATATGCTGTAATTCAATCAATTTAATAAGGTTTTTGGGCACATTTCCTTGAATATTATTCAGGGTTTTTTTGGGGGGTGTGGTTTTTGTGTTTGTTTGTTTGTTTGTTGGTGTTTTTTTTGTTTCTTTCTTTTTTTATATTCTCACAATTTTTCAGACTTCTACATTTTAAGTCTTAATTGATCAGACAGAAGGTAGGCTAATGGCTTGATGAGTACTTGAGAAAAAGCTGTAGCAGCTCTTAACCTTTATGCTTGGTACACACTGGTTTTGGTGAAAGTTTCTGGAATAGGAGCAGAAGAAATGTAAATTTTTCATAAGAGGCATAATTTATGTATAGTAGTTATATTCTGGTTTTGCTTGAATAATCTCAAGATACTTTTAAACAGCAACAGTTGCTTAATTACTGGACATTTCTTTCTTTGAACCCAGGAGGCATATTTCATACTCCTTCCATCTGTGCTGTGCAAAAAACCCCAAGCCCACAGTGAAAGTATGGCATTCTGAGGAGAATAATTTTATTTTTATTTCTGCTCAAGTACCAAAATTTGGAAATGTGTTAGTGCAAGTAATCTTTAAGGTAGCTCTTTGCCATGACTACCATAAGCTCTGACGTGCACAAAGTTTATTTTTGCTTTTTCTTTCAAAATACTAAAAACTAGAGTTCTTTGTGAATTTTACCATGTGCTAGCAAAAAAGAACCGTGGGAAAATATTAGAGTAACAATTCAATTTAATAAAAAGACAAAAAGCTTTTGATTTTAAAAGAGAAACCGTTATTTTTCTGAACGCATCTTAACATTTAAGCAATTTCTTTGAGAGTGATTTAAATTGCAAAGGCTTTTTATAGAGTGTCTGTACACAGCAGAGCAGCTTTGTGTAACTCTATTAGCATAAATTCTACAACAATTTAAAAAGAGTTCTTGCAGTTTAATTTCTGTAAAACTGTGGCACTTCGACATCTGTCGATCTCAGTAACACAAATCTTATTGATTTGCAGCTTGCAGAAGTGCCAACAAATTGGTTAAAAATAATTTGGTGTGAAATTCTTTTTAAGCTTTAGGGACAGAAGGTCTTGAACTTCATTTAATGTTCCTGCTTTTCAAAGATCAAATGTATGTTAGCTAATTACCTTTGGAATTTAATTATTTAATAATTCTTTCTATCTTTAATTTTCTTTTATAGAGCTTATTGTAGTGAAGAGGAAAAGGGGCAGACCAAAAGGGTCTACTAAGAAGTTTTGTATAGAAGAGGATGCAGCAGAAAATAATCCTGTTCAAAGTGAAGAAACTCCACCTGGGACAGAAGAAGGACAGGAACTGTCTGAAGTCTCACCAGGAAGCTTGGAATGTAGGAAATGCAATCGGAAGTTCTCCAACACTCGTCAGCTGAGGAAACATATCTGCATTATTGTTTTAAATGAAGGAGAGGAAGAAGGAGATGGAGGTAAGAAGAGATCCAACAAAAATAACATGAAGCATGTTGTAAGCCAGTGTGTTTCCATACTGTAACCTGATTGATAACAGCTTGCAATCGCTAGTGTCTCGTGTGTCATTATTGAACACAACTAGAATGACTACTTTACCTTCAGTGAGATGAAGAGATTAAGTTTTGTGTCAAGAACTAATTAAAATGGGCTTGAAATATTTTGACAGAGCACATAATTCTTTCTTTGATAAAATATCTGTTGGTTTTTGGTTTTGTTTTTTTTCTGTCATCAGTGATAGGATTTTTAAACTCTACACGATGGCCTTTACTCCCATTGTCTTGTCTCTGACATCCCAGGTGTCCGTACGCTTTGCTCTTTGTATATGTTAGGTATTATATTAAGTTTTGGCAATGTTGCCTTTTCTAATATCCATTTAAAGTAAAATCTCAGATCAGAGTATAAACTCAACTTAAATGTTCTTGACCTGCTGGCTCATTAGATCTCCTAAATCTTATCTTGATCTGTTTTGGTACAAAACATACTGGTAGATTATTCAAAGTAAATGGCTTATCCTTTTCCTTCTTTAAAATGAAAACAGCCTAAGTTTTGGGTATATGAAACATTTGTTACTTTTTCTCTGTCAAAAGCAAACCAATCAGGCCAAGTAAGTCATTCTCAACCAGCAAATAACAAGGGCTTCCAGTTGCTAGTGACTAGTGCAGCCAGAATGTCTTCAACTCTCAAAACTTTCTACTTTGACCACAAACTATGAAGGTATTTCAGTCTGTTTTTATCCTGAAGGGATAATTCTTCCTTGGAATACATCAGGAAATTCAGTCTTTATCCATCTACTGATTACAGGAAAACTTTTTACTCTTGACTTTACCATATGAACTGCTTTGGGACAAATTTTCTGTCTGTGAACATGTAGATGAAAGTAGCTCATGCATTATTATTATCCTTTAAGAAATGCAATTCCACTGAGTAGCTTCAAACTTTGTGAGGAGTGGACAAGAACAATATGGTCTATGCCTATGATTGTTTTTCATACTTGTGTTGCTTTACCAGCTCAGAAAACATGTTTGAGCCCTTGGATTATTTCAATTGCTGTCAGATTCATTTTACATTATGAAGAAAATTTTAAGGGCAATAGGTGAAACTTCTAAATGCGAACAAAAAATATAACATTGAAAAGGCAAGCAAATAATGAAATTATAAATATATTTTTGTCTGTTCATGCAATTCCGTAAAGACCTCTTCATAATCTAGAAAAAAGACCCACAGCACCTACTGACCCAAATGCACCAAGATTCTTAGTTGTCAGAGTTGTTGACAGAGTCTACACAAAACTGCAAGTATTACACCAGGTATTTGTTTTGTGTGTGCACACTATTTGTTGAACATCTCAGTTACTTGAGCAGATGTGGTTGGTACCAATATATTCTAAAGCAAACTATCCCTGAGACCAAAACTTCTTGGAATCACACTTAGTTTGGTGTTGATGAGGAGAACTTAAACTTCTAATTTAATGAGATTTGTCCATTGCTGAAGTTCCTGGAGCTAGATGGAGAATTTTATTAAAGTTTTTTGAACCTTCCCGAGTTGCAGTATGTTTTCAAAGACAAAAGAAGAAAAATTTGCAGTCAAAGCTCTTTGACCTCTCACCTTGTACATACAAGTTGTTTTCTCCCCCTTTTTAGTGATGTTTTTCCATCTTGAAATTTCCTAATGCATCTGGGACTTCTTTGTAATATTTTTTTAGTACTTTCTCCTGGTTTTAATTTCTTTCAAAGTTCAGCATTGTGTGGACATACTAATTATGAAGTATGTTTTCACTTTGCATGGAGTCTGTCTGGGATGGCACTAATTTCTCTTTAGCAGCTCATATGATGTGGTGTTTCTGATTCATGACCAAAATAGTGCTGATAACACACTGATATTTTAGTTTTTACTCAAATATTACTAAAATAAGTTGCTTATTTAAGCAGAGCTGTATGTACAACTATTTCTTGTTTTCTTTGGTTAAACCAAATTGCAGGTTTTGACTTATGATTTGGATCTGGCTGGATGCAGGCACTGCCATCCATTCTTTTTGTCCTGGCACAAAACTAGAAGAGTTGAGAATCTTCCTGAACCATCCTGTTGTCTTCACTGTGGTTGCTTCAGGCCAGAAAATGGAACTTATTTCAGCCCCTGACACTGGGATGGCTTTGGGGATTTTGCCTGTTACTTTTCTGGATTAGGTCCCCAGCAGCTGCCTCTGAACTCACCTGTTTTGAGAAGCAGATGCCAGAAAATTGTTTTAACCACCATCCTTCTCCCATGCTGCAACATTCCAGAATATCTGTCAGATACAAGAGAGGACATTTGGTGGCTGGGGAGTGGGATTTGGGTGGACAGATGACAGCAGTGGACAGCCCACAATCTCTTCTCTGGAGTGAACCATTCATTCCTTCTGAATTAGGAAACAGCAGAATTCTTAAAACTGACACTTTGTCCTTTAGCTTAGAATGGTTTTGCCATCAGCTGGATTCTAATTTAAATGAATTCTTTCTACAAGTAGTATGGCAATCTGCAAGAGGAGCAATTGCATGTGTTTGTTTTGAATGGCCAATTTACTTTTTTTTTTTTTATTTTTCAAGCTGCTCTCTTGCTACTATCATCTTTTGGGAGCATAAAAAACCAGTAATTTGAATGAAAAGTAGTTTAAAAACATGCCAATTAAGGATGTGTAGTTGTGCCTGCAAAATGTCATATATCATAACAGTTACGAATGCAGGGAGCAGTAACTTCATTTAATGACTCAAACAGAATCTTGGGACAGATAACAATCGAGTTTGAGGGGGCTCTGAAAACTGATTAATTCAGAGGTGGCTTTACTGAGCAACACAGATAGGACCACTTGAACATTTTAGAAGGCACAGGCATGGCATTGTATTTCTTGTACAAACAGCAGCAGGCATTTAAAGTGCTTGTTGGTAGATAGGGGAGGGCAGTTTGTGTGTCTGTTGAATGGAAGTGCCAGCTGACAAAGTGCTAAGCTGACTGCTTAGCAACCGAGGTGCAAAGTGTGGCAGTTTGTATAAATAAATCTGTTCAGGAGCAAGCAGAGATCCTTACCCCTTGGGGAAGCTTTGCTTGGCTGTTCTAAGTTGCATGTACTCTGTTTTATCATAAGTCATCTTAAATCACTCACAGGTGTTCCTTTGTAATAAAACAATTGTATTATTTGGGTGAATTGTGCTATTTGTGAGAGACAAAACACTTTTGACACTCAATCCACAGTGCTGATGACGCTCAAGTCATTTTTTCCAGGAAGACAACTAAATTGCTGATGAGGTGGCCTCGTGTTATGAAAAGGCAGTTTCAACCCTGCCATGAAAGATGAAATTCTTGTTTTTCACTAACAGGTGCTTCTGTCTCCCCTCTTAATCCTTCACTAAAGCACATTTTCTAGGTGAGGCTTTTTTCATGTAGAGACAATTCAGGAAGAAAGCAGCTCTCATTGTTAAGATTAAGATTTTCTTAAGAGTGAAGTTTCTAAGAGTTTTTTTGGTTTGGTGATTTGATGGGTAGGTTGTTTTTTTCTTCTTCTTCTTTTTTTTTTTTTTTTTTTTTTTTTTTTATCTCTCTGGTTACACTCAGACTATCAAATCGTTAACAAAAGCATTGCCCCTCTATGCAGCTCCAATTTATCAGCAAATAATTCCTGGAAGAGGCTTGTTTCAGGAAGGGGAAGTATGGGGCTACTGCCATCGACAAGCATCACATTGATGGATAAATTTTGGTGTTTAAGAACTTGACCACTCTGTAGAGAGAAGACACTGTTGGGTTTTCTGTGGATCATGTGAGTGTTGAGAATGTTCGCACAAAGGGTTGGCACTAGTTGAAAATATGTGATCAACAAACCAGTTGAATTTTCTTGCTTTTCCTGCTTTTTGGCCATGAATGTGCTTTTTTATGTGTGTTAATGAAATTTCCATGGTACTCAATACCTTCCTTGAATGTTTGCAGATACTTATTGTAGTGCTCCTGATAGTTGCTGGCTGCTCTTGGTTCGTTTTGAGAAGGTGGAAGTTGACATTAATTCCTTTATTTTAAGGACTCACCAGCTTTGAATTTCTTAAGAAAATATTTTCACATGGCCATAATCTTCATATTTAGTGCTTAGCATCTGTGTACCAAGTTTCTATTCATATGAATTAGCAGCTTTTTAATAAAGAAGTATTTCAATATTTCAATTCTGTATGAAGTGCTGATAGCCTTTTAAATAGCATTTGTGATGTTCTGTTTTGAAAGGAAGAAATCCCATTCAACTGTATTTATTGCAACAAGTCTGTTCTTTTCTGCAGCTCTTACCTTTGGAGGGACTGAAGGAAGTAACAAACTTACCTGCCTGATAAGAGGCACATAGGAAAGAAAGCCAGCATGAAACATTTGTTAGCATTTCATTATAAATTATTTGGTTCACTAACAAACTCAAATCTGTGGTTTATCCTTCTATATTCCCTTTTTAGTTATTAGTATTCCCTTTTTTGGCTTTAGTAGAATTCTGAAAAGTTCCAAAATTCAAAAGTTAATAGGGTTGCAGGTTAACATGAGCAGCATGAAAAGGTAAAAATAATTATTTTGTTGTTTGATTTCAATCAATTTATTTCCTTATTAAACTGACCAACACTTATTTTGTAATGAGAAAATGATTTAAGGGTAGGGTGCTAGGATTCTACTCATAAGCCTGCTAGGAATTCAGTATTTAATTCCAGGCATTATGGGGAAAATTATGTTGCCCCAGTCACATCTTTCCCTTCAGTGTGTGGTCTGTATTTGTGTTACCTAAAACATGCAAATAATGATTTATTGTTTTACCTACAAGTATATAATTTTTTCCCCCTAAAAATATCAAATAACTCTTATGTCTTTTGAGCAAAGAGTAATTAAACAAATTCACTTTTGTATTTGTTGTTTAACAATATGTGAAGTAGCCTCAGGGAAACAATTTAATAAGCTAAGCAGCTTACACTCTTTTTTTCTCATTCTTTATGAGAAGACTTTCTTCTGTTGTCCTACTGTGAAAGTTGTGACAATTCATTTTATTACTGATAATAAACTAACAGAGGCTTTTTCATAAAGGAAATACGGAATAATGTGGTTGTTCCCACTGCCTGTGTACCCCACCAAAAGAAAACACAGCACAGGCAGTTTCTGGTCAAAGGGGATATTTCTTTATATTCAAATATCCCTTTGAAGAACTGATGTGAAATGTTAGTGTTTGAATTTCTAGGATTCAGTATCAGTTAACAATTTGCAATATATTAAGGAGGTAAATGGGGACATAATGAGACCCTTTATACTTATAAAGCAGCAATAATTTCTAAAATCAAAGAAACCTATGAGAAAAAAAGTAGTTGGGAAGAGGAATCAAGGAATTTATTTAATGAAATTCAAGAAATCATTAGCAAGCACTGAAAAGCAGGGGGCTCTCCAGGCACAGCATTATTTTCTGTAACCTAAAAATAAGAAGCTGGGGCACAAACACTGCTGACATGACTTCATAGGAAGATGGCTTGATAAATGTGTTTGAATTCCATTTGCCATATGGTTGTTGCTCATCCCAGGTATTGTAAATGTGAATTTCAGATTTAAAAATTGGCATTAAGTCATTAATAGATGCCAGTAGGCACATTTGCCCTCAGTATGCCTGAGAAATTTAAACTCGTTCCTACATACCCTGTTTCCTTCTGCTTTTCTATCTAATAAAGGGCTTGCAGTTTATACAGGAGTTAGTTACATGGTCAGTCCTAATTATGATACTTTGTGTTTATGTTCTTCAGCTTCTTAAAGAAGAGCCAGCACTTTAACCCTTTGTTCCATCAAGGTCAGACCTGGGGAGATAGACATATTTGAATCTTAGTTGACTATTAAATAAAAATATTAAATAAAAATATTTATATACCAAAATATTGCTGAAATTAAAATAAAGCCATTTCCATGGATCATATCTTTCCACTCCTTTTGCTATTTGCATGCCATAAGCAATCCTATACACACTACACCTCTGCTGTTCCTGGTTTTTATTTATATATGGTTTCCCTATCTCAGCAGAGCAGCTACAGCACATCATGAATATACATTTAATACCTTATTCTGGAGATTTTGTCAGCTGCTTTATATTCAGAAATAAAAAAATCCAAAATTCACCAAGTTAATTTTTAACTTTCTTTCCTCAATTGCTTTTTGCTTTCTTTATTCATACTCTGGAATATTTGCATAATGCCTTAATTTGCCAGGAATGTTTTCTCTAGACCTCATTTTCTACCACTTCATCTAATATAAAGTTTTCTTGGCATGACCTCACAGCACTCTGTTTTTATTCTTGGTGCTGATAATTCTTTATATATAAGCAGTTTTTTCAGTTAATTTTATTTTCAGAATTTTGATAAAGAATTCCTCATTTGCTTTAAAGAAGAAATAGTTTCAAGATCAACTTAACTGACTACGAATTATTCATTATTAGATGAGTGTTTTGAATACAACAATTGCATCGTTTTCTAGTTAACAGGTCTGAAAGTTATCCATTTCAAGAGCCTGAAGGAATTCTTAACACCAGTAGGTAGATATGATTTAGAAGTGAAGGTCTTCAAAAGGAAGAACTGCATCTCAGGAGTTAGGATGAACCAAGGAACTGATTTGAACCTTAATTCTTCTTGAATCTTCATTGAAAAACAGAAGTATGTTTCTGGCTATTGACTCAGAGTAAAAGTAGGGAAATCCACATAGACTATTGGAGGATTTTCCATTAAATAAGATGATTAATGAGTCTAATAGTAAGTGAAATAATGCTAAATCATCAAAAGAGTTACATATGGACAGGAGGAAAAGAATTTTTTAATTAATAGTGAAATCGTAAGAAATTGTACAACAATTTTATAGTTTCCACAGAAATCTACAAGAGTTTCAAGATAATTTAGAAACAAAAATGTTTAGGAGATTCTGTTTCTTAATTTAGATTTTCTATTAATTTTGTTGCATTTTATTTTTTAATTTTTAAAAATTTTTTTAAAAAGCATCACACAGGTTTTATTAAATACAGAGCAAAAAGTTGCCCTTTAGGGATTCATGCTGCATTTCTTATTATGATAACATATATTTCTTTGTACAGTAGCATTAATCTTCTCATAGTTCTTTCTCACAGAGTTAGTGACTCTGTTACTAGCATTTCTTTTTTGCATAGTTACATTCTTTTTGATGTTTGCTCTTTAGGTAATGATTCTGACGTTGACCTTGACAGGAAGGAAGATGAGCGAGAAAAAACTCCAAGGAGGCCAAGAGTTCAGAAAACAGAGAAAACTCCATCAACTAAGGAGACTGAACAGGTTCCAGGAGCTAAAAATCCTATTATAAGTGTGGTTTTGACAGCCCATGAAGCTATTCCAGGTAATGAGACTCACCAGTTAAATAAATATATCCCTTTTGGGCAGGGGGGCTGGAATTAGATGATATTTAAGGTCCCTTCCAGGCCAAACCATTCTATGAATCTATGATTTTTGTCCATGCCAACACTTTAAAATATTCATTGATCCAAGACTGAACTGTTTAGGACATTGATTATCTGAAAAGTATTTGGTGGTATTTGGTTACCTGGATACAGAATTTCTGCATCTGGCAGCTGGATCACTTTAGAACTAGCATCACATCTCTTCATGGGTGCAACAGGTGCTGCACCTGGGTGCAGTTACCTATGTTAATATCAGTTACTTTTAGTCTGTGAGTGGTTTTAAAGAAGAAATTGGAAAAAGAAATCAAGAAAAGGAAAGTGTTTTTGCCCATAATCTTTATTTCATCTCTTGATTTATGTGTATATTTCTAATAAATGTGAATTTGATTATGAAAACACAAACAACTTCGTATATACATAACCTAATATTTATGCACACAAATAGTTTCCCAGAAAATACAGATACATATTTGAAAATAAGTAATGTTGCTATGGAATGATTAAAGGATTCCTTATCCATAGATTTCTACTCTGCATTTCCATCAAGGGCTTTTGGAATAATTTCAAACTATTTATTTAAAAATGGACTTTCACTTGCTGTTTTCTATAAAGCAGTCACTCACCCTTCTGGCAGAATCCTTTTTTAATAGTTTTTTGTGTTGCTTTCAGCCTTGTAGGTTTATTGTTCTCCTCATCATTATTGTTAGCATTTCTGAGTGTTTGTTTTGGTAATAGCTCTTATAACAACTAGAATGTATTTATTTACTGTTGTAGGTTGGAAACTAGCTGGATTTTCTGTGTTGTTCTTTATGTCTTTAGTTATTGAGATCTGTGATATACTTGGCCTTTGCTAAAATGCATTTCTAATTGTGGTGGTAGAACAAGCTGGATGAGCTCACTTGTGTTCTTCAAAATAAAATATGCTTTCAAATTCATTGCTTGAGAAAATTTACACAGGGTTTTGGATTTATACCAAGCTGTAAAAATTTTGTTTTTCCAGTATTGTAAATATTGGGGAAGGTGGAGTAGAACCAGTGAACACTGGAAGTGTGGAAACTTCAGGGTGTTACGAGGTTTCACTGCATCAACTGCAGGCCCCTTTCTCTCACATGTTGTAACCCTGGGCTCTTTCCTAGCTCTTGCTAAACACTTTTCTCACTGTGTCTCCTGGCTCTTCTGCCTCATTCCTCCTGCATGTTGGTTCTTCCCCATCCTGGTGCCTGTTCCCCTTGTTGCCACATGTGAGACTCCCCTCATGCCCTCTAGGACTTGGTCAGGGTGAAGGGAAACATGTGGCACCTGGTTCATATGGTTCATATGGGTTCATATAGATGTTAGTTCATGGATTTATACACACATCCTCCCTTCCTCGGGGCTTTTGGGAAGATCTGGAATTTGGGGTCTTCTCTCTCCAGGAGCTAAATTTTATGAACCTTGTGAGAAATTTTGTCTTTGAGATCTTTACATTTCTGACAAGGACTAGAAAAATTTTCAAGTGAGGAAGGAGAGATGTGGTTGGCACTACAATCAAAGACCCATTATTTTAGGAAATAAACCTAAAGAGGTGAACAAAATAATGGTAAACACACAGTGGAAAAAGTATAGTAAAGATGGGATGTGGGGGAGGAAATGAAAATCTGGAGGAGATTATTGCCTTCGTTACTACCTAGTAAAAGTTTTCTTTGGACAACAAAAAGTTTAGGTTTTCTCTATGTATATGCTTTCTGAGTGACTCAGAATATTAAAACAGCTTTGGAGCTCTTTGGTCATGGTACCTTTTGCATTCAAAAGGCTTTAATGAACCAAAGGGATCTACAATCAAATGTGAACCAGCAGCTGTTTTTGAAGGTCATCTTATTTATTTGGTTGACAATTTGTAGTGTTACTATGTTCAAGTTTCCAGATAGAATATATTTAATAAGTCATTGCTCTTAAGACAGTTCTGAATTATATGTACTTAGAGTAGAATAGCTTGTTCATCATTCTTTGAACTTTCTTCTCTTTATTCAGTTATTTCATTTTATACTTACATATGAATAACAGTGAGATTCTGTTGAAAATACACCGAGTATGTTGGCTCTTTTGATTTCTACAATCTTTCTAGGCTTTTGTTACACAAATTTCTTTGATTTTTATTCTAAATTCTTTTTCTCTATCAAGAAGATGTATTGTACTTTTCCTCAGCTTCTAACCAGGTGAATGAGATCAGGTAGTAAGGTAATATCCAAGAAAAAGAAAATAAATTGAAACTTGCACAATTTCAGTTTTAGCTGAAGTCATTAGCCATGTTATTTAATTCAAAAATGTTTTCATATGCAGCCTCTCTTGCTTCCTTTTCACTGGTATATGCTAGAACAATCTTTATTTACAGGTCCTTTCATACATCTTACCTGTTCATCTATTACTTCTATTCAATGTCTTGTTTTCTTTTTGTTATCCAGCTTACTATATTACCATTTGCTATTAATTTTTCAGTATCAGACAAGAAAGCATTATTTCTTTTTTTTAAAGGTTTCTCTATAGTACTTGTTACTGTTGAAGAGAATAGCATTCCTGTTGAATATGTGGGTAAATGAGTTACAGACACACAAAGAAGTTAAAAAGGAGGGGAGGAACCAATAATACATTCTTTGTTTCATATATATAAAGTTTTGCTTCATTACATGAATTTTCATTATCTTCAATGCTAACTACAGATGCCCAGCATTAAGGTTTTCCAGCCAGTGTTCAGAAATTAAAGAACACCCAGCTAAATAATTTCAACTAAATTGCATCTCAAAATGGGCTTATTTTTGCCTCAAAGTTCTGAAGACTAGAACCTGGTCTTACTATGTTTGGTAAAGCCCCTGTACTCCTGCTTCTAATAGAGACTGAAATGTGCACATGGAGCATAATCTTTTTCTTTGAGGAGATGGCAGCATGCCCCAAAATATCAGTAGTAAAAGATTTACCTAAGGAAAAGATGTGCAGACTTTTAAGTATAGATTAAGCAGTGTCTTATGCCCACCCTTATATGTGGATCTGATTAAACAGGTTGTCTGAAGTTTCCAAAGGATGTTGTGTGAGCAAGAAACAAGAAAATTGAAATTTTGATTCGAAAAGTTACAGTTTTTTAAAGGTGGAAGTATTTGGATATAGGATCTCAGAATAGTAGGCATCAAGCACCACAAATAACCCTCAGAACCAGGAGTGTTCCTTAAGATCTGTGGTGTAAGTACTGATGTCTTCTGGAAGTGCATCCATCATTCTGCACATCAATTTAACAGAAATTAATGCAGTTGAATTTAGGATTAACTTAATGTTTTGTTTACCCTTGCATATTATAAACCATGCACATTTTAATATAACATTTTTAATCAGCATTTGTTGTTCTTGCTTTTAGGAGCCACAAAAATTGTTCCTGTTGAGGCTTCTCCCCAGGAAAGTGAACCTGCAACTCCAGAGCCAGCATCTCAAGACCCATCCCAACGGAGAGGATATCAAGAATATGCCATTCAGCAAACCCCTTATGAACAGGCAATGAAATCCAGCAGGTAATTTTGAAGTGCTTGTATTTATGATCATGCAAAATATGACTGAAATGCTTCCCTATTCATTTTCATGAAGCGGAAATATTTTCTGAGCATTTTAAATAAAGGAACAGCTGAAAATACGTTGTAAAATTTAGAAAGCCAGTGGAGAATACATTTTTAGAATAAACTAAACAGCCATGTCCATTATGAGTAACTAGGGAAATATTGACATATTGTGTCACTAAGTTTCGATATTGTAAATATATCTGGTTTGATTTATTTTTTAGGTTGGGTCCAACTCAGCTGAAGATTTTTACATGTGAATACTGTAACAAGGTGTTCAAATTTAAACACTCCCTCCAAGCACACCTGAGGATCCACACAAATGAAAAACCTTACAAGTGTTCATACTGCAGTTATGCCAGTGCCATCAAAGCCAACCTTAACGTTCACCTGAGGAAACACACAGGGGAGAAGTTCAGCTGCGATTATTGCACGTTCACGTGTCTCAGCAAAGGCCATCTCAAAGTCCACATTGAAAGAGTTCACAAGAAAATCAAGCAGCACTGTCGCTTCTGCAAAAAGAAATACTCAGATGTTAAAAATTTGATCAAGCATATCAAGGAAACACACGACCTTCAGGATAAAAAAGTGAAGGATGTTTTCGATGAGCTCCGCTTGATGACACGGGAGGGCAAAAGGCAGCTGCTCTACGACTGCCATATTTGTGAGCGCAAATTCAAAAATGAGCTGGATCGAGACCGTCACATGCTTGTCCATGGTGATGAGAGGCCCTTTGCCTGTGAGCTCTGTGGTCATGGAGCCACCAAGTACCAAGCCCTTGAGCTTCATGTGCGTAAGCACCCGTTTGTTTATGTGTGTTCTGTGTGTCTGAAGAAATTTGTCAGCTCCATAAGGCTTCGTGCTCACATCAAAGATGTTCATGCGGATTTGCCTGAGACTTCTGTTTTCAACAGTTCTATCAATCAGAGTTTCTGCCTCCTCGAGCCAGGAGGTGATATTCAGCCAGAAGCCCTTGGTGAACACCTAACACAGAGTGCAGATGACTTGACTATCATGAGTACAGGTGCTGTTGACACACCACAACCATCTGCTTGTGAAGGTGAAACAACAGCTGCAGATGTAAACCACAATGGTCAGCATAATGATGACCTAAAAATTGATACAGTCCCTTTGTTAGAATTGGAAAATCCTCCAGTGGAGAATGTAACTGAGACACTCTGTCAGGCAACAGACATACCAGACCCAAGCATTCAGTCCTGTGTAGCATCAGATTGCTTTCTGCTGAAAGAGAGCACTTCTGGTTCTGATGAGTTAAAAGTTACTCCTGCAAATGAAGAGGAAGTTAATCACTGCAGCTCTGTAAATGAGCAGGGTGAAGAAATTCAGCTTTTGCTCTCTGAAGACAAAAGTGTAAATCTGAGTCAGAATAATGCAGGGACTGAGAACCTTTTGGTCTCTGAAGAGAGAAATCAATCCATTCCTTCTGAAGAGAGAAATCAATCCATTCCTTCTAATGAATCAGAAACAAGCAACCTGACAGCTCAAAATTCAGCAGAAACCACAAAATCTCCACCAGTAATAGAAGGTAACACAGCTGTCAGTCCAGAGGCAGCCTCCTCTGCCACAGGGACATCAGAGAGCAGGAGTGGAGCTGTTGCCTTTATGCAGATCCTGGACAGCTTGCAGAAGAGACAGATGAACACAGAGTTGTGTGAGAGAATACGAAAAGTTTATGGAGACTTGGAATGTGAATATTGTGGTAAGGATTAGTAGTATGATGGTTTTTGTTGTTGGTTTGTTTTTTGTTTTTTTTTAAAATATCATATAGTGGGCCATCTTTTCTTGCTCTTGGTTTAATTTTGATATATTCATGCATTTTTGTATCAGTATTAATTTTGCAGTGTAATGTGGGTTCTGGAGCCCAGCAACATTTACTTTGGGCTGTATAAATAGTGTGAAATTACTCAAATCTCCTAAAAAACCCTGCAAAACACTAGCAGAATATAGCATAACAATGTTTTGCTATGCTCAATTTTCTCTTGTTTTGAAATATGATACAATTAGTTTATTTCTGTCCATGTCCCCTGCTCACCTTGTAAATTTCACTCAGGCCAAACACAGCAGATTTAGGAATGTGACCAGTATTAGTCAGTCCATGCTATTATGCTTCATTCTCAATTTAGGATAAAATTCAGAGTCCTTTTCACATAGTATGGAAGGGTGTATGCTAGTATACATCCTTTTCAATTGATAGATACACAGGCATATTTTTGTTACTGGTTTTGAACCACTTTTTTGAGATAAGAACTTTCATTACATAGTGCTAGATCAAGACTGTTCTGATTATAGTCTCTTTGAGTTTATGAAAATGGGAATACATTACTCCTATTTATCCCAACTGAAAATCTGTGTGTTTGCATAGCTGGAAAGGGAACAATTTGGGATTTATTTTCTAGGCTTGAACAAGGGAAAAGAATTAAAGTTTGGAGAAAAAGAGATTGTGATACACCATGACATTGTACTTTAGATAAGTTGCCATGCACTTCTTTTAAAACTGTTATGTCAGAAACGGCTTAAGGAATAACATGAAAGTAAAAAAGATTATGGCAGTCTTTTCTAGTCCTTTTCTAGTCTACAGTTGAATTCAGATTTCTGTATAGGAGAACAAATTTAAAGGACTTCTTCCTTAGGAAAAAGAAACATTGCTATGTATGAAAGTTGCCCCTGTTTGTCTGTTTCAGGACATGTGACAATCTTTTTAGACAAAAGTGGTTTTGTAAACATACTTTCCATAGTGAGGGGTCTTTAGGACAAGTTAGAAAACTGAGTATGTTTTGGAATGATCACTAAAAATTGTCTATAAAATACTTCCTTTGTATCTCATTTTTTTTTCAGGCAAGTTATTCTGGTACCAAGTGCACTATGACATGCACGTTCGTACGCACACTCGAGAACATTTATATTATTGCTCCCAGTGCAATTATTCTTCCATCACCAAGAACTGTCTGAAGCGCCACGTCATTCAGAAACACAGTAATATTTTGCTGAAGTGTCCCACAGAACATTGTGACTACTCTACTCCAGATAAATACAAGCTCCAGGCACATCTTAAAGTTCACACAGAGCTGGTAAGTAACAAAACAAGTATGTTTGGCTGAGTTCAGTGTCAGCATCAGAACTCACAGAATCATTGGCAATATTTGAAGACACAGGTAAGAGTTCATACCTGAATGCTCTCTGCATACTTCTGTACCAGGTATACGTGAGTTACAGTAGGTAGACATTTTCTCCCTATGGTAGAGTAGGTCTCTATCCATTTTCTCCCTTTGGTTTCCTCAGTATTCTTTGATTCTTTGCATCTTGAAGAATAAGGTCTGGTGCTATTGTTACTTTACTTTATTCCTTGGAGCTGAATTCTCTTCCTTCATGAACAGATGAATGTGGTGAAATGAAGACAGGTTCCTCACTTAATTACTACCTACAGAAGTAGTTTAAGTTGTTGAAGAGATCTATTTTTTTGTTTCAAATTGCTACAACTTGTTGCAGCCAATCTCCAAACATCTCTAATTTTCTGGTGTGGCTACAAAGACAAAGACATTGTCTTTTCAAATTTTCCATCTTATTCAGTAAGCCCTCCAGCTCTGGATGCCATGGTATTAAAAGCAGGTCTGGTCTGCTTCTTCAGTGTACCCTGTTACATGTTTTCTTTGAGACTCTGCGAGGGGCTCCACACCAGACTGGAATCCCACTTTGTGCAAGATGCTGCTTTCTGATCTTGTTCTCATCCAACATTCCCACATGAATGATCTTTTGATGAAAAATGTTTTCTACATCAACCCTCCTTGCACTCGTTTCAGAAGTATGTTTTAAAAAGATATATTATGGTATTCGGAATGTTTTAAACCAAAGGACTTAGATTTTATTCTTCATTGTTGATTAAGAAGCATTTTAGAAGTGAAATTAATTACAAGGTTTTTTTTGAAGATTAAGAAAAAGCAATTATTTTCTTTACATCAGTGTTGCCTTCTTTTCCTACCACGTGCCAGGATCCTTTCTAGGTACATTTTTTCATGGTTCCAAACTAACCTCTAGAAAAGCATGGTTGGCAAGTGTGTGTTCTCCCAGAACAATAAATTTAGTCCTCTTTTGATTGTAGTCTTTCTTGAAGGCCGTCAAGAGAGCTTAGGTGGAAGATATGACCTTATGCTATTTTATATGAAAATAATGGAACTGAATAAATTACAATTAAGGATTTATAAAATGTTTGCCAGGGATGCTTATTGTCATTAGACTTTCTTTATGACTGTGCCAGAATAATGGCATGAGCTACACCCTTGCAATTTGAGTTTTTAATAATTTATGCAGTAAAATGCTTCTAAAAAGTGATTTGCCCTTCTCCTGAATTTGTTATAATTATTCCAACAGAGGAGAAAATACCAGTTGTTAACTTGCAACACTCAGACACATTGCTCATAATCACTTGAGAAGGCAACATCACAGCTCAATTAGTCTTGTGATATTTTTGTTACCCTTACTTTTGCTAGTGAAATGTAATTCTTGAATTAAGTATTTGTTAATTTTTCCTCAGATGTGGACATTTTTTCCATAGCTACTTAAAAATGGTGGACATGCTTAGTGGTTTCAGGTCCTCTTCTACAGTAATACCTGAAGTTACCTTAAAGGTGTTAGTTACAGAACAGAATACTTCATCTCCTATTCTTGTTAAGTACCTGTCATTTGTAACTGCAGGACAGCTTTAAAAGCCAAAACAGGTGACATAAAAGGGAATATTTTGTCCCTTTTGGTCCCCCAGTTCTGTAGTATTTCAAACAGAATCTGAATTTCTTGGTGAAATGTTTAGAAAGCTCACATAATGCACATTCTTTAAGGCTGCTTTTGAATTTATTATGTTTATGGTGTCCATCTGACAGCACAAATCTGTGTGACATCTGAGACTACTTAAGAAAGAAGATTCTAAAAGTAGATGTCCTGTACCCTTTTGTAAGTACCTGCTTTTCAAGTGTGATGAATGTCCAACAGCTCCCACCAGGAAGATCATTTCCATGAAACTAAATGGAACTGAGAAAATGCACTTCATAATTAAAAACAGTGTGACAATGAGATCTCTCAGAAGGATGCTTACTGATGCTTACTGTCAAATATGAGTCTTCAAATGGACTGAAAAATTCCTATATTAGAACTCAGTCAGTAGCTGCACTTGGCATTTTTCATATTGGCCTTTGTGCGCACCTCTTGGTGTGTTTAGTTATTGCATACCTCACTGAACAGGACCACTCATTCTAAAATGTAGTACTTTAGCAGACTGCAGAGTTAAATATGAAAAGCTACTTAAATGTTAATTTTAGTTTGCAAAGTCATTTCTCAATAAATATTAAAATTAATGCTTCCTTGGAGATAGAAGATATCAAAATCTCAGTTCAGTTCCTTGTGTGAATGCCTGTCCTTTGTTACCTTGTTGCTGGCTGCTTTTCAACTGGATTCTTGTCTTATTTGGTGAATGAGATAAATGATGGTTATTAAAAAGCAGCTTACTGACTCCCTGTCACTCAGTATATAGCCACCCATTTTGTTCTCCATGCACTAACCAACTCCTGAACTGAGTTTTGAATTCTAGTTCCCTGGGAGATGATGATGGGGCTGTGTATGCACTGCCTGTTGCTTCGATATTGGCTACACATTGTGCCTGCAGGGAGGATTTTTCCTTTTGAAGTCTGAGAATCAAGGCTCAGCTTGATTTAAAACCAAAATTTTGTGAATATTCTCTCATTTTCAGCACCTGTCTTAAGGCTTGCGTAGTGGTTTCTGACAAATCTTGGCATCTGTGGAGCTTTTTAGAAGTTCAAACCACAACTGTGAATCATGTCAATATACCTAGGAAAGGAGTGGGCAGTTTATAATGAATTTAGGATAATTTATGTGAGCTATGTGGTAACATTAGGGACCAGGTCTGGAATGAAACAATGCTGATGCAAGTACCAGATTTTGTTTACAATTTCCAGTGGGTTTTACGTGGTATGGTGATAAACATGTGATGAATATCACAGGGAGTTTTGTGTCTGAAATTATTTAAAATCTATATAGGTAATTTATTCTCTAAGATAAACACCTCTGTAAAACTGGAGTTCAGACCCAGAACTGGCACTTGCTCCTAGGTTTCTGGAGATAAGTGACTTCTGTCTTTGGAAGGGTGCTTAGAAATTTCATTATGCTGCTGACTTTTCATGTAATAACATAGAGCTGTTGGTAGGAAGTGAGACACTTGAGCTCTGAATGCTTGTGTCCCCTTCCTGAGAAGTGTTCATTGTCAGACCATCACTGCTCTGGCTGGGATACCTTTCCTAATGCCACTGTGTAGTCAAGCATGCAAGGTACTAGAGAAGGAAGGAATTATCAAAAAAATACATTATCCAGTGATTGGTAAGTGACTTTTCTTCTTGGTCTGTGCTTCCAGAATGAACTTCAGTTAGCTATTAATTTTTACTGGTGTTTTTTTTTTCATGAAAAATACTTAAGCAGCACAGTATGCAGGTGCTTGTCATTTTGTGAGCAGATTTCTGCTGCCTGGCAGACCTCCTAAAAATCTGTCTGACAATTCACAAATGTTTCTGTAGCCTCCTTCGCACGAGTGCCTGGCGACTGCCTGGGTACACTAGATCTGTTTCACTAAATTGCATTTTAAGAGGATATCAGCTTGATTCAGGAATCTTGCATGAAAATTTTAATTTAGACATCATGACAACTGTGGTGAAGATTTCTAGGTGTCTTCATTCCTCAGAAGTGTAATTCAAGGGCCTAATTCTGCTTTCATAGGCATTAGAAATTAAACTTCTGTTGATCTGAGTAGGTGCAGGAGCAGGCATTGGCTCTCCATTCCTCTACAAAATAGCACAATCAAATGTTTTGTTAATTGAGTTGTAGAAACTTCTGCTAGAAGTGCTCTCACAGTACCAATACTTAGGAAAGCTTGATTTTATTTCCTGCTCATAAGATCATGTCACTACTTTTTAAAGGAGGGGAGTGGATTGTTGATTTCTACATCATACTTGTATGAACATTTTTTACTATGGCCATGGTCTTAATTTTACACTATTACCCTGTTAATAAAATACACTTACATACATTAATTACACTATTAATGAAATAGCACTAATAATGAAAAATCCACCTGGAGAACACACAGCTTCTTTTGACATTAGTGGCAAAAATGCTGTATAAATCATAGGAGAGATTATCATATGTATTCTACATATTTTCATAAGAGAAAATATTTCTGCCATCAGAATTTCTCTTTACTGATGAGTGCAATAGAGTAGCTGCTAATGTTCCTGATGTTTTTCAGTGTAGGTCATATTTAGTACTATTTGATTAATTAAATAAATTTCGTAGTAATCTGTTGGTTTAAATTCTACATCTACAGAGACTTTAAATTTTCTTTTCATGACTCTACACTAGTACACCTACACCTTGAATTATTTTGAAACACATGCTTTAGAGAAACAAAATTCTCTTCAGAGAGCTATAAACTGTTAATGCAATATAGCTGATGCCTTCTTAACAGTTTTAATTCATTTACATAATGAGACAGGCATAGTGATTCCCCTGTAAGAGTGGCCTTATTTTATAATGAAACATAGCATGAAAAGAAAATTCTGTATTAGATCAGTTTTTCACTGGATTTAAGAGTATTTATGGATGTAATTCATACACAATTTGTGGAATTTGAACAGTACGTTCAGTCAGAAAGTTAATTTTATCTTGGAATTATTTGAAGTCTCTTATACTTTCTCAAGTTGGCTAATAGGGGGATTAAAAAAATATCAGGAATGTGACTTTGAAATTTAAGTAGCTGATTGGCCTGTGCAGCTGGTCTCTAGTAGAGGTAAATCCAGCTCTCTTGATATTTTTCTTTGGTTTGTGTCCTTCAAAAGAACCTCAAAGGCATTTTAAAGGCAGGTGCTGCAATAGGGCATAGGAAGAATATTTTTTATTCTTAAAAGAGAAAAATTTGCACACTGAGACTATGATGGAGGTATTACTGCAACCTCAGTCTAACTCCTTCAAAGTGTCTCTGTCATCGCCTGTGACAAGGGCACTGAAGAGCTAAAGCTGTGATGGGGGAGACTTCTTTGAGGCTTTGTGATATGGCCTGGGTGCTCTGAAATACCTAATTTGCAACAGAGGATTTCTTAAAGGCTGTTTTTTAGAGTGATAGGATCACACTGAAGGACCAGTGCTGTCACAAACTCTGAGGGCAATGACAGGAGTACACTTACACATTCAATACTAATAACATAAACTCCACAAGTCTGTGGCACTGACCTGGACAAACAACTGTGAAGGGTCTGACTTCAGGTGGATGCTTTCTGTGGGTTTGCAGCTTGACAGATACATGTTGAAGGGACTCTGTTCTCAGGAGCACTATCTTTTACACAACAAAGAATGCCCCTTTTGAAAAACTATTTACTGCAGAACTTGGTATAGATAACTTCCTAACTGCTTGAAGGAAACTTTATGTTTTTTTTAGCATCATCAGGTGGAAAAATGCTTTCTTGGTGCCTATACTTTCATTTTTCTCTCTAGCTCTTGGTGCACTTACTAATTATTCTGTATTTGGTTTTCCTCTTGGGCATCAGCTTATAGCCTTGCCTTCCTGAACTGTAATCACAAGAATGTGAAGTTGCCACAATTTCAGCATTTTACTTAAAGTTGTGTGTGTGGAGTGGAGGTTTAGTTGGGTTTGGGGTTTTTTTGGTGGTGTTAACTTTTTCTTAGTGTAATTTTTTTATGAAACAGCAAGGTAAATTTGACCTAGTGTTATAGACACTCTAAGAAATACTTAATACAATGAACGAGTATTAAAGACCAGTATTATATGAGTATTAAAGACCAGAATGAGTATTAAAAACCAGAAACCCAACTGTACATTAAGTGTATAGTGATTTTTTCCCCCATTTATTGTATATTTTGAAACCAGTTTTATAGCAAGTCTGAAAAACAGTATTAGATTTTCCCAACATACTTCAGCTGTATCCTCAACAGCCCCTAAATAATACTGTGCTTATGCTTTTATTATATGTGCCAAATTATGGATGTGACAGTGGAACCCAGTCTTTGAAAAGATACAACCATTGCTATAGCACTTTTTTAATCTATCAATTTTCATTTAAGCAACATGTTTATGTAGAAGTCCAAAATTATCATACTCAGGTTTAGGAATAATAGGTTATATGGAACAGGCTCCTCAGGGAGGTGGTTGAGTCTCCATCCCTGAATGTGTTATAAAAACAGCCTGGATGTGCTTGGGGACATGGTTTAGTGGTGGGTCATTGGGAATAGGTAACAGGGTTAGGGCAAGGCTGGACTTGATGATCTTGTAGGTCTTTTCCAGCCTTAGAAATTCAGTGATTCTATGATTCTGTATCATTTGAGACACCCTAATTCTTCAAATTATTAAGATTTTTTTCAGCATTGCAGTTTCCCTGAATCTCTTCTTCCAAAAACCAGCCAGTGTTCCCTGCTCTTTCTTCTGCACTTGAGATTCTCAGGGTTCAAAATGGTGCCTGCCCCAACTCCATCACAGTAAGATACTCTCCCTACCCTACTCAGGGTGGAAATCCTTTAGTTGCTGCCATCCTCAGTCTCTAGTGTAGATTTTCTCACAGGAATGAATGACTTTCTAACAGTGCAGGCAGAATTTTTGTTATGCCATTCCCATATTAATGGCAATGAGATTTCATATCCCATATCCTACTATCATAAAAGTATTCATTACTATTTCAGCCCATAAGTTCTAGGGCTACTTCTGTTTTTAACTTGTAGGTACTTCCACACAGGGGCTTCCCTCACAGAGGCACATGATACTGAATGCAAATCACTGCATAATATTGCAAAATCTGTTTGCTGTGCTCTGCCTTTCTTTTAAGTTAGATGTCCACTTATTTGATGTATAACTGTGACATATAGGCAATAAGAGCCTTGTACCTTTTTTTGCACTGTTCAGAGATGCTGTTTGGTCTCATGTGACAAGCTCATGGGATCCATATTTCTTGTTCTCTTGGTACATCCAAATATATCTTGCATAACACAGGGGGCTGCCTCTTTTTGGTAAGGTAATCTTCCTTCCATGCTCTTCAAGAGGTTTGCTGTTCTCCTGAAAACAAGAGTGAATTTTCTGTTCTGTAGCTTCAGCTTACCTTTTACAGTGATCTCTTGGTAGTTTGGTAGGCACACATCTCCTACCAGGTAGTAAGTTACATGGTTATCAGCCCAGTAGTCAGGATTAACTAGACTTTCTTCACTCCTTTAGTTGTTTTGATAATCCATTCATGTGTTAATCTGGGCAGTGCAGGGATGACTATGTGACCCATTCGTTTGACTGAGCATCCAATCTGTTGTGTCAGCAGGTGCTCCTAGAAATGAGATAATATTCAATTTATAAGATAATCAGCAGAGATTATTTTAAATTTGGCAATTTACCAATTTGTAGATACAAGTTCTATATTTTTATATAGAGTTAGATGTGCTTAATAAAACATTAAAATTACATTCAGATTAAAATTGCATATAGGAAGAAATTGAATAAAAATCTCTGATTTATTTGATGATGTTATATCTTCTGTAGCATCAGTGACACTGATAAAAGCCAGATAAATCTGTAAGTTCCAAAATCAAAATAGTAGAATAATATTTTATTGGTAATATATAAAATGTTGAATATTTATAAATTAGTTATAAATGTAGATAGCGAATAATTTATAGAATCTGTTACTGGTAACTCTGTGCTCAGTTCCAGGCCATTCTGTAGTATGAACCCACATATTGGCAGATGTTTTAAGAATAATGAAAGCTGATCCTAAGGTCTAAGAACAAGAGACTTGTGAATAACTGAAAAAATCCTGAATATTACTGCATGTATCAAATATGGTTTTTTCTTCAATGTTACTTGATCTTTTAGCTCTTAATTGTCTGGAGTCAGAAGATAATACTTATTGTGCATATTCTCATGTGTTGTAACTTGGAGCTTCTCATTCAGGAGGATTAGTAATGTGCTTGGAATACTTAATATTTCTCCTTCACTTATTTCACTATAAATATTTTCATATTTTCTTTAAAAACTGAACGTTCAATTATGACTTTGTTGGGAAACATGTATTACTGAATAATTACTTCAGTGATTGCACCAGTGGGCTGATAATGCAATCTCTTTCTTGCTTGCTCAAGGATAAAAAGAGTTATTCCTGTCCTGTGTGTGAGAAGTCATTTTCTGAAGATCGACTTATAAAGTCCCACATCAAGACAAATCACCCTGGTAAGAAAAAAAATCAAGGAAAATTTCTGTCTTTTGCAATAAAATTATAAAGATTTAGAGTGACCACTGTAATGTGATTAAATTCCAGAGAAAGAAAAGTCTGTGTCTAAAATAACTAGTTTAGAGTAACAATTGTATTGGGTTTGCAGATGTTAAAATTTTGAGTGAAAAAAGTTATTGTTCCAGCTTGTGTATTGTGGAGTACATCAGGTAATTGTGTTGATAAATCCATCTTCATCTGTCAAAGAACTTATTTCCAAAAGAGGATCTAGATGAATTCAAATTACACATTGAGGAGTTTGGAGCTAGGCATATAGGTGTCCTGTAACAGACATAAAATTCCCCTTGGCCATAACTAAACTGACAGAAATGCATTAATCACACCTTGTTTTGCCTGTAGGTAATTCAGGTGAATGCAGAGGTTCCTGAGCTGACTCTCTATGTGCTTAGTTAGTGTGTGGCTGGGTTTTACCTCCCAGGGCCAACTGGAGTGAGCAGAAAAGCTCCTACTAGAGCCAGCCCTGATGTAGTGTGGCCAGGAGTAAACTGGAGGTGACAAAGCTGCCTGGATCCAAGCAAACCACTGCAGTGCTTTCAGACTCAGTTTGCATTCCAGTGGTCTGGTTTATCAGCACAAGCACAACATACAATGGATGTGGTAAGTCAGTGTGCTGTGCCTGAGTAAAGAATCCTTCTCCAAACCTTGGGAATTCAGTGCCAAAGGACCCAAGTGGCTGGTGCAGGGACTGATTTAAATCTGACTGATGTGAGTTTGGCAGGGCCATATTTGTATGTCCATGCTTTCCTCTTCAGTATCTGTATTGCATTGGATAGAAAGGCCCACTGCTACTGGAGAGTTGGCTGCCTTGGACAGTATGCTTATAATTAACTCATCTGCAGTGTTACTTACCACCTGGCTTGATTTCATGTTAAGAAAGAAACCTGCTAATGAGTTTGGAGAAGGAAAAATGCAATTAAAATTCTATTGTCTTTGAAATACAACACAATAGGTAGAGCAGTCATTTCTTATCATCCACCTGCCACTGGGTAGTGCTAGACCCATGTTTTAAACAATTTCCTTCACTTTAATTTCAGAGTGATTCCCACTTTAGTTACCAAACCTTTTTATTTGCAGACCACTCTACAACAGTGTGGTTGGTGAAGGGCTTGTCATCTGGGGACATGTCTGATGCAACAAATTGAGATGAGGAAAGGCTTCTGTGCTATACTGTAGTCAGGAGGTATGTCACCCAGTAAGAACAGAAATTGAGTCTGAAGTGCCTCTAAAGCCTTTATGCTGTCTCAGCCAGGGAGTATATGAGACCTCCTTAAATAATATGATCTGTGAGCCAGTAGTACATTATGTACTGTAGGTACCTTCTGGGTAGCCCATAGTCTGCCCTACTCCATTCACTTCTGAATTATTAGTGTGTGCTGTGTCTGGGGTCCAGAAATACCAGTTACCTCTGGTGCCCTGATGTGCTAAACTCAGGCATTTAAATACTTATGAACAATTAATTTTTTATCTGAATCCCTTTTAGAAGCATAGTGTAAATTTTTTGATTCAGGAAAGTGGGTTCATTTAAACTTTGGGTTCTAATAGAAGTAAGGTTAAAAAAGAAAATCTGCTCAGCCTGTTATTTTGTGTTCTCATTTTTAATTCATATATTGTAGACAAATAGCATTTAGAAGCAAAATACAAGGTTTATTGGATATATCTCCATGGTGATAAAGAAATACTACATGTAAGATATGCCTATGCAGTAGTTGTACATTATTTTAATACAGAGAGGAGAAATAATGCACAATTTATTTTTTTTTTCCTGTGTATGCTGTCCTTGCAATCAGGAGGAAATCCTTTATTCGTACAACACACTTAATGACAAGCCAAATAAATGTAAGAAGTCTGATGGTATAAACTATCAAGTACTGCAGTGAAATGAGTGCAGTTGTTTTTAAAATTGTAAATGGAAAAGAATTAAGATAAAAGGAAAAATAGATACTTAAAAGGAATTGAATTTTAAAATGACATATCAAATATTAATTTAAACTGAAGCACTTTCCTATTTATGACTAAAATGCTACTTCTGGAGTTCCTCTCTCCTTCCCTTCTTAATGTCATTCAGCATGACCCCTCTCCTTGTATCTTCTTTTTCATGAGGTAGAAAATATGAGGTAAAACACTACTCCTTCCTTTTCCAGATTTGGAGAGAATAGGATTTGAATTCTGGTTCCATGAAGGCAGTAGAAAAAAACTCTCTGTAGACATTTGTAGAGCAATACTTCAAACCAAAAAGATAAGAGAGATTGTTCTTATTGTGAAATTATTTGAATACTCAGAAGTGAAGGAGTAGTCTTGGCTTTTGGTCCCAGTTCTCAGAATTCTCCACCTTTCCACCACCTGTCTGATTTAATGTGAAATTATGGGGGTCATCAGCTTTCATAGATCCCTGCCAAGCTGACATACTAGCCTGCAGTCATGAGTGGAGGATCTAAGCCATAGAAGGCAGAAAAGAGTTCAGACTTAGGTTTGTATTTTTCTTTTTTTGGGACCTTCAGAAGTTCTCTCTGCTCAGTTCATGGGGTTTTATATTCCCCTTTCTTGTTATTTCCTTTATGCATATGAGTTCAGGCAGGATTTTGGATTCCTACTCTGGACCCGGTTTTCAGGAGAGTAGGTATGGCAGTTTGTATTTGGTAAAAATCTAAGTTTAGACTAGAACTTTCAAATTTTAGTAGATTTTGAGCATGAGAAGTTATCAGCTTTCACATCTTACTGTTAAGATTGTACGAGTGCTGTACTTGCATTGAGTCAAGTGAAATGCATTGAGTAATTTGATTTATTTTATAAAAGCATTTGGCAATGTTTTCATTATGTGTGTTTGGGATATTTTAGTTTAAACTTCGTTATTTTGAGCTGTTGCACTGTGACAACCAAAACATCAGATTGCATGAAGGAAAAACTTACTGAGTTGAGAGCATTCAGCCTGAAAAATCAAAGCCCTGTAGAGGAATCTCTTAATTGGTGTTTTCATCTATCTAATAGGAGATTAAGTACAGAGCTGGAATCTTTTTGGAACTGTACTGTGAAGCGACATGACTTGAAGCAAGGAGATTCTGATTAGAAATTAGGAAAATATTTTTTATTATAAAGATGGTCATACACTGAAATGAGTTGGGACATTGTAGAACCTTCATCCTTGGGTGTGTTCAGAACCAGACTGTGTATGACTCCAAGCAGCTTGATGTAACTTTGAAGTTGAAGCTCCAAAATTGGACATTTTTTGGAGGAAGTGACCTTGGAGGTCTCTTCCAATTGCATTTGTTTTATTAGTCTGTTTTTAACTTTAAAATTTCCGATTATCAGGCAATTTTGTAGTTATAGCTGTGACTGAAAATGCTCTTAAGGTCTTTGTTATCTGATAACCTGAGGTGAAATGTTGTATGAAGTCTTTTGACAATATTGGAAGGAAAAATGTGCCATATTAAAGTTGGGAAAGTTCATACTCAAAACATGACTTCTGAGACACTTTTTTCTTTTTTTTTTTTTTTTTTTTAAACCCGGCAGACTAGGAGAGGAAGGACAGAACATCCTAGAAGCTCTAAAAGAAAAAGGTCATAATGTCCCTTGCTCACATCATACCTACATGGCAGTAGGGGAGGTAGAGCTTTTTAAAAGTTGGAGTGAATCAGGATCTAGCTCTTCAATATTAGTTGTATAACATAGAATGAATTCTCTCATGTCCTCAGGTTTTTATTATCTTTAACTTTTCCCTCAGAGGTTTCTATGACTACTATTTCTGAGATTCTTGGCAGAAGAGTTCAGCTGAAAGGACTTATTGGAAAAAGAGCTGTTAAATGTCCCTACTGTGACTTTTATTTTATGAAGAATGGATCAGACCTTCAGCGTCATATTTGGGCTCATGAAGGTAAAACTCTGCATTTAAGCCTTTGAGCATAAAATCAGCTGCATGTTTCACGCAAGCTTTGCTGACATAAAAATGGGTTCAAAGTTATTGCTGTACCTGAACGAAAAACTATAGATTATAGGAGAGGTTAAGTAATTACTTTAATCAACTCTGGATCAGATGTAGGACTGCATGGTCACAACATGAATAGGCAGCTTTGATGTTAAATAATATTAGCTTATGTTTCCATTTTTTTTCCAAAACTGTTTCATAAACTTCCATAAAATGTTCTGTAATAAATGCGAGTGAGAAGTGAATGAAATACATTCTCTGTCTCTTAAACCTAGTTATTTTCTTTAACTCCTCATAAGTAACTTCTGCTCCTTTCACAGCTATCCCAAAACACTTGATCTGGAAATCTATTAGTAAAACAATTGAAATCCAGTTGCTTTTATATATGCATATAACTTCTGCTTGTGTTTTAATTGCATCATGCTGGGCATGGCAGCTAACTGAATGGACATAAACAATGATGAAAAACCTGTAAGATAGTGCTGATCATATCAATCACTTTTTAGGGAGAAATTCCAGTAATATGGCAACACACAGGTTAAAAATCCCTTGGAGCTAAAAGTTACACCCAGTGAAATCTTTTGTCTTCTCAATCTGTCTATTTTTGTAACAGGTGGAGGACCACTCATATGTTCTTTAGTCAGTTAATAATTTATGGAACATATTGCTTGTGGTGTTTCAGCATTACTTTGAATTCTTTAGCCATCCATCTGCATAAAGAGAATAATGGGATTTGTTGTTCTCAAGCTGATATATTGGTTCCAAAGTTTTTTCTTCCCAAGCAGATAGTTTCGACATTTACACTAGCACTGCACATTTGTTTGAAGGCTTTAACTATGAGTTTTCTTTCCTGTGTACTGTGGAAGAGGTCATCTCCAGTAGCCTTTACTCCAGTAAGGAGTTCAGGTGATGCAAAGTTGTAGGCTTAGAGCAATTGCCTGTGTATTCCATAGATAGTTTTTATATTGTACCAAGAAAGCTTGGAACCCATCTCATCTAACTAGCAAGAGAAAGAAGTATATGGAAATTTATTCCAAAATCAAAGTGTGCAATCAAGTCCTCTTAAAGTAGGCTGTAATTCCTCATGCTTGTAAATCTAGTTTTAAGGCCATGAATATCAATCTAAAACTGCCAGAGCTTTCTGAAGCCTGAACTACTCTGCCAGTTCAGATTTATTCAGCTTTTCTTTGAAGGATTTTCGTTGTTTTTGTAGACCTTCTGCTAGATGACATATTGAGCATGTCTCTAGTATATGCTTTGGGTGTTTTGAGACAAGTGAAATTTTAAGTTATTGCATTTTCCCAAGAGGAAAAAAAAAGAAGTACAACTCCGTGAGGCATCTGCAAATCTTGTTCTAATAACAGTAAAACATAGCTTTGTACATTTAACTTGTCCTTACATACTAAGTGCCTAATGAACCTAAAACAGGTTTCTTCACTTGTTTTTGTAGTAAGTAGAGAATGATACTTATCTGAAGACTTGTAGAAGGAGATTTGGTATGTACACCAGCCAGTCATCAACCTAGGCAGTCTGGATTCTACCTTTAAATGAGAGATGAACACAGCAAGACTGAAACATTTGCGTTTGCTTGGTTAAACTCAGTACCTGGCTCCAATAGAAAAGTCCTGAGTTCTGGAAAAAGCCCTTCTCTTTCATAGAAAGTTAAATGATGCCATCAACACCTTGGTATCATTTATGCTGAAGCTATAAATGAAGTTTCTGAAATGTAGATATTTGACCTTTCCGTCTATGTTGCTTACATGATCTGCAGTTTCTTTCAAGGTAGTGTCCACCCTCTTATCAAAAAGAACAGCTTGTTTGTTTCATAGTATGTTTTTTTATTTTTAGGTGTTAAACCCTTCAAATGTTCTCTCTGTGAGTATGCCACTCGCAGCAAGAGTAACTTGAAAGCCCATATGAATCGTCACAGCACTGAGAAAACACACCTCTGTGATATGTGTGGGAAAAAGTTCAAATCAAAAGGCACTTTGAAGAGCCATAAACTCCTTCATACTGCTGATGGTAAGTGGGTGTTTATTAAACCCAAGTTCATTTTAGAGCAATACGTACTGGCTGTGCTAACCTAACAAGCATTTAAGTACTATTTACAAAACTGGTTTATTCCCAGGAGACACTGGATTGTGAAAAAATTCTCAATTTTGCAATATTAAAAGAGCTGCCTCTGGTATACTTGATTTTTCTGAAATTTTGGGTTGGCCTTATGCCTCTCCTGCAGAGAATTGTTGATCTCAATACAAATTTGAAATGTTTGATCCTCTTACTGGTTGCAGTGAAAATATTGTTAGGAGTTACCAAGTCCAGTAGCACAGCAGAGACAAGGCTGCTGCAGCTCTCTGTCCCCAGGCCTTGGCAGTGGTGACCCTGAGCACATAGGCACACATGCAGCATTTTCTTTTGTTCCATGATTTTAATATTTCTGGAAGGGCAGCAGAAAAAAGTGAGACACAAATCCAGAAAATTAACATCTTTTTTTGCATCTTAATTTTTGAAAAAATACGTTACTCCTCTGATATTATCAAAATGAAGTGATTTAGCAAGATAAGCTGTACAGACCTTCATTATGACTTAGTAGCTTGATCCTTGCTCCTCATGCAGTGTCGTGGAAATGTTGTTACACTCTTTATTGACCATTTAATTTAAATTATTTTGAAAAAGTTGCATATTCATTAGCTTTGTCCTTTCAGAGAAAGTGTAAATGCTCTTTTACATTTCTAGAAAATACATGAATTTTTTGTCAGAGATACTTATTTTTATAAATGCTTGTATCTTAATTTCTATTATTATCAAAAGAGATGATTCCTTTTACATTTACATGATGCATATTATAGGAAGCATATAGTTACTGTAGTACTATGCAAATTACTGTAGTATTACCACGAGTCAGTATATCACTCATTATTCAAAAAATACTTTCCAATACTCTGGAATAATTTGGTCAAGCTGATGTTGTCCATATATCTAAACTACAAAGATAATCCCCAGTTGATTCCTGGCTGGGAGAAGGAGGCAGGTGTATGATAATTAAAGAAAATTTAGAATACGATCAGACTATAAAGACCAAAAAAAAAAGGCCTCTTTCTGTGGTACCATAAAAGAATCTCTGCATGGGGTTTCATTTCAGAATCTTTCTGTTTTGTTTTCACCATCTGGCATAAAGAAGTGAAATACAGCAATGGAAGCTGAATTTGTTTTACCTTTGAATTAGTTCTATTTCTAGAACAAAATATATATGTGTGCATGTAATTACTGCAATTCATATGAGGCTGCTTTGAAAATTTGGCACATCTAGGAACATGATTATAGTCATGCAGGAGATAGACTTGTCTGAGTTTGGTTTAAAGATGTGAAGTTCTAAACATGGAATTGTATGCAAGGAAATACATTCTCTAATCCTTTAGATGAAGCCTTGGCTCTGGAGGCAATGTTGGTTCCAGGAGCCTTTTTCATCTGGCCTCAGACTGCCATAATCTTCTGGAATAATTGAGATAACTGCATGTTCCTTGTTGATTCACATCCCTTTTTGAATGGTCTTAATCAATCTAGGAATTAGTACTCTTGTATCTTGCTTTTTGCACTTCAAAGAGTTTCAGGGAATTCCCTTTGGAATAGACCTTTGGAAAACGTGCTTTGTCGTTGTCTGCAGTGGAAACAATCTCACTACCTGTTGGAGTCTTCCATAATCTTCTTCACCAAGTCCACCCTAGTGAACTTTTCATCTATTTTGAACAACTGTGGAAAATAAGATAACATTTGTCACTAAGAATATAGTGTATGATTTATCAAGGGACTCTCACCCCCTTGAAGGCTGACAGTTTCTCTTTGCCAAATGTCCCTTTCTATAGTGACAGCACTTGAAAAGTTCTTAATAGCCCACATCTACTGTTCTTCAATTATTTCACAAATAAATGAATTTGAAAAATGCTTTGCCGTTGATGAGTCTTGTCTTTCTGACTTATGAATCCAGGCAATTTCTGTTCAAATATCACCCTGCAAGGTCAATTTAACCAGTGGAATATAAAGTAGTTTTCTGTCTGCTTTGTTCTTCTCCAGAAGACAGACTTCTCAAGAGTGGCATGATGGAAAACAGTTCCATAGTTCAGTCCCGTTACTGTTTGTGATTAGAAATAAACCAGAAAACTCTGCTTTTTATTATTTTAGTTAAATATCAGAAATTATCATATTTTTCTTGACTGTTTTATGGAAACTTTCACACTCACTATAAAATGCTTGTAACTTTTTTGAGCAAAATAAAAAATCTAAGGAAACCTCATGTATTCAGGATAATGCAGAAAATTCTGTTTTGTACTTCTCCATCCTTCCTTTTGGTTTGTTTGCCTTTGGAGTAGTTTTTAGCACACATTTATTCCATGTCAGTCAAATAGAGTTTGCTAGCCATGGCCACTTAATACAGGAATGCAGTCCTTCTGTATTTAACACACCTACTTATTTGGCTGCAGATAGCAGGACTGATAGAATCTTAAGACTGAAATATGTGGAAAGAGGGAGTGGAAACCCAGAGAATAAAAGGAAGAAAACTGTGTTATTTTAAATCATAGGGAAAGCAAAATTTGCAAGAGAGAATAGAAGTGAAAGTAAGAGAGACCTACAGAATAATAATATTTTTGGGAGTTCCAGTCTTTGCAAAGCCACAAACAGCAACGTATGTTTGTTGGAGAATCCTAAAAACCATGACAAAATCCAACCATCTTGCTTTAAGAAGGATGGAAAGTAATGATTTCAGTGCAAAAAGCAGACTCTTAAAATTACAAAATCTGATCTTTTGCAGAGGACATGCCATCTTATTATTTTGCATCACATTCCCACTGGATTGCAGTATATCCTTCTAGGAAGAGCAAAACAGACTTGGTATAAAGACTTCATATGACAGATCATCCATCTGATTTCTAAGTAAATTATCATAGACAGTAATCATGCACTCTGTTAAAAATACTGACTTTATTTTAGACTGAATGTTCTGTGTGTCAGCTTACATTAGTTGAGCATCTTGTTTTTCTTCATTTTTATTGCTGTTTCACGGTGGAGGTGCTTTCAGCATTGATGCCTGACTAGAATGCTCACAGGCATGTAAACAAATTTCACATATGATGTCTTGTCTGTAGAACTTAAAGTAACACCTTTCACTGGATGACACTTCTGACAGGAAGTAATGTTTTCTTTCCCAAAGCATAGAAATTGCATTCATTGGCTCTATTGAACTGTATTTTGTTGTATAGAAGACCTGCCTGTGATGCAGTCTGTCAAGTACTCAAGAAACAAAACCCCTGTGATGCAGTCTGTCAAGTAGTCAAGAAACAAAACCTGTCTGAAATCTCCCAATGACTTTTTAGGTTGATATCTGAAATAGCAATGTTTATGCACATATGTGCCCATTGTCTTTACTCTCTACAAATCCACTTCATGATTTCTGAAACAAGCAATGAAGAGTAAAAGTCCATCAGTTTTACCTCCATACATTTTGACAAAATTTGTTCCAAATTAAAATAAATCAGCAAGAACAGATATAGAACCTGCCCATCTTCCCTGGGTAGCTGCCAGCATGTAAGTCACCACTTAGAAAATTTGAACTGGTCCCAGTATGTTCTTTCTCTTGCCTTGTCTGACTCTATGTGAGACTTAAGGGTACTGCAGAGATGTAGATAGGAGAGGACAAAACATCATGGTGAACAAGGCAAGCAGGCATCATTCAATCTGATGTAAACGGAGCAACCTGAACTATTTTTTTTTTTAATTTTCTAAGCAGAAGTGAAAGGTTGAAACACAAAACCTCTGTATTATTTGCCATTCCTATCTTATTTTTCTCTATAGCATATTTTATTTCTCCCTGTATATGGGGTTAAGGCAGTGTAGAAAACCCTTTTATGATAGTCTGAGCCATTATTGGGATTGTAGTGCTAAGCACATAACCAAGTCTTGTGGTAAAAATCATAGGTCATGTCATACCTTATTAGAAATACATCAAGAAAACTTAGACTAGGAAAACTAAGGAAATTTAAATGTATTTGTATCCTAACAATTCAGTGCTTGGGACAGAAGCAGGTAAAAATATGTGAAGCTTCTGTGTTTTTAGGATTTCCAGATCTGCTTTACAAATACCAAAAAAACTGTGTCTGTAGTTGTGGACAATTAATTGATTTCCTTTTTCTATTCAGGTTACCCTATAATGATTCTTTTTCTTCTTTCCTAAGTACTGTTCCAGGAGCATCTAGACTATTTAATGTCTATAACTTTAAGATGACAGTTGAGCCTTTTCTCTACTGTTCTTAGCTCTATTTAACCAAAAATTTCCAGAGCAAGTACCAGGCTTTTAGTATCATTCACTGTTAGCATTTTGGACATTTTTGACGAAATACAATCAGTAGTTTTCTTTACTGAAATAGAGAAAACTTACTCCATTTTCTATTCTCATTTCAGGAAAGCAGTTTAAATGCACAGTGTGTGACTATACAGCTGCTCAGAAGCCACAGCTCCTGCGTCATATGGAACAACATGTCTCTTTCAAGGTAAGAAAACATATAAATAATGCTAATTGATAGGTCATTTAGAAATACATGAAACTTCAACAGTTTTAAAACTGGCACATTTTCCTGTTTGGTGGCAATTATTGTATCTTACAAATTTTATATTTTGGGAATTTTCTTTTTTGAGACAGAACTATTTTTCTCCTGAATGATTTGTAATCAGTATCTTTACTTGGCAAAGTCCTTGAGAGGACTGATCTAATATGGACTTAAAAATAAATGCCCTAGGGAAGTAGGAATGTGAATTCCATATATCACTGTTCATTGCCCACCTTAATTTTCTCTGAAAGTTTGCCAGTCTAATGGACTATAGATGAGTTCATATACTTGAAGAAAATTGAAGAGAATTAATTTTAAAACACCCCATTTATCTGAAACGTGTCTTGGAAAGAGTTTTGAAGATCGTTAATGTGTTTAGATTACAGATACAATTTATTTTAATAAACTGTAATACGGTTTTATTCCTAAATTTCACACTGATTCTCACCATGATAGGTCTTGATATAATGTTTTGTGAAATGTTATGTTCAGGAAATAGAAATTATGCTAGTTTCTTTTCTGGAAAAATCCAGTATGAAAATGTTTATTTTAATCTAACTCTTTTTCTTGGCAATGAGCATAATTCTTACTGAAAACATGGAACTCTTTGTAAGCAAAAGCTTCCATTATCAGACAAATAATTTTGCTTCTACGAAGATTAGACTTCAGCCACTGGTAATAAGCACCAATGCTAAATACCCCTCTAAAGCAGAAAGGAAGACAGTCCTCTCATGTTTTAAATTTTGGAAGATAAGACACTGTATAAACTCAAGCAATTGATCTAGAGATAGGATACATTTTTAAGAAATATGTTTTCTTTCTTAGTATGTTGTTTTGCTGTGGCCTTACCTTTTAAAAAGATTTTTAAAAAATGAAAATACATAATTTTGTTTTATTGGCTAATGTGATGAATATACTCGTAATTCAGTCCTTGAAATAGAGCTGGTTCTGACCTTAGGATCAGCTTTAGAACTGTTGACTCAGTACCTCTCTTCAGTCTTCTGTCAGCCTGCATGTAAGTGTGACCCTTCAAAGCATTGTCAAGAGAACAGCAAACACTGAAATAGGTCAATCAGGAGTATTTGTCAAAAAGGAGTTCAGAAGCTGTCAGTTAGTAATGTTCTGCTTTCTTCTGGGACAGCTGTTTGCATATGTATCAAACTCAGGGAGATGTATAAGTAGCTGTGCAACTGAATTATAATTTAATCCATCATATTTCCAAGCTCCAAGAATTTGCAACCTTGCTATCCAGTAGCAGGTAACATACAGGACAGGCAAGTATAGGACAGGACAGTGGTTACAAGAATACTGCAGTCTGTCTGGACTATTTCCTTCTGAAAAACCAGTTTCAGCAATAGACAAAGAGAGTCTGAAAAGTGGAATAGCTGAATATCACAGTACCCCCTGAGTTGTCAGGTTAATGAAATATGAACATCAATTTTCTTTCTTATTTTTGCTGTTTGGAACATTAAAGAAGGTTATGAGCAGCAAGTTTAGGGGAGTGCTCTGGTCAATGGACCCTGCTTTAAATTCAACTTCTTAATAAACCTTTCTGTACCAGCCATTTTTTGCTGACTAGCTGTAGGTTGCTTGTGCTTCAAACATTTTGTGTCCCATTCTGAGGGACTTGACTTTTCCCCAAGGACTTGGGTCACTATCTGCATTCTTCTCCAGGATCCTAATATTACTGTCAAGCTTTCTGTGACTGTCACATATCTTGCTCAGAAGGTTATGCTCAAAGGCTTACATGAACACTTGGTTTCCTTCACTCTTACACAAAATGTTTTTTTTTAAAACTTTTTAAAAAATCACCTCTGTCTGCTGAAGGGAGATTTTTGTTCTTAAAATTTAATTAATTTAGATCCTAAAACTTAGCTTACCATAATGAATGCAAGTGCCAGTGAAAGGGGAGCAGCTGGAAACATGTTGAAGAGGGAAGGAAGCATTGAGCTCAATCCTGTCAGGTATTTAAGCTGGCTGTACAGTCACATTAGACCTTCAGGTTTTTTACCTTTCTTACTCTGCAAAGCTCACGCCTTCCCTTGTGGTAGAAAGTCTTCATGTGGTCAGATCTCTGATCATCAATCATGCAAACAGTTTACTGAATTACAAATAACAGAGTAATAATATTATAATGTTGAGAAAACTTGGTGTTTCACATATAGTAAAAAAATACCAAATCCTAGGTAATGTTTAGTTACTGCTTCCATTTATATTGAATTTTTGGAGGTCTCCTTGGAAGATGGCTAAGCCAGAAATGAATAGGATTTCTTAGGATCAAAACATTGTAACTCACAGCTGTGTCCTAAAGAGGTCAGAAAACATACTCTAACATTTTCCTTTTTTCTTCTAGCCTTTCCGTTGTGCACATTGCCACTATTCCTGCAACATTTCTGGTTCCCTGAAGAGACATTACAACAGAAAGCATCCTAATGAAGAGTATGTAAATGTAGGCTCTGGGGAGCCTGCAGCAGAAGCCCTTATCCAACAAGGTACATCACCATATAAGACTTGTTATTTTTTGTACTGAAGTAAACTCGATGTAAAGGTAAAGTTTTGTGTGATATGTAGAGTTTATTGAATGGTATGTGATAATTCATTACTAGTTTTTAGTGATTCTGAAATAGCCACCTTTCACCCTTCATTCAGTGTCCTTTGTTCTCACCTTCTAAGGGTGAACCAAAGTTTTGACTGACTTTGCCTGTGCTGTTCATTATTAATTTGTTCATTCAAAAAATGAGCAATAAATTTCTAAGTATGATTGAGCAGGTGTAAGAAAAGACTGAGAGAACAGCACCAAGTTATTGTTCCATTAGAAAAATTAAGCAGGGGGGGGAAGTATAGATAAAACAGGTTAGAAGTTACTATACTTAGAGTTTTGTTGATGGGGAAATAGAAGCACACTTTATCTAGATAGGTAGTCAAGAATTTGTTATTAATATAATGTAAATCTTAAAAGTCTAGGTCAAGAATCACCCATTTAGTTAGACTGTTTACATACAGAAGTCTGAGTGGTAGTTATTACAGTTAAAATGGTAACACACTTAATAGTTTCTACTCCTTTTCCTACTGCTGTGATCACCTTTCCACTATTTTACCCATGCTACTGCTAGTGCTGTTCCTGTTTTCCATATGTTCACCTACTCTGTGGACTTTTAGAGAAGTTAAGGGGCTTAAAATCCATGTAGTAGCTATGAAATCAGTGGCTTTTATCAAGACCTATCATGTAGAAGGCCATATTAGTAAGTGCACTTTTCCCATATACAAACTCCATTGCCAGCTCCATTTTCTGTGTTGTGCTCCATCCCATGGATCTTACGCATGGGCTCAGAATAAAAACAGGAGGTCTCCAGTTTTCTTATCATCCTGCAGAACTGTTAGCTTTTCTTAACATTTTGGTATTTTGTTCCTTGTGGGAGACTTGAATTAATTAGAGTGTGCATATGGAGTTGATAAACATGGGTCTTGTTGAAATAAAAATTTTCCTGATTCTGGAATTAGAAGATCTTCTGTATCTGGGTCACACATCACCAACAGTTTGTTGTGGACGTACAGGTTTTTCAGACCTGTTTTGGCCAGCAGTTGCAACTCGCTGCCTGACCAGCAACTATCAAATTTCAATTTACCATATTCATAGATCTGAAAAGCAATTTTGGAAAATTATTCATGTAAGGGAAGAAGACCCTTCAGACCTCATATTAAACAAGTCGTTTGAAATTAAGGACTGTAGACAAGAAGGAAAAGGAAGGAGAATGAGCAAATGAAAGAAGAAACTAACACATATTAATGTCTAATGAAAGTTGTCTCTATCTATTCATCTTCTTGCATTCTGCTTGTTTTCTTCATCTTCTCTACCTTAACTTGTTTTTTGACTGCATTGAGGGCATTGCCAATAATCTTAATTTCTTAATTGGAAATACTAAATTAATGTAGACTGCTGGACTCTACTTAAGATTCCTGGAATCAGTTTAAAAATAAATGAATGATTCATAGAACAGAAGAGGCAACATGCTCACCTGAGCAACTGCACTGCCAGGGATAGGCAGCAGTATTTATTTTTTGGGCTTATATTAAGAAATTAGGAACAGCTAGGATCAGACAAATGCTTGCTGTTTGTGTTTTGGTTTTGTTTTTTTTTGTTTGTTTTAAGTGGGGTTGGTTTGCTTTTTTGTTTAAATAGAAGTCTATGATCTGACATTTATTTTAATCCATTAA